>NC_053517.1:46619674-47245407 GCF_016920715.1 Anopheles arabiensis
TAGCAGCGAACGGAACCCCTCGATTAAATTGGCACACAACACATGTGTCGTGAGTGACGTGACATTTTCTAGGTATGTAAAAATGCTTATGAAAAACCAGCACCCATTTCCGCACCCCGTCCGCTCTGCCGATCTGCCATCTCTTGATTGTTTATTTTTGTGTGTTCCGTTTTTTGTTTTCTTCGCTCCATCGTTCCACCGGTCTTAGCTGGTCGTTTTGTCGTATCGGAGCAAACGTATGCTGCTTACGCATACTGGTTGTGCACCCATGCTAAGCGCTAGCAATAGCTTCTCTCCCCCGGAAGAGTGTGAAAGAGAGCGAGCGTGGATCAAACAAACAAAAAAGCATAAGAAAACAACATAATCACCATCCCAGGGCTGGCGGGCTGACCCGCCGGTGGACCACCGGCTGGAATGCATGGTATGAAACAATTTTGAAGTGATGCTTTTGGGATTGATTAAGGACCCAGTTTTCTCCGATGCAACTTATTGCTTGGTCATTGCCGAGGTACTGCCCGATCTGTTGGTTGTTATTTTATGATTAATTTTATGAATCTTGCTGCACAATTGAAGGGGAAAAGGAAGCAAAACGTGTTTGCGGTCGAAATGCATCGGTCAAATTACATTTGCTTACTAAGGTGCTTTCATGCTCAGTCTGTTACAGGTCAATTGAGAAACCAACAGTCATCCGCTTTCTCACGTCACATTTGTTGTTAGTTTTCCTCATTAATGACTTCCTTTAAACTGTGCAATCTTATTATCCTTTCATAGTCTAATTTTACATTATCGCTATATTATAACTTGTTTGAGTGTTTTCTTAAATACGTTTTATGTTCTTTAAAATGTGATACCTACTTGTTAAGAACTGCTGAAAGGTTATAAAAAGTAAAAAATAAATTAAAATATAACTGAGCCTGTACTAAAAGTGCGGTAACTTTTGAAAACGATGAAACAAAAACAAGAATAATGAAAGTAACACATTGAGATAGCACATTGCATAGCGGCATGAAAAGAGAAGATTACAACATTTGCAAACTGAGCAATGACTGATTGGGGAACCTGTGAAATTAAAAAAAAAAAACCTTACACGATCTTTCCCGTAATGCTTGCCGTAATGTACAACCCTCAAAAATTCCTTTTACTTTCGCTTTCACACGTTCGTGTTAAATGTTTCTTGCGTCCAATGTTCAATGCATGCCGCGCTTATCAAAATTCCTTAAAACCCGTTCAGCATATCGCCATAAAAGTTTGCAGCTCGCGGGAAGCGAAATTAATAGCATTACAATCACCCGCCGACCCGCCGATCGATACGAAGCACGGTGGAGAGCCGCCGTAACGTAGAAGCCTTTCATCCCACCGATCGCACGATCTTTTCGTTGCTTCTTTGCGATCTGCCCTTCCAAAACACAGGGTAGAATACAGTCCCGGAACGTGTTAAAATCGCGATTGAATAAACGAATCTTCTACAGTGATAAACATGTCGAGTATTCAATTTGGTAGACGTTTGCTTTGGCTTCGGATGCCCGGCCTCCCTCCCGACGAAGCGCAGTACGTCGACCGATTTGAATATCAACCGCCAGTGGCGACGGCGACGGTGGGTCGAACGTGTGGTATTGTGTGGTGCAATATGCAGTCACTGTCAGTGACATGCCATCCGTTTCTTTCAAATCACCCCCTTTTTTTCTTCCGTAGATGGTTACGACAATGATAAAGCAAAACATAATAATACACTTTTCGTAGGCTCTGCTCTGGGGGAAGGACGCCTGGAGTGCGGGCGGAAACAGGAGATCTGATGGGAAAGCGGGCAAAAATCGCACTGCACGGTAGGAAGCAGCATTTATCCACCTCTATCCGTGATTTGTATCTACACTTGAGCCGTGCCCACGTTCGTCACCGCTTTGACGGTAACGGCCATGTGTGCTATCCATTATTGCATCGGCAACCACGGCCCGGTGGACCGAGCGTGCTCGATGTCATCGTCATTAACGAGCGCGAGCTGAGTAGATGCATTTGTTTGCGGCAAGCACGGTCCATTCTTGAATGCCCGCGTACAGAGGCAGGGGTGAACGGGGCGAGACAAAAAAGGGCTTTGTGTCGCTGACGATTTCTTCTCGCCATCCGTTCATCCATCCATCCATCCATCCGTCCATCTATTCAAGTATTCAGCACTGTGACACGATCATTGTGACAAGATAGCTTGTGCGGTTGTGGGTAGTGCGCACATACTTGCATAGCTTGGCAGCCCGTACATCGAAGTTCAATCCCACTGCACAGGCAACCCGGTTACTCAATGGCTGGTGGGGTTCGTTACAAGGAGCATTGTTATGGAAAGGCTTGCTGTCCGAGTGCTAACGAATGAATAGAACTCTCTTATCCTTTTAAGAACTTGCAACAGTGTTAGTAACCCGACCAAATTGTGCAAACGAAAGTGTCGGGTGTGTCTGTGTGTTATGCTTCTGCTGAAAGCGAGTTCGTAATGGTGTGACATTTGAATAATTAATATTAACACTAATAAATGAGTTTTGAAAACATTGGTACCTTAACATCAAACACTTAAGTAATACATGGTGCGTTGTTTGACATGGTTTCTTACTTTTATCATATGTTTAATTATGTTGAAAAGATTCTCTTGATTTTTAATCTTTCATCTCCTCTTCTTCTGAACTACAAATATATAGCTCTAATGAGAAGCGAGTACATCCCATGAGTCTAGGCTATAATTTTGTGTATATAATAAAACTTTTAACACCTAAAAAGTTTTTCGTTAGATTGTTGGCCAATCATACGATAAACCTAAAGGTTCTAAAGAGAAATGTAATTTTTTCTATCTGAATTCCAGATTAATCTTTGATCGTTTATGAAAAATGCCAACTGCCACATTCCAGAAACTGTTTCGTATTCAAATTGTGCAGTAAAAAAGAACGAAAAACTGTGCCTTTCTTCCGCAACTCACGCTACGGTTGGCGATGATTTGAAACAAATTAACTTTCTACTGCAACAACTTCATTTGTCACTTCAATAACTATTCGCTCGCAAACAAGCGATGCAGCCAAACGGCTTTAAAATACAGTGCATAAAACCAAACGCGCTAGTGAAACAGACCTGCCTTTCATTAGAAAGCAAAACCAAAAAAAAACTAATAAAAGCATGCTGTCCATTGGAACCCATCCCACCCCCGGAAACGATTCATTTGAGCTCGAGATTAAACTGCCACATGGAGTTCTGTTCTCCAACCATCCGGCAGCTGTAGCTGTAACGCTGCGTCGCCGATATTGGGGCGTATATGTTACAAACCGGAGGCAGCAGGCAAAGAGGAAACAGAACCAGCCTGCCATTAATTTGCGAACAATGTAACATGTTGTGTATTATATGCTAAACGAGCTGGCTACACCACCCAAACTGCCTTCCCAACTCCGCCCAACGCAGTGCCGCCACATCCAAAACAAAACGAACGAGAAGTGCAGCGTGATCGCAGATCAGAAACAACGACACACACTGCCTGCCGATGACGACGATGCTGATGACGGTGATGGTGATGCTTACGGCAAATGTTGACGACTAACGGCACGGCTCGCCTTGGCCGTTTGGCCGCTGGCCGGGGTCCGGGGTTCGGTTTCGGAATACTAATATGACCTACTGGCACGGCGAAAGGTTGCGGTCACACAAACTCGTCCAACAGTGCTCCAGGCTTGGCGTTTGCATACTAGGGCCCTGCGACGATGGTGCATGGAAATTGTGTTACTACGCTTCTGCTGGGCAGTACACGGCACAATCGGTCCACGAAAGGGTCTCCGGCTGTTGTTTTCGTTCCAAAAACACTGTGCTTCAAAAGCACTGTGCTGTGCAGTGTTTCATTTGCATGTTTAGTTATGTTATTTATATATAGTGTTTTCGGAATGTGTCGATTTAGTTTGCTGGGCCGCATTTGCATTTGGAAGAATAAATGTAAAAATTATCAGACCTCTCAGACCTATTGTTGGTGGATTTTTTAAATTGGTAAATAGAAGCTTATGTTGGGGAGTTAATGTCGCGTTTATTTTGTTTCAGTTGGCTTTTGTTGTTGAACATGACGGACATGGACAAAGCTGCTATTTGTGTGCTATGACATACGTTTTTGTTGTTTCAACGCTCAGTTTCCCGTGATGGACACTCAATGTGGTACTAGCTTTTTGTTTTCATTGCAAATCATGGCTAAGATAACGGTTCTATAACAATAATTGGCATAACATAGCATAACAAAGTATTGGGGACGATTGAGGTGAGAAACAAGGTTATTGTAGCATTGTATAAGCAGATGCGAATCTGTTTAATCTTAACCAAGTTGCTACGTATGACAATCTGATTGGGGTGATTGAAACGAATATCGTTAGAAGTTGATAGTAAACTGATCATATAAATTAAACACTTTGCAGCTTTGTGCTACCCTAAACCTCTAAAAACAGTCGTCTAGATACTTTGAGAGGGATGTTGCTGCGAAACAATTTATAAAAGAATAACATCTTTGATAGGAAAAGTTTTATTCTCTTTGTCCCGATTTTATTCCAAAGTTTTCAGTATGTATGACTTTAGACCTACAGATACATCGAGAGATAGTAAGTATCGCATTATTAAACAATTTTGCAATAGCTAACAATGTGAATGCTCGGCTCGTTCTGCTACATACTCTTGAAAAAGAAAGGAGAAAAGGTATTCAAGCGAGTTTAGGGCGTAATGTGATTAACAACTTTCGCGGATTCGGAGATAAGCGGTTGTTCATATTGTTCAATTCATGAAACAAATGTAATCAATTTGATAAATTATTAGTCTAATGGAGTTATCACAAATTACCCTTCGTGCAGTATTTAGCCCTGTGTGATAAGTGCTTGGTCTCGGTCTCGTAGTACAGTCGTCAACTCGTACGACTGTGCCGCCATACGTAGGATTGACTATCCTGCTATGGGGGGAATCAATTAGTCACTGAAAGCCAAGCCCACAAGTGGGTACAGGCAGGCCTTGACCGACATCGGTTGTTGAGCCAAAGAAGAAGAAGAAGAAGATAAGTGCTTGACTTATATTTAAAAATCATAAAATATATCTTATGTTATATTTCTACACCAGTACCAAGATGCATTCAATTTGATTTAAAAAGCCGTGAAGATAATTCAAATAATCAATCTATTAAATAGACACAGCTTTAAATCACAATTTTCAAGATGTTTGAGTCACCCCGAGTCCTTCGCGTCAACAGAATGTAATTCTTTTTAATGTCCACAGTTAAAACTAACCAAACCAAGCACCTCCCAAGCATACCCATGCCCTCCACCACCGTTCACGGTGATAAACAAGCTGCGCAACTTTCTCACAGTTAATAATGTCTTGGGGTCAAAATCGGATCAATAAAGACTTCTCAGTACCCATGGCATGGGGCCACTTCATCGCAGGGGAAATGCGCTTGCCAATGACCAATTGTGCGTTGATTGAGTCTCAAGTCCCTTTGCACCGCTCTTGACAGCAGTTCAAAAACGGCACATGCAGCGCTTCACACCCAACAAAACCATTGTACAATGGTGTACAACCCTCCACTGTCAAACCGCACGCTGCCTGGAAAGGAAATTTCGTTCCATTTGTTTTGCATTCCAACCCCTGCCCGGGATGCAGCAAGGAGGGAAAGCGAAGGGAGAGAGAGATAAAGAGCAATGCCAGCAACACTGTTTTCTACCCCGAGTCCGCTTCCTATTGTTGTGATTGAATAATTGAAATCAATCAAAAATAATACCCACCATGCTGCTGTGTGGTTCGTTCTTGATTCTGACTCGGTTCCTACACTCCATGACCAAAAACCCTGAGCGAACAGCTTCAAAACCTCCTACCACGGTTCCGTACGGCATCCAACGAATGTACGATTGTTTTTTCTTTCTTTCTTTTCTGGTTTTTGCCACACTTTCCCACACACACACACATTCACCCGATCACCGATTGTGCAGGGTCAAAAGCGTCTTCGGAAGGCGCGCGTGTAAATCGCGTTTTCCTCCTTTCCGTGCCAAGCCGCGTCCAGCCGCATTGTTTTGCGGATTGCTTTTGTTTCGCATCATCGGTTGCCACGTTTCACGGACACGTTTTCGCCTACCTTGGCCGGACGCGGGTGGTGCCGGGAGTCCAGGCGGAACAACGTGTAAGTCGATTCGCCGGTTGCTGCTGCTGCTCCACGCTTCCGAGCACCAACGTGTTTTGTTCCGTGCGCCAATCTTAACGACCATTTCTAAAATCGCAATTTACAACCCCTTTGGCCCTTTTTTTTTAAATTGTGGCGCAGCGACCAGGGCAGTTCTGGCTGCAAACCATTGTATTGGCAGCGGAGCGTCATGAGCTAAACGTGGGGTTGGAGGATTTTACAGAAAAAGATACCATAGCAGTAACAGAAGCTTCATTGTGTTCACATTTTCATTAGCTGGAAGCCTCGGGTTGCTTTTTTTCTCATTCGGCATACGCTATGGCCGCATTCAATTGTTCGGAGAAAATCGGCAACGTTCTTAAGATAGATACAAGTGATCCGTTTTTAGTTCCCGGACATTCCCGGTTTGCTTTGCTGAGCGTATGTGCCATTCCCGCTTTTAACAACAAATCCGTCACCGAACCCCGTGTACGGTGTCTGGGACAGATTCGATTTCAATATGAGCACGGATCCCCGGGGCAGGGAAATCCTAGACCGGTAACACGACACAAAGGCCAGGGCTGGCAGTGAGCCGCCCATGGTGCAGCAGTTTACGCTTGTGCCTTCATAAATTTCGCGCACGTATTGTGTGTGCGTGTGTGTGTGCCGCGTTCCATGCACAATGTTAAAACTTTTCCTTCCCCATCCCCCTACCCGGTCGCAACACCCTGGTCCCTGGCCCGAGGGAAGCCTGTTTTCTTTAATCGCACATAGCGATCGGCTGAAACTGTCAAGCCCTAATCTGAAACGGGGCATGCATAAGAAGAACGGCACAATAAGAAAACGGTGTCACCAACCGTATCTGGCCTGCAAAGGGGTGGGGGGATCGGTCATGGTTTGTTTTCTTTCCTCCCTCCTTTACGGCACAGCTTAACTCTGCTGGAGAAAGAATAATTAATGAGCCGCACATTGTGCGCAGCGCGTTGATCGACGATCATTAAAATCCGACAGGGTTTGTCTCTGCCGTGCGTGACAAACCCCCTTTTGAGCTGGCCTGGCTGGTGTTGGTACCTTAGGCTTAGGCCCGTCTGTGACAGTCTGGTCCGTTTAAGGGAGAGCTGTTACTGCTACCGCTTACGAAACAACCAAAACGGCTCAGGTAAAACACCCGACCGTGGGGTGGAGTGAGAAAGTATGGCGCTGCGATGATCCGTCACGATGTTGCTGCGCTGGCGAAGCAGAATGAAGGTCAGCTGGTCAGCACTCTGGAGCACCACCAGCCGACGGCTAACTATGATGGATGAAGGTTCTGCCCCGAAACCCGCTCGTGTCATTCTGAAAGATAGATTCCCATTTTGCAGCGCACTCCCGGCTACCTGTGCCCGTGGACAGAGGAATGTGCTGTGCTGTTGTGCATGGCTCCCGTGTCCTTGCTGCTTTTAATCACTGCTGGTGGTTGGCTCGACCGTGGAAAGGCTCTAAAACAAATACCCTCTCCGTTTGAATAGCTACGTGTTTTATGCCGATTAGATTGTTCACCATGATTGAGAGGTTTCAGGGATAAAGGATATTTGTTTCTTTTTTTATCCCCGTGTGGAACATTGACAGTGTTTGTCTGAATGTCATAAGAAATAAATCAACGAGCAAAAAATAGTGACAAAAAGCAAACCTGTATTGCAACGGGTGCTATAACGTCTGCAACAAACTTCATTTTATAAATGCAATGTTGTACATCTTCAAAAGAGAGAGAGAATTGTATATCTTCTTGAAGAAACAATAAGAAAAGATATTGAACTATTTTATTCGTTGCTTATGGATGAAAAACAACCGCAACATATTAAATTTCTTAAGTATTATGGCTTACCGAGCTCTCTCTGTACAGACATACAGAGTACATACAAAGATCGAAAGATTATCTTACATGGTTTAGGATAGCTTAAGCTGATTGATGCTTATTATGAAAGTTGAATTTAATTTCCATAGACCAGGTTCTTCTTCTTCTTCTTTGTCGGTCAAGGCCTGCCCTGTATCCACTTGTGGGCTTTGGCTTTCAGTGACTAATTGATTCCCCCCCATAGCAGGATAGTCAGTCCTACGTATGGCGGCGCGGTCTATTTGGGGATTGAACCCATGATGGGCATGTTATTAAGTCGTACGAGTTGACGACTGTACTACGAGACCGGCAGGTTCATAGACCAGGTTCATTGTCGATTTAATAGGCGTACTAACTTTTCATGGTAAGCCAGATTGTAGAATTTAAGAAGCTGCGAGTTTAGATAGAACAATTATTCATTTATATATTTATCATTCATATTTAGGGAATATTTATCATCTGTAAGCATAATCATTTATTTAACGAATTTTTCCGAAAGCTGGCCTGAGCTTCAATTTCTTTGTATTGTTTATTTCAATGTAGAAATATAATTTACCTCGCAAGACAAAACGATTATTAAAGTCGTTTAACTATTTTTCTATTTTAACTAAAAAGAACATAGCCTTCTGAATAAAAAAGAACATCTAATATCCATCCTAATAACTCCAAGCTCGAAAGGGTTCTTTGACCTCAAGAATGCAATGAAAATAAGTTCAATTTCAACCAACTCTTTCAAAAAAACTCTTCAACATTTGACAAAGACTAAACAACAGAGAATCTCTACGATTTTTTTACTAATAAGAAGATTTTACAGACTGCCTAAATGTCTGGTTAAATGAATTGGTCATGATTACCTCATTTTCCCAGAAATCCTGTATCATCGATATTATTTTCCAAGTAGTATTGTCTAAATGTTACTCCTTTACTTTGTGTAGCTTTAAGACATCCCAACTTAATGTAATTGATAGCTTTAGATAATGTACCTTCCCCAGAATATCTTCATACAATCACGGCCTTTTTTAAACTTCTCTCCATTGAAACAAACCATCATTCCAAAACAAGACAGCACGCTCCTTATCGAAGGGTTTCTTCCTTTAAAAAAAAAGCGTGGAATCTTTGATCAGTGCCCTGGAGTGCAGATAAACATCGATCAGCAGTGTACGTGCACGGAATCGAACCGCGTCCCGCAAGCAATCGTGTAGCATAAATCAAACGCCCAGCACAAAGGCCTCTGTACTCCTGGTCCATTCTTCGACGACGTGATCTCTTCGCTGCAGACCGCGATCGGTTCCGTAAGAACGGAAAGCCCAACAAGAAGGGAACAGTTTGATTCAATCGAACTAATGGTGGGGTCTGCCAGCGAAGCAAAGCGAAAAATGTACCAAAACATCCAAGCTACAAGACACGTTGTTTACACTTTTCCTTGTTCTTCACCACCGTGGTACTCCTTCAGAAAATCTCCTTGGAAATGATTCAGTACAGATTTTGGGTCCAGTTTCTCAATTCCCCAGGAGATACGAGAGTTCCAGTATCTTTCGCCTTGATTGAGCTTTTCCTTATCCGAACGAAAGGAAAGGTGCGAAGGGTTTTCCTCTCCTCGTCGCTAATCTCCGGCAGCTTATCTTGAGCAGTCTGGCCCCTGCTCCGAGACTCTCCTGCTTTGCTTTGCTGTTTGCGTTCGATGCATCGAGGTTTTTGGTTTGCGTTTTTCCGTCTCAGTCCGGTTCCGTACCCTGCCCAAAGTGGTATTTATTTTCATTAACAAATCGCTCGAGGTGCTTTAAAAGATTCTGCATTCCTCACCCGTACCCATTCCGTGGAGTGGTCCTCCCGGAGGGCAAACCCCGGTAAAAGGTTGTGTTGTGTTATTGTTATCTTTTAAATTTCCCTTTTTTTCCTCCGGTCCCGCTATTAAAGCCTCGCTTTGCGATAGGATCGAGACAACGGCCGGCCGTGCATAAATACAGCGTTGGATTGTGGCAATAAGCGTTCCTAGCATAACCACTCTCTGGCCGTTGGTCCGCCAGGGCTCGATATTTGATCTGCTCTCCCTCCGCTCGGGAGCGTTAGGACGAAAGAAATGGATTTAATTTTATTTCTCCTTTCCTGATTTCCTAAACACCATCATTTTGGACAACAATCAGGCAAAAGGGACGTTGGCTAACTAAAAGGGTCACACGGCGCTGTATCTATTAGATGGCATATCGCATTTCAACCCTTTTTCGTTGCTCTTTAATCGTGCAACTAAAATGCATAAGAAACTGGAAAGAAGCGTACTCCTTATCTAAAGCCGGTGCTTAACACTGCAGTCAGTTCGAAATGCCCTTCTGTCCAACACATCCAGCACAACAACAACAAAAAACTATCTCGCGTGGAACAGTCACATAAGCACACATTCCCACAGGCCGAGCCATCCGGGTCGATGGTCGGGGAGGGGGATGCCAAAAACGCGCACATTGTTCCGCTCAAAGGAAATCGTTCATAAATTGTATCTTGCGCACAATTTCCGAAAACCAATTAATTCCGAACGAACGAGACGCTCTATTCACGGCTCGGCGCAATAAGACCTCCGGCACCATCATCTCCATCATCATCTGGTTCTAGGCGTTTCAAGTGGCACCGTTAAGCGAACCCGCACCGAAACGAATGCCAGCCTCTACGTTGGTTAGCTTCCCGGTTGGCCTTTGTCGAAACGGCAATAAATTCTACGCTGGAAACCAAATAATGCCCGAACCCGACGAATCGACGAGATCTCCCACTGGGTCGGTGAGGATTGTTCCTAGTTTATTGTACTTTTTTCTCTCGGTGTTTTTTTTTTTCATGGATTCCAGTTGCTTGCTGTCCTTCCCTTCGTGGTCGTTCGCTCTCCTGCAAGGCCGCAACTCCTAGCAGCGTAACCGGGGTGCCGAATGACGTTCATTTTCCCGTGGCGAAACCGTATCCGAGGAGGCAGCCTTAGCCGGTCTCGTCTTTCCTACGCAGCATGACGAATGCTGAGCCGTGTGTCACATGACGTATCTGTCAACCCGGTCGCTCCTGGCACACGGTAGGATGCAAACCCGACGGCAGACAAGGCAAGAGGAAAATATTCATAATAAAAACTACAATGTCATGGAATTTCATGCCTTCTTGGCGTTGCGTTGCAAGGCAATGTACGCATCGTACGGAATGACGACATAAAATACCATTCGCATTATAGATAGCTGTACTACTATTATAACTACTGCTATGCATACTGTTCAGGCAAGTGACAAACCTCCATCTGGGCATGCATGTTTGTGCGTGTGTGTTTTCGATCTCGCCCCCTAGAGAGCAACCAATTCCAGTAACGAGCTTCCCGGGATGGAGCGATGGAAAACCTTTCGGGCAGGGAAAATCCCTTACATGTGCTCTACATTTAACGGCAATTGGTAACGCTATTCCCCGGGAGGTGTTGTTTCCGGCCAACCCCGACCAACATATGGCTGGCATTGGCCCAAAGGTTTCGCTCGGTAATGCAGTAGTGCCCAATGACGCCATTCGGTTGTGCCATTTCGAACGATTCTGTTTAATCTCGTGCAATTCCAGCGCACCCGGAACACGTGTGAAACGCAACAACCAAGGTGGGGGGCTGCCAAAGGGGTTGTTGCATGTGCTGTTTTTGTTTTTATTTTTCGGTGGCAACATTGTGTGTGTGTGTGTCACTGCAAATCGCTCGTAAATTATAATGGCTTTGGCTCATTAAAACCGCTAGCACCTTCCCACGCTCGGCTGTGTATCGGTTTGCAGCAGCAGCGGCCACAGTGCTTTAGCCAGCGGCTCTGTGCTGATATATTGATGGCAATTTTTCGTTACAGCTACAGTGTCTTTTGCTGCGCGGCAACATCTGCATTGCCGATCAGAGTGGCACTTTTATTTGCATCTCCCTTTTTCGGTTCTGTCATCGGAATGTGTGCCGTGTGCGTGCGGCCGCGCAGGGAAAGCTAATTTCAATTAATATTTATAGCGTGACGAGAATGCGCTATGGCAATGGGATTAGCGAAACGGACAATTTCGACACACACTGATCGAGACACGGTATTATAAAAAGTTGAACGAATTAATTGTTTTCAAGCATAAAGTCAATTATGTCCCAATTCAGCTGGTGTATTTTTTTTCTCTATTTTTGTGCAGATAACTTTCCACGAGCCCGTCAATCACATGCCACATGTGTGTGCTGCAGTTGCTTCTTTTTTATTTACTATATTTATACATAAAAGGGTTTCAAATTATTGTTTTTTTTAACTATAAGAACTCTATAAGTCTACTTAACGAAGAAAAGCAATGGGTAAATAGTGAAGAAAATAATTTAATTTCAGGAGTAAGTGTCACTTTCGGACATGAATTTCATCTTGTAGCTAGAATGACCTAAATCCTATCACAATGTTGTATTACTACAATGTCTCTTATATTCTAGTCGAAAAATTAAAGACTTCGTCCATAAAGACGATGGCAGCCAATCAGTCTGGCTTAATCATCTATGTTTAACTTAAAATTATGACATATTATCAACAAACTTTATTGGTTTCCAGAAGAATCCTTGCCTTCAAACAATGTTCGAGCAGGTGTAAAACAATTGCAAAAAGGCTTTAACTGGAGACACTTTTCATCGTTGTTTTGAAGTTATCAAACACTGAAATCTTTATCATTTTTATTGAATTGAATTTGAAGTCTTATGAACATTCACAAATGTAAAAATCCTGGACACGTCTTAGTGAACAGCAATCCAATTAGTTGAAAAATGCAGGCATAATATTTTAGAATTACATTTCTAAAATCATAAACCCTCCATCCTTATAATGTTTTAAAACTCTTAGCAGCTTTATAACAGATTATTTTGCTTTATAAAGGTAATCATGCACAAACCTGCATGAATGAGAAAGGTCTAGTTATTAATCATACTACTAAGTAAAGATACTACTAAAATTAAGATATTCCGCCGTACATATGGCACCGTTTTATTTTAATTGTTTAAGTAAAAATGGCATATGAATATCTTCCAGTCCCAATTTAGTCTTATTTGTTATTATACCTTCAGTACAAGTCCCACTAGCTCCCCCCACCCTCCCCCTCCCTATCAAATTCTGCATTCTAATGAAAAATAGTTGGCCTCTCCCCTTCCGCTATCCTCTTCTCCTAACCTGAGGTAAGTTTATTTTCGTAGCAAACACTTCTAATTGGCTCGATGGGGACGATGTTTTCAAATCGTCAATTATGACCAACCAAGTACGATCGAGCCACGATGTACTAATGAGTACATCCCTGCCACGAGGTGCCGTGGCCGGCGTGTGCTGGTAGGAATCCGTTCGATTAGATTCAGATTTAAATCATTTCCCACACGCCCGCAGCACCGCACACACCCACCCCACACATCACCGCCGTCGATTCGTAACAAATCGTTACGATTGAAGATGACAGCACGGTACAGTTTTATCGAATCCGTTCCATCGCTCAGCACCACTGCACCACTGACGACTGCCGGTGCCAGCAGACGTGCACCACGGCATCACGCTACACCGCACGGAGCAGGCACGACGTGCAAATGCGTGTCTGCGCCCTTCCGTCGTACACGGTGGGGTTGCGATGAGCGTAACGGGTGGCAGCGACGGCGGCGGCAAAACATTCGTGTCTTCATGGTCGTGCATGTTGGCGATGTTCTAAGCTGTCAAACACTCCCGGCGTGGCTCGGTGTGCTCGTGCGGCCACGCGTGTTGGAGACAAACAAAGTGCACTGTGTAGTTAATGACGTGATTACTAGGGGTCCGGGTACGCGGGTGCGCGGGTGCACAGGAGCCCCCGGGTGCTCAGGGACATTTGTGGAACAAACCAGGAAGACGGTACCGACTGGGGTTTTACTGTCCGAGGCGAGGGACAGACGACTAGGGAGATGGCGTCGCCCCGGTTGGTCCGTTGGTCCGCTTCCTGTCACTGGCGGCAAACAAGCAACATAAAGCACACATTTCGATCGGTTTTTAATGAGAACCGTTCAGCTAAAGTACCCCCGGTCGTTACGAAATGATTGTATAACACAGTGTTGCGCACACCAGTGACCGTTTCTGTGTTGCTGGCCGCACTGAACGTATCCAATTAAAGGTGAATACATTATTCAGGCGGTGCAGCCTGATACGCAGCCTCGTGTACGGGTATTATCTTTCAGAAGTTGTACAAATGCTGGCCAGAACTGTAAACCTTTTATCGTTCGTAGTTTAAAAACAACCACTCCACCCTGCGCACTGCTGCCATACCTTTGTGCATGAGTGTAGTGGTCGCTAGAAGATGTTCCGTCGTCACGCATTCATAGACGAGACACGAGTGCCGGTCGTTCAGCAACAAACATTGTACTTGTGTGTTCTGTCCTTAAGATTCTCCCCTACCGCCCTGCCCTGGTCGATGGTATGTTTTGTGAGAATGCCAAGAATAAAGCGCTGTTCTCTGGCACTGTTGCCACCCATCATACACAGATCCTCACACCCGTCCCCACGCCCAATGCTCGAGACATGCGATGTGCGGTCGAAACGGATCGGCTCATTGAACGTCTCTTCATCAACAATTGTCATCATTTTGTCCATCCCGCTTGATGGTCGGATGGTTCCGTGTGGTGGATGGCCCTTATTGTCCCTTTTACTCGATTGTTCCCCCCTCGTACCACTCCCCACTATTTTCCGTCAAAGACGGCGACGACGACGACGACGACAAAGTCGTTATCGTTATAATAATATCCATTATTCTTCCGGCCCTCGTCACTTTCTTCGCATCCCGCACTGTGCTGTCGATCGCAAGCGCCCATCGCATCCTGGTCACGGCACCATCCCGGCTCACTATCGCCGGGCACCCATCTGTATAGCATTTATTTTGTAAATTACGGACTTTTATTGTTGAGTGATTTTAACGAATGTGCTTGTTCGCATCGTGCCTCTTTCATTATTTCTTCATTTTTACTGCTGCTGATGAGCAGCAATGACTGTCGCCCCGGCGCAACAGCAACGAGCGGTGCAAAGCGATGGAACGGGATTGAATGATGGGGTACAATCCTTTCCCTGTTGTTGCTGCCATAGCCGTAGTATGGGGTGTGATGGGACGGGGACAGGATTTCATTCCGCATCGTTGTAAATGACGATGCGATCACATTGCTCCTTTTTCGGGAGGGAAATGGTAACTCCGTGACCTCTTTATGCTGTCTCCAGATGCTCGTTTAAGTGTCTGCGAGCAAAAGGCAGCGCGTCCTGCTGGAGCGTTTGACAAGCACCGCGTTTTCGGGCATTCGAAAATGGATTGCTTCGGTTTGGTTTTTGGAGCTGGGGTAGTACAATAATGTCTGGCCAAACGCGTTTCTCGAGAAAAGCTTTGTAATTTATGGTCGCGTCTTTATCATTCCCTGCGAGATTTGCTCATCGATTCGCCGTTCGGCAACGCGCACGGCCAAATTCTGGGAATTCAAGAACCATTATTTCATAGATTTAAGCAGCGGAAAACTTAATGCCACTCATGAATACCCCGTGCGCTTAAGCTTTCTGCCCACCTCTTGGGCGTCATGGAAAAGGGATAAGTTTCTCTAAACCCTGCCCGCCCACCTGCCTTTCGTTGTCTACGCCTACGTCTTGACACGGCAATGACTGTAATCTGGCACGACCCCCCTGAGAACTCCCCCATATACGCACCGGAAACCGTCCCGAGCGACCTGTAATATTAATTCTAATAACGATAATAGAAATCGGAGGCAACATCACACAAAACCTTGCATATACACAGAAAACCCATAACCATACGATTCTATGCCGAGAATTAATACTTTAAGGCTTACAGTAATGATTCTGCTCCGCAGGGCAATAGAAGGACGGAAAAAATAGATTCAATCCTTTTGCGAAAAGGGTTAATTACCCTCCGAAAGTATAAATAATAATAATAGTAATGATACCTATGCCCCACGCGGTTCAAATAATCGAAAAGAGGGACCGCTTTCACTCTTAGAACCTCGAGCTTCGGCAGCCAACACGCGGGACGCGATGTCAGAAATGCCAGCGAGAACCGGCCGGATGCCGAAACAACCTTTCATTAGCGAAAAGGAGGAAAAAAGGGGAAGGTGCCAGTGCCAGAGAATTCGAGGGCACCGGGCAGAAGGTAGAAACATTTAAATGCTGACCCAAAACCAACCAGCTTAAAAGGCACAACACTAACGCACTTCGCACGATAGAGAATGATAAATGAAGCAATGAAGCAGATATGTATGTGTCCGGACACATTCCGCACCATATTTAGCGCACCCAACGTTTCGTGTTTCGACAATCGGGAAGGTTTTTTTGTTGTCATGCGTAAAGCGTGTATTTAGAGAGGAAGTAACAAGACAGCAGGAAAACACCTGAATGGATGGAAGGAAGGAAGGAAAAAAACAAAGTATATTATGAAGATCATTATCACCGAATAACATTATTAATAAAAGATCAGTCCCGCAAATGGTTGTCTTGTGTAGCGGGGGCCTCAGGAAACGGTCGTCGTCGTGTTTTTTTTTTTTTTAATGCTTTGGTTAGCTGAGCTGAATACTAATGATTCGTGCACGATTTAGCCCTGCGAGTGTAATGAAAGAGTGAAACCGATTTGGAATTTATAATTATGATGATAAAATAAGTACGCACGGAAATCTATTCCTGGCAGCAAGACTTCTTATTCTTTTGAAAGATGAATGATTTTAACAAAATTTAGCGTGATGCGAAATCGGTCCAACAGCTCTGATGGCCTTTCCGTGTCATGGATACTTTAATGAATTGAGCACCAAGTTTTAGATTTTGGCCGGAAAAGCATTCCACTATATCAGGCTTGATGAAATGAACATTATGTTTTGTTGAAAAACTCCTTTTTAAAAATCCTCCAAAGAACGGATGCTGAAAATTATCATCTCCAAGTGTTTGTTCCTCATTTTTGGCTCATAATTACCCGTAATCAGTCTAGACTTGTACAGTCTATTTTTAGAGGTCTATCTGTTTTGATGAGTATCGAATCACGTCTGGCCTTGGAGAACTGAACGCCTCTATCATTAGTCCTCCAGGACGCCCGAATTCTCTCAGCGAAGAGGCAAATGTTCCAATTATGGATGAAGACAACTGGCTGAGTTTCTCTTTCCTAGACTTGGTTTTTCTGAGCCTTCAAGTCTTGGCGTTATCGATTTAGCCGATCGGTTTATATAGAAGGCTCTCCTTCTGGACATCAGTTTCTGATACGAAACCAAACGAAAAGCTCGTGCATTTACGATCACTCCAGATGGAGCTTAGGCTCTAGTGGTCAAACAATTAATTCCAACATTAATTCCACTGCATTAGCATTACCATTTCGTTTGGCAGACTTGCCAGTAACGTTATCAAAGTTTTGAAAGGAACGCATTACCCAAAAACCATTCCACAAAGGACCCCTTGTGCCGAAATGTTGATTCCCTCGATACCGCCTTTACTACTGGCATGTCATTGGAAACTGCCGACCCAGAAGGCACCAAACACCACCAGCATGCCCTTTTCCGCTGTGGTACAGTCCGCGTTTGCTCCCTCCCCGGTAGTGCTTCCGAGATGTAATGTAATTGCATAGTAATTACAGGTTCTAATTATCCTTCCAGCAGCGGCAAGAGGCAGAATCGGGCAGGATGTTTCACTCGTACCCCCTGAGCCCGCCCTCTCCTCCGGTACTCCGCCTCGTTGCGTTGTTCGCGTTTGTCAGACCGAAAGGGACAGGCCTTTTATCAAGCTTCATCGCACGGTAGCAGGAAGTGGAAAATATGATTTGAGGAAATTGTAGGGTTTGCAACGCAGTTGGCGAGCATTCACAAGATTGCAGATCTTGTGCTACATCACACACACACACGGACACGATCACAAGGTCTTGTGGTTCCGTGTTACTCACCGTCTATCATTCGGGCGTTTCGCAGTGGAAAGGGTTTTGTTCGAAATGTAGAAGCGACCCTTAATTGCTTCTCGTCGCTTTTTTTACACACTGATGGGGCCTTTTTGGTTCGTTTTGTTTCCCTGGCTTTTATTATTCGGCGCCTCACAGCCGAGTTCGAGGTCGAGAAGAATTTCGGTAGCTCCCATGCTCCATTCTGGTAAACTGTGCTGCCCCGCGCGCCACCGCTCACTGTCCGCTCCAACAACACGCTTCCCTTCCCATTCACGTGTGCTGCTAGTGGCTGTGTCTCAGCTGAGTCAGCAAACGAATCGAAACGCCAAATTAAACGCCAGGCAAGGGAGAAACACATGCGGCACGAATACAACCTGCACGAACACACATGCCAAACACATGATGGAAGAGCGCGAGACGGCTGGGTTTGGCTGGCTGACTGCTGTTGTTTCTCCTCTCCGTTGGCTGCATGCAGTCTTCTCACTCCCTTACCCGGGGAGGGGTGCCGTAAATGATTAAGAGTTATTAAATTTTAATTACCATCACCACACACAAGCGGTTTTAAGGTTAGAACTGAGGCGAAACTTGCATTTCGCATTTCGTTGCGCTCGCTCTGCCGCTTGTCGTATCCGTTAATTATCGTTTTGTGACGAAGATTCATCAAACAAAAAAAGCAGCAAACAACAACCTTACCGCAAAAAGAAGGAAACAAGAACCATCGGCATGTGGCGAATAGTGAAGCACGCAAAACCGGTTCGGGGGTATTTAAAGTGCAATGCGGAATGTGCATCCATGCTCTGTGTGCTTCGTTGCTCTTGCTTTAATGCCAGCAAACAAACACACACACACGCGGACACAAGAAAGTATGCCAATCTTGTTTCGGTTGCAGTTGCAGTTTTTTTTCGTGCTTCGTGCGCTCTTATCTCTTCGAGATAGATTGCAACCGAGCGAGGTAAGGTGGTGCATTTGGGGTAGGATTTCTGCTTGAAGTGTGGTACAAATTGCAGCACCAACGCGTTTGTGTGCGCCCCAAAAGTGCACTGCTTGCAATTGGTTATGATTGGTGTTTATTTCTACATGCTCATGCTGGGGGCTGCTGTGGGAGAGGGTTTTTTTAAATTATTTGTCCGTTGCCAAACACAACCGGGCCCATCGGTTTAATAACATACACCGTGCTCGAACATGAGGGAACACATGACATTCGTTCGATTATTGCTTACGAAGAGTGTTTCCTTTTGGATGTTTTGCTGCACATTTGCGTACCAAGTGACACTTTGTGGTGTTATGATATACAGCTTGGGCGAACTGTTTGCTACAAACTTTCCCATTTCTGTGCGAACCTTGCCAGTGATGGGGTTGTTAAAGCACGATGTTTGTTTAGCTCATTTGTACAGAAAAACCTCCTTTGTTTGTGTGAAACTTGGCACAACAGCGCAAATATTGCCCTCAAAGTGTAACATGTAACGCTACAGGCTGTGTATATTTATATTTCTTAAAGTGTCGTTTGCAATCGATTCCTTCTTCGCGCAATCGAAACGCTAGCCTCCTAGTAGCGTAGCAAAAACGCAGCTGTTTTTGTGTAAAATTTAAAACACACATTAGCTACTTGTTCACAACACAACACTCGGTTCTTGATGTACGCCTGCTGATGCGAACCTAAACCCGAGAAATCCAGGTCAAACAAAGTCGTTCGCACTTGGTGTTTGTGGTGTTTTTCGGCTCAGTTACATGGTTTAAGTGTAAATGCGCGGAAAGTTAAAAAAACCAGCCACCGAAACGAACTAAAACACACACACACACTCATCTCAAGTGGCCACCGTTGCCGACTGGATTTCGTCGGAGAAATAGACAGTTTGAGGTAGCTTGTAGTGCTGACAATTTCCTTTCCACCGCTCAACAACACGGCCGAAAAAATAAACCGTTTCCAACGCCGATCACTCAGGCCCAGGATTCAGGCACGGAAAGGGAAAACAGGAAAACAGCCAGCATCACCAGCACCGGCGGTGGCCACCATCGACACAGAAGAAAGAAAACCCCACATCACAACGGGGCGGGGGCTGGGTGGCTGAATGCGCAATATACATAAATATCGCATTTGGAGCCCTCATGCTACATACATATTACATTATTTTTATTCGAGCCCGCTGCTCCGAAACGAGCAGCGAGCGGCAAGCCCTCGGAGGGGAGGTCCCTTAACGGGTGGTCGTCGCTGTTGGCCCTGAACTACCACCATGGCCGCCTTGGCGTGGAAGGAACAGCAGCAACAAAACAAAACAAAACAAAAAACACACACACACATCATCATCATCAGCAGCAGCAACAGCAGCAGCAGGCCCACGGCAGCTGATGCATGCCGATCTTGGAACGCGGCCCAGCAAAACAGCCCCAAATGTCTAGCGCGGAACGCATCAACCTCCCGGCAGCGGTGTGTGTGTGTGCGTGCCTGTGCCATGTGCTGGCAAGAGAGGAGGAATGGAATAAATTGTAATACACTGTTCATAAATAACTTCGTGCAGGCGAAGCACACAACGCCACCCACTTCCCACCGTTACAGCAAAACACAGCAACAAAATACAGCACAAAAGTCAACAACGACGGGAACGGCGGAACACACGGATTAGCCGCTTGCCGCGCTGTCGCTACAGAAGAGTTTTGCAGGCGAGATACGGCGAAAAAGATACCGTCGACAGCATCAACAACATCTCGCTCGCCCACTTGTGGACACGACTCACAAACAACCGCAAAAGAGCCACACAGACACACCAACTGGAGCTCGGCTGGAGGAAGGAACCGACGGGGCTCGCGGGCTGCGGGTGGTTTCGCTCATCTGACGCTCGGGTCAGGGGTGCACAATTCGTTTGCGCCTTCCCATTTTTTCCCCTCCCTGCGCTTGAACGTTTTCGCTTTTTTGATGACTGATCGACTGATCTCCGACTGTGGCATTTGGTTGTGGCCCGCAAGCTTATGGACGGACTCGCCCACCTTGGGGTGATTGCGAGGATGAGAGGGGGTGGAGGATTATAATAAAAATATACAGCCGTATATCGAGAGCCTCGATCGAGAGCGGGATTGAAAGATGATTTAATTAAAATAATTGAAAGATTTATTCAAACGGAGATGATTCGGTTCGGTTTCCCATTTATTGCTCCGGGCCCGGCATGTTCCGCCCCGCGGTTGCCCAGAATGCACACCATCGCCGTCCCGTCATCTTCGGTGCATGATCTCTCTCTCTCGTTGTTCGCCATTCCCTTCGCTCGAAGGAAGGAAGTTTCAACAATCGATTCTGGCTGCCTGTTTGTCGACCGCGGAGCCCGCGAAGGATTTATACATTACCTTTTTTTTGCCTTTTTTCCCCTGTTCTATGGCCCGGGCAACCCCCGTGGGTTTCGATCGATGTCGAGCCGTTTCGTTTCGGGCGTTTCGGGATTAATTATCCTTTTCGATTGTGCGGGGCAAACTGTACTGTTGGAATGCACAAACGCACACACACACACATGCCCGGCGACGCAAAACGGGTTGGCTGGGCTGGCTGGCTGGAACTCGTTAGTTTCGATGAATGGGGCGATTTTATCCGATCCGATCCGACAATCCGTCCCGTCCATCAAGACGCCGGCATGCTGCTGTTGTGCGATGTAGATGATGATGATGATGCTGCTGATGACGAGGATGGACGGGGAAGATGGTAATGAAGCAGAGCCGGGCCAGGTTTTATGAGCGTTCGCTTCGCTTCTTCCACAGTACACAGTAAAATAGATAAGATCGTGCGAGGTTCTGGGACGTGGATGTTGTAATAATGAAATAAAAGCTACATTGTCACACATCTCAACAAACCCAAACCGAGGCAAAAGAGTTGGAGATACACATTGAAACGGCAGAACAGCACAACAGTCATTCTCGGAAGTGTGTGGCTCACTCGAACGGCTCGAACCGCGAACCACCGACCAATGTTGCTGTGATTTCGTTGGAATAGATCAAGCCGTGAGGGGGTAATAAAACTAATCAACTCACCTTGCACCATAAATTGGGGGAGTGGGACGGGATGAGTTGAACAGAAATTAAATCTTTTATGTTTTATGCGGGTCCCCATTATGATTTATTGTTTGTGTTGAAGTAAGTGCTACGAGCAGCACGGATCCACCCCCCCAGTAAACGATCCAAGGATATGTTTTGTGTGTGCTTCACGCTATCAGAATTTTTTATTGGATTAATTCCTTTTCCTTAACGCAGCACATCATAACGATCTTTCATTTTAGTGGCTTTGTGTCTGAATTTCGGAAAGCGTACCTTAATGTTACTCATAACTTGAGGTTCTTGCGATACAAAGTATTACAATGAAGCTTTGATCGTCACTTTTTAAAGACCCTTCAGTATGATTGACATTAACGGCTCTTTTTCTCTCTTTTTCAAGCAAATCTAATTTGACATCGTCGGATAAGGATGCTACATTCATTTCAACACCAACAGTATTGAAAATCTTGTTTTCCTCTAATGGTATCTTTAAACGTATTTTTACACACAGATGATTGAAGTTAATTCAACAACATAAATGAATTTACACTGATGTTCAATATTCAGTTTACTTTAGTCGGTGTGTTCATGTGAAAAGTGAAGATTATTGAATGTTTTTAACGTTTAAAATATCAATCATCATATTGACATCTTGATATGTTTTTGGATGATGATCAAATTAAAAAATATATCATCTTCAAATGGTATTACTACGAAACTAATCAAACAAACTCTTTATCGAATCATTTTTTCGGGGGGAAAGCACATTAAAAAACATTGAAACAAATGTATTATTTCCAATTATTTGAGCCGGTCTCATAGTACACTTGTCAACTCGTACGACTTAACAACATGCCCGTGATAGATTCAAGTCCCAAATAGACCGTTGTTGAGCCAAAAGAAGGAGAATTATTGCCAAAAATCAAACATCAAACCCAAAATAAAATTGCCCATCATGCAAATCATGCAAAAATCATCAACATTTAATCTTTATCACTGATGGCTTCACAATAACAGATTGTCACTTTTCATGTCAACGCCTTTGCTCGTTACCACGTCCTTTGAATTCCCGGTTTTGCTTCTCTAACGCGAACAACATGTGATAGTCTTGATTGACTTTCGTCAAAATGCTCAAAGCACGCCGGGACAGCGTTCCATCCACTCACCCACGCCAGCACAGCTTCCTGGTAATAAAATTCAAAACAAATCAACAACACACTTTAAATGTGGATGATTATGCTGACTTCGGAGGTGATCTCATTAATATGCTAATGTCAACATATCTTCCTTCAGCATGGGGGCCACACGGGGTTTGTGCAAAGCGAAATTGCAACCATTTGCTGTTGCTGGCAGGGCAGTCATGCAGGGTGCCAGAAAGAGGCGGAGTTGGTGTTTTGCTGGGACACGTTTTTTGTAAGGTTTCGTTGCCGTTTGTGTGAGCTAGTTTCATTTAGGCGTATATTGTTGTTGCTTCTCGATGAACTGATGTGGCAGACAGTTTGATTGACGACAAAGTCAATTGGCAGAGCGGCGCGACATGCGAAAGAATCGATGTAGTGATGACTAATCCAGCTGCTTATGCGGGGTGATTAAAGCTGCCTAATAAATGAAGCTTCCGAAGATTTGCTTTGATTGTTCTAGGGTCTTACGAACACTTTCAAAGTCGTATTTTTAAAAGCAAACAAAAAGGTATTTTCATCATGTTTTAAACCGTTTGCAACCACCGCATTTTTCTCTATCATTGGCCGAAGAATAAAAAATAAACAATAATTCTATTCGTCAATGAGATGCGTGGTTGAGCTGACCAATATTAAGTGCAAAAAGAACACCCAAGACCACAAACCACCAAATCCGTTGGACCTCCCGCAATTTGGAAACCGATCACTCGGGGAAGCCATTCCACAGTGCCCAAACGCTCCCATGCACTCCACCTAAAAGTAAAACAGACCCTTAAGGCTAGCCCTGGAAAACGAGTACCTGTGACTCCCTACCATCCGTTCGCCAGTGAAAGGGTTATCTGAGAGGGGTAGACGGGCCTCCATTTTTTGTTGTGGTTCATTTTACGACCGAAGGTAAAGGTAAAGGCGAAATCTGCGCGGACGGATGACGACATCTCGATTATGTGAATCAGAGAGTGCCGACTAATCGAGCGGATGGCTTTCCGGTACGCCGTACCTGCGGCCCAAGACGGAGGTTGGCTCTTTTTTTTCGTGCCTAAAGAAATTGGGAGGCAGCAACGAGAAAGGGAAAGAAGGAAAGAAAGAAAGAAAGTAAATCTTCAGCCTACCCCTTGTGTCGCTCGTGCGCCTCGTGGGGCGGAGCAGGTCGTGACGGGCGGGCTCTTGGATGGTCAAATCGTGAAGATGACACTTTTATGAGCCTGCCATAGTGCTGCGAGCAGTGGGAAAGAGAGCAGCGGCTATCGGCCGCACTGCTCCCACCTGCAGCAGCAGAGGCTGCCGGGGCTATGTTACGAATGTGTACAGACACGAACTGAGCAAGAGAATTGGACCTGAGCATAGCTGCGAGTGTGTGCGTGTGTGCGGTTTGCCAGATGTAGCATAATACCGCCAGCATTATGGGAACTGAAGTCCAGGGGTACAGTTATTCCGGGAGGTTGAAAACATTGACAATTTTGTTGCCTACAGCTTCCATGGAAAAGTTAAAATATGATGGACATTCGCATGAAAAAGTTGTATTAAATTTTATGTTGTTATTATATGCTAAATGTTACCTACAATAATAATCTTTCGTTAATGTATGAATGTTTCAATGTTTTAGTTAAGAAACAGAAAATCTTAAGAAAATAAGTATTTTGTGCGCCTCTTTTACCCGTCAGCATCACGACTTTTAAATTGAAAAAGTAAAACCACTTCCATTCCAGGTTTACGAGCCCTGCCTTTCTTTTCGGGCACAGTGTGTGTGTGCGCACCATTCGCCGTGCCCACAAAAAAACCCCGCACGCACATGTAGTGGTGCACACCATTCTCTGCGTTGGTTGGTCACTGAAATCAGCTGGAATCGTTTGAAAGGAACGTGCGCTCTGCCACTTCAGCGTACGGGCACGCACACCACCAGGCGGGATTCCCATCGTTACGTGCTGCTACGTCATCGAGCGCTACCGACCGGCGCGTGAACGCAGTGCAATGAGAGAACGCAAGCTCACGGGCTCATTGGCTGGCGGGCTGGTGTGCGTGTGCGACATGCAACACAAAGCACGGTGCGCTCGTGTGTGTGTGTGTGCGTGTGTTCGCCGAAGTCGAAACGGTTCTCCGAAAGCGGTCGTGCCGCTGCGAATGGCTGACGGGGCCGTCATTCGCAAAAGAAACTTCCACGGGAGCGCTTGCGGAGCGCTCGATAGAACAACACGACTGAAAGTACCTTTTCCACAGGGTGGAAAGGGCCCCGCGGGTGTGTGAGAAACGAAAGAGAGATCACGTGAGCGAGAGAGAGCGAGTGAGTGAGCAAGAAAGAGGAAGTTGAGCAGTGTTTTTCGGAGCAAGTGAGCAAACAGTGTGTGGCCGAACTAGCAGCGGAGTGTAGCACACGATACAACAATATCAGCAACAAAAAGGTTGAAGTGAAACAAAGCGAGCGAGCAAGATAGAGAAAGCAAGCTAGAGGCTGTGTGTGTGCATGTGATAGCAGAGTGTGTGTGTGTGCGTGGATTTCTCTGTGTGTTGGAAGGAAGTGTGGAGTGTGGAGCACTGCTGGCAGAGGCAGAAAATCAATAGTCCTTCCCGAGTCCTTCGAAACGGTTTTTGAGGGAGAGCGAAGCAAAACAACAGGGCTACGCAACCACGTCGCAACACACACACTCCGTACGTTACCAGAGCGATTGGTTGCCGTGAGTGAGTGTGGCTGCGTGGGTGAGTGTATGTTTGGTGTTGGGAAAGGCAAAAGTGGTGCAAAAAATCAGCACAACTAAGAGCAAAACAGTGAGTTTTGTACAGTTTGGTTGAAGTAAAAATTTGGCCCAAGCAGAGCAGCAACCAGCAACAGAAGCACGACCGAGAGAGGAGGAAGGAGTGTGTACCTCACGGAAAAGAAAACGAGTGCAAAGTTTTGTTTCGTAACGCCATCATCTCAAGTAAAATCTCAAAAGCCACGGCTGAGTCAGAAGAGAAGTGAAGTTTTTCCAGCCACTAGTGTGTGATTTTTGTTTTACCACTGATTTCATTGTGACCACCACCTTACGCTCTGCATTGTGGTGTTGTGTTGAATGCGTGTGTGTGTGTGTGTGTGATAAGCAAATCCTCACGCACAGTGTGTGATACAGCGGGAAAGAAACCTTTTTGCCTGAACCGAGGGAAGCCAAACTCCCGACGGCAAATTCGACGACGGCGGTTGTACCAGAGATTCCCGTCGGCCGATTGCAATCGGAAGACTGAGGAACAGCAGCAGCAGCAGCAGCAGCAGCCAGCAAGGAGCAGAAGACTGACCACAAGCAACATCGTAGCAGCAGCAGCAGCAGACCACAGCAGTAGCCATTAACACTGTTGTGCGTAGCAACCACAAGGATTACTCCGTCGGTGTGAAAGAATTGCAGCATTCGACGCAGCAGCAGTAGTAGTGTTGTGTGTGCGTGTGTTCTTGGTGGTGTTCCGTGTGTTTGGTGCGTTGGCAAACGAAATAAGGCCAGCCGTAATTTGAAATGAAAGTGTGACCAAACGCGTTTGTGCGGAGCGTAAAAAAGGTGTTAGAATCTACGCCCGAGTGTGACGTGTATGTGTGTGTGTGTGCGGTGGAATAATCGATCGGTGCCAAATGAAAAAGCAGAGTTGAACCACCGCAACACGCAACAGTAGCGAGAGAGAGAGAGAGAGATAAGTGTGTGCCGTGTGTCGGGGTGTCGTTTATTGAGTGCGCGTACATCACAGTGTGTGTTGTGTCCCACGATGGCCATGGCAGCGTGCTATCCGACCTACGACCACATGACCGGCGGCAGCAGAAATGTGGCTCAGCAGCAGCAGCAGCAGCATCTCGTGCAACAGCAGCAGCAGCAACAGAGTCCGGTCGCGGCCACTAGTCAGCTGCACCATCTGTCGTCGCGGCTGTCGGCCGCGGCAGCAGCAGCAGCGGCGGCCGCAGCGGCCGCAGCCGCCGCCAGCAACATGTCGGCGGTGCAGAAGGATTTCAGCATACCGCTGCACGTGGACTGCAGCGTGGAGTACGAGCTGCCGAACCAGGCGAAGCCGCCGGTCGGTGCCCGGGTGGAGCCGCTGCTGATGATCCATCCGTGCTACTTCCGCAAGATGGAGAGTCAGCGGCGCAGCCCGTTCATCAACAACATGCCAAATTCGTCCCGTAGTTCTAGTGCGTCGATCGCGGCCAAGGCTGGTGGCAACGGGGGGGCCGTCGGCAGTGGTAGCAGCAGCAGCGTTGCCAGCAATGCCGTCACGTCCAGCAGTGCGTCGGCCGCGGTCGATTCTGTCGCGAGCCGGCGGAGTGCCGTGACCGCAGCTCACAAGTCGTCGTCGGCGTCGGCCGCTGCGGCTGCGGCTGCAGCCGCCGCCGCTGCCGTCTCCACCAGCAACCAGTTCCTTCAGCTCCAGCTGGACGATTACGTTCAGCGGCAAATGCATCGCTCGTCAGCGGTCAACAGTCAGCAGCAGCAGCAACAACAACACTATGCTGCTGCTGCCAACAACACAGTCAATGGTCATCTGCAGCAGCAACAGCAGCAGCATCACCATCAGCAGCAGCAGCAGCAGCAGCACCACAGTCGCCACCAGCAACAACAGCAGCAACCTCACCACCATCATCACCAGTCGCAGCAGCAGCATCTCGCTGGACAGTCCGCGAACCAGTACAGCCTCACCAACAGTCAGTCTCAGCAGCAGCAGCAGCATCAGCAACAGCAGTCTGCAGCTGTGACAACCTCCGACTGGGGCCGCTACCACATGGGTTCGGCGGACTGCGTCAGCTCCGGGGGTGGTGCTGCCGGTGTTGCTGGCAGTGTGGTACGCAACGGGGGCAGCTACGGTAGCAAGCTGTCCAACAACAACAACAACAGCGTCTACAACACCAGCAACACCGGCAACAGTAACAGCAGCAGCAGCAGCAGCAACAAATCCAAAAGTGTCACTAGCGCGTCGATGAAGCGCAGCAACGCAAGTAATACGGGTATCAGTCAACACCACCAGCAGCAGCAGCAGCAGCAGCAACACCAGCTTCAGCAACAGCAGCAGCAGCAGCTGCTGATGCCGGCCAGCTGCGCCGTGTACAACAGCAGCACCGCGAACGGTGTCAGCAGTGGCCTGGTCGAGGGCGGCGGTGCTGGTGGTGGGCCCCGCTGGGGCGACATCGAGAAGACTTCAATGGCGGCGGCGGTGCCGCGCGATTTCCAGGCCGGCCCCGAATCGCTCCCGATGAAGGCGGGCGGGCTCGTATCCGCCGCCAACCTGCCGCCGCCGCCGCCCTCCGCCTACCGCAGCGGGGGCAAGCGGGACGCGATGCTGTCCGGTGCCGGCGGCTGTGCAGTGTACAGTAGTAATAGTAACAGTAATAGTAACAACACTAGCGCTAGTAATCGAGGCCACAGCAACACCGGCGGCAGCAGCGTTGTTGCGGCCAACGGCACCACCACCAGCACCATCACCACCACCACCGGCATTCCCAGCACGGACCTCAGCCTGTGGGAGGCGGCGGCGAACGGCGGTGGTGGGGCCGGCACTACCAACTCCACCCTGCCGGACAAGAGCTCGATGACGGCGGCCATTCCGCGAGATTATCACGCGGCCGGTCCGGAGCATCTCGCGGCTTGCAACAAGCTGGCAGCTGCACGGCAACAGCAGCAGCAACAGTACCAGCAACAGCAACAACAGCAACAACAGCAACATCATCATCAGCAGCAGCAGCAGCAACATCACTCCCAGCAGCAGCAGCAGCAACAGCAACAACAGCATCGTCAACAGCAACATCGCCAGCAGCACCAGCAGCACCAGCAGCAGCAACAGCAGCAGCATCATCATCAGCAGCAGCAACACCTGCATCATCAGCAGCAACAGCAGCAGCAACATCATCACAATCACCAGGTTGCGGTGGCGGCGGCCGCTGCTGCAGCGGCGGCAGCGGCCGAAGCGTCCGAGAAGCTGCTGTTTGCGGCCAAGTACCGGCAGCACCAGCGCGCCTCCCATCGGCTCCACCCGTACATGATGAGCTCCAGCTTTACCCCGCTGATGACGGCGGCTTTCCCCCCGATGCAGCAGGTGTCCTGCTACAACGTGTGATTCTAAGCAGAAGGGGTGGGCCAACAACCGTAACAACAATCGGTAACGGGTGGTGGATGAAAATGTTGCTGACGTGTGTTCCTTCCGGTGTGCGCGCGTGCGTGTGTGTGTATGCACGCGTGGGGGTGGCAAGTGATAAGAGCAGTAGGAGACAGGGAGGGAAAAAGAAGTTCAGTGAGATGTTTGTAACGCGTTCGCGCTTTTTCTGTTTCTGGCAAAGCTGTTCTGTTCTGTTCTGTTTATTATTATTAATATTATTATTATTATTATTATTATTTCACTTTGGTCGTTAGACGAAACAATGTTGCAAGCACGTGAAGATGGAAAATTTCTTTCGCCCAATCGCCAATGCCCAACACTGCAAAGAGAAAGAGAAGGCGAGTTAGATAGGAGTGCCAGAGTTGCAAAGAGATAAGGGCATGCAGTAGTTGAAGGAGGAGCCAGAGAAGAAGAGGAGGAAGAAGGAGACGTTGGCGGTGACGGCCACTCTCGTCAAGCATGTATAAAAATAGACAGCAACTTTTTTGTTGCAAATTTAAATGTGATAGTAGTTTTTACTCCCAAATAATAACTTCAGCTAAAACAAAAGAAGAAGAAAAAAAACGAGGAACGACTAAAGGAACGACCGCAACTTTGACCGCAAAGAGACACTCTCTGAGGGGGGAGGGTGAGTTGGATGGTGGAAAGGTATTGTACCAGCACTACACCTCTTCACGCCTCTTCTCCTCACCCACCCCGTCTTGGGAAGAGAACACTAGTGCTATGCTAATTGACTAATTGATATATGACTTTAGAGAAGGCGACACGCGCAAAATTCACATCTGACGGTTTTGTTTTCCGTTTTATGTTTGTCGTAGATTTTGTTTTCCAAGCATAACCGATTAGCGGACGGCGCAACTGTGTGCGCGTGTGTGTGTGTTTGTATGTGGGAGGGAGTGGGTGCGCGAGTAGACTACTTTTATGTTGCCTAGGTGTTGATAAAGGATGATAAAACAAAAACCAACTGAAAAATAATAATACAACCGGACGACAGCACGTGTCCGGCGTGTTTAGTGAGTGTTTGGCTTTAATCGAACGGTAGTACGGGATAAATATACATATATCTATACACACAGACACAGACATACGCATTACACACAGGACACAAACCTCTATATATATATACTACGTATTAAACGGAAGAAATGTGCGAAGAAGCAACATAACTATATCTAGCCTCAACAAAATTCCTTTCGTTTCTACTCATGAAAACCCACACAACACACACAAACCCTCTAACGGAAGAGTGGACAGGCAAAAAACTGTAAACTTTGCATGTAACTCGCGATACACTAAAGCAAAACAAAGAAGTACGTTTAGTAAAAAAAAAAACAAGCAGCAACCCTGAGACGGAAATGAACTTGTAATAGAAAAGCAAAGAAAGCAAAAAATAACACATTAGACACACACACACAAACATTGAAAACGGCAGTTGAGTAGTAAGCGGTGGTAATGGAGGATAAAGTAGGAGAAGAAGACAGGAGACAGGAGGCGCAAGCGTAACGTAATACAAAGAAAAATGCGGAGTCATGAACTGAAAATAAAAACGAAGAAACCTAGCTAAAAACAAACGCCCCCCGTTTAGTAAAAACTAATCGAAAAACATTGAAAAATGAAACAAACAAACAAAAAATCTATTATCTTGCTCTCAATTCTGTGTTCCAACAAAAGAAAGAAGCGCAGCTCGTGTTCAACGTTCTGTTCTGTTGTTATAGGCGAGACAGTCATTAGAGAGTGTTTTTGGTGGGGGTTCGTTTTCTTTCGCGGCTTTTGTTCCCGTCCAAAGGTTTATGCGTGTGTGTGCTTTTTTTTGTTTCTCCAAGTTTTTGTTTTGGTGGTCCAGTTGTGCAGTCCCCCCCGGGGGGTTGTCCGCAGTAGAGTTCCTCTTTTGATTTTCACCAGGTTATCGCTGTCGTTCTCGTTTCGTGCGTGTATTGATGTGTCTCCCGTGCAGATGTGTAAGGGGTTTCCCACCACAAAGCCTCCCCCTTCAAAAAGAGTTCCTCGCCTGTGTTGGCACCATTCACTCTCCGACGAACTGATGCCCCGATCTGATTTCTTCTAGTGTGTTAACCTGTTTCTATTGTGATAGACGAACATTGCCATACCGCCGGGTCGGGGTGGGGGTTACGATAAGGTACGGTGGAATTCTGATCGAATAATTCCATTTTTCCCCAGGCAAATTGATTTCTCTGCAAAGTTGATCCTTTCTTTATGAGCTCCATGTTGCATATGCCTGTCCAGTGTTCCAAACAGCAGCATCATTCCTTGAACTTCGCCTGTTCCTGGGTTGTTGTTTTTTACCCACCGCTGCCCCCCAAGTTGTCGGCACCGAACCCGAACACCTATATTATATCCCGTGCGCGTTGTTTTACCGATCAGCTCTGCTACTAATGGCTTACGTTTCGACCCACTATTGTATAGGCGACGTTGTGCTTTAGCGAACGAAGGTAGCGAGAGGGTAAATATAGGGTACGGATAGCGGTGGTACGGTAACATAGTAAAGGTAAAAACATGAAGTAAACAATGTGCATATTTAACATGTTATTGTTGCATGATCGCTGCAAAAAAAAAAACTAACCCAGTAATAATAATAGGACAGCAGTAATATGAGCGGGCAGCAAACTCACTACCAGCTATACAGCAAGAAGCAAACAAAACAAACTACTAATCAAAATCAATAAACAAAAAAACTTGAACTGGAACAAAAGAAAAGAGAGAAAAAAAACAACGACGTACTATGCATGTTTCGGAAAAAACAACAACCTACTGACGCAAACTGTTCGATAGAGGATGTTCGATTTTGAGTTTTTGTTTTCCAAAAAGAAAAAAGAAATAACAGAAACTAATGAAAATTTCCTAAATAACCAAATAACATAAAATGCAACCCAACAAACGCTCACACTGACTCCTACACTAAGCAAATGAAGTATTCAGACTAGAAATTAATGGCAAACTAAGGCAAAAACAAAGGTGTTAATGGTAACGGAAAACAAAACAAACAAACACAGACTAATTAACTGAAAATAAACAAACACACAACTCGAACACATTCTCTCCTAGTCTAGGTCGCGTACGAAAACTAACAATACAATGCAAAATTATATACTCTCTCAGACATATACAAAACAAAAACAAAAAAAAAGCCGTGACAAGTATACTATATTTCAGTAACTAGAACGAAACGTTAATGCAATGGGAAGACAAATGCGGTGGAGTGCAATTGTTAGTTGATGTTTTTTTTTGTTTGGCGAGGGCTGCTGCTAGTGGGTTATGTTTTTAGTGTTTCTGTTCCGACCTTTTTTGTTTTTTCTTCTTCGAAAAAGCGACTAATACCACACAAAAACAAACAAGTCTTATGTAAAGCGTAGAATAGGATTGTATGCAAAATCTCTAAAGCATAAAACAAACAAAACTAATGATAACAAATTGATAACGACGAGTCAAAGAGACACAGGCCAAAAACAAAAGCACACACCTTCTCAGGACAGGATCAGTACGGCAGAGGGGGTAGAGAGAGAGAGAGGTGAGTGTGTCTGTATGTCTGTGTGGTAAACCTTGTGTGCTTTTTGGTGGACCGCTTCTTGCGTTTGGCCGTCGTGTCGTGTTCGCTGTACATATACTAAGATACTGACGGGGGAGGACGGGTTGACGAATACAAGCCAAAGGGGAAGGACATCAAGTCAAAGTTCAGTCAACGGTGAATGCGATTGCTCGGCAAAACAAAGGGGGAGGAAACATAGGAAAAGCTAGTAATTCCAATCGCGCGCATACTGTGTCAAGCATACTAACCAACTGGGTGGTAAAACGATGGTGAAAAAAGTGAAAAAGAAAACAGTGAGAGAGACGAAGAAGAACGGGAAACGAGGGAAGATGAAAAAAAAACAACTGACACTGTAGAACTATAACTAGTAAACGTTAAGCATAAAGTAACAGAAAAAAACAACTGATAATAAATAGTAGAATGCTCGGGAGAGAGAAGGGGTAGGGCAGTGTCAAAACGGAACTGAATTTAATCGAGAACAGAAACGAGAGAAACGGGAAAGATGAAGAATGAAAAGCTGTAGTAAAAGGAAGTAAAAACAACAGGAATGTGATGATTTCCGAACGAAGCACGGAACGCAAAAGGTAAATGCAAACGGTACGGAACGAAACAAAGAAAACCGCAGCAAAGAACGGCAAACGGAGGAAAAAACACACGGCAAAATAAAAGAACAGCACTGCAAAAAAGTTAGAAGAACCACTATAAGGTAATCTGTGTATAAATTATGATAATTTAATTATTTAATTAAACGAACAGACACAAAGGGCAAACGATGCATATTCGCATACACACGCACATATATATACACACACATATATACGCCGAGGACGAGTTCAGGGACGAACGGACTGGACGGGGAATCGCCGGAACCTCTGGGGGACATTACTAGAAAAAACTGTAACTCAAACACGCCAAACTACTTGTACTCCTACTCCAGAAGACGATCAAACGTCACAGCATAGCATAGAAACCGAATTCTCACATACAAAGGCACACATACAAACGTAATAATTGTAAAACCAACGTTTGTCTGTGTGTGTGTGTGACACAGAAAGTAATCAAGAAGAGGAACTCCGCCCGTGGGTTTGTTCGGTCGCTTACGTTACGATCGAGTTGCATATGATCATCGACGGTGTATGTGTGTATGTGCATGTGTTTGTGTGTGTGTAGTATGTATCGTACAAGGGAGGGAAATAGTGTGTGATGATCAGCAGGGTGGGAAGAAAGGGGAGCGAAAAGACGCATTGTTTTTGCACGCTGGAGTGAGGGAGGATTGTGAGGAGAAAGGCTGGCATATGGAGCGGGAGAAAAGCGCGAAGCGAAATCAAAGAGGAAAATAATAATCGCAAAAAAGGTTAAAACAAAACGCAATTTTAATGGTGTTTTATTTTTATGTTTTCTTCACACATGTGTGGGTGGTGGTTGGTGTTGGTGCGTAATGATTTAAAGGGAGTGTGCGCCCACCGAACCACGCCGATGATGACAGTGCGCAAAATGAAGATGTTGGTTTGTTGTTGGATTGGATCGTCGTTTTTTTGTTCTTTTCCTTTGGTTTCCGAGGGTGGTTGGGGTTCGCAAGGGAGGTAAGAAGAGTTTGGTCCGATCCGTTCTTCGTGGGTGTGTGAAGGGGGCCTCGGTTCTTGATAAAGTGGGTCAGGTTGTTGGTTCGGCTATTATGCTTTGCTGGGAAGGGGATGTGTAAGGAAAGAATAATGGTAAGTAAAGGAAGTGCAGTTTGTCGTTTTTCCTGTCGATTAGCATACATATTGCAGAGGAAAAATGTCAGTTGGAGCGAAAATAATTGTAATCTTTATGAGCATCAACCGATTTCAACAGAAAAATTCTCAAGTCGTGTCAAAATTATTCAAATACAACTTTAATTTAATTTAAATAAAGGGTTTTCCTATCCATTTCACGACCTTGGTTTTTTTACGATACTAGCCAGCTGTGTTATATAGAGTTTGACACTTGGCAACTGAAATTATGTCCACAGTGCAGAGAAAACCATACGACAAACGAGATTTTCAGGCTAGTTTATTTCAACCTGAAAAATATGAAAACAAACGTCGATTCATCGCAGGTTCGATCCGGTTAACTCATGGAGGAATGATATTTTCGCTGAAGCATAAATATTTGGTCAAGAAAGTGTAAACATTGTTTGAATCGACATTTTAAAATTTATTTAATCTACTATAAACCATTTCAAACAGACAAATACATTATTTTTAAGTACATAAGTGTTTGTATACTAATGGTTAAATCCAATATGGCGGAGCGTTACTGTCAAATGGATAGAACCCGGACGATCAATATTGTACCGCTGACAGGCTGAAAATTCAGCTTGTTGGCTTAAAACATAGAAGGGGCAATTGTGCGATTCTATATGCTCTCCTGATTTTGAATATAGAAACATTAGACTGTTTTGATTCGCTCCACAAACGGCGAAAGAGACTGACTTGCTTGACAAAAGACAAAAATTGGAAATTGTATTTATTTTCAATGCCGTAACGGTGTATGAACATGGTAAATGAGTCCTTAAAGTTATGCCATAGCCATGGCTAGATGATTTGTAATGCCATAATCTTCTTTAATCGTCATTGTAGACACCTAATACTGCATTACACGATGTTCGTGCTCTTAGCTAACTAATAAAAAGAATTCAACCAAAGCATTTAAAAAACGTGGGTCATTGTTCCATCCAATGGTCTAGCGTGTGCAATAGATCAGGGATTGAGCATTAAAATAGGCGCATAAAGATACTGTGTTTAAATGTGATTTAAAAACCGTCATCTCATGTTTATTAGTCGTTTTCTCGTGTGTTAGTTAATGTTTCGCCTCATGAGTTATAATTCGTGCGAGTTGAATGTTGCAATTTTGTATTTATTATTTATTATCCCATTTTGCGAAAGGCTTCCACTTTACTTTATGTCACAACACTTCAAGAGAGATGAAGCATTTTTACTACCATTCGTTTGAGGAGAGGTGAATTGTTTTTTTTCCCGGCGGAGAATAGGTTGGTGTCTCCCTTCCCCGGCGATTCCATATGGCGGAATCGGAATGCGGTACTGACTTTTCAACTCAGAAAATTAAGCTTTACGTATGCTTTTTGATTTCGCTTTTCGCTTTGCAACAATTACAGCAAGTGGATGTGCGCTCTCTAACAACACCTTCTGGGAAATGGCCTTTGAATGAAAAGGGCTACCTTTGAGGTAAAGGGGATGTTAAATTGACTCCAAATTGAATAACCGTTTTGGTTCAGGGGATTAGGGATCGATAGTGTGTGGGGGTTGAGGGTGGATTTTTCCCGGAATGGTGGATGTCGTCCTCTGGCTGCGCGTTCGTCGACCTTGCCAAAGCTCACACTAACACACTCATGCGCTTCGTGGAAAAGCACAGAAAAAGGGTATGGGAAGCTCTTTGGAATTCAGACATAACCACACACACACACAGTGGCCAACTGGAAAACTCTGCAAAAAACACCTCGACGTTGAATCGATCCTGGCCAAGAGTTCGCTTTAGTGTGTGTGTGTGCGTGAGCCCTACAGTTGTCGATACACTTACACACTACCAAACAGAGAAAGAGAACAAGCGCGAGAGAGAGAGAGAGAGAGAAAGAGAGAGCTTTTATCAAAACAAAAATGGCCACCGCGCGCACCAGCTGGCTGGCGGACGAAAGATGTCTGCCCTACTCCCCCCTCACCCCACCCTCCTCATCCTCCTCTAAGGGCTGCTCCGTTTACGTATAAGTGAGCGTATTTTCGCTGGAGCTTCGGAATCGGGTTCGTACGTACGTTCGGTTTCGTTCCGTTCGTTCGGTGCGCCAGCGGATGATGCGCAATTGTTCGCAATCAGCCGGTGCTACCAAAACCACCAAATGAAAAGCCGGGTGGGGAGGATAACCAGCGCAGACTGACAGACAAGGGAGGGTGGAACAAGAGAGGGAAGGGACAAGGTAAAGGAAAGGGCCGACAGGCAGCAAAACAGCTGGTTTCCGGGTAGCATGCGCGCTTCCAACGATTGTCCCCCTTTAACGTCATCGGGCGTGGTAGTTCTCCCCTGGTGGAGCATGCACACTAACACAACCGAGCCACAGCCCCAGTAGAGTGTGTTGGTGTGACCGTTCCCTCTTCCCTCTGTGGCCATCCAGGAGCCCTTCAGGAGCCCTCCTGGACTCTGCAGGAAATGAGCGACGAAGCGATGGACGAGAGACAGAGTAAGATAAATTAAGCGATAAACTCCTCCGGGGCCGATCTGGCTTCTGCCGTTGAAAATGTTCTTTTTTTGCGTGTGTGTGTGTGTGTATGGGTTAAAATAAAAAAGGAACAGAAGACGGATCAGACGACGCTCTTTCACTGCGAAGTTAGCCATGCATACTGGCAACATAAAATTCGAGAATCTGATTGCGAGGAAACCGTCCGTCTGTCCTTCCAGCTGCTGATGCTGCTGCTTCATCATTCAAGTTGATCTCGACGGTCCCAATGACGGCCCCGAAGGCGTTTGATTTGGGATACACTGATAGTATGTTGAACTTTGCACATAATGCCGAATGAAGGCGAATGTTGGCAAAGTAGGCAAAGGCAAGGAATCGGGATTTGACTTTCATCGTTGGTTTCATCGTTCATCGATGGACTGTTTTAACGTGAGATGCTCGAAACATTTGTTTTAATTCACAAAAAGCGGCCAAGCACATATTACTAAGCACGAATAATTTTGTAGAGTTAGTAAGGATGAAGCTAACAAAACTGTTTAAAAATTCATTTGATATCATACATTTGGGAATGGTTGACATACACTGAGAACTTTTTAAGCTATTCTTGTGTTTTGTTTTTTTTTGTATTTTTTCCTTATTATTTATTATTATTCTAAACATTTATTCTAATTCTAAATTCTCTTACATATTATTATGTTTATGTTGTATCCTAATTTATGATCTCTTTCAAAAAGCATTTTATATATTTTATACAATATTATCATCAACAATAAATGCAATACTGAAGATTTGTTTATTTTTAGAAATAATTTCATGTGATTCTAATTCATTCATTCATATGAGACATTCTTCGAAAAATTTCAGGATACAGGATTTGTTTCCATGAATAAAAGAGAATCAAATAATAAAAAATAATTAATTATTAATGGCAGAGTCTGCAGAAGATCATTTGATTATTAAAGCAAAGAAGTTTTAAATCCATTTCATGTCAGTGCCTTCGGTTGCGATGAGCTTCGTGGTAATATTTTATCTTAATAACATTTTGAGTTTTATCCTTTCATCAATGAGAAAGGCAAATTTTGCATCATGTATCTTTATTTTTCCTAAACCTTATTCTAAAAGTAAAACGTACCATTTATTGGAAATATTAAATGATTCATTGTATCCAAACTCACCTCCGACCCGATTAAAGCTGATGTTTACGATAAAAAGGAACGATAGTACAGGTGGATAGGTTGTGAATCATTCGGTGAAGTATCAAAAACATGGAATCATGTTTTAAAATAAAATCTTTTAAAAAATTGCATGATTGAATATTTTTTGGTAAGAAAATAATTACTTTTGACTTAACAAATATTTGTGAATAACTTTAATTTTGAAATAAATTTAAAAGGAAAGAAACGTCAATACAATCTTCGCATGAAAGGACGTTGACATAATTTTGATAGTACCATCCATACAGGCCTTTCCTCTGTACTAATCTAATGCTGTTTTAGCTGCATTGATAAAGCCACCTTTACCTTCGCTTTAGCTTGAAATATAAGTATCTATTGGAACAATTAACTACCTGTCGATGCCAACATTAGTTCCAGGAAGGTAGTACAAGGGTTGCAGAAACATCATAACTTCATACGAAATTGCAGTTCGTTGTAAGCACCTTTGAAGGTTGATGAAAACTGGACAAATTAATTTTTAATTAGTCGAGTAGAGTGAAATGTATGCGATAAAGAAGCAAACAAAATATGATTTGTACAATTTTCAGTATAATTACGACAGTTGAGCGTGATCTGAACTATTTTAAGAACCTTCCCACAGTACATGAGTTTACAGAGAAACTCTCAAACGTTCATATGCACCTGTCGCAAAGTCTTTCAATTTCAACAACGCCAACAAGTTTGCTCAACTTAAACTAACCCAATTTCGAGTCAGCCATTTGTTAGACGTTCGTCGTTCTTTAGCAGGAAAACTTCCTTTAACTTTAACTGCTAAAATCCCGATCCCAACATACCGAAAATGCAAAAGCCATCCAATATAAAACTTTTGCACCACACAAAGATATAAAACAACTACAAAATAGCAAAGTTTCGGCGAAGCAACATTCGGTATGAAGGGTATAAAACATCACACACACACACACACACACGAACGTCGACTGAAAGAGCATGCACTAAACACAACGGTACACGGCTAAGCATACCGTGCGCCCCGTACCGTCTAACGACTTTTCTTCCACAGTGCGCGCGAGCTGCATATAAAAATCCGTTTTATTGTTATTATTTTAAACTCTCCCGGGAGCATATAGCGCGGCAAGAGAAAATAGGGGCCTCAACCATAATCCAGCCAAAAAGGAGCAGCAAGGCAAAGTTCCGAAATATCACACTGCACTTATATGGTGTACTCCCTTCGTCGTCTTCGTCTCGGTGATGTTAGAGACACGTACGACGCACCCGCATGAACACGATGGAAAAGGAGCAGCCAGCCCACCATCACCACCACACATCTTCTGGCAAAAAAAAGGCAGAAACAACCGGAATGGTACGGTGTGGCCCACATTTGCTTCATTCGCTTTTATTTTATTAGTTTATACGCGCTCGCCCTACGTCCTACCAGGCCCAGCAGCACCAGCAGCGGGTTCTACAGCCACAGAGAGGCCAAGGGTCGCAGCACAATCTTTCCCATTTTCCATTTTTATCACTTTCCTTATGCTTTCTGAGCTGCTGGCGTAACAGCACGGTGGGAGGAAGGATTTAACAACAGAGAGGCTGCCTGGCCCGGCCCAGCCACGGCCCACGCGGGTAGTCAGGTTTATGGGAAAAGATTTACCCCGCGGCTGGATGACGCTTTTACGGTTCAGCACGCTCTTCTCCACGCTCCAGCATCAGCAGCTAATAGGATTGGCTTGTTGTTTAGAACCTTTTTGCCATGGTTCGATCGATCGATCGAAAGCCCAACTCGGAAAGCTTTATCATACTTTTACCTTTCGATCCTCATCCGACAGCTGTCGAGCGGCAAACCATGGCGACCGGAGATTTTCGGGGAACGTTTTTCCGGTGCAATTATCCCAATACCTGCCAGGTGCCAGGTCTCAGTCCTTAGGCTCAGTCAATATCCTTTGCCCGTTCTCCTCCGGGACAGGGATTCCCAATGAAAATGCAACTTCAACCTTTATCGGTAAGTGCGAATCAATCGAATCGGTCAACCGGAATGTCTTTCTGCTGTCGCTCGAACGATAAGATAACTCTACACTACAGTCACCAGCATACTACGTTCTAGTTTTTAAGAGCCAATACCGTCCCGGGATGATGTTCTTATCGATCGCAGGGTTTGCAGTGCCGTCGGAAACATTCGGACAGTCGTGTGGTCGTTACTTTTCGTAATCGCTTTCCCAAATCGGCACCGGCAAGGTTCTTAGCCCGGGCTAGTGCAGAATATGATGATGACGGCGATGATGCTGCTACTGTTGTCTCTGTTCTTGACGTTGACATCCTTATCTGTTGGCAGTCTTTTAGTTTTGTGCTTGCACTGGATGGAAGGTAAGGAAGAAAGGCCAGAAGTGAAATGACTTGGAATTAAATTTAACTTCAAACTACTAACATATCTACGAAGGCGGGATGGTTGGCTGAGTGGAATGCGAGATGGCTCCTGGTAAGATTAGCAAAAGTCACTCGCAGCAGTGAGTGAGTGTCTGCGCCGTTGGTCGTGAGGGAATGGAACTTGCCGTATCGGGAGGGGTTTATCAACAGCGTTTGATCGGGACTGAGAGAGCGTTTTTTTTGTACAATTCATAATCATTAGACGTAAAGTTTATCGGCCCTCGGGCGTGCACAATGCACACGTCGTTGCACTGTTGCGGCGATTCCTGCTGGGAGATAAACTTAATTGAAGAATGGAAGAATGAGCGGTTGGAACCATTTGGAAGAGATTGGCCGGTGGCGATAATTGGGGCGGAGGGCGGCAATCTCATTCAGTTTGGACGATGATCGAAAAGCGGAAAGAATTGGGATGAATTAAATAAGTTTGTTCCGTGAGGTGATGGGGTTGGTTGGTGAGGCAAAGTTCTTGATTATATACGATAGAGTAAAGTTTAATGTAGTAAAATGACGTATATTGTTATTCGTCGAATGATTAGTGTAAGCGCAGGCGCAAAGCTATTATTAGATAAATTATACAAATGATAATAAAAATGAACTGATTCGCTAGCACCAAAGTTATTGGAAGTTCTTGGAAAACACATTGTTTTGAATTTGTATGTTACTATAGAGTTTGAATTTTGAAGTTATGATGGTTTTTGGTACACAAATTCTTAGTGTTCGAATGAGTGTGTGACTTTTATTTTGTGGAGAAAGAAGTTGAGTAAATCATCTCAAAGAGAGAGATCGTTTGCGATTTACCTCTTTGCGGCATATTAACAACTCACTCACTCGACATGACTTATTTGGGGTATCTTTGTTTGGATGTTGAAAAAAAGCTTGAATAATACGTTGATCCGTGTCCTGATTTTCTTCATCTTTCCGAAACCGCCCGCATCATCAACATCCGTTTAATTTCGACATATTACTTAGCTTACATGCTCTTTTACAACAAACATTTCAATAACCTTATTGAGGTACTTCATCATAACATTATTCATCTATCTCAATTCCTGAGAATGAGTAAGAAAGTCGAGATAGATGAATTATTGGAACTATGGAACTTTTTTGTGTAATGGTCACAGTAAATTAGGAGTTGGCACAGTTTCTAGACTTTTACAGACTGAAGACGTTTTTGTGATTACCAGACTCGTTTGAATGTAATTAGTTGTTAAATTGATATCAATCGAACGCTGCACGGGAGGTCAGGTCATGGAACAGAAAAGAGTCATAATAAGCAAACATTTTGATTTGGATATCAACCGTAGACGACTTGGTCTTTTGCGCTCTGCTAGGTCATAAGGTTAGCCTTGAATTTCCATGTTTCGTACATGGAGTTTAAAGCCAATGAAAGAATTACCTCACCACAAACAGCTAATCGAAATGGTCGCAAATCATCATCAATCAATCCAGTCAACCGCTTAAAATTGTTGAACCCTAGGGCAGTAGTGCCTTGAAGTTCCACTTTCAAACCAAAACCACCACCACCATCACCATGTCCGTGCGGGTGCCTCATCGTAACATTTGTCCTAGAAAAATATACTAGCAGCAGCACCACCACTTCATAAACGTTGCGCACAAAACAAAACGTAACGACAGTGAAGCACTTGTGCCCACACTTCATTCCATTGCCCAAGTATGTGACGCCAGCCCGAGCTCTCGAGCAAGGGTAGGCTCTCGCTGAAAAAGTGCTCGATGTTTGTAATTAATGACACTGGGACACCCTCATGGCGAGCGTGAGGTCTAGAGGGGCGATGTTGTCACAGGAAAGAGATGTCCAAAAAAACGAGAATAGACAGACAGCTTCCTACAACAACATCAAAACCAAAAACTCAACCCCCAACTGCAGTACGGTGACAGTGAGCGAAAAGGGCCGAGAGAGTCAGACGACAGCCAGCCAGACCGATAACCTTCACCGGTTGGCTGACCAGCGTGCAACAGTGCCCCGTTGTGTCCCAGTGTCATCAACAGGGCACGTACACACTACCGAGGGGGAGGGAATAGGTTTTTTTGACAATTCCGTTCGCGTTCCAATGGCCTGCGTCCTTCAGGGTGGAAGCGCCAAAGCAAAGGCGTCGTTCGTCCGTCGGGTTAATGGTTCGTCCAACGGCGTGTGTCAAAACACACCAGAGCGCACCGAAACCTAGAGAAATAGCGCAAAGTAAAACCAAAAAACAAAACTGCAGGAAAGACTCATAAAACATGACTCTGTCACGTGGTGGCAGGGTGGATATACACCTCGGAGCGGGATCCGGTGGTCCCTCCAACCCGTGGGAAATGGCCAAAATGCTGCCAGCGAATGGCAGCAATTTTGGCGAAACATCTCACACACGAACCTCCGCTCCGATCCGTCACACAGTGCGCTGGGAACTGTGAGATGATGAACTGGTCGTGATGGAAGTCGTGTTCTTTTTTCCTTCCTTCCCGGTCACTTGTCACTGTGCCAGCGTGTTCAAGGGTTTTTTTCCGGGAGCGCATTGGAACAAGAATCTTCCCACCGGAGTAGTCTCGCCCTTTACCCGTGAGCTGAAGTAGTAAAACCAAAACTGACGAGTGGCGATTCGTCTGGCGCGATTTCAAAGGGTGTTAAAAATCTATTTGACCGTGTCCTGTCCGGATGGTACCGAAAGCGCTCAATCGATCGGTGTTAATGGGGTTTTCGTTTTGCGTGTGTGCTGAGGCTTAATTTATCACAGCTAGAAAGGGATTGGGGGAAACAGGAAACGATGCAACGAAGTGTTTACGTCCGTCTGCTGCTACTGTCCGACGTTGATGGCGTGACCTCTGGGAAGGATAGTGTAGGGTGGGGGGGTCTGTAATTGAATTGAATTCCCATCGAATGCCAAACGTCTCATGCCATTGGCACGGCAGGGGGTTTCGCTGCTGCCACCGTTTGCAGTATGACGTCAGGGAGATTTCCGGAGCGGTCTTGAGCACTTCACACACACTCGGGAATCACACCGGTAGCAACGTGATGCACCGGCACAAGTCGGGTAGTGCCGGTGGTAGCGGTCGGTGATAAGCTGAAAGTTTTACAAAACTGGTAAATATTTGTCTTTGGCAGCAGCCTCTACTCGACCGGCATTAGGATGGTGCGTCATCGCCAGACGCAGCACACTGCTTTATGGCCACAGTTTGAGTTTATGTGCCAACGTCGTCGTCATCGTGAAGAAAAAAAACAATAGACAACGTCAGTGCGCTTAACGTGACGCAGCTGCTGCTGTTGCTGTTACTCATCCGATGCCTTTCTCTCTATCTCTCGATCCTGATTGTCATCCCATCTTCACTACAAACACAAAAAAAGATGGATGGAAAAGTTTTGGATCAAGTCCACACAACTTCAACCCGAATGTTCGCGAAAGATGGCAATGGCAATAATAACCGCGCAACTACTACGCACAACAAGTCCCTATTGTGTTACGGCCATTTTTATCGATCCGGTGTGCGCGGTGTGTGATAATTGATTCTCGCTGCCAATTGCTCCACTCAATTATACTTTCGGTGCGTGTGAGGGGCGTTGAGCCGGTCTCGTAGTACAGTCGTCAACTCGTACGACTTAACAACATGCCCGTCATAGACCGTGCCGCCATACGTAGGACTGACTATCCTGCTCAATTACTGAAAGCCAAGCCCATAAGTGGTACAGGCAGGCCTTGACCGACAACGGTTGTTGAGGGGATTTTTTTTGGTGTGTTTAATAAATATTATAATGGATGGAGGTTTCTAGACTGCCATACGGCTGCTATTGTTGTTACTGTTTATTGGCAGGTTTCGAACTCTCTGAACGCACGGAATGGGGCGAGTCTCAAACCGTGGCTCATTTGCAAGATGGCAGATAAAACGCTGTGGAGAGCGTAGTACGGGGCCGATGAGGAAAGCGACCTCAGAATCCATCATCATTAGACGAGCCGAGAACAATGACTGGCATGCGGGACACATGAAGGGAATTGAATAGAAAAGGGAGGAGGGGGCGTGTTGTTGCGTATTGTTGTTGCCTACTGCCCGATTGCCCGATGGCGTGTTGTTGTGTGGTTGGTTTTTTTTTCGGTAGCTCCAATCGTACAATGCCTCCCATCTCCCGGTCGTCAGGGTGGATGGGGAATCGAATCAAGCGCTCCACCGTCCGTAAATCAATCTAGGTTAATGGTGGAGGGCAAAACAATTGGGATGATGATTTGCATCAACCCATCACCTTCTCAATCTCGATCGTTGGCATCTGGCATTCTCGCAAAAAAAAAAGAAACCAGCAAACGACTGTGTCGATGCATTAGATGGGATGCAGGGCAGCTAGGAAATTACAAGATACACATACACAAAAGCATCGTGAGCTGGTTCGAAGCGATGTAAACACCGATTTGCATTTACAGCTACAGCTCGGGACGGCTTTTCTCTGCCTATCAGGCGATATGGCGAGGCATCTGCTCGATAGGAGTTGTCCATTAATTTCCGTGCAGTTGCGCGTGCAATTGCATTGAAATACCAGCCAAGACCGATGCACACACACCCACGTATGCTAGTTGACGGGATAGTTTTGCAATAAAAGTTCTTGGGAATGGTTTCTATTTGCCAAACAGCATCGATCAAAACATCGATGAGTTGTTAATTTTTGTTCTATTTTGACTTGCGTTTCATAAAACATTGCTTCGTCCAGTGTTGTGTCTTTGGGGTGCTGGGGCAATACACCAAATAAACAATAGTTTTATTACTAATTCCTATTGAAAAAAAATGATTTAAGAAAATAATGATAACTTCGTAATTTCTGAATAAGTGTCGTAAAACACTTATAAACGAAGAAAAAAACCAATTCAGGAGCTTCTGATCTTCGAATAAAACGTTGTTTTGATCGCTGTCATTGTCTTAAAGCTTCAATTAGAAAAATAGCATCAATAGTATATTTTTATTAATTTGATCTTGTCTAACATTAACATACTGATAAAATTAGATGTCACTCGATAACATAAGAAGGGCATTTTAAAAGAATTGAAGAAATAATGGCTAAGGTCTTATATCGTATTTTAAGATGAATTTTAGATACAAAGATCCGCTACCACTTTTAGATCTGAATCAGATTTTAAACTCCTCTAGGTTCTAGGTTTTGACTCCGAAGTTAATTCTGAATCTAGATTAACCCTTTAAAGTTATATTAACCTGTCAATTAAAGTTTTATTAACAAAACTAGCCCTAGCAGTAATACTAAACCATTCCTAGAGATAATACGGAAGCTACATAAATGCCAATACGGATTTTTTTTTGCAAAAAATGCATCATGGACCCATGGAAAAGCCCGTAAATGTAGTGTGAAATCAAAAAATTCCAAATAAAACAAACATTTTAACACATTTCTCATAATTCTCTTGTGAGTGGATTTCTATTGCCAAACTGACTATAAAAACGAGAGGGACGATCTTTCCATCGTCTCGTTTCCTTTAGCATTTTAACCATAAAGAGCGCGATTATGATAATACCGTCCCACATTTGATTGAACTTGTTTTGCTTCCTTCGCTCCAGCGTTGAAATCAGCAAACCAATCGCGAATCGCAAGCCTAATCTAACTGTGCCAAAACTGGCATTGAAATGATTGCTGGCCCAAATGCGAAATGGCGCTTAAATGATCAAGTTTCCCGCGTTCGGTGACAGTGCCCGTCGCAGTTGGCGATGGGAGAACTGTCTCGATAGCAAAAAGCGAACCCATTGTATTTTGCCAACCGCCAGCCGCACACCGCACCAGTACCAGCAGCATCAATCCGGCTGCATCGATCGATCTCCATCGGAAAGCGATTGTAATTGACGACAATGAGCTTTCTTCTCATTCCCGCGCCACGGTGCGGGCTTTAGTGTGGTCGCCTGCCGTGAGTGCACTCATGCTTCCTCCATTTAAGCAAGATCTATTGCAAATGATTGGCCGGTTGGGAGGTGGTGAAAAGGAACAAAACCCCCAAGAAAAAGAGGCCAGAAGAAGAAGACAGCATCTCTGCACCGTGCTCATCGGCCAATGTTTCCCCGGCAGCGGGAGGGCAACTGATTGGACTGCATTGAAAGCAGCCGCGAAGCGGTGGAAGCGAGAGAAAAAAATAAGCTTTGAAAGGAAAAATAAATCCGATAGCGCAATAATAACCGCAGCAAATCACTTTGAAACGAGCAGATAATGAGAGTTTCGTCCATTGCAGGCATCCATCCTAATGCTTTGGCTGGCTGGCTGGCTGGCTGAATGGATGCTGGGAAAACTGCCGGCGCACGAATCGAGCTTTGCGCATAACATGCTGAAAGGCACACTGATTGAAATGACCGAACTTTGTTCGCCAAAATGGCCGCTGTTCATCTCCCAGAGCGCATTGCGCTTCGCAAAGAACGCTCCGAAACCGTCACCGGTCTGGGATGGATGAAGTGGATGAGGCGCCGTCTTTCAGCGTGCCGTCAATAGTAGTGGCTTTTCACACTTTTTCAGTTCGGTGGTGAGCCGCGTTGGCCACCGTTCGTTTGGCTGAAGTAATGGCAAATTAGAGAAGCAAAAGGAAAGAAACTTCCATTATCGACGGCGCGCAACCGCGGAGCTGCAACGCGGAGGTGTTAATTTTCGGAGGGAGATTGAGCAAATCTGCACTCAATAAGAAATAGAATGAGGTGTTTGCGATGCGTTGAGTGGAGTGGTTTGCGTGTGGATAGGGTAGTCAAACAAGAAAACCTTGGAAATTGTGCTTCAAAAAGTTCAAATTACTTCCATTCCGGACAAACACCTTGCAGGGTACATTTACCTTTGCTTAATGTTGCTTAATGTATAAGTACGGAGTAAGAAGTGTTAGAAAGGAACTGTATGCCAAGGATCTAACGTCGGCCAAAATTTATGATAGTTTTGAGATAGTGATTTAGTTGAAGTCTTCAAGATTTCCAGCATCCACAGTAAAGACAACATGGGTTGCTTTACGTTATAATTCATTATCTAAGTCTGAGTTGATCCGAGCTGACAGTATCTAACCATAAGACATCGAAGCTCTTTCTGCTTCCTCATCGCAATGGTCTTGCTTCCAGATTTCGTCTTCCATATTTTGAACCGGATGTACTGTAAGATGCGTTACTTAATAACATGACCATTTTGTCTTTAATTCTCGTAATTATCAAGATACTCGGGCGATACAGCATTGGTTAACTTGCTACGGTGCCTAAGGTGAAGTGAATAGTCGTAGGATTGCCAAGCCTCATTAGTAAATGCCTAGGGCCAAACATCTTGACTATCGAGTACGGTTGTGGCACTAAACAGTCAGAAACAGCAATCCATCAATACCTCACGAGTCTCGATTATCGCAGGAGGAAGTCGCCAGTTCGGTGAGAACACTCACAATAGGCAGTAGCAAAATGAATTTGATGTTAATATTGGTACTGAGATGTTTGGAATACATAATGATTGAAAACATATACGAGAAAATAGCTACGAACACTCTAAGCTCTAGCGTGAAAAAATCATAAAACGGGCTAAGGATATTGTAAAATTTTCAGCGATTTTTAGACGAAATAATGTGTGCCCAGAAATTTGTTGAAAGCGAAAGTGTTGACATTTACCATAAAATATAGTCGCAGTACTCAAATATGGTCTATCGTCGTCTACCATTGCAAAGTTCCCACGATCACTCCTTGAGCTTTATCAATCCCTAATATTACAGTTTGTTTGTACAAAACCAATCAATTACGCACGATAGACATTGTGAGACGACCATATAGCGCCAACGCCAGTGTTAACAAGCGATTCGGTCACTGTCCGGTGTCAGTCAGTCATTGCTCAATGTCGGCCATCAATGACAAACATGACCTGAGCGAGTGAGTAGTTCAATATCAAGCACTACTGCACTACTGCTAGATAAGGTGCAGTCGACGTATGAATAATTACAAAACTCAAAACGGTTTCCGATGAATATTAATGAAATCTTAATGAAATCAACCGGAATTTGTGTGAACCTGTCTCTAAGCAGTTTGTCGTAAATTGTACTTAGCTGATTGAAATGTATCGTAGCGATATGACCGTAAGGTTTTAACGAGCCAGCCGGACTAATTGGCTTATTAGTTTGATTCAAACTGAAGTTGTGCCAATTTCAAGGTGGTATTGTGTGACGATGACGATGGGCTTAGTTGTGCTAAATATGGTCTCTACATACCACTCTTAACAACAAAAGACACTTAGCTTTTTTCCATAAATTGAGCGTTAGATGTCAGAATTATGGCGTGCCTTTATTTCTCAACGTTTTTTGCCTCAAGCACCAAATGATGAGTGGCATCAATGCAGCACTAAGCGACTGGCGATCGTGTTTGGCGCCCGCATTGCCCCATCGAATGGCTCTGCGCATGAATTAGTGATAATCACGTGTGAGTGATTTTTCGCGTTCCAGCCGGCCTCAAGTTTCTCTCTCTCTCTCTTTAGCAAAACACAACAAAAGCGCACCAGAGTTGTATTAATTCTGCAATCTCTAGCCCGATGTGTGGTGCAATGATGGGTCGAGTTCATCCACGCCAAATCTACCCTTACCATCGACTACTCATTAACATACTTATTCTTCGGGTCGGCCCGTCTCTCGCTCCGGTTCCCGCTGTGAAACAGACACTCCGTATGGGGTTAATTAAAAATCCATTGTAAGTGTACCATTTGCCGGGTGTTTGGGGTACACACGCAAGCAGACAGCATCACGCGCGCAGCCGGAGCTGGGTGCTTTTGAGAAGTGCAACTAATCGGCGATCGATTACGCTCGACGCCAGTGCGCCGAGAATTGGGCCCGCAAAGGCAAGAGGAAAGGGGCACGGCAAGACAATCGGAAAGATCCAAAATGATACAAAGCAGCAGCAACAGACAAAAAAGAAACCTAGAAACAAAACACGAAACTCCACACTTCCTCAGTGATTAACGCGATGAAAGGAATCATGGAGCGCTTAAGATAGGGCCGAGCGCGACGGGTAAGAAAAGGCACGCCAAAGCTAAGACGCGATGAGAAGAGCTGCTGCAAGAGGGCGAAAAAAAGGGCAACATCATCTCGGTGAATGACTAAATTCATCGTATCGTTCGTTGCATGAGGAAGGGAAGCCACGCGGGCGAAGGAAGCCCACACGGTTCCGTCTAACGAAGACGACCACGGCGGCAACCACGGTGATCATTAATTAGACAACCGATGATGTTTGTCGCTCGATCGCTGCGGCCATCGGGAACGAAGAGAGAGAGAGAGAGGAAACTAGAGAAGATGGGCAAAATATAAAGTGTTGGTTCGTTAAGCTGCCACTGCCAAGCCGCGACCATTGCTGGGAAAGTGGCCACTGCCAAAACGCACCAACTGTGGCACAAACGGGCCTTCTCCGCTTCCTGGAACGTTGCACAGATCGAGCGAAATCGCTTGCTGCCAAACGGCTTTCCACTTTCTTGTTCGCGTTCGTGGCCCTCCGTTTGACAAAAAGGGCTTCAGGGGGGCGTCCATAGCAAGGGGAAAAGAGAGCCCTTTTGTGTACAAGTTGTTTTTTTTCGGTTCGGTTTACCGCACACGCAATCAATCATCGTCAAAACTGGGATAGTGTCCTAGAGAGACGACTGTGAAGTGGATGGTGATCCGTATTAGGCACGGGACAACCCTGGTGGGGCGCACCCCTGTGCCTTCTGGGAAGCAGGAAAAAGCTGCTCAATCGGCCAATTGAGCTGCGAAGGTGACAAAAGAGTGAAGAAAATTACTGGCCACAAAAGCGCCCGTCCTCGTTACGTTACGTGCCGGTCTGTGTTTCGTTAAATGTTTAAATTGCAAATGAAGCACGCAGTAGTGTGTAGTGGCCTGGAGAATGTCTCGGCGCGATATTTGGTGCGTGTTTACCCGTTGGCCTTTTCCAACTGGACACACACACATACCGACACACGCACTTCTGCATACAGGAGGGATTAATTTTATGGAATTTGACTCGCCCAGCTCTTTTTTCCTTCTACTGCAGCAGCAGCAGCAGCAGCAGCAGGACGGAATGCGTTCGTTGGGTCGGGTTGGGTTTTGGAATAATTTTTGGCACTCATAATCGCTAGAGATCTTTCCCGTGCCCAGGGTTGGGCTTTCGAATATGCATGCTAACGGGGTGGTGCTGTGTACGCGAACGGGTTATGCTAAAATCTGTAGTGCCGGTGTGCCTCTCGAAATGCTTAAGCCGCTTGGCAACGAGGTTGGCGGAATTAACCTTCAAACGTTGTGTGTCCTGCTGTATGCATAATGATACTTTTTCTGGGTGTTATTTCTATGTTTCGCATTCATGAGCATCAATGCTGGATTGTGTTTTGTTGTATGGAAATTAGTACATTAGTGGATGAGTGGATAACGTTACGCTTGAAGGCTTAAACGAGCCTGAACATTGGTTGCATGTAGAGCTTACTTCCTTCTTTACTTATCAAGCCGCTACATCCGCAATGCGATGTTGTGCCTTGTTTTGCCAATCAGCCATCTGCCTTTATGGCAGACGCATCCTCTGAGCGCAGCAACATAACAATCAGTTTTCCAATGACGCGAGCAACCGACTGGAACCTAAACGAGTTTAAAGCGCAGCACATTGGTGATCTCATTGTGTAGAGTTTAAAGGTCGGCTTTTTGTCGGTTGCTTCTGGTCTCTCTAAATAACAAGTATACCGCTGGCTTCTTCGTGGCCATCAAAGGGATCTCCCTGCAGGAACAGTATAATGGTTTTTATCTACAATTTTTCACCAAAACGTAGAAAACATCAACAATTCAACAGATGTTGCCATAGTTTTGAGATCCAGAGAGAACATGTTTTGAGTAGCTCTCTGTGCAGCATATCGGGCCTAGCTGTATAGATGTTGAGTTGAAATTCGTTAAGGAAAAATGAATTTTCTTTGCAATTAGAATACAACGACACTTTGCTTGGAACAGATGATTCGAGTATTACATAGACACGTGTCAATCAGTCGAGTGTTCCCGGTAAAATCACCCACGTCGACTCGAATATCAATTACATGTCTACAACATAAATGTAACACTTTCTAGGAAATTCGTTAGCTTACGCCTCATTAGTGTAAGCCTACTTTAAAGTCATCTTCGGATAACGACTTGTATCGAATTTGAACATAAAATAGGTATATATTGTACACTTGAAGGAGTTGTAATTGTATGTATAAAATAATCGTACGATTCAATGTTACGATGTTGTTGTATGAATGTATAGCTCTTGTGTTATAGTTATAGTCATGTTGGTTGAGCAATGTATGTTTTTTTGTTTGGTATATCTAAAACCAATTGAAGAGAAATATCACCTATTATTTTATATATGAATCTTACATTATCCTGCCTGATGGTAGGGATTTTGGAAACCATTTGGTAACGTTTGAACCTTTAAACATTTATTGCTACTGCTGCTTCTTTTAGGAAACCTTATTTATTGACCATCGATTTTCAAGGTGTACACTATTCCAGGAACCAACACAATAAATAAGCTTAGAACAATCGTCACGCAGTAAAAGATGAAACTAAACCAAATCGTACAGGGGTAATAAATACACACTTGCACGAACACCTTCCATAGCGAAGCTCATCATCATCCGTTCCAAGGGTATGCAAAGTGCTTAACAATTTCATATGGTTTACCTGAATCAGCGTAAGAAAGCTTACGGAAAGCATCCCTGAAGGATTAGAGCATGAAAAAAAAACCTGCTAATGCTCGGATACAATGTCCGAAGAAAGGGCCAATATGAGTCGTTGTGGGTCGTTTGTATTCGTACCCGTGAGCAAATTAAAATGCACACATTAAGCAGCATCAAGGCTGCTGTAACGTACCCATACATAAACCCTCCTCCCCCCCAAAATTGTGTACCTCATTACAAAACCTTATGCTTATCTGTAAATTAATACCGAAAGGCGCTGCTGCGCCTGTGCCTTTCCCGTCTGGGCGGGGGAAATTATTCCCCGTCGTACCATCGCCACCCTCTCCGCCACGTAATCAACGGCCACGATCACGGGGCCGCCACCGCCCCCAGACAAAAGGAAACGGGCAAACGATCGGACGATGATAACTGGCGCGAGGCTGGATTTCATATTAATTTCCCTCAATAAGCGAATGGAATGGTTTAATTACGCCCGAAAACCTTTCAAAACTATCACTTCCCACATCAGCTCCACAGACACACACACGCACACTCCTCCGGCCTCGCCCTGTCCGACAAAGCAATCTAATTTTATCTTGGATCGCGGTTTTTTTTTCGTTTTGTTTTTATCTTGCACGTTTCGGCGCCTACGTGTCCCTCCCAATAAAGTAACAAAACCACCAAATGCCCACATTGGGAGTGAGCGGTGCGTGTGGGGCTTCCGGTGTGCCGGGTCTGCGGGGGTGCCGATAATAGTCTTGCGGTAAGTGTATATGCTTCGGAAGGAAAGAGAAAAAAATGGAAAACTCTTCTCGCGTAGCCTCCAAATCAGCCGGAAGTGTTTCTAATTGATGTGCAGAGTATAAAGCAAGTGAAGGGAACACGCATTTCGCTCTTTGTACTTTATTAACGTCCCAGCGCCCGACGACAATGCGTGATAAAGGGACTCCTTCTATCCGCTTCCCACTTCAGGATGTGTTCCCCATGTGCAAGTGTTGGCGTTCTACCTTATTTTTTGGGATTTAGGTAGTTGTGTCCTTTTGCCCGATGTATCTCGCCTCTCTCGGGAAGCAAACATTCGTCATTGAGACCTTGAACCGACCGTAGACGATGGTGTGGATACAATTGTCCCCAAACGGACCGTTGCCATTGGGTGGGCCAAATTCGGCCGAAGCTCCAGCTGCGTTTTCCTTGCGAGAGCCGCGGCCAACCATTTATCAATAGTTTTTCCTTGAAACGTGCTGTTGTACCCTTAGCAAAAGGGAAGGATGGGGTAGCAAGGAGAGGTGCGTAATGGTTAGATGTGGTGGTGGAAGGTGGTGGTAGCCCGGATGGTCGGACGGGCCGGCGCAGACAAGTCAGTTACAAAAATGAGGCCATTAAAAATCAATTTATGCACTATAAATCACATTAGTGTTATTGTTTCTTCATTCGAGTTTCCCGTCCCTTTTCCACTCTTTCTGCGTCTATATGCCTCTCTCTCTCTCTCTCTCTCTCTCTCTCTCTCTGTCTCTCTCTGTCTTTCTTTTCCCCTCCTTCTCGCAACTCCTTAGCCAATTATACTCCATCGAAGCATGCAGTTGCATACTTCGGCCCAAAAAGCGGTTGCCATGACCGCGTCCCATTCACGAGGCCATTGCGTTTCGCTCGAAAATAGGGGGGTTGTTTGGACGAGTCCTAAGAGAAACTCCACAAAACTTGTACCGATGTGGTGGTAGTAATTTTCTTGGTAGAGACTTTTATTACATCATGTGGCTGTGAAGAAGAATTAGGAGCCAAAAACCCTTGCCAACACTCGCACACAGAAAATTGTACAATCTACGCGGGAGCACAAACGCTTCTTCTACTTCTTAAGACGTTGGCAAAGAAACGAATCGCTCCCGGGGAGAGAGAGAGAGAGAGAGAGAGAGGAAACAGAAATCGTGTTTTTGGTTCCTTTTTTCCGAAACTCAATACATGTTGCTCGATTCGATTGCGAAGGGGAATAGTTGATGGAAAATTCGATACAAAAGCAAAATAGCACAAAATTAAAGCGCACACAGAAGAGGGCAAAGGAAATGGTATTTTAGAGTGGATAATTTCTTCTTCCGAGTTGCCGAGCTGTTAGTTGTGAATCTAAAACATTCAACCTCTCTCTTTCGCTCTTGCATGTTGGCTAAGTGCACGGCCGGATTGGAGTTGCAATGAAATTGAAAATTAATTACACCGCTTGCAATTGATTAACCTGCTGCCATCGATCCACCCCACACGGGGCTCGCACAGCGGGTGGTGATGATGAGCCTCCGGACCAGCGCCTAATTGGGCTACGGGCGGCTAAAAGGAACGAACCGAATACGTCTCGGTGTGTGTATGTGTTTTTTCTTCTTCCTATAACCACTTCGTTGTTGTTAAGATCAGGTTTCTCCACTACAAAACACGTTTGAGGGGAGTTTAATTTTCTGATATTTTTTGCTGTAAGTCGTCGAGGCAACGAAGAACTCTAGGCGCGCATCGCACCAAGCAATCACCACGATGGATGAGGCGGGAAATGTGATACCGAGGCGGATGGTCGAGAGGGTGGTGGTTTGATGAAATAGAAGCCGGTCGGAAGTTGCCATTAAGGAGGCGAAGGCGCGTGTGTATGTGTGAGTGTGTGTGTGCGTGTAAGGAAGCCAGGAAGACAGTGGATCTTCAAGCGGGTATCGAGGGGTTTTCCTTTCCCAGAATTGGCACCGGTGGTAGGAAATCAAATTTCAACCCCAGGTCCCGGTGAAACGTTTTGCTGTGGAAAATGGATTACAAACATGAAAGGCTATTTAATTACAGCTCTTTTTTCCAGCGTATGCCTTTCTTGGGCGTTCGAACTGGGCGTGTGTGGACTGCACAAAATGGCCACCCAAAGCTGGGATTTTTCTATGAAAAGAGTTTTCTTAATTTATGATCCAGGATTTTAGTGTGTGTTCCATTCACAATACTATTTCTATGTATTTAATTATACTTTAAATGCATAAGGTTTCAGACAAAAAGATTTAAACTGTTAAATAAAAAAGAACCGAAAACAACAATATGATATTCTTATTGTCTTGCACGAATGAATCAGCCACATCTGGCGCCCTTTGATTCCACTTTTTTTTGTGAAAATCAATGAAATATCCATCAGAAAACTCTTCATTTACTGAGGAGTATTCATGTTTCTTTGCAAAAAAAGTATTTTCTTGTAACAAATCCAAGATTCTTGTAAGCAACAGTGAAAAATGAAACTGAAAAGATAAGCAACACCAATAGTCGAGTGTCTTGTGTTCTCAATTTTCCCCCTTTTGCAAGGACTCACTTTCCCCACTTGTCAAGCAAATACGTTTCGGGTTTTGCGGAGCTTTTCGTAACATGCTTGCCGGTAAAAACATAAGAACCACCGGGTCGCCTTTTGCTTCGACGATTTTGGAGGTTCGTGAGCCAAAAGCTTGCAGTTTTCAGTGTCATGTTCCACCTTCGCCCATCGTTTCCATTGAAAATTCAACGCTAGTACCATCTTGAAAGTGTCCTTTCTCTCTCTTTCTCTTTTCCATGTCCGTGTGTGAGTTTGGATATTTATTCTTCAATTCACGTACAGCTTGATTCCGCATGCGAAGGCAGCATACCACCGCAGCTACTTGAACGAGAGATGAAAGACAAATCCACTTTACTCCACTTTCGGCTGTTTGTCGATGAGGACCGGTGCGGTGGGGACCGGTTGCCTCCCGGCATGGCGTAGTATTTGCCGATCTTTTCTTCCCTCCCTTTGCCCCTTTTCGCTTTCCCGCGTGCAGAGGGCGAGGTGAGAAAATAAATGGAATGCACACACGATGGGAAAGATAAAAAGCAAATACACGCACTGTAACGACGACGACGAGTAGGACGAGGTTGCCCGGTACGTCCGGACACGGAAGGAATCAAATTTCATTCACTCACTTCAACCCACTTGCACCGGGCGAGCATACGTGCATCATATGAAGGCAGCAGGCAGGTGGAGGAGGTGGTGCTGGTGTTGTTGTTCGCAGATTTATGGCCAGAATGGTGCGGCACAACCCAGTCCGAAGCGAAGATCCACGGTGCTGTTAATGGGTTTTAGTCTTTCTTAGATCTGCAACTCGACCTTTCTTGAGTTGGGGTTGTGTTTGCGTATGTGTGTGGAATGCGGCTGAAAGCATTTTGGGAAGAATGTTTAAATAGGTGCTTTCGGTGAGATGTTTTTTCTTCTTCTAAAGATAAAATTGTAAAATATGCTATAAGGGGGTCTTTTCAAAGGATTTGTACGAGTTTGATTTTTTTTGCTGCTTTTATTTGTAGGTTAGGAAAGATAAATTTGAATCATCCTGCTGCATCTCAAATGATTTGTGTCTTAGGACAATTTGTAACCAACATAAGTATTACTAATGGGTTAAATGCACCTATCCCGAATACTTTAACAATAATTCATTTTAGATTAGCTTTCGATTAAATATTTATTTACAAAAACATTTTCCTATCTAAGACATACATCAATGAATGATTTATTTATAGAATTTTTCACCCAATAATGCTGCATGTGGAATTTCAAGTATACGAAATTAATTTCTGAGCTCAACAAACGAAATTCAATGTTTGCGTAATCTCCTACAAAACGATATAACCATTTACCGGGAAAACAAAATGCTGCTATCGCCAAAGAAGAAACGTTATGTTCCTTCTGCTTGATAAACAAAAAGCTAAAAGTGCAAATTAAAAAGCTTGAATTATAGTTGTTTGACAGACACCTCCATTCCAACAGGCTAAGCGAGCCAAATTGAAACACGATTGCTAGGGATACCACCTGCCTCCCCCCCCCCTCCCCACCAAACTCCCTTAGTTTGCCCTGTTAGGCACACCAAAATGAGACGCAGCACGTTCTTCCCTTCGGATCGTTGAACAAATCGAGGACTTACCCCGGGGCAAGAGGGCATGGCAAAAATAGCTCAACCTGATCGTGGCCATAGTTCAGCCGTACATCAGTCGAGCTGCGATCGCGAGATTTATGGAAACTGTGCAAAAACAATCTCAACCCACTCGCACGGGGGCGCTAATGGCCCCCCCAGAAGGTGTGGGATACAGCTTACAGCTAAGATCGTCCCGGTGAATTGCCGAATTAAAAGTAAATTCCCTCACATCGAGGTAGGTCACGTCAAAATACGCGCACACCGGTCACACCAGCCGTTGCACGTAAATCACGCCGCGGAACACAGCAGGATTGGGTGGGGAAGCAAATGGAACCAGCGAGAAAACAAAAACAGCTAAGGCGACATCAGCGATATATGTGTGCTTAACATTCTTCACAGTTTTGATGCTGCTCGAATGACGATTGAGCGGTGGTGGTGATGTTGAGCGAAGGAATGTTTTTGATCATTCTCATCTGCTTGTCCGACGGACGAGGCAACGGATACGGTCACACGATGGATGTTTTCACCTACCGACCTGTTCACTGGTTTAAAGTGAGCGTTAGCCAAAACGTACGGAGCGATCCTTTCTCCTCGGTAACTTCAAACCCCCCACACAAACACACACGCATCCCATCCTCACCATCGTGAGAGATGCAATCCGATCGAACGAACGTTTCGGATCACGTTTCGTGTCGCGGTACACGCGGGCCCTTGGGGAGAGTCCAGCAGCACACACGGTAGCACACTGCACTGCAACGTCAACGTGGGTGTCCGTATCGGGAAAGGATCTCTGTGAGGCTTCCTGCAGCGTTTCCAGCCACAGATTGTCCCCCGTACGGTTGCGATGAAAACCTACCCAGCCGGTGTAACTATATATCTTCTACCTGAGGCTGATTAAAAGTCACCGAGGGGCAGAGCACGAGCAACCCCCGGGTCGTATCGGATGTACCTAGACCGCCAGCCTGTTGCCCAGCCCAGATGTGGTGATTTGAGTGGCGAGAGGAGGGGCGAGCAACGGCACGAGATAAGCGACTGCACTTCGCGCCGTACAAGGTTCTCGATTAATATGTAAATATGGCAACGGCTTGTTACGAGAGGGCCCAGATGTCAGCCGGGTCGTTGCAAGTATGTGTTGCGATTGATTGGGTACGTCGTCGTCGACCTGCATGACACGACGAGCCGAATGTAGGCCAGCCTCACCCAACACCAGACTTTCAGCATGGGCGTACTGTACGGGCCAATGTGCGCCTCGTTTTGTCCTCCAAAAGGTAAAGGTGTTTATCAACAATTACCACAAAAAAATGAAACCCTTTATGTCTGGAAAAGAGTTCTTTCATCTCAAAAAGCTCTTTTTCGACGATGAGATCACACTCGTCCCTTTTCTGCATTCCGCATTGATATTCGGTGCTGAATAATTCGAGAACTTACTGTGAATGACGACAACGCGGCCATGTCGTACACAATAAATGTCTTGTAACGATTTCCATCCCTCTCTATGTCTATCTCTCTTTCCACTGTTGAAGCCAAACAATCCAGAACAAAAGCATTTATTTAGTCAAATTTGATTCCGACCCCAAGAATGGGTGGCGGTGGAACTCAGTCGCGCCATTCATCACATCAGGGCATCCTCCTCTGTGCCATTGTGCTTCGAATTATTCATAAATTCAAATCGCGCTCAAAGGCTGCAGTCGAAACAACGCGTCGATCGTCGATTCATTTGTGTTTGTGTCATCAACATAAAAGTGGAAGGGTTGGAGTAAAAAGAACGGCGGCGCAAGGGGAATAATTCTACCCACCCCAAAGTCCCATATTGCATCTCCAACGGTAGAATGGTTCTGGAACTAACGAAGCATCCTGCTTGTGAGTGAAGCACCGATGAGTATCTCTCTCTCCCTCGTTCTCCCTCTAAGATGACCAAACCCTCCCTATGACTCCCTATCTCCTTTCGGGAACCCCGACAAGCAACGTATCATTAGAGTCGTTGCGGGAAAGGTGTATACTTTGCTCATCTTGTCCGCCACATCTCTCTGCAACCCACATTCCAACGTCTCGAAAATCAGCCAAACATGACATGGAGTGGTGCTTGCCTCCTCTCCACCGAAACAACACGGTGGTCTGATGCTGTGGTAGGGAAGGTTTTGGGGTTCGTGCCGTGCCGATGTATCGCTCTTTACGGCCCGTTTCGCTCTAATCATGCAATCGATCGCTCCTCGAACGAAAACCTTCAATTAGACAACGGGGCTGTAAGGGTTTTATTTCGTGTGTGTGTGTGTTGGAGTGTTTTTTTCCTTTTAAAAACCTGAAACCATATGGCGGAGAGCAGCGCGGATCACGCGGCTTCATCAAGCGAACGGCCTCATCTTCAATCTTCAATCGATTTTGCAAAAGCTTCCTATTTCGGTCGCGAAAACGCAGCGAATCGCGTCACGAAGCGAATAAATCCACTCGATCGTGAATTGCGTGCACTTATTCCAAGCTCCGTTTTCCCCAACTACCTCCTTCCTCCTTACCTTTACGGCCTCGGCACCGCATGCCACAGACGTCATCCATCTACTGCTGGTGGTGGTGCCGGAGCCGTCGTAGTCGTCGTCGTACTCCGTGCGTCATGCGGCGAGTGTTGCTGCAGCAATTGCTCCCCAGTGTCATGGGCCTGTCGCTGGAAGGAAATGGGTGGTTTAGTGCAAATACAAAAAAGGAGGAAAAAACACGTCAGTGTACGCTCGCTAGGAGGGGTTAAATCGTGATAAATTACTAACGTTTACATTTATCATGATGATCTAGTTTCTTCCCGTTTTAGTGTGTGTCACGCGCGTAGAACAACAGCGAACCGTTTTGTGATTTGCAAAAAAAAAAAAAACAAACATACACACGGCAGCTACCCGTAAAAGGGTTACAAAGGGAACGGAGGCATATACACGCTCACAGGTCATGGGTATGATCGTGTGCACTATTAGAAAAGTGTTGTCATCCGGTTGAGGGTTGCGGAGAGTTCCCATGATCACCTTCCTACCAGAGACCATTCTCCCCAAGCGGTGGCAACAAGAGGGGAGAGAAACTGACGTTCAATCGAGGTGTAACGTATATTCGATTTGCTTTTTCATCAAATCCCTGCGCACATTAACTGCTTGACCATTTGATCCGTTTCGTAATCCATCATCCGCACGACCGTAACCTTGAGCTGGAGGGGAAAGGAATCAATGAGTCATCACAGGGTATTAATCAATAGGCTTTGATTCCTACTCGTGAACAGAAAAAAATCCCGTTCACTTGTAGATAATAGTTTTAAGATCTATATAATAACATTTTTCGCAATTACAGCATTTTTAGACAACTCAACAAGATTATCTTAAGGAACTGGCATGTTACGCCTGTTTTATTCACCCACGTACAAAAGCCAATGCGTAAATGGTGAAAGGAATTTTTTCCTCAAGCATAACACTGATTTGTTAACATTTTTTGGACAAGGTGCCTCCTTTTGTTCATTTTTGTCATATCTAATTGACAGCTGCTGATGATTGCATTACGAGAGAACGAGTTCTTGGGTGTGAGAACTACGTTTAGGTCATCAAAACATAGAGCATATCTGTAGAAATGGTGTTTCGCTTTACAAAAGTTCTGTGAATTACTTTGCTTACGCAGAATATAGCCTTACAGTTAGTTTAGTACTCAAACAGCTTAGTATCTACTTCTGATATCATTATGGAATACATTCCCCATGAACCACACTCTTCATGGAATACCTATTTGCTCTATCTGAACTCAACCCAAGACATCTGAACAGAGGACGTACCAACTGAGCCATCTGCAATGCCTTCTGTTGAATACCCGGAAAAGTCTCCAGCTGTATCATCCGGTGCCATTCGAATGTCTTGACTAGGTCATCTAGACTTAAGCCCGAGATTGATTGGGTAATTATAGGAGTATCCCTTTTGTCCAAACACAACTACTTATTGTACTCCCTGTTGTATTTGTACTTCCTGTTTATACAGTGTAAGCATTTACTACAACTGCTTCTAGGAAAAGTTACTTCACACATCAGTTCACCAACGAACATCAGTAAGTAATGAACTTTGCCAGAGTAGTGGCGGATTAACACGAGTGGAGGCCCCATGCGGTCACACGAATGCAGGCCTTTTGAAGTGTCGAACTAGAGAAGAATTGTAAAACAAATGTATTTGTAAGCGGTGGATGGGTTCCTCTTTCGGGACCCACGCGGCCGCTTAATTTGCGTAGTGCGTAATCCGCTCCTGTGCCAGAGAAGAAACAGAAATCAATTGTGATCAGTCACCTTCAATACTCATCAACGTCAGCAATGAACGTAATCATCAGAAAGAATTATTGAAGTTTCCTAAAGGTAATGATGACCAAAAATGAAAAAAAAACCAACGAGGATTAAACTCGCACAAGCGGATTAAAAAGCTCCCTGTAATGATACCGCTAGCAGCACAAATTTTACATTCAATGGAATAAAGTATCCATCGTGATCGTTTATTAAATCGTGATCGTTTCGCAAGCCTCGGGCCAACGATTGCAATGCGAGACTTCAGCGGAAAGGTCACCCTGCACCACGTTGTCGCCAGCAACGATTAAAACGCTAAAACGATAGAACCCACGAAGAAAAACAGCTAGATAAAAAAAGATATCATAAAATTGGTCAAATCACCATACCATGCCTATTCTCAGAGCAACAACACACAAAAGACAATCCCCACCGACAACGACGACAAGGGCAGCAGCAGCAGTAGCTCTTCTGGGGCTTTATCTTGATTGTCACAGCGCGACACACACGGTGCACGGACATGATAGTCGGTAGCTTGCAATACACAGCGTTAATTAAAATCTACAATCGAAGCACAACACCTCCTCTCTCTCCCACAGGGAACTCCGCTTGTGTCTCTATGGTCGCGGACCATTTTCATTACATTTTTACACCCCTTGGGACGGGGGAGAGCAATGTAGGGAAGAAGCGTGTATGTATGTGTAATCTCTTTGCTGTTTCTGTGGCTGCGGTCGGTCGGGGTTTGCGCTAATTTCCAACACCCGCCAGCCGACAGGGCGATTGTTACTATGTGTGTGTGTGTGTGTTCAGCATCTCACACCCCCGAAACCCTTTTTCGCTTTTGCTATGGCAACGCCATCACCGTAGCCACCGTAGCCCGGCACACACAGCACATCGCGCACATTCCGTTCGTCATTAATTCTATCACATCACGCCAGTGCAGCGGCAGTTGGAAATAGAAGATAATCGCCTCAGAAAGAAGAGACTTTGTTATGGTGCCCGGTTGGCGTATTACATGGGAGGGCAATGGGGATGATGAAATAAATGGTTGAAATGAAAGCACGACGGGGTATGCGCGAGAGAAGCATGTTGAGCCATCATCCCCGCCTCTGCTTGTGGGACGACTAGCGACCATTGTCGGCGGGAAGAAGGGTGGAGGCTTTAATTCGCATTATTAAGCTTGATTTATACTTTTATTTTCATTCGGTAGGAAATTGTTGTGATGTGTTTGGATTGTATGTAATTTTTTTTTACTCGCTGTCCCTTCCCTTCTGCTTTCGCGCACGTTTGCTGCTTGTTTCGTCTGTCTGGTTTGCTTGTACTGCAGAGAGCAATGTTTACGTAGGCTGTTTTTTTAATACGTTCAAATAAAATGGAACAGTTTCCAAATAGTATGAACTCAGGCCGCGGTTGCTGGTTGCTTGTTGCTGCTCCCCACTACCGGATGCAGCTGCTAGCCATCTTGAGGATTAAGCGAAGGGCCTTCACGTCGTGTCAAACGGCAAACGGACGGACACGATTACGCTCGAACAGTTTTTTCTTCTTCCTGCCCCTGATTGCGCTACATGCAAAATACAAACCATGGTGGATGTTTTCGGTACGAATGCTCCATTGCCTCCCCTTTACCACCACCTCAATCTAGGCTGTGAACGGGGTGGTAATGCGTATGAAGGGTGATTGTAGTTGCTCCATCATTACTATCGCTTGCTTTGTGGCGCCTCGAAAAAGCAAAAAAAAAAGATTGATTAACCCCCGTGCCGTCGGGCCGCTCGGAGTCAAGCTGTCACGGGGCAAAGACGGCGGAAAGACGGATAGACGTTATGTTTTGGTGTGTGTGGTTTGCGGTGCCCCCGTTCGTCGGAGTTGCGCCCTGTGTTCGCGGCACTATCTTGTCTGGGTCTCTTCTGGGGATTGTTTGTACGGTGAGAAGGTCAACGAGAGTTCTGGTGGCCTAATGATTGTTTAGAGGTCGAGGATGGTTTACTGCGGAATGCTTTGAGAGTGTTTTCATTTTGATTGTTGTTGTTTTTTTCAGTCTGTCTGACTTAAATGCGGACCGTTTTCGCAAAGGCGATCGTTTAATGGCGAGAGGGCGTAAATGAATTTGAAATTAATTCACCACCCGGTTGTTGTCGGGGCCGGGGATACCACCATTAAATACACTCAAAACATTGTATCACTCCCAACCCTCCCACCTCTACTCTACTTTTTACTGGCGGCATCGCAATTGCCTTGCATTACAACTAAATCCTCGTCAAAACACCGCGGACCGTGTGTCCGTGGCCCACGAGCAGCAGTTCCGATGTGGAGCAGCGGCTTAAACTGCGCTGCGTCCATAAAACCGGCCATAGCTAAGAATGTTTGCCAGTAGTAGGCAGCTGTTTGAAGAGCATCTGTGCACTCGCCGTTTTATGGCTGACTGAGTGGTGCGCGTGCACTAGCGCACATTACCGCAAAGCCAACGCACAGCGCAAGGATAGCATTCGCTCGGCCTACTACACACATGGACGGCGCGCACTACTAAGCCTCTTCTTTGTGTGTGCGTAGCGCGAAAGGAAAAGAAGAGTATCTCGAGGTTGCTGCCCCCCCCCCCCCCCCCTTTGAAAACATGCGAAAGGAACTCCAAAGCAAGCGCTTTTTTTCGCCTGTGCTTTATCAACCACTTCGACGATTGTTTGCGGAGCATTAAATTCGATTAGGTAATTAATGGCCTTATTTATGGCCTCGCAGCTACGACGATTAGCTCTCCTCATCTCTCCCTCCCCACACAGCCACTGTGGATGGGTGCGCAAAGTTATGTTACGCGCCGCGGCCGTGTTATTGGCGTGTTTCACCTGCGTTATTGTTTCACCGCGCGCAATGCTAAATGTGTGAGCGTACGCTTTTAAAAGTGCGCCGTTTGAAAGTGGGGCTCTCCATCGAAATGGTGTTGTTGTTGCTAACTGTTCAGATGTGTTGTATACTTCTTTATTATTATTATTATTTTTTTGCTGCCGTACTTTGTACAACTTTGATTGCATTTTTCGCATTTGTAGCGCTAGCGTTTGCAGATTTTGATCTTTCCGGCGTGGTTAGTGCATCGCTCGGAGCAGTGAATGACTTTACTCATCGGCACCTTTCTTGCCTGCTTGTCTGCATGCTTGCCCTTGCCCTCAGTTGTCGAGGGAAAAGCAACATCGATTGTGCAAATCGATTAACAGATCGCAAATTGATCGGTTCGGGCTAATGGTAACAGTGTTTAAAATGCACACAACACTGACCAATCCGCTCGACGATCTGAAGGTGCATGTTGCACTTTGTTGAGCACAACAGTGTCGATCGAACGGTTATTTGGTGTACGTGAGTGAGGACGGTCGAGTTACAACATAAACTGCAGTATGGAAAATTACAATCACAATTAGAAATACAATCAGACACATTTTGTTAATATTTAAAATAATGCAAAACGTTAGCTTGGAAGCCGACCATACTTGTTTCTAGTGAAGGTCATTTTGGTAAGATATTTTTGTTATACTGTTAAATGAAATTAGTTCTAAGCATTCGCTATGGTTTAGTCGAATGTGCAACTCCCGACAGATTCCAACTGTTTCTACAAGAGATTACAATTGCGTTTGCGAAAATTGCATGCAAAATTCCATAAAGAAACAAGGTTCAAAATATGAAACCAAATTTTCTGCATAATTTTTGAATACGAATTACTTGGTTGTGAAACATATATAAAAGCTATTCTCACTCCATTCATTCTTGAGCGGTAACCTGGCCCTATTGATTTCAAAATCGTTACTTTTCAATAATACTTTACATCAATATAATATAATAATTGATTTTAAATGTATTTTTACATCAAACTAGTTTAAAATTAAACATCTCAAACTAATGATCTAACTAAGATATGAACAATTGGTTTACGTAAAAAGCACGATTTTTTTCGTGTGGAGTATTGCGTGTGCGACTGTCACATCAAACAAAAATTGTAATGGTTTTTGAAACAGTTTTCTTGTAATCATTACAAGCTAGTGAACAAATTTATTTTCAAATGAAGAACTATGCGTATTTCGCTCAAAGCTCGTTTTCTTGTTGCATTGTATTTACTTTCATTTAAATTAATTAAAATTTAAGTATCTCTTCTGCTTCTCATACTGCTTCTGTTTCTATAAAAAAAATATCTTCAGTCTAATTTAAATTGCATACATGAGCTAGATAAAGGAAAGCATTTGAGGTCTTTTAGAGCAGTGCCTTACAACATTTTTAGGAACACAAACCACTTGGCATTAAAAATCCATTTGCCGCGACCCACATCCATAGAGGGTATACATTTTGTAGACTTAGCTCAAAGTTGTAGATCAAAAATATATTTAAATCTTATTCTAGACACACCTGTTCTTTGTCAAAAGTATTTTTTTCGCGGACCACAGGTTGGAGAACACTGTTTTAGAGGATAAGTTTGAGTAAAAAATATCCTAGTCGTTGCCTTGCAATAAAAATAGCGGATATGTATGAACATTTACTAAATAACATGTAAGCGAGCCGATAAAAAGGTAAGCACAAACAAAAAAAAGTACTCTGGAGACGCCGGGGATTGAACCCGGGACTTCTCACATGCGAAGCGAGCGCTCTACCACTGAGCTACGTCCCCATCGATGTCTCTCTGCTGCTTAAACGCATATAAAAACTACGCGTCGCTCCCTACGTGCTTCTTCCCGCCGACGACACATGCTGTTAAACGCGCGGGCACTTTTGCTCTCGTAACCTACCTTTTTCGCCCTCTTCTTTCGCGCGGGGCAGTAGTACACATCCGCGCGATACGCGCGCTCGTTACGTTCATTCATAACAAGCTAGCGGTGTCGCTGCATAGGGAGGGCGGTGGTAAGAGAAAACAAGGAGGACACACAACACAGTGCACGGGGAGGGTGGTTGAAGTTCGCGGTCCGTCCGTCGTCGGGTGAGTTGGGTTTGGACCGTCGGGGGTGGGTTTGGGTGGTGGGTTGGGCCGCGGGACTCTCTTCACTCCGCGTGGGGTCGGTTTATTTTTAGTCGATCGCTGTGAGGCGTTGTCGCGACGTTCTACTCTCTGTGTCTACCGTTCTTTCCGTTTGCTTTCCGCCGGCGTTCGGTCCGGCATCTCTGTGTGTGTGTGTGTAATTTCGGTACGATCAAAGGCGGAGCGCTTCGAACAAATCACCTTTAATTCATCCGGTTCCTATACGCTCCGTCCTTGGAGAAGCGAACAAAAAATTCGTCGTTGTTGCGGCAAGCGGAAGCTTTAAATCCCACCCTGGTGGTTCTTCGCATCGACACTAGAGTATGTACACACAAATGCACACTGCAATTGTTGGTGGACAAGGGGACATTTTGCAAGACCGTAGTCCGTCTCCGTCTGGTATTGTGATTATGCGCTTATTGTGATCAGCAAACATGACGGTTTCGGTCCCCTTAGACTGCCAAAAACCGAAGCTGAGCTTTTCACATCTTTCTTTCCCACACCACAACGGCTCCACACAAAATTACATCGCTAATTGATAAAGAACATGCTATTGTGCACTTCGGTTGTGGGTATGGGTGTGTGTGTGATGCACAAACTGTCCACGCTGGCCAACGAATCAACGGAAAAACGAAAAATTAAGCTCATTTAGTGTGATGTTCGGTAGACCTGAGGAACTGTTTTCCCACTCCTCCTCCTCCTTCTCCTTCTCCACCAACCACCCGCTCCCTCGAACCAAAGGGGGTGTGAAGAACGTGCGCGTGGAATGGGGAGGCAAGAAGAGGAGATGGCCACGAAGCGGGCGGGTGCGAGCGCGCGCTAACCGAAAGAACTCATCACGAAAACGGCTGATTATCGCTAAATGAGTGCTGCATTTAAAGGCAGCAAAAAGGGAGGTTTAATTAGTTTTTAATTGCATTTTCCAATTCTAGTCGATGGTGCGTCGCCATCCGCCCGGTTTGGTTATGCTCGTGTTGACTCCTCGGGGGATAATCTCGGGGTTCGCACGATTTCCGAACGAGCGGCTGCGACTTAACGAACGGCATGTGAAGCACGGACTGAACAGACGAACACAAAAAAAACCCACACCTCCCCTTCAGTGCATGCGGAGTGGAAGAGGAAGGAGGAAAACCATACCCGGACAACCCGGATCGTCGTCGCAAGGGCCAATTTAAAAGGCCGACCGAATGGCAGCGATTAAGAAAATGCTGCAAACACCATCATTAGGAAAGGAACGAAATGAATGCGCTAGTGGGTCCTCCTGGGGTGTTTGGCCGCCTTGGGTATCGGTGTATGTGTGCACGCGTGTGTGTGTGTTTGTGTGCGCATGACAATTGAGAGACCCTTTCCTCTCTACCTTTCACAGGGCGCCGAAGAGCGGAGAAACGTTTCAAGCATATAATTGCATCAACAATGAACAAAGCCCCGCGCGTGTGCGTGCCTCATTTTGCTTTAAATTTTATTAAACGAAGCAGCAACTCATTTTAATTCTATTATTCATCAACCCCGTCCGGGGATCAGCCGGAAACGGAACAGGCTCGGTGAGTGAACCCCGAGGGGGACTTTTTCTGATTGGAAACACTCGAATTGCAATTTTGTTCCATGTTCTTCGCGGCGAAAAGAACCGAAATCATTCGGAAAACCTCACTCCAACCTCACCCCGAACACATCAACAATATCGACGGGCGGCTGTCAGGCGGCGCTCGCAACTGAGTAATAAAAATAGAAGACACCGAAGCGAAACACCAACCGAAAAAACGAAAACACAAAAAACAAAAGAGAAACAATCTTTCCGTAGCATTTAGGGGCTGGTCATAAAATCTAGCTAAAATTGGCTATAAATTCCACCTTAAATCGGCACTTCTTCTCCGGGGGCCCCAAAAGCAGTATAATCCTCTCTCTTGGGCGAACGATGGCGTCGCACACACTCACTCCTTTCCTTGGGGCTGGCTGGCCTTTGGCTGACTTGTACCGCGCTGCTTGCCAACCCATTTCCGTGCTTTGTTTTGGATGGTGAAGAAAATTGCTCCTTAGTTTTACCAAACCTTCCTTCCCTCTCCCCTGCCGCTCCAAATTGCTTTTGTCTCTGTCTCTGTGTGATTTCCCTCCCCAGTGGGAGGAATCGTTCGTGCAGATGCTTCACAGGGCGGCAGTTGTTTTTCGCTCGTTTCATTGCAATATTTGCCATTTTATGTCAATTGCTGTTTTCGAAACAACGACTAACCGCTCCACGACACCCCGGCAGTCCCTTTTTCCCTTCAATGCGATCGATTTTTCGAGCGAGGAAAGGAAAAAAGCAAGGCCATCAAACGGATGTCGTTAAAAATTGCAAGAGCCAGCCGGTCGGTTCTACGCTTCCTCCCACTACGACCACCCTCCTAACTCAATCCCCCCCCATGTCTGTTGGTTCCCCGGTAGAGCATTCACGAACATTTTAATTTTTAATGCCTCAAACTTTGGCCGTCACATCCCTCCACCCCCGCTTTGGTTTTGTTTTTTTTTACTGGTCGTTTTCTGTGTCACCTTTGGTGAGGCTTTGGGTGCATTTTTCTGACACCTTCAGGTTCGCCGTCTGTCGCTCACACGCTGCGAGAGGAGGTGGAATTTTGCCATATCAAACACGGCAGAGTTGTGCAATTGAAGTTTCATTTCGCGAAACAAAGACATGGCACATACAGACGAAGCAAGGGCAAGGTTTGTATTTGAAACGGTATTTGTCACTGTGTGTGATTTACAGTAATAATTGAAAGTGGAGCCCGTTTGAACCCCGTGCAGCGCGTAACCAAAGTCATTCGAGATTGATTGAACACCGACCCAACCTCCTGGAATGGCTGGCTTACGCTTTCCGGCGGTGGTGACAACGGACCACATCTTGGGATTTATTGTTTTTTGCTCCTTTCAGGCGTTTGTGGCACTGGCAGTCAATCGCGCGCGAGCCAAGCGTAACGAAGGTATTAATTCCGGGGACAACCACTGATCCGAACGATAAACAATGCGATTAACGGCTTGGCTGTAGAGGGGGGGAGAGAGAGTCACGTAGCAGCAGCTCTCCCGGGCAGGCGGGAATGCGGGCAAACGAAAAAACAAAAACTCAAGTAAACGATACCCGGGGATCGAGAACAATGGAACCATAACACATTTTTGCCGCATTATCTTTTGCCCATGGCGCGATGGGCTCTTCGGCATCGGTTGTATGTGAGTGTGGTGAAAAATGCCACTTCCAAAAACATCCCATGCCTGTCCCAAAATATTCAGATCGGATCAGAGACTCGAGCGTCGAATCGATTTTCTAAGGGAAACTGCAACTGTGCCCACCGTTGTGCTGTTGTCGGTGCACAGTGAAGGTGCGATTGAAAATCTATCATTAATTTTCTTCCTGCGCTTCCTGCCTTTCTGCAGAGAAAAGCGATCCTTTTGGCACTGCAGGAATGCCCGGAATGGAGGTGGAGAGAGATAAAACTTCGCCGAAGAAAGAATTTCCGTCGTACGTGCACGGCACGGAGCACCACCAATAGGGCGCACATGGCACCTAGGGCCTTTTTATCTGCTCAGTATAAGAAAATGGACCGAACCAGACGACCCATCCATGATAATGTGTGTGTGTGTGTGCCATGCTCGTTAATTCTCTCTAATTTATCACAGACCATCTTGAGCTTTTCTTTTTTTTCCCCATTCCCGTATTTTTCTATTCCTAGGCCTCCGCTCTGGAGCATCCGGGTTGAATCCTCCCAGTCTCGTCTCGTAGGAAGAAACGAAACGATCTCCGACTGCTTTTCATGCTTTTCATTGTTTCCGCGTTTCATTGAGGAAAAGAATAAACCTTAATACGGTGGCGAAGCTGCTCTAAAATTGCCCTCAAGGATGTTTCCTCCATGCCATTTTTTCCGTGGGGGTTTGCTCTCCTAATTACAGAGCAGTGTGGCATTGTGGAAACGTCCCCGAAGCGCTCGCCCATCGATTAATGGTCCCATTTTGGCACGGTTTCCGATTCCGATGCGAACGGGATGGGGAACATTGCTGTGAACAGCTGATCGAGCGATGGGGGTTGGCTTGCCGTTTATTAAATGTTTCCTTCCCGCACAGTTTGAATAAAGTTTTTTTTCTGCTGTCCAAATCGAAGCGGACATGATTTCACTGCGCACTGCGCACAGAGGCGTGCACAATGCGCTGTGAAATGCATTACCAATGCTTTCCCGCCGGTTGACGCGCGATTGTTTAATGGCTTATCGAATTGCAAAAAGCACAGACACACACACACACAAACACCCATTTCCGATGCACGCTGGTGTGGCATTAGCGAATGCAATGTTGTCATGCTCGATTCGATCCAGCACTGCATTGCAGCCGCCCGTGGGGTGTGTGTTTGAAGGCCGCGTGTGTTTTCGTTTTCTTGTGCGCGATCACGTGCGGTGATTGTGCGCGAGCAAAAAGAAATGCACACGAAGGACGACGTTCGAGGCATCGGGGCAGGCGGTGGTGTTATCGTTTGGGCCGCCACCGCCCGCCGGCCACAGATTTCGTGGAGTTTATTTTTACACACACACACACACTGCCGGCAGCCGAAGATTAAGGAACAGTCGGACTGGCTTTGTTTTTCGGAACTATCGCGAGCATACACACACACACAAATTGGGGACACACAATCAGCGCAGGCAAGAAACGGAAAGAGAAGTAGCGTTGATAATGATTACAAGGTTTTCGGATGGAGGGAGGAAACATAACCACATGCCGCCAGGCTACCGCCAGAAGAATGCAACGCGCTCGATCGACAAGGGCACACGCTACTTGATGGCAAACATAACGATGGCTGCGGGAAAGGAAAAGTAAATTGTAGGACTTGTTATGCTAGCTCAAGGGGAAGGAGGGGTTGTGGTAGTAGGGAATACAACGTATTCCGATAAACAATTCATCCATCCATCGGAATGATGAATGATTTAATTTCATGCGACTCTCCCGGTGGCTGTGATTTATGTTTCACCATCGGTTCGTAACGCTCCATACACGAGCTGTCCTTTCATGGCCGGGGCCCCACTGTGCAATGCTACAGCGTGTGTGTGTGTGTGGCGATATTGCATGGCCGCTCTGGGCTGCCTGTGCGGAAAGTGGTCCCTTTCCAATTGGTCAACAACGGGTGGGCAACGCACCGGGCACGCGGTGACATAATGGAACACGGGAAAGAAGAAAGCGCAGTTCTCGAGAAAAAGCCCTAAGCCACCCATCGCGCTTGCTGGGGCAAGCATCCAGATTGGGAAAGGCAAAAACAAAGGGCGAAGAAAAGCTAGTGCCCGGTGTGGCGCAGAAAGAAAATGCGCCGCACAATGCGGATCGCCCGACGGGAAGGGAGCATAAAGACCAATAGCAAACTTCGCTCCGGAACACAATAGCTGAGCCATGGTGAGTGTGTCGGCGAAGGATAAATACGGGCAGTACGGGGTGACGAGCGTTCAAGATTATTGCACACAGGCGTAACACACACACACACACACACACACACACATAGACGATAACGGATCTCGACACGGAGGAAATATGGTAACGAGGGCTGCTGGGCTGCTTACAGTGCACGACAACGGCGATTGCATCGGGGATTGAGAGTGAATGCATCTTTTCACTTTATCACGGTTCGGTTGAGGCCGATGTAAAATGATGTGTGCCTGGCAGCTTGCAGGCAGAGTTTGGTGCATTTCAACAATCGCATCAGTTCAGTGCATTTCAATAGGGATTGCCGGGGGAAGATTTGCGTACACTGCCGGAAATGAGTAATTACTGCTCTGGGAGATGAGATAGCAATTAATGCAAACAGATTCGTTGAAAGAGTACCCTGAAGTACCCTTAATAGTATAAACTGTTTCCCTTTGGGTTGCAGTAAATGTGTATCTAGTAAAAATCCAACTATTCAATTTAACATGGGTTCATGGGGTTCAAGTCCCGAATAGGCCGTGCCCCCATACTTAGGACTGACTATCCTGCTATGGTAACAATAAGTCATTGCAAGCCAAACTCACTTCACTAAGTGGGTGCAGGCAGACCTTGACCGACAGCGGTTGTTGTGCCAAAGAAGAAGATTCAATTTAACAGTTGTGTGATAAGTTATTGGTTGTTAAGTATCAATATTTCAAATTTCGTTAGTATATGCTGTACTTTATATCATGGTATGAGTAAATTAATGAATTAAAAGGCATAGAACGTCTGTGTTGTGAAAAAGAACAATAACATGCATCTTTGTTGGATGTTTACTGCTTTTAGTCTTCTATTGTCTTTATTGGGAGTTGTGTATATTTGCTCATTCCAGTACGATCTTGTACATTTGGACGTATCCACGTGTCAAGAACACATGCTTTAAGAGGTATATAGAAAATACAGACTGATTCGACTTACGACACAAATATTATCATGTTTGAAAGGTTGATCTTGGGCACCTCCATACAGTTCCATACGTTTGTCTTGGTCGGTTTTCGTTTACTCAAACATTTCGTATACAATCAACGATGACTTACTTACTTACTTACTTTGCTTATTCTATGCTTAATCTGCCTTGTTTTAATAAATAGCTCATAAAAATGAAGCATTAAAACAGTTGATTTCCTTCACAAATGTTATTATTTTAAAGACGTTTAAGAAACATTCAGAAATAGATATCTAACCAAACAAATAAAAATTGAAGAAACTGCTGATGTCATAAAGTTGCATTATCACTGCTGCATTGATAGGTATAACAGTAAAGTAACCAGGAATTGGTGTATACATTATTTTACTTCGCAGAATGTTCCACTGACTCTAAACTGTGCCATGCAATTTATCAAATTTATGGTGTACTTCAAATACGTATTGTGTTGAAAACTTTACATATTATGCTAAAAAAATCACGATTGCATAGGCACTGATAATAAAACGGTTTAAATCGTTGAAGAATAGAATATCATTGTGTTTGCTATCTAACGTTTTATATTGTAATATGTGCTTTGTGAGATATAGTCAGAATTATTTAGGATCATTCAGATTAACTGAATGATCCTTTTCATTGAATAGTTTGCGCAAAAACTGTTGCCGCTTGTTATGAAGCACTTTTTTCACACAAAAAAGCAAATCATTAATTTGTTTGAATAGGTTTGTCTTCTTCTTACAATGAAATAATCAACAGAATCAAAACCTTAATGTTTATATTGCAAACTGTCAACATGAGTAATTCAAAACGTTTTTTTAATCTGTTGGACTTTAAGTTTGCAACTTAATTTTGTACATAATATAAAGTTTTAATATTCGACTCTCCGATTTACCCATTTTCAACACATTTCTCTTGAGCAAACTACACCGTCTTGTGAAGTTAAAGCCATCCAACTTAAAGCCAAACCTAGTTAGCACGGTGTGATGTGTACGTGTATCACTTCGCTTTCTTCCGACTGGCTTGAGCTCTTAGGATCCATCCTACCAAATGATAACGACATCCACATACACATACATACACATTGACACAATGTAACCAACCACCTGAATCTTATGCTTACGGCTTCTTCCGTTTCTAGTGCACTTCGCATCGTTCCGATACGTTCACCCTCCGGACAGGACGCTCGTCTCCCCCATCGCCTCTGCGCACGGCTAAGAGCAGTTTGCTTTAACTCTTTTCACGTTCGCAACTCGGAAGGAAAACGACGGTAGCTGATAGTCTTAGTGCGTCAATCGAACCGTTTGCCCGAGGGTTGTTGTGTAACTTCCCTGTCCCTCGGTTGGCAGGGGCCGTTGGAGAACCGGCAGAGCAACCTGCAGCACACGCCGAATGTGCTTGTTCGTTTGCTTTTGTCACCTTCCGGATGGTCCCCGGTGTGCCGTACGGGGTTTCGTTCGATTTGTTCCATGAACCCCTCCCCCTACCCTCTCACCTCGTACAGCTTCCGGCCTGCGAGGGGGAACATCTTCAAATGGTTGTAAAATAAATAGGAAAAGTTTTCCCGCTGAACGCGCACAAAAAAATAACGAAAACTCGAAAATCGTTTCGATCTGGTGGTCAGCAGACGTTTGTGCCGTTTCCTTCGCTTCGAGCCATTCTCTCCATTCCCCCCGTCCCGCCGCGTTTCCTACCAGAGCGGTTCTGGCCGCGTGACGAAAGGCACGTTAATGAGATTTGTGCAAAACTGTAAACACAATCTGTGAAATCGTGTTGTTTACCCTCGGTAACGATAATCCAAACAGGGTTGTGGGGAGTGAGCTGTGTGGCCCCGGGACCAAGCGGGAGGAAGGCGGAGTAAGCAACCCTCCCGATGTTGTTATGGGAATTATCCGGTTTGTTGACCACGGCACAACCAATATCGAACCGATGGTCGGTTGCCAGGTCCGACGCAGGTCGGGTTTGCCTGCACCGGAGTACAGCAGTGAGCTGGCAGTAGGGCACACAGACGGGCACATGACATCGGTGGTTCGTCCTCCGACGTCGATGAACTTTGACGTTCGGGGTCCGGCTTCTTCTTATTATTTTTTGTTGTCTTAGCCATGCCAACACTAACATGCTGGTCAACGGATACAATGTGATCGTCGATGGCAAAACATTCATGGCTGTCTTCCCAATCGTGTGCGCCTTTTTGGTGTGCGGGAGAGCGTTTTCTTGCGAACCGGGTGAAGTAGCGTGTGACTAATTGCGATCGTGATGATGATGATGATGATGATGTTGTCTGCTTCATCGAGAAAACGGAGAAGTTGCCATTTACTACCACTTAACTGGACCCTTCTACCCAAGCAACGGCGAAGGAGACGACAACGACGATGCGCTTCTTCACGACTAGAGACACGTCATATGGCTTTGGCTGTATCTAGTGTGCTTTTTTGGTCTGACTCAGAGATGCAAGCCAAGTGCCAAGTTAGTTTCAAATTGCCCACTTCTGTTGAAGTAGTTCCGAACTGCTGACTTCATTAGAATTCCAGTATCTTCTTATTAGATCATTGCACACAGCACATCGAAAATAGTGAGGCTCTACTTGATTCGACTGTTCATAGTCTCGCAACAGTTCTTTGGCTCTAGTTCACGACTCACAAATAGCAACCAAGCACCATTAATCGTTTTGCCAGATGGAACAGATAAAGAATCGCAAAAACATAACCAGAAACCAAAAACCTAAGCTCTATTGAGCACGTTTCTTGTCTGTGATGTATTTCTATTGATTGTTGCTTGATAGTATGATGGCCGCTACACGTTGCCTAAATTTCAATCAATCAAGCCTGCAAACTCTCCCTTGCAGGCGCAAAACATGCAGCAGAGCACAACTCCAAAACCCTCTGGGATTTTAATTTTCCAATTACTCGTTCGATAATGCCGCGCCGTGGCAGCCATCTGGTAAACAAGGGCGTAGTTTGATTTATGCCCAGTTCAGGCTCTACTCGGATGGATTAAAGCGTTTCAATTTATCAATAATCCTTGGAGTTGGGAATGAAATCGGCTGGGGCTCGCCGATTCGGTTCGCTCAGTTCAATTTTGGTCAAAGCTCACGAAATCCAATTACTTGGTGAGGATTGAAGGTTGAGAATTGGGGAGAGGGTAGTGCTCAGGGCCGCAATCGCACAACCCTGATTGACGAGCCTGTCAAATCTTTGAGCTGCAAGGCAAAGGTCAGGCGGATTCGTGTTCGTGTTGAACCACCACCAAGCTACAGCTGGTCGAACTCGAATTGGAACTTGCGAACGGAAGAGACACACACGCACGAGCTTGTTACGTGTTGCAAAATATAAACCTAAACCAATTACAACGCTTTAAGGGAGCTAGAGCGATGGCGATGTGAATTGTGCCGGCGTTTACATGAGCGTTACGAATTAGGTGACAGCAGTTGGGGTAATGACAGCACAAACAGGCGTGCGTTTGCTGTATCCGAGTTCCTTGCAGGGAAATGGTATGCGGCTCGTGTCGGATAATCGGACCGGCTAAGGTCTAATACTGCTACTGCTGCAAGGTCAACTTCCAGTGTTCCTGTGTTTCGGGTGGCGTGCTAATGAAGCGATCCAACTCAACTACAACGCAACAAGCGGAGTGTGCGGCTTTGGATTTTCGCGGAACGATGTCTCCTGCGGGCGGAGAGTATGACCCGATGCTATACCGTCGTCCGATCGATGACTATTAGTTCCCTGTGTCCCCAATTTACGAGTGCGAATACTCCCGGTAGTCTTGTGTAAGTCTATGATGGGCTGTTCCGTGTGTCATGTCGTTCCATCAGCAACTCAAATAGCCATGTACATCCGACAACGATAGCGCATCCGGTCAGTTGCACTGGGTTCGCCTTTACAACGGTTTGTTCCCATAAATATAGCGAGAACTGGTCATTTGCCGGACGAAACTGCTCGTTTCAGTCCATAGCAAGAAGGCAGTTGGGATAGCCAACCAGCACCAACAAGTTTGTTTGTGTCTGCGTCTAGTTGCCGAGAAGCTTTGCAGAGGGTCTATGAAGTGTTGCGAATGTTTTTGCATCATCAAGTTGCTATTTCAAGCCTTGGGGCTGTACCAGCGGACTTGAAATACTCCAAAAACACTATTACAACTTCTACAGACTGTCAAAAAATTGTCTCCTCTCTGATACTCACCATCAAACTAATTTATCGAAACGGTTCTACCGGCCACGCCATTCGTTCGCTCTCCTTCACGCTAGTGGATAACAAATTGCTTTGCAAACAAACCACCCAACCCAAGGAGGTGGCACGATGATGTCGTTGATGTCGTTCGGGTCATAAAGTAAGTCCCAAACAAAACAAAAAAGGCACCAACCCGTACAGGCACGTTTTCAATCGTAACGAGAGGTTTTTTTTCGTACACGGGGGGAGGGGTTCCTGGCAAAAGCGATGGCATAAATTATAACCCACCTATATACGTTACGGAGGAAACATGAACCCCGGTACGTAATCTGAATGCCTTCGAGGGAGGACGTTCCGTATCCTGTTCTGTCACTGGCAGGCGAGCTGTACGGGGCCGGACGGAAGTTGGTATTATTTTTCTCTCTGTTTGAAACGTTATCGGACTCGGAGTGGTATTTTTGTGCCCTTTTTCAGAGTGCTGGGTGTCACAATCAACGCATTGTCTGGGTGAATGCGTTCGCCTTTTCCAACGGCTCAGCTGTGAGCAATCGATCCTTTTGCGCAGTGTGTGTTATGGAAGGATATTTTGGGCACTGGGTGTATGTGTGTGAGCATGTTTTTTTACGATCCTAGCAAATTGATGGCCTTGTTTTTGATTTACTGTGCCCCGTTGTACGTACCGGGTAGGTTTCCCACTTTGCGACGTGTGCTGCTGAACAACCGTTTTACTGATTTCGTTCGCGTTCGTTGCGTTTCATTCGTGTTGGCGGACAATTTTTCCTTCGTACCTGTCGTGCATGCCTCCTTTTTGGAAGCGTTTATTAATGTTTGTAGAGGTAAGTGGTAGAAGAATTTCGTAAATGGAATGTATAAATCGTACTCTGCTGCCCCGTGGCAACGTTATCAAAGTCATGGAAAACAGAGAACCACAGCAAATAATTACCGCACGATAAGGAGAAAGAGAGCAAACGTGTCAAACGTTGTTCAGGTCAGAATGCCAACGCAAGGAAACATAAGCAGTGGGAAAGCATTACTTTGGAACAATGTGTGAGCAGATTTTGAACGAGTTTTTCGACCTACACAATCTGATTGTGTTTTGATGCATTAATAAAAATGGTTTCCATTTCCAACATGTAGCACATGTTTTGCAGCAGCTCTGGAACATCAGGCACGATCAGATCAGCTTATACCGGTGCTGCCGAGGGACCTGTGTAAGCTCAAGGAGCAAGATTTACGATTAGACCTGCACGAAACGAATCCGAAAGACGTTTGCCGGTAAAGGAAGGTGGCGTTGCTTGGACGACAGAACAATGTTTACGATATTTTCCACTCACTTGGTACAAGTGTGCTGCGAGATTGCTTTCGGATTTGAACCACCCCAAATCCGATCCATCTATCGTATTGCCCAGCACCCAAAGGCAATGCAGGAGGTATGTTTTGAAAATGCATTAACTCAGCTCAGTGTGTGTGTTTTTTCTTCATCCTTTATACTATTTTCCGCCCTTTCCTCCACCGTTCCTCCGTGCCCACAGACCACGAGCGGCAAACAAACCTGCACCCTGGCAGAATGGGAGAAAACGATGACGAGATCCGAAGGAATTAAGGACTTTTGGTGCGTTTGTCGCTTGTCGCTCGGTGCACAGGGGCACAGCAGGCCTGGCCGCAGACGCACAGATGATCATATTTCAACTAGACACCAACTCTCTACGAATGACTCGCTCGACTGCTCTCGGGCTGGGATTTGGTTTCTCTCTTCTACTGCAGGTTCAGTGGGACGCAGTAGGACACGACCAACAATCTTTATGACCTACATCTATCCGGAGGGATTTTTGCTTTTATTATTACAGTTTTGTTTGACGGTCCTGACATATGGACGTGATAAAGCGTTTGCTTGGGATGCGAGGGCAGAGAGGGAAGGGAAAAAGGACACCAGAAAACGGCAACCGGCGCACAGCGGAGGTGTATTATTCTTGGGACGCTCTCGTTAGCAATGTATCTAAATCTCCAAATGATGTGTGGATTAGTCTCTGCGGCACACCAGGATACTGGGACGGTTTGCTGGAAATGGGCAGAACATTTTCCGTGAAATTGTACGTTCGTGACCGTGGGCAATGGGAGTCGAAATGTGAGTAGATAAGGATTGGCCATACGTTTGCTTTCGGGCTTTACATCGGTTGCCGGAGAGTTGATAAATGAGGTAGAGTAACAGGAAAGCTTTTGTTTATCATTTGCGCTCAGTTCATAAAAATTAAAAAGGGGATGTGATGAAGATTTTGTCCTGCCAAATATACGATATACTGCATAAAAATGGATTGACAGAAGTATTTTACAACAATGGAGAGAGAAAGAAATTTCCCAAATAAAGAAATTGAAATTGAAAACGTCATTTCTTTGTTTTTGGGACTGTGGAGTAGATGACTTTTTTTAAATGATGCCATGCTGATAGTTCTTTTTTTTCTTTTTTATCTTTGTCGTCGTGTTTCGTACTTTGATATCTGATTATACACAACTCTGTAAAGTAGATCCAACGTGGTAAATAATGTTTTGTTCAATGGGAATCACAAGTAAACCTCGTTGTATGAACGTATAGCTGATGAGCATGTAGGTAGGTTTTAACGCTTGCAATGCAAGATAACTTATTTTAATTTCCATAAACAAATCCTCGAAACAGAGTCTTTGATATAAGCATTACTTAAATGTTAATACATAAAATGGTTTAATGCATTATTACTGAACAATGTTAAAGCCGACGGGCATTGCACAAACTTAAACATCTATGTACATTAAAACGAATGAGTTGCGCTCATTTGCAATGAACATGGTGTTATGACCAGTTATGGGTAAAGTATGTTTCATACGCAAAACTCTTTTTTCGTGAATTTATTTATTGCTTATATTCAATGGACGTAACGTCTAGTTATTGGCAGTTTGAATTCATTATCTTAATCTTAATTTAGTTTTTTTATCGGCCTTACTAAAACCCTACTAATATTGCCCTTGACGTCCAAAAAAGTAATAGTTTGGAAACCAGCGGTGAATTAAATCAGCTCTACCTATCCAAACTTGAGGTTACGGAGTTTAACCACAGGATTGAGTGAACTAGCTAGAAGTGGACTGCTTGCAGGCACATAGGATCTCTAAAGTCTCTAGCGTTTATACGCGAAGCTTTTTATACATTTATACGTGAAGCTCATGAAACGTTTTATACGTGAAGCTCATTCGCGAAAAAAGATTGGTAGAAGACAGATAGTATCCCCATTTATTTGCATCCTTTGCTGATAAAGTTAAATTTAATACATAAAAGCAAAGTATGTAAAAGTACCTTTAACAATGAGCTCTCGTCGAATAGGACCGCTCAATAAGTTGATTGCAAAATCAGACGAGGCGAAGGGTACCGAAAGCAGCCGCACATTTGCCAATGCGGTCATCAAAACACGGTCCCAACAGAGAGGACGCACATAGGCAAAACATCTCGAGCCTGGGGCACAATTTGGTTTGCGCATAGTTGGCATGTTTTCTATGCATTTGCATTTCTGTGCGGATTGATTACAGCTCCGAACCGGTAGCGCACCGGTGTAGACCACAGTAGACCCAACCCCAGCTCTGGTTCGCTGAACATCATCCGATTTCGATGCCGAAGCTCTTTAGTGCTGCTGCTGCTTCTGGTGCTCTAGATAGTGGCACAGCAAAAAAAAAAAACAAGGTTGTATCGACTGGCAAAAAGGTTATAAGAAAGCAACTGCAATAACAGAGCCCGGTTTTGCGTTGCAACATGTATTTACAGTCATTGCTGTCGAGACCTCTATAAGTATGGCAATTGGATTCTGTTGGAAAGCACTGGGCGGAACAAAAAAAAAAAAACAAAATGTCCCGCAACACAGCACACGGCCACAGTTTGCAGTTACGTGGTTTTATTTTCAAAACAAAAACCATTTTGCTCCAAAGAAGGCACTGCAAATGTAATAGAAAAACACAAAAAATCATTTTGGAATGTACCAAGCTAGTAAAAATACTGCTCCGATGCTCGTTTATCATTATTCTGACTGCTCACTATTTTCTGAGCCCTCGTTCTGAACCGAAACATCCAACCAGGGGCGCGTGAAATGAGACGAGGGTCTCGTCACAACAGCACAACCGCAGCAAAGAAAACGACCAGTTGTATCCTTGAACGTGACAAGAAAAGACATTGGCCGTACAGAATGAAAAAGCATTTAGTGCACCGCCAGCCGAAAACCCGAGCATAAATGGAATCATTACTACGCCAGACGGCAGACCAGCCAACCGCACCAGCAGCAGCAGCAGCAGTCCGGCGGCTGGATTGAGTTTCCATTGAGTGAGTGCGCTGCTTTCCAGGAGGACGATGGGTTTGGAAATGGTGGGCTCTTGCAATGGTTGTAACATAACCGCAAGTCCATGAAAACGAGCGATATGCACGTATCAAACCCCACTCGTTCCTCCCGCACATTCAGGGCGGTTGTTGATGGGTTGCTGCTGGTACTGTGGTTTTTCCTGCCGCATCATAACCTTTCATGACATCCCAAAGTCGGAGTGAAAAAGCATCCGTTACGGGAAAGAAAGAAAAAAAAACGATCCGAAAAAGCATAATCGGAGACGAAATCCGACCACCGTCGGTGCAGTGTGTTCGTTTGATTGCGAATGCATAAAAATAGTTTGCCGTTTGCGTTTTTAGGCAATTTGGTTCGCTGCCACACATCACATCACGCCTGCCGGTCCTGTCTTGCTGCAACTTCCTCCTGCTCCCCCACTAGATGCATCCTGCCCATTTGCTGCCCTGTCTGTGTGTGTGTGTGCTGAGTGGACGGACGGATTGCGGCAAACGATCCGAATCGCCATTTTATCTCGTCGCGTTGTCTCGTGCAATGTGCACTGCTGCTGCACGAGAGGCGAAGCACAAAAACCACAAAACTCAACCCCTGTGTTGCTGTGCCGTTTGCTTCCCTTTGATGCTGCCTGTGGCCGCATGAATTGTACCCCTACCTCACTCTTCTCTTCTCTTCCCTTTCTCACCACATTGCCACTGCCCGCGTCCAGTTGAAATGTCTTACTTTGCCGTGCAAGCGCAAAGCCGAACAACGCCAAACGACATCGCAGCGCAGTGAATGCGAAAAAACCGGGTTACGTATGCTACGGAGAGCGGAGTGTTTCCCTTCTCCTCATACTAATGCCTAATGCTTTGCTCGATCGATAAAACCGCCCCGCATCGGATCGTCCGCCGTCGGTAGCTGCGAGAGATCGAATTCGCCTCCCCCCCTTCGCGTTTTCTAAAAAGCACGATCCTTCGTCAATCGTAGCGCGTCGATTGAAATTTACTCACGTCTTGCAAACCGTCCACCGACCATCGCCACACCATCATCGGTTCACGACATTTCGCCCAAATTCACGGCACGGACGAAATCGAAATGCTATTTAGAATATTTGATGAGTGACATAAAATTCCACTTCTTTGCCACGGACCCGGACGCGAGCGCGATGGGGAAGATGCGGCTATTTGGCCACGGTGGAATGCGAAGCCATCGGATTTTCGGCATTTCATTTTGGGAATGGGCGTACAACGTTCCTCAATGGCGGTACTTTAGGCAACGTTTCTTGCCGTCGTCGACATCGTCGTTGTTGAATCTTCAAGTGCGGCAACAACGGCACCGGCGGTTTTTTTCCCCCACGCCACAAGGTGGTTCCTTCGCCCAGGTACGGGATGGTTTTTGACGAAAAACGTTTGCGCATAAGTATGGCAGTTTTAGCAAGGCGGTCGTAAAAAAAGAAGGCTTCCACGTTTTTGCACCCAAGAACGCCGTCATCGTGGCGGAGAATTGTAAATCATAGCACACCGCCAGGAGCGTCTCTTTAGCCTGGCACAGATTATAGCCACACAGGGGCGCGGGGTGTATTTATGCTATCGTACGCATGCTCTGCGTGTGATTTGATATTTTGCTACGCAAACGCGGTGGGCGTAGAGTAAGTAACGGGGTAGCGAATAAAATATATTGGAGAGAAGCGAGTTTTATACCGACACTTAAATGTGGAATGGTTTCGTTTTTGATAGGTAAAATCCGCATTCCAAGAGATTTGTTGAGTGAAGCATTTAATGGTGACGGCTTCAAAATGATTTTATTCGTTATACTCGGCATTATCGTGGGGTCAGGGTCGTGGCAAACACTCTATACAATGTTCAACAATACGTGCAGCCCAGAAAATTTAATATTGTACAAAGTTGTACTGAAGTTTAGGCATTTTAATTCATTGAAGAGTTTTTAGAATCTAGCTTGTGCACAACTATCGAACTCCAATATGGCCAAACTGACAATTAGGTATGAAATATACATTACAGTTATTGAATATCTCCAATGACACATTTCGAAATTTCACCTTTCTTATTTAATACATTAAAGGGGCTAATCACGCTGGCCATAAAAAAGGACACAATTTTTCGTTTTTTTTTGTAGGTTTATCTTGGTTCCCACTAACGAAACTACCCATGTAGTATCAATAATATTATTCCATGAAACGGCAGATAAAATGTGGACAAAATCTCTATCAGTCGAAATTAAACTGTTAGTTCTAAATGTTAACTTCGTTCAGATGCGTGCGTGTTATAAAAACGGCACTGTGACAAGACGAAAACGGACATCATGCGGCAGTTTTTGGACTACGGATAAGCCAGAACAATTTCTTGGCATTATTAGACAACAATCGGAGCATCGAAAGAAAGACCCCGGATCCGGACGGCCGTCGCTGCCGAGCGACAGGAAGCTCCAAAGGAAGCAGAAACGGAGGACCATGAGAACTAGCCAAACAGCGAAAAAGTACCTGAAAAACATCAACATACTTGTCAGGAACTGGACGTCGCGTCCACTGGTTTCGCAGTGGCAAGCAATGACGCCACAACCCGAAGTGATTGTTTGAAAAGATTTATGCTATTTATGCTATCTTATGCATGCTCTACGAGTGATTAGATATTTTGTTACGTAACTAACGCGGTAACTAACTGTCTGAAAATCAATGTGACACGCTACTCAGCGAACCAGCCTAACATCCTCATAGCTGCATACCATGGATAATTCCAGGATTAACCTGAAGCCTAAGATCTACTTCAACAATTGTGGCACGCAAACTGAGGAGGAGTTGATTTAAAAACCAACATATAGTTATGTTACACACATAGGGTGTAGTTCCAGCTAAATGTTAATATGTTAATATGTCCCTCCCTCACTATATAACTCAAAAATATCCCTACACGCATGTCTTCGTTTATATGCATTTTTTATGCAAATGTAATTTGTTAAAGACCAGAGACGACATAAATTTGATGGTATAGAGCAGTGCTTCGCGACCTTTTTAGAATCGCGGACCGATTGGCTTTGAAAACACATTTGCCGCGACCCACATACATTGAGAGCATAATTTTTTTTTACTTAGTTCAAAGTTTTTGGTCAAAAATATGTTTGAATCTTATTTCGAACATGCCTGTCAAAAATTTAATCTTAATGGTGGGGACAAAAATGCACGATATGTATAAAAGCTTTCCTTTTTCAAAAATAATTCTTACGCGGTGCACATCTGTTAAGCGGACCACAGGTTGGAGACCGCTGGTATAGAGGATACAAAGATTTATATTATGAAGTTACTTGTTTGTTTTAGTAGTTTTTATTTACAAATTATCGATTATTTGTATTGATAATGCTTATGCTTTGATACATCTATCGAAAATTTATTCAATTGGCACCAATCATCCAGGCACCAACACCACTCTGCCAACAACATCTCCATTAAAATGATTCAGTCTTTCCATTATAACGGAATTAATAAATAAGCTTACCATTAAATACTTTAGCAGAGATCGTTTCATCGGTAATCTTATGACCCAACCAGTATGATAATTCTGGTTGACAAAAACAAAAATATCAATTTCATTAGCGACGTCCGCAGCTGCCCAATCGTCGTCAAACGCAACTTCTGCCGACGGCAAAATTCCACTTCCTTCGTTAAATTCGCTAACACACCCGGGTAATTGCGGGTCACGATAGTTTAAGATGCTATCCGGCACTGCGTTGCCTTGCTTCGTGCATTTGGCCCTCGGGAGCGGCCGCAAGAAGTATCTCTAATCAACGAAGTCGTAAACGTGACGCGTGTGAATGGCGTTTGGCCGGTATGGCAAGCCAACCCGTGTACAATTTATTCGCCACTCCTTGAAACTGTTTCCCATCCGTCGAAGGAACAGTGTGCGCCGGCACGTTTTCGCGGCTGCTAAAGTACTGCTTAAGGAGCGCCGAGTGTAAGGGTTTGTGTTTTTTTTTCAGTGAAGAAACTGGTCGTCTTGTCGGTTGTCATTGTTAACCGTTTTGGTTTGCAAGCAAACGCCGACCACCGGACGGACGGAAAACCGGACGTTCGAGCAAAGATACTACTGATTACGCCCTTAGAGACCTCCATTCCGTGTTCGGTTTCAGGCGGTCAGCACCAAACCCCTTGCAAAGGTAAAATCAACCCAAAATAAAATGAGTTAAGAAAAAGCTTTCCGTTGTCGCGATACGCACAGTTGTATAAATTTTACGGCTCTACGCTGCCTGTGCTTGCGTACACGCTCTGCACACGTTGGACAGATTCTAGAAGTACGGGTATTTGTACCAGTTTCTAGTAACGTTTGTCCCTGGGCCTTGAGACTCGCACACTATCAAACGAATGACCCAATAAATGGACGTTATTTATTTGATTTTCGTCCAACATTCTTTCGTTGATTCGAGAAGCATATTTTGGGTCTCCGGTGTGTGCTGAAGAACGGCTCATCCATCGATGGGATTGCGAGATATCGAAATGAAGAAGAAACGACAGCATAACGCAGCACACAACGAGCCTAACAACTAAAACAAACGCGCAAGGCAACATTTGTTTGCGCGAGAAAAAAAATCGATAGCACCTCCGCACTTGGAAGGTCTGGTCGGTTATCAGCTGTTAGCATACGGTTGCAGACATCCCGTCCCAACGTGTGGTATTGTTTTAGGTGTCCACAAGTTTGGGAAATAAAGTTTCGACGGTCTGCGTCTGGGTTTGTTGTTGATAACTGGGGAAAACCTCGGTTAAAGAGATTTGAGTTTGCGTCACAGCCGAACGATAGGTTGGGCCCAGCAATGGGATTGTTTGGGTAGAGATGGTTTGTACAAGTGACTAACATGTACAGAAAATGAGACATGTATGCGTTCTGGAATTTTCCTTTGGCCCGAACAGAAGTAGAAGCATCATGAGAAATCAAAATAGGGGACAGGTTCGTTTACAACATCAAGCAGAGCTAGAGCGTAATCAATAGGATTTGTCTCATCCCAACTAGACTCTGAAAAATGAACTGTAACATATAATTTAATACAAAATCTTTAGCAATGAAATGAATTGTGTAAGGGTTTCCAAGAACCTAAACTAAAATAATATTAGTTACTTAATAAACTTGTGTTGGATCATTGCGACATTAATTAATATACAGCAATGCCAGCTTAAGGTAACAATGAGTCGCCTCTTTGGCAGTTTCCTGTATCCTCAATGTGCCGTACACATCACTTTGCTTACTCCTCTACGATCGCTAACAAGAATGGTCCATCACTTGGGCATGATCATATTTCCATTGAGCGCAAAAAAGAACGACCGTTAAGTGTCTTCCGTTCGTTTTCGTCCAAACGATGAACAGTACGAGCGGAGAGCCATCAAATCAAAACGGCTTTCGCTTGTCCCGTCACCTCTCTCGATGCACGAAATGATGGTGGAGATGGTGGTAGAAAAGCAAACGCACAGAAACCCGGTCCGACCCAAATCAATCAGCAAACAGCACACTGTTATAACATCTGTCCCGTCCAGCGGCCAACAGCAAAGCGTTTGCAGCGCGACGATACACGTACCGCACGAAGCAAGAAGCAAGTAAAAGAGTCGTGTTTGTAGATTTCCCTCACAAGCAAAACCGAAAAACTCTCGAGTGTCCTCTTCCGGGCGCGTTGATGGACCCACGCGTACCCACGGTTATCAGCTCATCAGGCCGTTTTAGTTGAAAGCCGTAGAACCACCACTTGCCACGCACATCGTTTCGATAGTCATCGACGTGAACCGTCATTCGACGGTACGGTAGGGCGGGGCGTGTAAGTACGAGCACAAACTACGCACTACCCAGCCACCGCCAAGACACGTTTTGCCACTCGGTGCCACTCGGTGTGCATGATGGTTCGTCTATGATCTAAAGCCCCCGTTGGAAAAGACGGAAAAAATACCCATTTCTCCACCCACTGCCGGGGCGTTTGGTGTTGCAGTGCTGCGTCTGGCCAGCCGGAGCAAATGCTGAGCACGCAGCCGATGTAATTCCGCTGCCTTCCGGCGCGGCCGTCACGGTTTGATGTTTTCCCAAATTTTATTTATTTTCGGTGTGCCGTCCGTGTCCCTGGTTCCGATATCGATTCCACATTTTACGTGCCGTCAATTTCTGCGCGTATAATTCCATCCAATAAATGCACCCTCGTAACGACCCGGTAGTTTATTGGATCCTCCCGTCTGTGCGGTAGGGAGCAGAAACTTGGCAGAAGCTCATTTTCTAGCTGAATGGCTCAAACCGCACCACTGCCTCGTCCTTGTGCGCACTTCTGTCTAGCTAAGGGAAGAGCCACTAAACGTTTCCTGTGTATTTTTTCTTTCTCCTTCTCCTAAAGAATAGTTTTGTTCTTTACTATCTTGCCCCAGTCCGCCGTACTGGGCACAATCATCCACTCCCTCCCTAGCACGGTGAACGGAATTATGAAATGCGGCCCCGGAGATAGGAAATTACTTTTGCTTTTATGTTTAATTTTTTATCCATCTCGCTAGGCTCCCTCATTCGCTACTCCTCTGTGCCCCCCCGGTTGGCCATGTTTCTACTTTGTGTTTGTCTACCCTCTTGTCCGAGCGTATGCTCAACGGGGCCTGCGAGTGTGCATGGGGCCCGCGCACCCCTACACCGGTGCCGCGTAAGGGCTTTCTCGTGCCGTGTTTATTTTATTGCTATCATCATCCAGCGTGAGTGAGGCCTCGTCAGAGAGTGCTTTATGTACACACTCAAGCCGGCAGCGTTCCGGTATGCTGCCACAGGGCATTCCCTCCTCTCCATGCCCTTGCGTAGAGTGTAAATACATTTATTTTTTATTTGAATTTAACGTTTTGCGTGCTTCGTGCTCTTTGCCCGTTTGCTGTTCATGTTTTCGCATTTCTTTGGCATGTTTTACATTTTACATATTAATTTTAGCTTAAGCGGCGTTACGCTACTGTAACGCTCACCAGTGCTTTCCGTGGCGTGCGAGATTCTCGGCCTCGGCCACATCTCGGCGGCGCGAAATTCAAAACTCAAACTCGAAACGGGCGTTTGCAGTAAACGGGCTGATTAGATTAGGTCGGCGCAAAAATAGGAACAAGGACACTTTTATTCAAACGGCCAAATATAGAGTTGAAACTGCCCGAGCAGAACACGAAGCGTGATTATTGATAGCAATAACGCATTTCCCTGTTCGCTGATTGGCACTGGTATGGCCTTGATCTAGTTGGGATCATCAACTTCCTTTACTTTTTACTCGTTGCATCGTGAATTGGCTCGTGTGCAAATACTGTTTCACTATGGGAGGCTAATTTGTTGCTCGAAACGGTGTGTTTGTGTGCTCGATGTGGTAGAATTAAAAATGAATCACTTCAACTAGATCAAACCCGTTCCCCAAGCGAGTGGAGTAGTGCTCGAGACGGGAAGTCAAAATTTATCTTCATTGCCATCAATCCCGGAACGAGGCGAACCCCCTGGTCGAGATTGCTGGCTGCTCCCGGCAATGTCGACGAACGCCGGACAACAACGTCAGCACTCGCACTGAGCAGCGGGCATGCGTTTAGCGTGGTGCACGATAAATCTACATCAAATTAAAATGAATTCACTTCGTCGCAAACACGCGGCCCGGGAGTTCTCACGGACCGGGACTGCCCCGTGAACGTGCTCGAAACGGGCCCGCAGTAGCCAATTCCCACCGCACGGAGGAGCGCTACTTGAATTGAGACTAAATTATGGATGCCATAAGTTTCTGCTTACCCCTACCGGCGTCGGGTACCACCACCACCAGCACGAAAAACGGTTTCGACCAGCCGAATTCGCAATGCATGGCTTGGTATTGAGGGAGCTGGGCTGGGTGGCAAACAGCAGGCGCGCACAGACGGACAAGATAACCTTCCCGCACAAGGAACCAAAGATAACGTGAGCCGGCGGAAGTGGTGGTGGTGATGGTGGCTGCTTCTTTTTGCTTCGGTTGTTGAAACTAATTTCGTTTGAACCTTGAATGGCAGTAAATTTTGCACAAGTCTTCTGCTCGCAAACACACACACACACATACACTTTGCTTCGCTTTCCACCACACCGGACGACGGGCGAGCCGGGGTTTTCCCTTTCGCTGGCTCGCAGCAAGCGACCGTGCAATGGCGGCACAGAGAACGGTTTCGACCAATTTCCGTTCGTTTAAGGGGGGGGGGGCTAGCAAATGGGGCGACGGGTGCCGCCGGTGCGCATCCGCGTAATCTTCTTCCAAAGCTTATGCTGCTTCCTGCTATGCACGCTGGCCTCGGCGAACGAACGTCGAGGACAACCGTGGCGCTGCTGCAATGTGCAGACGGAGTGAAGCATTTCAGTCGAACCGGCGCTGATGCAGTGGCAACGGCACCGACAGCAGCAGCAGGAATAGTAGTGGCACGCAACATAACCTACATTTCGTCGTCTATCATCGTCGGCATTCTCGTGTACCGCTGCGTACGAGGAAAGGAAAAACGTAAACGTTGTTGAAATCGTGGTCCTGTTCGGGGAGAGCAAAAAAAAAAAACAAGCGCTGATTCCTATCCACCTCGACCGCGTAGACCTCGGCGTATGCGTCTGTCAGACATGTGTCTAGCTTTGTGGCAGCGACATGAGGTTTGAGGTTTTTCAGCGTAATTTGTCTATCACTACAGCACGCCAGGTTTGCGCCAGTCGCGGCGTGTGGGATGCACTGTCGATGACGTCGGGTTGCTCTTTTTTTTTGTTAAACCTGAGTGCTTCAAGTAGATTTCAGTCTTTCGACGACCTTGTCCCCGCCAGACGTTCCATCCGTTCCATCCAGCTGACTACTCGAACCGTTTCCTCTTCTGCACTCAGCGCCCTGAACTCGACAGACGGGGTGGATAATGATGCAAGACAGAAAGGTTGTAAGGTGTAATCAGCACTGAAAAGAATAAAAATAACATCCTCACTTTAGTCGTTGGCTGAAGTAACACCCAGCAGCAGCATCGAATATGTTTTGGCTTCCTTCAAGGACACTCATTACATTCAAGTTTTGTACAGTCGTATAGAAAAGCATTAGCAGCAGAAGCAGCAAATGATGATAAAAATCATTATTAATTTAAAACTCTTTGCCAGTGCATGTTGGCACGCTTTTGGACGGGGAACAGCCGTTCCTCGTTAAGCGGCAATCATTAAATGGTAAACTTTATCGCCTGACCCACCGAACACTGACCGACACAGCACAGCAGAGATCGGCCATCAATAATGGAACGAGTTGGAACGATCATTAAAACTTTAAACCGGGTGACCGGTGTGTGCCATTTTCCTTCCACCGCCCGGGTGGCTAGGGCGTTCGAAGTTAACGATGCAATGGGGGTACACTATTTATTAACTCTGGAGCCGAGCAATTTTGCGTGAGTTATTTATGCTCATCGAGCAATCGAGCAACGGCACACTGTGACACGCCGGCAGCGGTGGCTGAACATTGGCTGAAATGAAAATGAAACTCGAAAATGCGCTCACTCTGCATTATTCGCAAGCTAATATGATCCGCCTTGAAAATTGCATCACGTCCCTATTGGAGGGCTTGGTTTTCTTTTTTTTGGTTGGTGCACACTAATAGCAAAAACTTTGGCCGCTTACAGTTTCTTATAAAGAACGAACGAATTTCCCGGCCACACCGCGCTAACTCTCCTCGTGCTGTGCTAGAGTAGCGTTTTGTTCCAAAAAGTTCACGCTCGGCAGGACAGGACAGGCCAGGCCGCGCTCATTTCATTTATTCTGACAGTAAAGCATTTTAATCGGCAGTGACAGCTGAAACCGTAACGTGCGGCGGTGGTGCAACGTCCGCGCGCTGCCCCGGCTGCAAAATAAACGACCAAGTTCCGCACTAAAGTGACATTTAGCGTGCATGGGAAAGTTGAACCGGGCTAGAGAAGTTGGGGACGTTTTTATCTCTCTCACCCCCGTGCCCCCAGCATGGCTATAGCTGAGCGTTGTGGACCTCTCTCTCCTCTCCCCACCTTGGATGACAGTAAAATTCCCGGAGATTATGTACCGGCACACAAGCGGGACTGGGGTGGTTGCTTCTCCATCCAATATCTGCAACCCCACCGGGATGGTGGGACCATCAGCAACAGCAGAGAAATGTTGCAAATGTTTCAAACTAACCTTCTCCACACACATCCCGGGGCAGTGGCGGGAGAGACTGCCTCGCCTTACGGTTCGTGGTGATATTTAAGCAGAAGTTGGTACTTGGCAAGCAAACGATTACCCTCTAGGGGTAATGAGCACGAGGGGTCGGGATTTTATCCGTGCCATAACGCTGCACGTTCAAACATCTATTAGTGATGTCCTCTCTGGAGCGCATCCATGACTCGGATCTGATTCCGGTTATTGTTAGTCAGATGTCAACTCCGACAAAATCGGAACCAATAGCTTCATCCGGAGTCAGCCGGAGTTGGAGTCGGCCGGTGTTGGAGTCCGAAATCAGAATCAAACTGGAGTCGGAGTCGCTCGGAGTCGGTCAGTGTCGGGCTGATATTTCATTTTGTTTTTTTTTTGCGCATTTCGTGAATAGCGCTTAGCGACTACAACAATGGTTTGCGATCAATTCCGACTTCGGGCTACTCCGGTTGACTCTGAATTCGGACGACTCCAAACGACACCGGACGACTTCAGACCACTCCAGACGACTCCAGATGACATCGACACTGGATGATTCCGCCTCTGGATGACTCCGACAATGACTCCAGATGACTCCGACCCCGAACGACTCTGGACATCTCCGGACGATTCCGGACGGCTCAGGAAAATACTGTTCGGACCTATTTTTGGAGTCGGCTACGAAATTTTCAAAGTTGAATCGTAGTCCGGACTCCGGATTCTTGCCAACTTTACCCATCACTACCCTTTATACTCAGCCCCCTTTCTGGTCGTAGGCAGATGAGACCTTAAGCGCATTTTGCAATTTTTGCTGCAATAAAACCGAGCTGATAGTAGTGTGTATGATGGCGTTTGGCAGCGGAAAGCGAGTGTTTGGAAGGCACTTTTTTGTTTAATGCCATACCAGCAGATTCGAGCAAAACGATTAAAGTTTGTTGCACTCCGGAAAAGGGGTTTGAGATGAACTAAAAAAAACCCAATCCCCATTTTGGTCGAGTCGGTACCAAACTCAAACAGCTCAACTAAACCGGAAAAAAGCCTCCTGGTGCACATAGATAGAGAGTGCCTGATGGTTGATGTTGGTGCACCTCTCCAACCAAGCCAAGATGTACCACACGGCTTTATGAATGTGGTTTCCCGCACTTCAAATCGCACCCATTCAACAACATACAAAAAAAAAGTAGTAAGAAAGTAAATAAAATTATTGTTCCAATTTGGCACGAAGCGGCCAGCCAGAGCGGCAGGGGGTACTAGTCGCCTGTATCAAAGCATTGGCACTCCTGGCAGGCATTTTCAAACGGTCTCTTCCTAACTTTAAACTCTTTTAAGCCTATTGTGAGCGGCGATCCGGCGAGGGGTTTTTTTTGCTTGCTTGCGTTTGTGTGCGCTTTAGATACGGAGAGGGGCGCAAAGATAGTGGCCAAGTAGGGACCCGGCCAAGTTGGCCGATCGGCACGATATGGAATGCAAAACACATTCCCCGCTTCCGCCCTTCCTGCTAGAGTCGCCAGAGCACGTTAAGCCATTGGCGCAGTATACAGGCTCAGCAATCTCCCCCCCTCCTCCCCCATCGCACTCCCCAAAACCGCTCGAAACTCGAGTGCTGGCCGATGTTGAAACAGAAAATAATCGCAAAATCGCACTTAATGCGATGGCGTACCACCGATGGCGAGTTTATAAATAATCCGATTAAAGTAAAGCAACAAAAGCGAAAACACAGAGCACTGCCGGGAGAGGAGAAGCATTTCCTCCCTGCGCTGCTTGCCCTTTTCCCCCGCTCCGGTTCCATTTCGACGGGTTGTTTTACTTTTTTACCATTTTCGTTGAAGCAACACATCCCATGTGCATCGGAGAGTTCGTTTTTACGGTCGCCCGAGAAAACTGCTCCGTCCGGGAAAGGGAAATTAGCCAGTTTGCCAGTGTGTGTGTGCCGGGAAAGCATTAAAAAGCGGGTCTGGCAGTTGCCGAACAAAAGAAGGGTGTGAAGAGAGCGAATGGGAGAGACGTGCGGGAAAAGCCGGGCAGGAAAATATCCATTACTAACGACCTGATTTTAAATACCTTTACCTTCCTTTCTTGTTGTTGTTGTTGCTGTTTGCACACACTTCCTCGCCACCCTGGTCCAATTGTTGTTGAAATTGCTTACGGATCGGATCCGGCCGTACGGGTCTCGCACAAGGACACACATTAGCCTGGTGGTGGCTGCGAAGAGATTATGCCATAACTGGTCGCTGTTAGTGTGTCTTTCGGTACGTGAGGCACGAAATAAATTGTTGCCAGCATACAAATCATCTTACGGGCAATTTTCAACACTCCGCCACAGTGACGAATCTTTAACGGTCGAGAGCGCGGCGCCGTGCCGGGCTGGGGGCAGACAGTAATGAGCTTGCACGGTCGTTCGGTGCGTTTTGGTGCGGTTAATGTCTTTGGTGCGTTTCAAACACAGCACAGCTGTTCGGACGACGTCGTTTGATTGGGTTTGAAGATTTAATTTCAGTTTTATTTGCAACGTTCGTTTGTAATTTTTTTAAAAAGTAAAGTCGGATTGTTTATGACAAGAAGTTAGCCAGGCACGAAATCGCACGAAGCGATCATCATCAAAGATTGATCATGTGCACGTAACATCCAATTCTAACGGAAACATAACGCACAATCTTTCTGATTCAAGCAACCAAAGGAATAACACGAAACATCAATAAATGTTTACGATCGGTTGATCGTGTCCTAGAATTTGCAGAAAAGCTTGTCATTATTGTGCCAATCTTTGGGCAATCATTTCAGCAAATGAAAACGTGAAAGATATCATCTTTCAACCGATCATCACTAGCGCTTCCCAAATTAAACTGATATCGCACGCGGAATGAGCTTCAAAGACGATGCTTGCTCGCTTCGCACACATTGCTATTACGCCAGATTGATGGGGACGGACAGCGCCGCGGGCCAACTCAACACCCGCCAGCGTATAATCTGATACTTTATCTAAATCTTACCCACGGCTTTGATCTGATCGAATCAATCAATGCGCCATCCAACCATCGAATAATCAATGCGCCTGTGAAGTTTTTGGAGGGATTTTCATACGTGCTGCACATTCGCATCACATCCTTCCTCCCAGAGGCGGAAGTGAATTGGAATTAATTGGTGAAAGAAAAAAGAAAAAAAAGGCCGGCTTACGATTTACGGTTCGCTAGTAATGATCGCGCAGCGTTGGCATTCAGCCCGTAATAGTAGTGTTAGGTATGATTTACCTGTGCCCCGTATCCCGTGCCTCGTCGTGCCGGAATGCGAAAAGGGATGGTGAGGCATACGAAATGCGGCGAAAGAACCAAACGATCTTTCGCAAGTGACTTTCAAAACAACCCGAAGGGGGGGGGGGGGGGGGGTTGGGGTAATTCGTACCAATTCTTGGTTCTTACGCAGGCATCGCTCCATCGCTCCCTTAATGGGAAGGTTTGCGAATGGTAATGGATGGGTTTCGCCGATGCCAACCGCAACGACAGAGAGTAAAAAAGAAACAACAACCCCTGAATGATGTTTAAGCGACCGAGCGAGAGGGGGGAAAAAATGAATAAGATCCAAATTAAAAATGCTGCCCGTAGCATCACCGCCGCCATCGGCGACTGTCGGCGTGTGTAATTTCACTCGCCAAGTCCCCGATCTGCCCTTCGTATGCCATTCACGGGCCAGTTTAATTGTGCTTTTAATTAAGTGTTATGCACATCCACCCCGATATAAGCGCCGCTGGCCGATGGGTCCACTGGTTGTGTGAGGCCGCGTGAGAGCCGGAACGGGTCAACTGCAGTAGTTGTAGATTAGCCCAGCTGCTCCCGGCATTTCAGCCCAGCAAATGGAGCCGACAATAGCGCTGAGAACGGAAGTGTGGCGGAGCCGGCAATACGTGTTGAATCTAATTTGCCCAGAATTTAGTTCACAGCGACACACAGGACGTTTCGAGGCCCGAGACCCGCGGGCTATCCCGGACGAATCCGTTGGACCTCCATTGGAAACCTCCTCCCGCTTCCCACTTGCGGTTGTGTGTCGTTCATTATTCAGATCATTTGACTGACAGGTCGACCGTCGGTTAACTCTTCCAATCGCGCGAGTCATTTGTCCATCTCAGCAACCTCCCATGCTCACCCGTCCCTCGCGGCTCCCTGAAGCAGGCACCGAGCCGAAGTGACAACCCCGTGGAAGATTGAAGTGGAAGTTTCCCGCGCGGTGTGTTCCCGTTTTGAATGATTTTCGCACTAATGGGCAACGGGTAATGATGGTGGTTTGCCGTTGCAATCACGAACGCCACGCTGCGAGCATTGAATTCTAGCCTCGTTTGTTCGCTGCTGCTTATTTTTTGCGCACTTGCTTGGACCGTAAACGCAGATGCTGTCACGGTGCTCTAACCCCGCACGGCTCTAACATTAAATGCAAAGGAACGTCGCGCAGGTGTTCCGATATATTCGCATGACACTTTTTCGAACTGCTTCGAAAGGGTGTCTATTTTTCACAGCCAGGTACGGGGGTCTGTCGAAAATTGGCAGTAATTCAAAAAGCACGTCTCTATAATAAACCTGGTGGTTTCCTTGTGGTCCGCGTTTTACGGTTTCGTCTTCGTGTGTCCGTGGGTTTTCGCAAAGTACTCTATACACACACACATACACACAGTTCTCAACCGACCGAACGAATGGGGAAGACAATAAAGTTTTTCTTTCCAAGCGGATAGTGGCCTGGAGTCACGGCATGCGGTTTGCGCACACAGGAACACAAACACACACACACACGGGCCTCGAGGCCATCCGAGGTACAGCCGAAAAAGACGCAACATTATCCTACTATCTATGCACAACTGCCGAGAGTGAGTGTAAGCATAATAAATTACATGCACGCTCTCCTCGCTCGTTCTTCTGCTCCCCCCCGATCCTGCCAACACCGGACAGAACTGGCGAAGAATGCACACACACACACTCCCCCCGGAGGCAGCCAGCCAGCTGGCAAAGGGTCGTGTGGTGCGGAACCGATGGTCCGGGCAAACGGTTTTTGTCTCCAAGACCAGTAAATTTGTTCGCAGCCAAAAACGGGACAGAGACGAAAGGCACACACACACACACACGCCGGTGCAGCAAACGTGCTGCCCGGGCAACGTGAAAGGCCAGCAAAGGAACACACGAGCCCTCTCTCTCGCGCCCGGTTTGTTGCGCTCCTCCAAGGCGGTTCGGTGCAATAGGGTGCAAGAGGTGGCGCGCAATAGGAACTATAAATTTTGCCTTCCATGCTCATTTATCAGAGCCCACGGATCAGTAGATTCCATAAATGAAGCAATAAATTTTGCAACACATCGAGCAACACTGCAGTACACACCCGGAGCAAACGTGCCGGTGCGAGGCTAGTTGCAAGATACGTTTAAGAATACGTGCGGGCTGCGTGAGGCTTTGACTGGCATGCTTTTTTTTTGCGTGTGCACCTGGGGTGTCAGTTCGAAAACAAAGCCGTAAGCCGTAGACCAGCCCGCCCTACAAACAACCATCAACCACTCAAATGTTAGGGATCATCGGACAGGATCGTGAGCGGTGACTTCCTCCCGATTTTCGTGCGTACCGGCGGTTCCGAAACGGGTCGAGAAAAACGGCCCGAAACTCATCGGATTGTTTTCTTATCTATCGCGGGTTGAGGATAGCAGCAGCGGTCACCAGCACCGTTTCATTTCCGTTCGCGTCTCGGGACGTGGTGCCGAAAGTCGTAGTAATGTAAGTTATTTGTTCATTCCAAAATAGCACTCTTGTTCCCGCAGGCTGCTCTCGTGCTGTTTGGTTTCTCGCGGCCTGTTGTATCGCGCATGTATCGCGGCAGAGACGTTTGATGCGACCTCATCGTCGGTATGAAGCATTTGTCCCATCTAGCAGCAACACAAACACACATAGAATGGACGATGCCGGCATGATGGAACCCAAAGCCTTTGATGTACGCCGGCCCTGTACCTGCGGCAAGGGACGCTTTTTCCCTTTCAGCATCCCAAAGACGTGTCGAACTTGTCCAGGCTTAAGAGCGGACAAGACAGAGGCCGAGGTTGGTTTCGGTAGCTCGCTTAAGCCCGTCCAGCATTGGGATCATTTGCATAACACCCCAGGATGGACAAGGGGTCTTCAATTCGCATCTAATTGCTGTGGGAAATCAACAGTCCATTGAGAGAGTTGGTTAAGGCCTTAAGAATAGAAAAAAAACACCGCTTCGATCTCTTACCAGTCCATCAGGTCCTGTAGGAAGAGAAGATATCCGCTGTTTGGCCCCTGTAGATGTCTTACATCACGTGATGTCACTTGTGTTCAATTTGCTGCTATGACACACTGACCTTTTCGCTTCGTTCGTCCGCATTTTGTTTCTGGGTGAAGAACGGCACGTGAGCCAAACTGACCGCTTCATGGCACAAGATCAACCTCCATCTTCCTCTACTTACCGCTCTCTCTCTCTCTCTCTGCGCGGCCATCCGCATCGACCCTTAGATCTCGTGCCATTCGCGTAACGCGTAAATGTGGCCGCCGGCCAAAACTGGTGCCACACACCGAGATGCGCTGATTTTCGTCGGTTTTCACGGCCATTTGCCAATCACACGAAGCCATGGCTACTTTCGAACACTGCGAGCAATTGCATGCAGAATCAAAATAAACACATCGCAGCAACCCGCACACACACACACACACACACTTGCAGCCGAACTGTCAAATGCCTGCGGGCGATCGCGTAGCAGCTGTCAGTTTGGGGCTGTGGTTCCGTTTCATAATCCGGCGGAAGCGGGTGAACTTTTCTCCTGCTGTCTCGCTACGAAAGCGTCCGTGGAGTTTTCGACGGGTCTCGTTCCGGGTTTGGTCGGTTTCCGGTTGCTGTGCTGCGTGTGTTGCGTGCGTGTTTGTTGTGCCGTTTGTGTGGACGTGATTCTTGCTTGAACCTTCGATTGTGCTCCAGTGCTAGTGATTGTGGAGTGGCATAAACCCCAAGTAAGTGGCTGTTTTGTCATTGTTTTCATTTATTTCGGTGTTTTTTGTGTTGAGAATTTGTGCAGAGCAATTTGAGGACCCCAGCACCATCACGCACTGTGGGATAGCGCGGTTGCGGAAGGTAGTAAAGAAAATTGGCACAAATTAAAACTGCGCATCCCTTACTAGCTCACGCCCGAGCACACCCTGAAGAAACCCCTCACACCCTCGAAGTCACTTGGCAAGTGAAGGGAGACGCACCGCAATGGCGAAAATGGCTGCGCTCGAGAGGGTCGATAATTGCTGCGCGCCGGTCCGTGTGTCGCAACAGCGGATGGCGTCGGGCTGATAGTTTGGTGCTTAAAATTGTCATAAATCAGCATTAAAACTATACGCGATACTCGAAACTCGCAACCTGCTCTGGCCCCTCGAAAATAGGAGGGGTAACCGATCGCACCTCGATATTCCGGTCGGGGGAAGCGGAGTGGTGTGGAGCGGGTTGGAATTATTCGATTGAAACGGTAACAATAATGTATGTAGGAGGGTCGAAAGGGAGGTGAGAGTGGCGGGTGAGAAATAAATATAAAATAAATTTATGATAAATTTTATTATTTAACAACTTTCGCTCGTTCTGACCGGCGCGCTGGAATGAGGTTAAAGATATCGATGGCCCTTGCGCAAATGGTCCGGCTGCGGTATAACTCAACTATAAAAATAAGGAGCACTCGCGCCCGTAGAATGATCATAACGACGATGATGATGATGGCGGCCGTGCACTATCAATTCCCATTGCTTCGGCAGTACTTGCCAAGCGGCCGTAGAGTTGCTGTTAGGGCATTTTATGATTGTTATTAGTTTCGTTAAAAATTTATAACACATGCGCTTTGTTAGCGAGCGTTTCGAAATGAGTGGCCGGGAAAACGCGGCTCCATCATTTCTGCCACTTTGACGGAGGGCGCAAATCTAGAGCACTGCGCTCTGGAACCGCAAACGCACCGGGTTATGACTATGCATGCCACAGAGTGGCTCATTTTGACTAGCCGGGGCACGTTGTGCGTGTGTGTGTGTGCACCGTGTTGGCAGCATTCGCACCGAGCTGTAAAGAAGCTGCATTTTCGAACCACCTTGGTTGGCCATTCGCCATTCCTCGAAACCTGCCCGAGTGCTCTCACCAAGAGCCAAAAGAAAGAAGGATTTCGAGTGTGTGCGTGTGTATGTGTTTGCACGAGTGGTTGACGGATACACTCGAGACTCTTCTCGTGGCTCAAATGGGCCCTCTCGTCTCGGGGCCCCATTCTTCACATTTTGAAAGTTACCTGTTCTTTAGCCCGCCGCTCACACTGCTCCTGCCACTGGGAAAGGGAAAACCATCCCTCTAAGCGACACGCAGCGCAGTAACACATTTGCAGGTTACGCGAAGGGTACGGCGGGGGCTGTTCGTGGAAAACCGTTTCACGCTGGGTCGTGAAATTTGTTGGGGTTTTATTACATTTTTCAATCCTTCACAGCAGCGAACGCGAGCTACCCCACACTGCCGCCGCCGGATGCGATTTGAGTCGGAAATTGGACGCGAACACGTTTCGGGGTAGGAAAATGTAAACCGCCCCTCCGTACTACAGCCACCCCATTGCGTGCACACGGTTTTCTTTTCACACTTATGTGCCATTCTCCGGGCGTGCTTTCGACTGTTCTTGACAGCTTCGCTTCTCGGGGTGTGTTGGGTTGTTCTGTTTTGTTCCGCATTTCTTGGTCGCTTGGTTTGAAAGGGTGTGAAGGGCCGCAGCAAAACCTGGCTGTGGGATGATTTTGATTCTGAAGCGTCTCGGCAGCGTAAAAAACGCGCTTGTCTTTTTGTTAATTTACGGCTGTTATTGAAACGAGCGAGAATGGGTAATAAATGTTGGGCTGATTAGATTTGGATTTTGTAGCGGTGATTTATATATTAAAATGCTTCTTTTCGATCCATGCGTTGGGGGAAGAACTTCTGATAATGAACCGGGTGTTCGGAGTGTCTGGCGACTAATTAAATTTTAAATGTTAGACGTACAGGCAACGTACTAATGAACGCCTTTGTTAGCTATTGAATTATTCTTGTGTGAGACTCAAGTATTTGCTTGCCATAGATATGTATTAAATATATTTATCAAACATTTTCAACGATTCCATGAATTATACATACTCTACAGTATGTCTTTAAAAATTATCTGTTTAAATACGCTTCCCCGTATGGTTCCTTATTGTAAAACTTTTAAAAGCCATGTGAGTATTATTGAGCAGCATAATTAAACTTAAGCTTTTGGTAAGCTCCGCACAATTTTATTTATGCATTGAGAATAATCATTTTTGGTGTATTTATGTATGTACAGCAAAATTTCCATTTAAGCTGTGATGGCTTGCAAGTAGTCATTTGTTTCTTAATCGCTGAACTAACATTATAATCATTCTTTACATAATTTATTTTTCCAACTGAGAGGCGAACCATTTAACGCTTAAACACACTTCTTATTAACATTTTTTCTTAAACTCAAACACAAGCGCACACACACACACACAACCATATATCCAGGGCACGATGGAAGAATCAAACCGTGACCGTATCTTAATAAGCACGGCCAGAAGCAGCAGCAGCATGGTTCACGTACCAATTAAATTAAAATCGAGCTTGGGCCCGCCGAACGGCCAGCGGTTCCTGCGAGAGGTCTTAGCCTAGGGCTGACCTTTCAGGTATATACACGCTCAAATCAATCCGCTTCAATCCCGTGCCAAACTCGTTATGTTCCATTTCCACACTCTTGGTGCGCGGTGGTGGTGTGCATTGCATTAACTATCTACCGCCAGGTCCAGTTGCAACTTTTCCCACAATCTGCGCAACATCTGCTGTGTTGTTTGCTTTCAGACACAGCCCCCAGGATCGCGCGTGTTCCCCCTCACCGATGGGCTACAGCTTTCGATCCAAGAGGTATTTAACTTCACTTTTATCCTGCGTTGCGTTTATTTTGTTTTCCATAAATTTACATCGGCAAGTAGCGCCCAGCACTACCGTCCCGCGGCTGCCGCCAATAATCGGCCAAAGGCTTAAGCTGTGGACGAGGGATGGCGAAAGAAAAGAAAGAAGAAGAAAAAAAAACAACCGAAATAAAATAAAACCCAACGGTGAAAAGAAACAGCGACAAAATGCATATTAAGCGACAGTCCATAATTGCCTCGAAATATTAATTATTCATGCTTCAGCTCATTAGCTGCGGCTTAATATTTCGCTGTCTAGTAGAGCGTCGAGGCTAAAATTGATAATTCTGCTGACGGATTTGCGTCCCCACGCCGCTACACACCGGGCCGGCATGACATGATTAAAATAAAAATTGAATCTAAAATCCCCCCCCGACACGACACGATGCTCTGGCGCAGATGATGCTAATGTTGTGGTTGGTGCGAATGTGCGCAGGGGTTGTGGTTTGGTTTGGTGGTGCCGGGCGGAAAGCGATAGGATCAGCGATGTCAATACAAAATCCCATGATAAACCGATCCCACACCGGGCGATGTTAAAAATTAAACCAAAACTGATACCCCCTGCACTGCAAGTGCACTTTGCTGCGGGTAAAACGACAACGACCGGTCCCGTTCAGCTTGGCAGCGGGACTGCGCATTGCCAAAAGGGGGTGCTGGTGCTGGTGGCGCGCACCGACATATGGACATCAATAAAATATGAGCCGTTTACTGCAATGGAAAGGTTCTCAGCTTTTGCTCTTGCTGCACTGCTGGCGTTGCAGTGTGATAAAGTGCTGATACGGTCAGTCACAATCCATCACGAACCTTTTAACTGTTCGGAGAGCAGTGGGGCCCCTTCCTCTCTCTCCCTCCCTTTCTTCTCTTGCCCCGCAACTGTGTTAATCAGCAGTCAGGTTTGGTTGCATGCGCGCACCGAAGCGTACTTGCTTGAAACATGATTATGATTTTAACCTATCGCAATCAGAATGTTGGCCTCTCTCGCTCGCCGTGGTATTTATGATTTGATTGGCATATGTGTTGTGTGTGCGCACACACAGATGGCTGAATGGTGGAGCGAGTTTAAAAAAAAACCGTCCGGCCTATGGGTAGGAAACCTTTTGAAGCCATGTTAATGCAGCCAGCGCTTGCATCGTGGTCCTGTTTGTGCAAGCGCAAATGTAATAAATTTAAGTGGAATAAAGTAATCACAAAGCCGGCGTCTCTCGGTTCGCATTGCCTAACCATTAAAGCGTCATAAAAATGATGACACATTGCCTACCGTCGCTCCGTAGAAGTAGCGTCAGACGAGAAGCAGTCGAACCATTTTTACCAAACACATGGCGATACTTTCTACCACAACACTTCCTTATGAAGATCTAGTCCCGCTGCGTGCCCAGCCCTCGAGCCAAATCAGCCTACTAAAATGGGAAACATTCCAATTCCACAGCACCGGACACTTACGCGACTAAACGATCCATTCCAATCCAAGACAGCAGCAGCAAAAAATGATGGTCACAGACGATCAAAATTATCGTGGCGGTGTGGTCATCGTGGTTCGCTTTCCGTGAGCCACGCAAACACACACACAGCTGGCCTCGATTTTCTGGTTCGCAGGCCACGCACCGCTTGCCGAAGGAGGGAATCCGGTCGGTCGGTCGGGGGCAGCACGTTGTAAAAATGCAAATTAACGCGGCTCTAAATCCGAGCGCGAGCGAGTGTGTAATGCATTCTGGCCGGCATTAATGATGCATCGCTTATGTTTCTTTTTTTCTTTCATTCAGTTTTGTTTTTTTGCGCAACACACTTATCATAATTGAAAAGGATTAAGAAAGAATACAGAAACAACGTTCATCGATATCATTTTGAGGAACGGGAACCACTTTTGGGTAGTATCACGGCTCCCCCCCAAAACGATCGGCTTTAGTTTTTGTTGATCGTGGATGGAAAACCCAAAATCCCCTTCGTTACTGTCTCTCCCCCTTGTTCCTCATCGCTCAATCCCTTTCTAATCCCGCTGTGGCTCCAAGGCTCCATGACGAGCCGTCTGTCTGTAGTATCCGTGTCTTACCAACATTGCGGCCATTCCGTGCCGGGACTGCCTGTGTGCCTTTTTCTTTCCTTTCATTGATAGCGAGAAGGTAACGAAGGTTTTTATTATTTCCGTTGTAAATGTTAATTGCCTCATTAATTGATAGTTATCTTTATCGCGCACGGCAGCGAAGTGGTGAGATCGGGGGGCCCCAAATGCGAATGCGTTTCGTCGTCCGTCTCCCATTCACGGTTGGACGGTGAAGAAGGTCGAGAAGTCCGAAAATGTGATGTGTTACACACTGCTTGCACACGCGGAGAAGGGGAGTTGGGGAAAGCAACGGGGTGTCACATGTCACACAACGATGTTAATCTGCTGAGGTTTTCTGTTCGTTCTCACTGACGTGACGTTTGTTACGTCTGCTCTAAGGAGGGAATGTTTCCGCCCTTCCCTGCTTCCCTGCCGATGGCATTAATCATCCCGGACACTTAGCGAGAGAAAGAGGCAAGGCTGTGTTTGCTTTCAGGGCCGATCGTTCGAACAAGCCAACACTCGTACGGACGATCGATCAGGAGGACGCTGATCAGCTGCTGACGGTGCGCGATGACGATCCGTTCTATGATTCCGTGCCATCTTCCATCAGCGATCACGTATACCGGCCTGTTGCATCGCTTGGGTTTGCGTGCCCCCTTCCGCTTCACGACGTGAAGAATGAAGAGTTAATCAAACACGGGGAATGGGGGAGCCACATTCTAAACATATGGCTCACGGAGAGGGGGAGGGTTTGAAATTAAATGCAATCTCACGAGTTTCGTTTGTGCCGGCGTGGTGGCATGGCAGCAGAGCAGGCAACACCACGTGCTAAACAGCGCCTCCAGCGCGCCTGTTCATACAAAGTCAGGTTCCATAATAATCATCCACAACCCCGATGATGATGCTGCTGCTGATGATGATGCCAACGGTGGGTGGTGTTGGAGGCGAAGCAACGCTAAAAACGTGTAAATAAAAGTGTAATGCTCATTCCATAAATTGTGTGCCGTGTGTACGTACTGCGTAATATGTCTGTGTATGTTTCGATTCACTGACAGAAGGGGGGGATGCATTTTTTCCCACTGCGTTTCGCGCTTGGCCCCGTGCGCGTCTTCGCTTGGGGCTTTGTCTGTCTTCTTCCGTTTTGTTGGGTTGGTAAATTTATGCAAGGGCAGCAACCAGCAGCGCAACACCGTTCTCTGTATGTCTGGGTGTTTCTGCTGGGGGAGGGCATGGTAGTAGGGTGGCTGGGCGGGGGGTTCGATCTATCGCGGATCTAGTTAATGGTTGTTGTTCAGCAACGGTGGTGGTGTTTTCGGGAACGAGGCCTCTTGCGTGGCGTTCTCCGTGCTCTTGTGTGAAATTTGTTCGAAACCTAAGCTCTTCTTCGTTGTACCACCGCTACTACTGGCGGCCCCGGGGAAGGGGGGGGGGAAACATGAAGCGAATGTGGCCGTGGCCGGGGCAGCGGCCTAACATGGCCAATCGCATTTTGAACATGTGCTAAAAAGATAGCCCCCCCCCAGTCTTGCGCAGCAGTCTGTGGTCTGGTACTGCCGCCGGCCCGAATCTCTTCCGTTACACCTTCCCCAGCACGGGGGGGCCGTACATTGCGATCGGTGTGTGTATCTTTCTCAGCGAATTGGAGGGAAGTTGTAGCACACGTGCTCTTGCAGCCGTGACGCATCGTGCACCGGGCAGGCAGGGAGTTGTGCGATCTGTAGCATAAAATGGGTAGTAGTAGCGCCGCGTGGACATAACATCCATAACACATTGTGAGTGTGTGTGTGTGTGTGCATTTTCTTCAATGTTGTTATTCCCCGCGGTTTCCCTCAGTGCGTCCCTCAGCAGCGTCATGGGCGTGTGAGAGATTTGATTACGGGCTCGATTAGAATAATAACCGCGCTCGAGACGAGGCCGAACTTTTGCACCGTTTTGGAGGGGGCTTTCCGAAGCAAAATGATTCTCCATCGATTCCGAGTGCCGCATTTCAAAGTGCAAATTGCATACAAGATCGTTTATATAATTTAATTTTAATTCGATAATAATGAATACATATTGCGGGCAATTCGGGTCTGCTCTGTTTGCGGTCTTTATGCCTCGATGGCTCACGTTTACACTGGTACCCGGTTACATTACACCCCAGCGCGGGGCGATGAAGTGGTGCTCGTCGGGCCCCCGTTGTAGCTGAACACACACACACTGAAGACATCAACATTTTTAATGCCAAACCTTTCCGCCCTGCCTCCCACGGCTCGGCAAAAACACATTAATTTTGGGAAAATATTATTCAATGTTTAGCTTATCTTGCGCTCACCGCCACGAACGCCCTATCGTCGACCGTCGAGACACACCGACACGGCTGTGCTCCGGAGAGAGATGCGTCTCCTCCAACACCTTCCATAATGTATCGGGCGTATCAGTGCTTTTTGACATATTTATGTCCATCCCGCCAGCCTTGCGCTGTGGATTGGTCGAAACCCGGCTTGAGGTTGAGGTTTGTTTTTATCTAATCTCACACACCGGCTGCGGGACTACCCCCCGAGCTGCAAAAACAATATCGACTTTGGGCAACTTTGGCCTAGGTTCCAACGCTGCGCTGCGCGAAGAGGTGAAAATAGAATAAATATCGTAACTTCATTCGCAGCATCTCAAAACTGGCACTTTTATCGAATCTCGGTCCGAAAGTGCTTGGCCCCGGATACCCCACACCGCACCCGACAGTTAGCGATCGGCTGCCAATCGATCTGCTGCCGGCAGTGAGTCGAAAAGCTGTGAATGATTACACACACGGCGGTGTGGTGCAAGCAATACATCCAGCTTACGCACCACGATGGTGTGAATTCTTTCCCATTTAACAGGGGTACGGGATTTGTTGTTTTTTTTTATCTGGCTGGTACGAAAAGCGGAGCAGCGGATGGTATTAGATAAATATTTATCACCTTTTTTCCGCTGCAAAACGGGAGAAGTAAAAAAGCCTGAGCTTCCTTTTGCACTACAATGCCGGCCCAAATTAGGATCGAACGGCAGTTGGGTGTGCCCTGCGGTAGTTCTAAATCCAATTTATTATTGTACCCCCGATTCCCATGAACAACAACCTCGGATCGGTCCTCGGCACTGCCTTGCAGCATTGCGACAAGAGGCGACAGAAAAACGACCCCGACGGTGCTCAGCATCCCTTTTTTTCACGCGCGTACCCTTTTTGGCCTTGTTTTTAATATTGCAAGCAAATACGATTTATTTATTTAACAATCTTGGGCCGATTGTGCTCTAAAGCTGAACCAGTCGGACAGGAAAACACATTATAGATAGGGGATGACGCACCAGACATGTTATTTTTGCTTCTTTTCAAACACCGTTTTATTGCTTTTCGCAGGAGTCCAGGGGACCTTCTGCGCTGTGGAAAAAGGCCTGCCAGCCCGTGATGTGCATTCTCCAGTCCCTATGTCAGCCAATCAGCCGACCATGGCCGTGGATAGATAGATGGCAGCTATAGTCATAAATGATGCCGAGCAGCACAATCTTCGCTCTCATCCGGGGCGGCCCCCGGGGCAGAAGACAAAAGCGGCTCGAAAGCGAAAAGCAATGAGAATTTGATAAATTTTACAAGGATGTGCCTATGTAAACGCCATGTGCCGGCTGCTGCCGCTCTAGGTCAGCCGGAACTGTTCGATGTTGGTTGCAATTGGTTGTCGGTGTGTTGTGAAGAGATGACCGTAAACTGCACCGTTCCTTGCAGAGTGATCAGCGGCTTTTTTTTCAAATGAAACAAAACAACACACATCATTTCGGGCAGCGGACGGTGGCTCCGGTTTCTTCGGGGTCAGCCGTTCCTTGTTCGGAGCGGTGGCCAAGAAGCAAACCACCAAATTGGGGTGTTTTTTGCGAATCTAAAGAAGGAAAAAACACACTCATACGCGAAACAGATGGCAGATTATCGGGCCCGGCTCGTCTCGTGATCGTTCTCTCGTCCATTGCCAGACGGGCATTGTGGTGTGCGGTGCGCCCGTTGGCCGTAAAAGGTTATCGGTACGGGCGGGGAGTGTACATGTACACCCGTTCCGTTGCCAGCTGATGCAACGGTGTTGTTTGGCGTAATTTGAACCATCATCCATCGTGCGATTGCTATCGAACGGGGGTCCTAGGACGGGGCAATATGCAATCGCTTGGAACACAACTGTGGCGCAAACGCTCCCAGATCGCTCGGATCTGATTGCAGCAACGTGAGGGACGCTCCGTTTCGTCTATGAACGCAAACCCCCTTTGGTACAAAACCCCGTCGGCCCGGTTCATTAGAGGCCCGTCGGTGGTCGATCCTTGTCTCGCTACACGGCTTTATCCTTTCGATCTACAATGAGCTCGATGCTGAAGACAGAACGTGCGCTTGTTGCTTGACACGGGCGCCTACAGGGCCACTTTGTGAGCAGTAAATTTGATTAAAAATTATGACAATTCACATACGCACGGGTAATAGTGGCGAAAACCGCGTGAGAGTATCATTTCGTAGGAGAAAACCAGAGCGTCGAAAGCGACGCCCGCAAAGGAGTATAAAACGGCGCGCAGCAGCAGCTGTGATCATGCTTCCTGTGCGCTGTCGGTTGGCCTAATTTCATGTTGATTTACTGACATCACGGCTCGACGGAACCGAACGGTAGTCCGTGTCCCCGCCAAGCCTCGACTGCGTTCGACTGCGAGTGACTTGCAAATTTCGAGGCACGCATTAAAGATTTTCGACAGCCGACAGCGCAAATCGGGCAAAAACGCAACCATTTTCGAGCGCGCGCTCATGGCACAGCAACGTGTTTTGGGCCGTTGCGAGAGGGGTGATGGGAAGAGGGAGGAATCAAGGTTGCCGGTCGCCGTGTCGCCGGCGGGTTTGGCCTGCTGCCTTCTGCGTTCAAAATAAATACATTTCCAAACCATACTTAGAATTCTGCCACTTACAAACACCTCACATTGTGTGTGCGAGGGGGAGGGGGGTGGAGGGTTGTGGGGCGTGCAAGAGGGGTGAGAAAATGAGACAGGCTGGCGGGTCGACAGGGGGCGACCGTTTATTTTTATTTCCTCAGCATAACAATTTCAGCTTGTTAGTAAGTCTGTCACGAGGTCCAATCCAAAAGTCGCTGCCCGTGCGTATTTCTCCTTCACACGGCTGTGCTGCTGCTGTTGTTGTTGCGATGGTCTGTGGCCTGTGTGTCCACCTCGGTGCTCCGGAAAGGGGTTGTTTCTTTTTGTTCTGTCCCACACGCCCGGTGTGTCCTCTCCGGTCGTGGTTCCCTTGCAATCGCAGCACTGTCATGTTTGTTGCGAGTAGGAAGGTTTTACGGTGTTTTTTTATTATTATTTTACATCGTTCTTTCTGTCACCTTTAGCTGAGGATGAGGTTTTGCTTTGCTTGGGTACCAGCCCCCCCAGCCCAGCTTGGAAGGAAAGATTACCAACCTCCCGACTTCCCTCACTATCTCCACTTTAGAATGTGTCACTCGCCATACCTGTGTGTGTGTGTGTGTGTGTGAGTTTTATTTTCACATACACAAAATTCCATTTCGTCATCAAATATTTGCTTTGTGTCACCTCAATGGATGCCGAGACCGAATGTGTCACCGTGGCGTTGTTTTGGTGCTGGATACTCTCCTTCTCATTTTCCCTTTCTTATCGCCAGTGCTGTCTTCCAATCGAGCAGGGGCGACGGGTGTTTCGCTGTGCCTGATACTGCACCGCCGCAAGACCATGTCCTCGACGGAGAGAGAGAGAGAGCCCCTGCACCTGCGGGTCTCCAGTGGGCGAGTGTGTCCGCGGGAACGCAGAAGGACGGACGCGGGCATGCCGTGAGTGCAAACATAATTCACAGGATGTCTTGTTTCCCGTTGCAGCCATCTCTGGGCCAGTGTCTGGACCATCGCGTGTGCCCTTGTGTGTTGTGTTGTGGCCGACCAGCTAGCGCAAGTGCCCCGATAGAGGTACAGCGTCGCTCTATCCACCCGGTTGGGTATCAAATGTCGCTGGTACGTGTACTATTTTGTCATTGGACGACCGGTAATCTGCTACTGCGTCAACGACAAACGACGGTTGCAATATTTATTTAAAAAAAAGGCAAAAGAAACTACTTCCCTGGAGCATTTCAGACATTCAGACGGGAACATTGGGAACACGGTACGTGGGGAAGAAATTTCTGCGCCTAGTTACGTGAGCACTCTGGCGAGCACTTTCTGCAACATGAGCATGATTCCAAGAAAGCTGTCTCTAAATTACATTAACCTGACCAGTGGTAAGCTTTTCCAGCGACTGGCACTAATTAAATTTCAAAATAAAACCAAAGCATGTGGAGGCCGGGGAGCTTACGGTGTCATCGCCGAGGTTTTTCGATGACCCATCAACATTGTGTGTTGCACGACTACAGCTATATTGCCGTCAACGAGATTTAAGTTATTGTTTGAAGTTTAAGTTTTAATAAGAACTCATTTTCTGAATTTATTTGCGTATGACTAAGCGTAATTCAGGTCATATTGAAATAATGGTCTTGAAGATGTCTCCAAGATGTCATATAAGAATTTCTAGCAAACTTTTGATTTTACTCGTTGTTTAAACTCTTCTTTCCAATCACTTGTGCAACTTCAAAGGACATTCCAAAAACCATCGACTTTGAAATTCTAATCTCCTACACACCCGGTCATCGTCGTTGATGTCGTCGTCAAATCTGCTCCAACTCTGGGAACCATCTTCAATATCATCGCGTCCGCTCACTTCATTTTCGGAACGAGCGGAACCGGAAATAGCACCGAGCGATGCAGTGACGCACACGCTTTGTAGTATAAGTAGATGTAGTAGTAGTTGTTGGCAAAGGTCTTAGCGTATTAGAAATTTAAAGCGGCTCCGTGCGGGGCCTGAGCGACATGAAATGAAAAATGGAAATTGGATTCCAAAACCGAATCGGCGTAGGCAAGTGCGACAAATGGCAAGAACCGGAAGTGTATGACAGCGGCAGCCATCCAACCAACCAACCAGTCATGCACATTCGCGAGCCGGGAGCGAACGGCACAAAGCAGTCGTTTCGTAGACGCCTCGGTTTGGAATTCCATCAATCCGTTTGCATGCAAATTCGATTCGATGACGACGTGTATATTCAAATGTTTTCATATTTAACTTTCTTTTGTTTCTTCACCATGCCACTCGTCTAACCCCTCATCTGGCCAAACCTTTTGAGCTGCGCCATGACCGTTATTCAGGGGCGAGCCGAGAGATTGTTGGAACCACGCATGCATACCGGTGTGTCGGTGGATTGCTGAATTGCTTATGTGTTCGGTGGGAGGTTTGACATTCGTGTGTGTCTGTGACTTGTGTCATCGGAGGAGCGCCAGGAGGAGACCAGCCAACTTTCGGCAGCGACTGCGGCTAGGCTCTGGTGCAAAGAGACGACAAGATAAGTTTGACAGTTGGGCTAGAAGGCCATTGGCAAAATGTACCGCCGGGAAAGTGTGGCAAACTCGGCTGAGGGCCTACGTTCGACGACGACGTTGACAACGACACCAAGGAGCATCAGGAAATTGAATATTCATGGCCACAGTTGGCCAAATTTTGCTACTCGCACACACACACACGCACCCTCACATGATGCTGCTTCGGGGTGTGATGAAGCCACTCATCGTTGGAAGTATTTCCAAGTTCTTTCCTCCAGCAAAGTCGGATGAAACATGGGAATGGCGACATCCGCCCGATGTGTGTTGGTGCTTTTTTCTCCATTCCCTCCATTATGCAGCTCGGCTTCGGAACCAGCCAAGAGTGATTCGAATGGATTTGTCATCTACCTATAGTGCAGGCCTCCCCCCAACCGCGCTCCCTTCAGTACCGGCAGTCTTTAGTCGCCAACGGAACACTAGCGGACCTGGTTTAACAGCAGTAAGGTGGTGGATGGAGGAGCGAAAATAGGATTAGATGGAGCAGGAAGTTTTCGAACGGGCAGCTCCGGCTCTCCTGTCATCTGTCACGTGCGACAAATTAAATTTTGGATATGTATTATTTCACCCTGGCTGGCATGTTCTTGTGTTGTCAATACGCTGTGTCGTTCGTGGGCCGCTTGTCTACCAACATACACACGGGCGCGTATAAAAAAAAAAAAACCTTTACCAACCACTCGCCTTAGCCAATGATCATCGGGAGGTAAGCATAGCTGCTGGATTGATCGAATGATTGGAATGCTCGTTTGTTCGTCCGCTTAGGGAGCATACCCGGCGGGACCCGGTCGAGACTCCATGTCAGCGCCAACCACACCCAACCTGTGCACCAACATTTTCAATGTTAATTAGTATGATTTTGTTTAACGAAACACGTTTGCCGCCTTCGGACCATGTCTGCGTATATTTGTCTAAAACTTTCTGTTTTTGCTCGTGAATGGAACTGTCTCGGTACGTGTGTATGTGTGTGTCTAAGTGTCCTCGTCTCAAATGGGAAGAAGAAAGCTTCGCCAAAACAAGGATTTTGAATTTCCAGCTTGTGGATTTGCCATTTGCAACAGAAATCGTTTGCAGCATGTTGACTTAACATTTCACGCCGTGGCAGGTTTATTTTATGCTCGCGCTCGTGTGTGTGCGTGTGTCAGCATTTCATTCGTTTAATCCTCACGAAGGTGATAAATTAAAACGATAATCGCTCGGGGTCGTTTCAAAATGGTTTGCCGGAAGACGCTGGCAGATGGCGCACAATAATGCCCCCAAAACCCCTCGTTTCCGGCTGGCGGGGTGGTGCGTGAGAATTATAATAACTCGATAAACAGCAAGCTAACGATGTGCACATGAATGTGGCAAGCAGCTTTTCTTCCCAACAGCTGCTGGCTGGCGTGCGCGTGGACAAACAACCCGGCGTGCAACGACCACTTTCACCATCCAGCGCAACCGAGACGTGCCACGGCTCTCGGGTGGCCTCAACGGGGTGGTTGGTCAGGCTGAGGAGGTGCAAAAAGAAGAAAAAAAAAAACACGGTGCCAGTTACGAAACGGCGACCCGAAAACTTCTCCATCACGGTGTCACGCACGGTCGAATGACTCATTACTAGGGGTTCTAAGAAGATGATGATGATGATCGCCTTACGGGGCCTTTCCGCGCGCACACTGGCCCACTAATGGCGCAGGGGGGCCAGCTCGTATTAATGTAATTACCAGGCCAAACGCCTTCAGTCCAGTCTGGTGGACTTTGGCAACGTGACGCTTGCGACAAGCCCCAATGGCTGTAATAAAAGTTCCGCGCATGTGAAGAAAAAGGCTGAAACGAAATAAGACCTAAGTAATAGCACCAACAGCGCAGCACATACGCACAACAAAGTTGTGCACTCGTGAGGGTCGTGGTGAGGTGGGACATTTCATCATTTGGAATTCTCGCGTTACGCAGAGAGAGCTGCTGCCTTGACTGCGTAAACCTGCTAACTTCATTAGCATCTTAAAATGCTCCACGTCCCCTCGGCGAGATGCCCCCGTACCCGTGGCTGTTGGTAATGTCGCGTTTTCCGGTCTCAGGCTGGCAGGGGTAGATAACGATTAATACCGCCGAGCGACAGATTGTAGTGTCGTGTGTGTGTGTGTGTTCCCTTTCGATGAGAATCACATTGAATCGCTCACGCACCACCATACAGGGCCTTTGTAATTCAGCCCATTGGGTTTTTTTTCATTCAAGTTTATCTCCCGTGGGGCTTTTTCCATCAATGACGACGCTATCTCTTAAATTGGTAGCATTTTAAGCAGCAGCAGCATTCAAGCAGCAGCGACGAGCGGGTAATTATTTCCCCTTTCGTCATGGTGATTCTCTTCGCAGGTTCGGAGGTTTTCGAAAAGCGGAAATCGTGTGTTTTTGTGTGACACGCTCGAGGATGAAAGGCATTTTCCATTTATGTGCATCTATTGCAATCGTGCTGTCGTTATGTGCTTTTTTGCTTTACCTCTCTCTCTCTCTCTGCCATTTTTCACATTATAAAGGGCTGTGCACACTGGAGGGAATGAACATTAAACAGTGCCACAGAAATGCAATTATGTTTTTTTGTGGTTTCACTTTTTTAGGATCATTCTCGCTCGCTTCGAAACGTCAGGGACAAAGAACTAGAACCAGTCCACGTCGGTGTTTATCGTATCGGTGCCGATCTAAATCATCACTATCTTAGACACGAATACAACTTTCGAAACATGTGCCAACACAGTGTCAACGGTTGGTTTTGGCGAGGACGAGAAATGCGAGCCCGTTTCAAGAGTCACGCCGTTCATGGGTAGCTACAGGATTTCCTTGTAAATTTTGTTGCGAACAGCAAACGTGTTCGCGGCGAGTTCCAGCCCGCTTGCATTTGATACATACAGCCGGTAGCGTGTTATTAAAATTACACATTAAACCTTTCGAAACATCACCCTCCTGCCTGGGGTGACCGACCGACCAACCTTAGTCATCTTAACGGCACGACGATATCAGTGCGGGTTTAATGGCTTCATGCGATTGCGCGAATAATTGATCACAGCTCCAATTTCACGTCTGCCACACCGACGCGACTTTTTACAGCGAAAAGCAGCAATCCATTTGCCTCTGTTTGCTGCTCCAATGTCACACAGTGTGCAAGCCATGACTCACCACTGTGGGAAGTGAGTAGAAGGGGAAAAAACGCACCTTCTAAATTACCATTCGCTGCTCTAATTAGCCCGCTGACGAAGCCTTTAGCCGGACGCTCGTGTTGCGTCTGTCCAGAGGGCTGGCGTTTGTTTTTTACAAGTTTGGCGACGAATGGTGCAATGTGAGCCACAAATAATTTGCAATCTTTAATTGTACCAGCGACGACTGAAACATGATGACGAACAATCAACAACAAACAAAAAAGTGCTGATCAATGCAGCGGGGAGAGCTATGATGTTTCATTAAATTAAAGCGAAACGCGGTGCTAGTGTTTATTATTACACAGCCAGCCAGCCAGCGATCGATCGCGCGCATACGGTGAGCCGGAACGAATTTCTTTCCGCTTTGTTTCGTCGCGAAACCATCGCATAACATCGAAACCGGGCCTGCCAAAGCGCGCAATTAGTGTCCATAAATAACGGTAACGGATGGGACGGGAAAAATGTAAACGATCGAAAAGGGAGGACCCTTCACGGCATGGCCTGGCCCATGGGACCGCGTCAACGTTGCAGAATTGTGTTTGTGTGCAAGTGTTGCATTGACTGCAACTGCAAGTGACACACGCATCGAAAAGCTCAATCACCGGGGAAGGTCACAACAGTCCAAAAGATGAATGGTCCGCGACCACCATGATTAGGAGCGACCAGCTTGATCGGCACGTCCGCCGCAGCTGTCCAATCGGTGATGATGGTGATGATGTGTCCAGGCGGGTTTGTAAAACGGCTCGCCCCAAATGGTGTGCGCCCTCCCCCCGAGTCGGGCTAATTACACCCAGCTTTTCGGGCTGGTTGATTATTACGATGGCCGCATGTTCTTCGCCGTAGCGCGCGCGTTTGCGGAATGCGTCCGGGTTTGGTTGTCGTCGTCGTCGGACGGTATCGGTGCATCGGGATGTCCCGCTGCTCTACTACCTCTACGCCAGGTGATAATGTTTTTATGCAATAAAACGATAAAGATAGGGGCGGCCGAGTACATATGGATGCGACGACGACCATTTAAGGGTGCGGTGGCTGTGTGCGCGTCCCGCCTCCCCTCCAGCAGGAGTGTTCGCACTGGGGTGGGCATTTGTGTGCGTGTTTTTCTTTCTTTTTGCATTAGCTGCAGCCCCCTTTTGTCGGCTGCATTCTTCTGCAGGGGTGACTTGGTGCCCAAATCGGAGGTAACGAGCTGATTTGCATAAAAACACGGCTGGTCGTCCATTTCACCCCAGAGACGCTGGGATAGATCTCTGGGGGCATTTGGTTTTGGAGTTTCTAGAAACGGAGCCGTAATTTATGAGGATGTTATGTGCGTGATTGTGTCTAAGGCTCTGCTGGGTATGGAGGATGTTTTGAGAGCACAAAATACGATCGATGTCATAATAGGGTGTTGCAGTGATGACACTGATCCCAGTCTCCCGTGTGCAGATGAATGGCGAAACGTCCTCAAAAACAAGGAAAGGTCGTGGTTTTTTGGATGAAGCAGATAACATTTTATCTAGATCTTTCATGCATGTCAATGGATTTTGGAAATTCCATTGAATGGAAGGAAACACTAATGGGATTTCTTAGAAATGCGTTATTTACTACCCCGTAGGAACGAGCCCGTTTGCGAAAGGTTGTAAGAAAAGCCCAATTTTGCTTTCCGGTATTTTTAAAAGCCGTTGTCACACCAGTCTGCTGGAAGCCAATGCTATTAATTACTATATTTGTGCGTTTTTTTTTGTTTCGTCAATGGTCGAGCATGGTCGAGTCTTGGGCGTTGCTGCAAATTTGGATGCACATTCTGAGACGGACGGACGGATTGTGCGAAATGTGAATAGGAAGCAATTTATCATCATATTCAAAAGCGTAGCGAAGGGAAAAGAGAAAGACAGAGATGGGTCAGGTCAGAGCGAGCGGACAAAGAAAGGTCCTTAGATGTATATATAACCGGGCGATTATGTTTCGCCTTTTTGTCCCTAACTGTTTCGTTTCATTTTTTCATTTCTCAGAAGTAGAAATGTATGTTGAAGATTTAAAACGCTTTTCCGGTGCGCTTGCGTCTCTAAGTCGAGATTGGAATGAAAACCAACCTCTCCTCCAGCTTTATTGAGGTGCCATTCAGCAAATAGTGAAATGTGGCCGATGGACGGTGCTGGAATGTTACTTTATTGTTGCTGCGAAAGTTCTTTCGCAAGAAGACGTAAGATTGCTGGGAAGCAAATGCGAACGTACAAGTGAAAACAACCGGAAGAGTCGGGGAAGAAGTGCGGTGCTGTGGAAAGGAAGCGACTGTGCTAAACTTATTTATTCTGCTCGTACAATATTTAAACAACTCCACTTCCTGCTTGAGTGCTGCAAAACTGTGTGTGTCTGTACGTGCCAGTACACATCAAGAACGTGCAGAGAGCTCTAGCGTCGGGATGTTTTTGGTTTTATTTACCGTGCGCTCTTCGTTGCCACCGTCCGGGGATACCGTTTTCCTCCGATAGATCGGTTTTTGCACTCGGTTTCGACGGCAGTCCCGGTTCAGACGCTGCCGACTGGGGGATGATGAAAGCTGCGCATAAATAGCGCGTCTTTGATGAGTGTGAGTATCTCGCCCCATGGATGGATATCTCCAAGGAAATGAAAAGCCTTTGAGCTGTCGGGCTGTCCCGGCTCTGGCAAGTAGCAGTCGGATGGCGACGACGACGACGACGCCGGCAACGATGTCGATGCGAACAATTTCGAATTAATTATCGTTTCTATTTATCTTACGCTTGGCAAGATAGCTACGAAGCAGCAAGCTGAGCGAGAAACCACCCGGGACACAGTGTGCCGGCTTGCAAGAGCTTCTTTTATGGGGCGAAATAAACGCTCTGCTCTGTAATGATATCGTGCTTCTCCTGCTGCGGGGTTGAGTGAGGGATCTGGTTCTTCTATGGAGACGTTTGCTGATTATCTCCAACGCACAGGATACGCTGACGATGCTGTGCTAGAGGTAGTGCAGAGAGAGAGAGATGAATATCCTCTCCGAAACTTCTTTGCAAAAGATGGATGTGCAGGCAGTTGTGATGGTGCTATAAACAAACTCTGTACCAGGCTGCATGTTGCTGGCTGGCTGGTGCTGCGTTTGAAGTTTCACAGAACTTTCGAACATTCGAATGGCGAACAACGGTGGTGGTTTTTGTGGGCAAACGTCCTAAGAAAATGCGGCCAGCCAAGAGCGAAGCCATTTCTGCGACGTGAGCGCTACAAAGTAGCGAACCTTTTTGGCACGAAAAACCGAACAGGGCTTCGAAGCCAGACAAGTGAACGTTTCGCCACAAATGCGGGTCCACGTCGGCCGTACACAACAACACGACCGAGAGGAGCAGCACACCACCCGCAACACAATTTACATCGCGCTTTACAAGCTCGGGGTACGAATCGAATTAATATTTATTTCATATACATAAGCAGGCTTCAGTTTCAAGCCAGGCGATGACGGCTTGTTGTGTTGTTTCATCCCATCCGTCGAGGGACCATCGGTCCGGTTTTCCCTCTGTTCCCAAACCGCGGACTGTTTCCAAACCGCGAACTAATGTCAATTTCTTCGCTGGGTTTGAGGTTTTGAGGTTGTTGGCATTGGTTCTTTTTTTTTTCGGAACGTCGGAAGCATCGCACGTCCAATCGCGAAACCGGACACGGGACACACCAGGGAGAAGGATTTTATTGCCGGCCTGGAAACGCGGCAAACCTCCGAAGCTCGACGATCAGGCGAACAATGTTGCTGCGCTTGCTGTGAGTTAATTGGAGAATTTTGTTACTAAATCTAATTTTACTCCCGTAAGCAGTGATGAAGATACGGGGCAAGGCTTTGGGATTCTCGTGGGTAGGGATGCGACGAATGGAACACAATCATGGCCCACTTCGAAATAGATTGATTCGGAATGCGAACCGTGTTTCCGTGAAGTGGTATGGCCATGTTTGGTAATGAATATTGAACCAAGAAAACGTGTTCTTTATTGTGTTTGATTGAGAAAGGATTGGTGCCGTGTTCCATGGTATGGGAGGGAGCGTTTTGAGGAAATGTTTCAAATGTACCGACAAGACCGATCGACCTGCTTATACAAATGTTGTAATTAAAGCATGTTTTTATGTGCTGGGGAACATGAAAGACCGCAAGAGAGGGTGAATGACGAACTTGTAGAATATTTTAATAATTTAGCGATGTACTTTAGGCAAGATAAACGAATGGTCCAAAGAAACAATCCATTGTCGTGTTGATATTGAAAGTGTGAAGTGTGAATAAATCAAGTAAATAATATCAAATCTTCAGTTTTCAAAATTAGTTGTCGCAATTCTTAAAAATATTACTTCCAGCGATCGTGACTTGGAAGAACAGTTACATGGTAGTTTTATTGAGTAATAGGTTAATTAATTACTACTAGAAACTATCAATGTTTAATGTTGTTGGACTAGTAATCTTTTTATTATATCTCAGAAGTTTGAGATAATGGGATCATATGGTAAGGCACGACGGAAATATCAGAATACAATATTGGCAATATCGATAACTAAGACTCAAATTGGCATGTCTTTGTTGATACCGAGTCTAATGCTTTTTGCAGAGGAAAACATCTATATAGAATGAGTTTTTGAAGAGCGATTTAACGGGATTGTATTTTGCGCTGTGTGTATTATGGGGAAGTACAAATATTGTTTAGAATAAACAAAGTCTGTAGGAGTTTAATACAATACGATACATGTGTTGTTAATGCGTGGATCTATATTGTGTTGTTTACTTACAAACAGGCCTTGAATATGTATTTTCCTTGAAACTCCCAGTTTGATGCTACTAAGTGCGTTGTGATATTTTAATGATTTTTTTATTGTAAAAAGACGCCTAGACAATTTGTCCGAAAAAATGTTTTGAAACAATTTTACTGAATGGTGCTTCAATAGAATGACTTCACTTTTTGTAGTTGTGAATATTACATTTGACTTTATTTTCGAATATAAAACAACATATTTCCGCTAACAGTATATTAACCTTTAATGCCTTTGCATTATTCATTTGCAATTCATGGTATAGCGAATCTCAATAATTTGACAAGGAACCTACCGTCATTGCTCGCTATCATCTACCGATTTCAAATTGCTACATTTCATTTCATCCACTTCCCTTTCTCGTAGGAAGGAGTGCAAATCAACTCACATTTTATCGCCGCTTGCGATTTGGCCGTAATGTACACTCACTTGAATAAATCATGGTGGACGCGCGCCTGCTCGGCACACATTGGCCGTGCAGCACCACAGGCCTCGTAGCCCGGAGAAACGCCAGAACATTCTCCAGCGCAAGTATGATAAACTTTTCCCAGAAACCCTCCGCTGGTGCGCACTTTTACCATTCTCATCACGGATGCTACTACTGGCCTGCTGGATGCTTGCGGATGCCGGGCGCGAGCTCGGCAAGGGCACGTGAGTTTGAAGCACGTTTGCCAGACTGGTACGAGTGGTAGCAGCAGCAGAATTCGAGTGGCAGAAACAGTAAGAGCAATTGAAACTGTCAGACCACAGATGTGTACCGGACCGGTCCAGGCCGGGGCCGGGCTCCAAATGAGCCAATTCCCATGAATTTAGTTCAATTCGTCGGCCGGAATGGAGAATGTGGCCCTGGATGGATGTTAAAATATCATACCCATCAGCAGTCATAGGGGTCACGGTTTGGCCCGGCGTGTCAGCTTTCGGAAATGGGCCAAAATTATAGGTCACACCGGGGAACCTGCAGTAAGCGGTTGTAATCCGCTACTAAACACATCTCTGCTTATTGGTTCGATTTGGTATCGTTCCGCGGAAGCTGACAGTAGTTCCGACCAATGTCAATTGGTTTTTATCAGGGTATATCCATGCGTAAAATCATAGAAAGCATAATGGAATTTGCTGTTGTCATTTGAGTGTCGTTGAAAAACAAAACCTCGAGATATGTATGCCCCTCTACAAGTTGGATCGAACGTGTGGATCTCTTGTTTTCGGAATATCCTCGCTGCAAGATAAAATCAAATTCTGCGCTTTGAGCTGTTTGACAGTATGCTGTTGACAGTGAAATAAATACAATGGCTTGCAGATTATGACGGCTCGTTTCCAACACGATCGGTGCGAAAATATTGCTGAAAAGTGTGTCGGTAATTATAAGAACATTCACATGTTTCGGTGTTCCGCTCGCATCGTCACCGCCATTTTCACCAAATCGAATTGATGAGATTGTAGCGACATGAAGATCCTCCGCATGTTTAAAATGCAAGATTAAATGCTGGCCGATTTATTGAGCTCAGTTCTGCGTGCTCGATGACCCAGTGGACGAAAATTGCAATGTGCCAAACGACGATTTCATGCATCAAGCGCGGATTTTGGGGCAGGGAAGGAGTTATGTGCCGTTTAATTGCATTCAATGTAATATAAATTATCTTCTTTTTTGCGCTGATGGTGTGTATGTGTGCGAGTTATAGTAGTTCCCTCTGAAGAATAAATTGAAAATTCATTCGTCACTGTGTGCCATAATTGCATTCGTTCCAGATTGAGTGCCTGAGTTTTGATGGATGGGAGGAAAATGGGCGAACTGGGCGAACGAAGTAAAATGCAGCTGAAATTATTGAACCGTTTCTCAACCGCTCAAGCGGCGTCGTAAATTAAATTTATGCGTCAGCGAAAGAATGGGATGCTGGAGGGCTTTTTATTTAATAACATTACAATAACCAATTTGCAGCGCAGCACAACGCTGGTGGTTTGGAGAAGCTATTTTCAAACACTTTTAATTAGTCCCTTGATCTGTAATGGTGATGTAGTGTGGTGCTTTTTTGCAATGAATAGCGAAACGCTGATTAATTCGATCGGTGTCGGACCTCGAGCTGAATTTCCTAACAATAATTAAATGAAAACAGCCATCGCATGCATCCAATCACGCGCTTGCCATGCCGGCAGTAAATGCAGAGGCCCTCATAAATCAATCCGATCGCGCGGTGCGCTATAAAAACAACAAGATCTTTATTAAATTCAAATTGCTACCTTTACCCGGCTCCTTCCCATTGCGTTGCAGAACAGCACAACTAGCACAACCACTCACAGCGTGTTGCTATAAATTGTTGCATCACGGTCGGGGAGGGCATTGCACATGAACGTGATTTTTTAAAGCGGCGGTTAAACCGTTTTTTTCCCTCCATCGCGCATCCTACACCAGTCACGATCACGTTCCACGAAGGCGTTCCACCGGTTGGCTCATCCTAACCCATCCCAAAAAATGGGTTGGAGGGGGGAAAGAGGGTTGGTGAAGCGAAAGGAAAAGTAAAAGCATCAAGCGCGTTCGAATCAAAGGGAAGAAACCCTTTAGCATATGACGATCATCAACACCGGGCAAATGTGCACGATCGCATCCGTGCTACACACGACCAGGCCATATTCAGGTGATTTATTAAGGCTGCCTGTTCTCTGTCGTGCATGTTGACGAAGTTTGGCCATGGGTTTGTGTTGTTGTTGTTGTTGTTGTTCGCTATGCATCGCTAAAGATGGGAAGCAGAAACCGTTTTGCGCATGAATTATCAACGTTTTTGTGATAGACGATTGTGAGGGGAGGGTTGGAGTGAGTAAGGGGACGGAAAATTGCATGATTTTGGCAAGTATGCTACACGCAGACACACACATACTGCGCAATCCCGCTCACCAATCAATGCCATTCTGCTCACGAATTAGTGACGCTAAAAGAGTTGTGGCGTACGGTCGGTTATAGGGAAATCCGGTCTTACATCTCGTAACACCCAGTAACGAATTTCCAATGCTGATTTTATGATCCATCTCTTCTTTATGATCCCCTTGCTCTTTCTCTTACGATTGGATATACACGATCGCGTTTTTGAATCTATTTTAATGAATAATTTCGCTGTGGCACCGTTGATCGTCGTCGATCGCTATCGACTCTCCGTCATTTAGTCAAGACGGTCGGGGTATGAATTATGACGCCACCGGGCCACACGTTTGTCCCTTCACCCTACTGCGCTACTTCCATCGACCTTGACTGAATGGTCGGAGGGAAGAAAAGCACAACAAAGCGGAAGCAGCAAAAGAGAACGGCGAAAACGCAGACTAATCTAACAGGCCAAATGGTGAAGGAACAAACTGCGCGACGAACGGTAACACTGAGCCACACACGGAACGGCAAGCAATTGCGGGTGTGTTTGTGTATGTGTGCAAAAGCAATTATAAAGAAGAGTGTGGGAAGGGGGTGGGAGGCCCCACTTAACCCCAAATTTGAACAAATGGTTGGGGTGGTGGTGGTGGTTGAACACACGCGAACCTTTTAAGGGACGGCGGAGAAGGTGAAAACGTATAATGGTTCGCTTTTCTGTTCAACGCGTGTTGTACTTTCGTTTACGTTCGGCGAGGGTTTTAAATTTTACTTTTTACACCGTTCTATTAAGGCAATGCAAAGGTTTTAACCGATTCTGGGTGTCGTGATGCGCTTCTGGAACGATCGGGCCGGGTCTCGTGTGTTCGGAGCGGTGGGAAGATATGGAAGCCTCTTTAGCTCAGTGGTAGAGCGCTGGTCTCGTAAACCAGCGGTCGTGAGTTCAATCCTCACAGGAGGCAGTAGAGATAATAATTTTTTTATATTATTTCGCAGAAACTGTATCATCTGGTATTATTTTTATAATTTACATCATAATAATTTGAAAGCAAATAATTATTTTATTTGAATAATTTATTGGATTCAATTCATTGCCATAATGCAACCGGCACTAAATAAACGTAAAGTTTATATGAAACATTTAAGATTATCACGTGACCAGAAAACTGACAAAAAACGTGATGGTTCATTCGTAGCAAGTATCACGAGGCTACAGTTGTTTTCAAAGAGCTTTTGGAATGAAATAAGATACACACTCGAGCCCAGAAGTACGGTGACCTAAATTGCTTTTCTCTTGGCTCACATGGCAACGTGCTTTTATGTTGGTTTTGCTACATAATTTCGGTCGAGGCCTTCGCTTCCCTTCTTTAGTAGCCGAAGCACCGTTGAAAGTAAATAACTAATAATCGTCACGTCTCTCACACACACAGTGGGTTATGGCCACCTTATGCTGTCATTAGAACTGGTCCAAAATTGCGAGAGTGGCTGACAGTTTCATGTTCATTTCGTTATTACGTTGAATTATTCAGCAAACTCTCACAGCGAATGTGACAAGATGTGACAAAACGTGGGCCCCGTTCGCCCCTTTAATCTATGCTCGCATGCCAAATGATGGGCAACAGAGGCGTTGCTCGTTGCGTTCGATTTTCGTAAAGAAGCATCTGCGTGCTCCCTCCTCGCCTATTAATCCATTCACGCGCCGGTGTGAAAAACTTTGCACCAACTCGCGTTTAATTAATTTTAATTGATTTATATTCGTGCGAATCCGAACACATCCCGTCTACTGCCTCCTAAGGGGTTTTGAGGGTCGTGGACGGTACGTTGTGTGACTGGGGAGTGGGAACTCTGTCCCCGGGACCGGAAATTGTGCCTCAGCTTAGCGTGTGTGCAGCGTTATTTATCTTCGCAAACACGCGCTCGCATGCACACACAAGCAAGCTGCAAAACAGGAGCGATTGATTCAATTTCTCACCATCGTTTGAAAAGTTCCCCGTACCCCGGGCGGCGGGGAAGCGTACCGATCGATCATGCCAATCTTAGTCTCCAAGTGCCGCCGCCACCGAGACACGAGAGGAGTTAGAGAAAAGCCAAATCGATTCATTTTATCTCCGCTCGGGAGAGTGGTGGTGCCTTTTCTTTGTGTCTCCGCGCCCCGTAAGGCGTCGCTGGAGGGATTTTGTGGTATTTTTATCGCTCGTTTCAATGATAAATGGGGTCCTTTCTTCGGGATGGGATGGGAACGATCCCATTGCTGGGACAGGCACGATAAGGCCGTCGCATGTGCTGTAACAAATTGTGGAAAAGTTTTCAAGTTGGTTTAAATGCTTACGAGGACATTGAAAGTAAGGAAAATGTGTAGCAGCACTGAAATGCAAATAATGTTACTTTGAAGGAATTTATGGAAGGGAACATTCTCAAAAACATAAAACTGTCTTCCTTTTACAATCAAAAGCGTTCATTTCGACATGAAACTCATTAACTGATGAGGTTAGCGTCTGTTTGATGATTCAATACATCCAGTATCGAAGGCCGAGATCTTCTGGAACAGAGAAAGTCTTCGATTTGTTTTGTAATGGAATGATTAATGCGACGACACACTGCACCATGTGGATGTCGTTGGTTGCTGTGCGCTGGCTGAAATCAATCTGATTCATGTTTCCAACACGCCAAGAAATTCTAAATTTTTATTGATCCTCATTTTCAGCCCAAGTCCAAGGCAACGGGTGGGTAAAGCCGTATCTATGTCAGCGAAATACGACGAGTTCTTCTGGCGTTCGCGTCTTACATTGGCTTCCCATGCAGTCGTCATGGACGTCGTCGTCGTCGTCGCAATGGGAGAGGCCCGAGACCCGCATGTGGGAAGTAAAATGTCATCGATACAAAATTAATGCCACTCCCGAGCTCTGTCGGACGTTATTTGTACCGAACGGTCGCCACATTTCTTTCGCCAGCACAACCTCCACACCCCGAACGATGTACGAAGCGAACGGTGGGTGGGTAGGCGCGCATGAAGAGGCTAGAGGGGAAGCCCACCAAGCGAGGAGACGGAGTTCGGGCCGCGCGAAGGCAGATGGGAAGAAGCAGAAAAAGTGTTGTGTACATGGTGATAATTAATCTGATTCATAAATCATGCTTTACACGCTGTATATTCATTAAGATAAATGATCCGAGCACGGCGAGATGGCGACCGAGTGTGTGCGTGTGCGTATGTGCTTTGGTGTATGCGAGAAAGATGTTCATTTACAACACCGTACGAGAATTGTACGATGGAAAATGTGTACTCCCCGGACAGGGGCGAGGGAAGCGAAACCAAACGGCAATGCAATTGCAATGATTTTTGCTTGCTTGCTTGTGAAATGTGTACGACTGTGGCAGTGCTTGTGAACCCGCCATCAGCTGAGCGACAGAGACATGGACGAGTGCCATGGGCCCGCGGAAACTGGCCAACGGATAAGAAGATGGTGAAGCACACCACACCAAGATGTAACCGAAAGGATGACCTCCATCAAAATGCTAATGCACGTGCGCCCCGGTGCATTGTGATGTGCCGTGCAGTGTGGCGAAGGGGTCGAGCGTCGCAGTCCGTTGACAGCCGGAACTTGTCCATATTTGCGTGCCCGTTCCGTGAATGAAATGCTAATGAACGATGCAAATGGGAGGGATGGGATGCAGCAGCCGATAGATGCGAGCGGGAAGAAGGGAGGGAGGGGGAAACAAAACCGGCTAGTGCCAACAAAACAGCAACCACCCGGCACGAATCCGCTGCTACATCCGAAACGCTCCAAAATGGGTGGCTTTCTGCTGAGCTGGCTGGCCTGAGGTTGTGATGAACAATCTGTAAAAGAAGAAACGCATTTCGTTGCGGTATTTTGATGCGACCAAAGGGGGAGTGTCCCTTCTTTGCCCTTGCGATCACTATCCGAACCCAGTTTCAGCGATATTACACACACACATCGCGCGAGTGCGTCCGTTTTGTGCAATCGCGCATCGACTGACTGACTGAACTGATTAATAGATTAGCCGCACCGCGTTCGTGTGTAAGCGCAAGTCACAGGGTTGCCAGAACTCGTTTCTGTGATTTGCATCGCGGCAGTTCAGGGATTTTCCCTTTCAAATGAGGCGGGATTGAAGGGGAATGCATTCATTTATTAGATTTATCAATCGAAACCAGCTTGGCTTCGCAATTTGGTTTACAGAAACGCAGTATTGAAGTTGGCGGTGAGTGGAGGGCTATGCAAATACAAGCAGTATTTGAAAATCACCTGATATACATAGTTGAAGAAGAAGAAAAAAGTCACCAATAATAGATGCTTGTATGTCACTTAATTTACTGTTTCTGTGAGAGGCAGGCTGTCTCGGGTCGCCGGGTTTTGTTTTATTTATTGTCAGGCTCGTCCATTTGCAGACGATTGTTTTTGGATTGATTCATGTTTAAAATATTGTAAAGATAAACTATATAAATTAAATAGAGAAAAATAATCAAAAGTTTTCATTACTTTAGTGTAAAGTGTAAATTATAAAATAAAACAAAGGAACATACAGTTCATTGCACTATTTATTATACTTTAAGTTTTTATACTATTGCATGTATAAACAGATTTTCATAATTTTTCAATATTGATAGGCTAACTTTACTAATAATGACTGATACACTAACTGTGACTGAAATCAACATTATTTTTCCTCGGAAAAAAATAATTTATTTTTATTTATTTTTTATAACTCTCGGCTCATCTTTAAAACCAAATACATTGTAAAATCTCGGTGAATCATTAGTTCCATACTGACCGCTTCGATGTGTACCATAAAAATGACTCTTTGTACTGTTGCGCTAAGAACATTAAATCTTTGGATAAATAAACAATAATAATATTAGAGAACTTTGAATTACGTTTGCTGGAGTTAAACCTGTGTTTGGATTACCTATACTGTAATGGGAAGGTCTAAATTACTACTCTTTATTTCGATTTTTAATTTGAATATTAGGTGTTTTCTATCCTTATATTCGAGACGACTCAATGTGTCGTGTTGTATACAGGATTTTGAAATTATTTTGCGAAGTGTGCTGCATATTAGGGTTTGACAGCTGTGACTATTTTTTACTGGCCCAACATAATTCGTCCAAGTTTAATTTTCACATATCATGATATTACAGTGCGTAACGCGGTCTATTCAATTCACAGAAATGTTAACGAACAATGTTGGGCAGAATTTGTAAATGCTAATTATTTAGTGGAAGAAATATGGGTTATGGGTTGAACGATTGAATAGTTTATGTCCTCTCCTTTCCCTAAGTTTCTTATGTGCTTAAGTTTGTGCATGAAATATGTAAAAGTGTGTAGAACAGTGTAAAATCCATAGACAAAGCTGCACCTCAAAAACCTGTCAAAATTATTGTTCAACGAGTGAAATTAACATTGGGACAGTACAATTTCGTCGTAGGTGTCAATATAAGTTTGTAATGAAAAGTTCTTTTTCAACGTTCGTTTTCTTGACAAAATCTAGTCGAGACTATCAGTGCCAATTGTAATTTAGTTCACTATGAAGACTGCGTTTTAATGATACGAAACAAGATTAACGACGCAACGCACTATCACTTCTTATCCTTACAGTAAGATACTGAATGCCCGAAAAGGTTTTTAGTATGTGACTCTTGTTATTCTAAACAAAAGTTGCGCGGCACAGCATCGTACTACATGCGTCATTTGTGCCGCAGTGCAATTAGCTCACTGTTCGCTACCATTCGAGGGAAGTGGAATGGGGTGGAAGAGGTAAGGGTACAACCCGTGGTAAAAGTACACAAGATTCGATTACACCCTGTGTGTGTCCGCGGCGAATGGGTTTGGGTTTCGGTTGCGAAAAATTCCAACACCCCGCGAGTGCTGCGCGCACATTGCTGTTTGCCGTTGCTGCAGGCGTGAGTGTGACTTTGGCATTTGCTTTTCTGTTCGTGCAAAGACCACACCGACCGAAACTTTCGCTCTTCCATTCCCTCTCCCTTTCTGCACGGTTTCCCCCATCTGCACGGTGCTAATTATTTCGTGCCACATCAGGGGCCACTGCAGCAACAACGAGAGCGTTTGCCAAATAACAATCATTTTAGACACCGTGTCAACCAACTCAAGCGAACGACCGACCGCACCACACTCGGTCCCGATCCGTACGAAACCCAACCCCTCCCCCTCCCCTCCCTTTCGCACATGTAAACGAGGTTAAGCAAACAAAAAGTGGTCAAACAAACATTAGCGCGTTGGACTGGCGCGACACTCGGAGGGAGGGCCAAATGTGTACAGAGGCAGAAGCGGCCGCAGCGCGAAAAAGGGCCACGAGCACACCGGGAGACCGGGGCCGCGACAGCACATTCCGTTGCCATTGACCATTGCGCGACTCCACACACCCGTCAAGAAGTTGCATGTGAGCGTGAGAGTTCTTGCAAAAGGGGAAGAATGGCCAACGAAACGGATCCTCGTTCTGTGTCCGGGGTCAGGCAGGGTGCAATTGATGAATTAGTCAATCGATTTTCTGCAGGTACCATTACCCGATGCATCGTCGTTCCCTGTCCTCCGCCCTTGGCCAGCTGGCTGTTCTGTGCGAAATTTCCGACAGACGAAGAATTGCGTCGGTTCACCAGAGAACGGTGAACGTACAAAAACCAACCCATCTTCTCCAGCTCGGGTAAACACAATACCAAACTCCGACCAACGCAGCAGAACCCGAAACACATACCACCGAGGCCCGCCGGCCTGGCGAGGGGTTTTTCAAAGATAATCATCCTTTTCCGCTGGCGGGCGAAAGATAAATATTTACAAACGGTCCGCGCGGCCCCGAACCTCCCTGCCGGTGACGCGGACTTCCCTCATTCACCCCCTTCACGAGAGCCTGCGAGAGCCGGAATTCGATCCGTTTCGTCTTGGCAAACACACAAAGCCGCCGCGCGCCCCCTTTCCATTGCCCGGCGGCCTCTCCTTCTCACCGGGTCTGTGTGATCCCGGTGCACCTTTCAATGGCGGGAATGCATTCTTCCTCCTCCCGGGGGCCAGACAGGAAAAGGTTAACACGAAGCAGTTAAGCCATTTGCTGAATGCTGTTTTCCTTCACTATCTTTCCTTTCCGCGCGCTTATTTGCTTCCAAAAAGCATATTTACCCTTTTATGAAGCGAACGCCTCACGTTCACGTTCTTGGCGGCGAGATTTGGAGAATGCGCGTTTTCGGTTCCGTCGTGTCGTTGTTTTCTTTTTCCAGCAGGATTTTTTTTTTGCTGCTGCTGGCCTCGGTCGGGCTTTTCTTTCCCTTCACCTTCGCGCGCGCCCTTCGTTCCTGCTCCGAAATGCTCTCGAAAAAGATCCAAAATCAATAAATGAATGTTTAATGAGAGTTAAATTTTCAAATTGTACAACCGTGAGCGGGTACAGTCGGAGTGTTGGCGGTGTTGGTGTTATTTTTTTTCCTTTTACCTCTCCCCATGCACCCGCAGAATAGGAAATATGAGCAGAGTGGTTATTGTGGCCGCCGACGGTGGCTAAATAAAGGGCACGGTGTACGGAATAAGGAGGAAACTAAATATGCATTTTCCAAAGCATTAAATATTTATGCAGACACGATCGAGTGGTTTCGGGATCAGGGTTTCGGTTTCCCGTTGCTCGGTGGTTTGCTTTTCCAAAATGCATTCGATCGGGGACTGTTTTTCACCATCGCGAGGTGGTGCTTCGGTGCTGTTTGGGAGGCGGTGGTGCGGTTTGCAATGCAAGTAGTGCGCCCAACAGTCGGCAGCTATTCTGGCGAACACTTTATTCGAATTCGTAGCAAGTTTATGAAGGGTTTGTCCGTGTAAAACTTGCTACCAACCAAACCCATTCTGTAGGCGGGTGTGTGTGGTGCAACAGCGTAAAACCGCAGCTCAAAGCTAAAAAACTGTCGATTCGCGTGAATGCTCAGCGGCGATTGTCTGTGCTGGTTTCGATCTTGCATTACGGTTCAATCTTTGTTGATGCGGGTTTTGTGTAACCGCATAGCATATCGGGGTTCACGCAGTGCGATAAATTAGAGCCACAACCAATCGGACTGAGTACAGGCAGTACTAGCTGCCGTTGATACAATTTATTACTGTTTTCGTGTGTCGCAAAAAAATTTTAATTCAGACATTTTTCTTTTCGCGGAATCGTTTGATGAGGCGTTTGAAATAGAAAAAGATTAGGTCCGTATCGGAAATGGATTTGAATATACCGTGCCCCCATACGTAGACCTAACTTCCTGCAATGGGAAATCAATATACCACTGAAAGCAAAGCCCCATCAGTGATACAGGCAAGCCGGCCCTTTGCCGACACTGGTTGTTAGGATAAATACGAAGAAGAATATGATTTTAAACTTTATGCTAAACTTAGTCATTGTCAGCATATCCAGCGAGCATTTTAATCCGGAGCTTTCATCTGAATGGGAACATTATAAACACGAATTTCAATTGCTATCGGGATCCTCACGAGTGCGTGGGCTGTAAAGCGTAGGATATGTATATAATCTTGACTTTACTGTTTCTTTTTTACCAGAATACTAGCAAGTTAGATAGACTCTAATGTTAGCAAGGTCAAGGTTATATACAGAATAGCTCGTAGTTAATTTGATTGATGTGTTAACTTGTTTAAACCTTTGAGTTTTTCCACTGGTACCTTGATTGAATCATATTGCAAATCAAAAGGCTCGTTATGAAATCAAGTTTTGGTCATTAATTGGATAGGAGATGAAGACTGCTCTCTATATTATAAGAAAACTGTTGGTCCTTCTGAGTATCGATCACTTAAAAATACTTGGTTTTCTATTTAAAGATTTCTCACCTGATAAAGATCGAAACCTTTTAAAGAGTGTTCTGTGTTATGTGTTAAAATGTAACTCCTGGACTAAAACTAATCATGTTTTGATTGAGTTAGCATCTGCAAAACTGAAGGATAAGGGTATAATATTACTATACATATATTCGTTGTAATTGAATTGATATTTATGAATCGAGTTTGGAGTTTAGATACCATCATTCGAATTGTTGTGGAAACAAAATCTTCAGGGTGTAAATGTTTGTTATCATGTGAGAACTTTAGTTAGGACTAACTATCCGACTGCGAACTCAAAAAGTCTCGAAAGCCTGAATAGGCTGGCATGTTTGCGTAAGACGTTAGGCCAAGTAGTAGAAGAACAAGCAGACGTGGATTAGAAAATAACTCAGTTAATGGATATCCTGCATTGCATGAACGCTTGCTATAAACAGTTACCGTATTTAATCAAAAGAAGGTATAGTTCTTTACTTTCACATCCATCCGATCAAATATTTGAATTAAAAGCTCTGCAAAACTAATTGAAAAGTGCTCACGTAACAGTTCTCGGCGAAGATACCATTGTTGCCTCTGATCTAAGGCCGAAAAGAGAACTTCTTCCGTGGTCTGCCCCAGTGCGCGCGCGTATGTTAGTAAAAATAATTTCACATAATTCATGTGCTCTGGCTGTAACACCTACTAATTTATGTTCTCTGCTCTCCGATAACGCGCGTTTGCAGGATCGTCCCGGGTGCCATTGCGAGTACCGCCCACACACAACCGCCGCTCACTGCGTGTTGGAAGTCGAGCATCCTAGAAGGTGAGTAATGACGGTTGGCTACATCGTTCAGCTGTTATGTAAAATCGTCTACGAGAACCTCCGACCCGCCGAACGACGAACCGGTGCGCCACTGACCACGGCAGCAGCAGGTCTGTGTGTAATTTGCTCCTTCCGCAATCTTTCTCGTGCCATCTTTGCTCACCTTACACTCCCCTAGTTTGTCGGGTCCATCCTCGATCGCTGCTGCTGCTGCAAGCCCCCTATAATCAATTTCAGAAATTTAATGCCCACCCTCAGGACGCCAACTACAGGGAAACTGTTGGTGGAAATACGAGTGGATTTTTTTTTTCGCGTAGAGGTGGAAAGTCAAGAACGTGGCGGACACATTTCGTCTTCAATCAAGCGGCAATAAATGAAATGAAGCGACCACTGACCACCACCGACCGACCGAAAGAGTGAAGCAGCAAATCTTCTTCTGCGCAGCACTTCCTCAATCCTCGCAGCGCTCGTTTGGCGGCTGAGAAACAATCACTTAAAACCGCAAAGCTAAATTACCCCTAGCCCCCATGGCCACGCACTACGCAGGCCCCAGTCGGGGCTGCCTTTGTTGCTTCGGGCGGCATACACCGCATCTAATTGACTTCCTGTCGTTGGAAGGGACGTGTCCGAGGCTTTTGATTCGATTGCGATCGTTGCGTTTGCACACCGGGAAGTGTGTGTGTGTGTCTGTGTGTGTATGTTTTCTTGCTTTTGTTTCTGGGCAGTTACAAAAGTCCATTCTTTCCACAGGCCAAAGCGACAGCCAAATCACGCCGAACGCGGTTTGAAGGGTTGTAAGTAATAAAAGAAAAAGCTAAAAATACTTACCCAAGATAGCGCGAGAACCATGTTGATGGACAAACAGGCGGTAGGGCAGGGTTCGTGCAAACCCTTGCCTTGACGCAGTATGACAAGTGGTGTAAATAAATAAAGTCATAAAACGAGTCACAACTCGGCTAGTTGTGAGTGAACGCGGTGGTTCTCAAAAAAAGAAAACCCGTGTCGCTGCCGTTACGCACGCTATGGCAATCACTTGCGAGTTTGACGCAGAGTGTGTGCGGCTACAGTTCATGGAGGTGCACGCTTTGAATGTGTTTATTTCATGGCACTTCGAGTTGGTCCGGAATTGGTGCTTGGGAAATGCAGCAGGTGTGAGGAGGAACACTCCAGCCGGACACAAAACCTAAATTGTCATGTTTTAGCTTTTAGCAAATGTCGAATGAGGCCTCGAGACACTCTCGATCAACTATCGATTTACACGCCACAGTACACACACACACGCTTCCGTGACGCTGGTGGGACTGGGACTACAACAACACTGTAATCGGAACCAGGATCAAACTGTCTTTTTGCTTAGCATAAGAACGGGGCCGCGCATGCAAATCGATCCGAGGCTGGCCATGTCACCGTTGAGATTTAAGTTTCACCCGAGTAAGGGCAAGGCATACAGTCGTCAGCGTAAACTTGGTAGCGCATTTGCATTGTTAGCACAGACCTCTGTGATGTCGTCGTCGTCGCCATGGTTGAGCTGAATAGAATGGGTTTTTTTTCTATTGTTTGCGCCTTCATCGCTAATCATGCCGTACCGTTCCGTTTTTCTTCCGTTAACCGGCTTAAGGGTTTGCATTTGGCTGGCGAAGCGATTACACAGCATTGTTTGGTATGCGGTAAATGTTTTGTGTTAGTCTGTTCGTGCACGTTGAACCTGGTTAAATATATTAAAGTATGGTCGTTGTTTTGTTTTGTTATTATGAATATGCTTACAAAACACTTGTAACATGATTCATCTTACATTTTGCCCAACGAATGTAGGTAGTATTTTACAGCATTATGGTGCCCTTGTGTGAAACTTTCAGCTGTTTTACTTCCACGATAATTGCTCTGCATTACAAATTAATCATGGCAATAAAATACAGTGCTACGAAGAAGAGAAGAAAAAAACACGAACTTAAACATCTATTTTTTGTTTCCTTCAACTCGCATTTTTCCCCCTCAATGAGCTACTTTTCATCGAACAAACGTGTGGCTGTGAGGGGCAGGGTTTTTTTCTACTTCTCGCTCTCTCGATTTTTTGTTATGCCCTGATCATCGTGCCTAAGTTTTACGGTTGAGTGAAAACAGACTTGAAACATGTTAATGTTCGCTTTAATCATGCTTTGTTATTGCTGTTGTTTTTTTTCTACCTTGATCGAAGCAACTTTTTCATTGTTCAAACTTCCAGTTTGATTAAGGCCACAAGCCCCGTAAGCTGATAGTAGGAGAATGGAGGTTTAAAACCGTGAAATAAATCATGCCGCTCAAAATGTATCAACATTCGAGCGAGTGCTGCTAATCAATCGTAATTTGGAATGCTATCAAAACGCGAGAGCAGGAAGTGCAGGGGCCGCGCATTTGATTAATATGCCGAGAGTCGTGTCGTGTGCTTCACATTAACGACCTGTGCTAATCTCGCAGCCGATGGTGATGTGTTGTTACCAAAATAGAACGAATTGTCGAGGCCTTTTGTTTTTTGACGGTTTGTTTTTGTTTTCTTCCCACGGAAGCTTTCATAAACCTTGTCATTTGCGTCTAGAAATTTCAGATTTGTACAATCAACCAAAATCTTCTCCATCAAAGTTTTCGCCCAAGCTGAGTCTTGATCTATTTCATCACAGTTTCTTCGACAAACAGACACAGAGTACAAGAGCCGTGACAAAAACATCACGATTCTTCCGTGACGAGTAGTTGGACATACTCACACCCCTAATTATACGAAATTGCCGTGCCGTGCAATGTCCCGAGCGAGGTAAGAGACCATATCGCACCGTTCGGGTTGGTTCGGTCCGGAATGCTAATGGCCGCTAATGACACCGGGGCACCCAGAGATTTAAAAAAGTTAAATGAAGCGATAATGTTTTATGGATCCGTTTTCACGCGCCCCAGCAAAATGGATGCGATGCTTGGTGGGCTATGCGGCAAGTAAACAAAATTCCGTTTGTTGCGGTCAGTGTTGCGCCAGTGCATTCACACCACAGAAGAGTCGGCCAACCGTCGCCGTGTGTAATTGTTTCGTTCCGTTTCTACAGGAGGGGATCTTCTAGCTTAGGGCCAAGAGGTTTCTAGAACGCTGCGGATGTCTCGTGACATTTGCGTATCAAGGCTCAACGCACAAAAGAGGGTTGCGCACGAGACCTCACAGCGAAAGACATAATCGAACGTTCAAAACCACTGATCCCGTCCCGTTGGTTGACGCTAATGAGCTTTGATCGATTTTTCCCTGTCATGAGTTTGTGGGGAGCCAGAGCCCTGGACGGTGGGAATTGACCGCACGGCAGACGGACCGCAGTGGACGACGGTGGCTTAGGTTAAACCCACGGGCCCCGGAAGCACACAAAACCCCGATGAGGCGGGTCCCCGATAGTAGGGTAGAAGTTGAAATGCCTGTGATGGATTATGATGTCAGCAATGATTGAGTCATGGCCGAAGTCCCCGCCGGAACGAATGGGTTGGGAAATGGTCCGGTCCAGAGCAAACCCCGGCTGGATGAGCTGTGGGGTTTTGAAATCAAATAAACCAGAATGATTAAGTGATTTACGCGGTGCTGCAGCTGGGAGTTTATGACGCTTAGTTCATTACGGGCGGGTGTTGAGGAGATAAGGCGGCAATTTGATGTAAGATCGATTTTTGTGCTATAATGATCGATATTTATTACGTGTTTTTTTTCATTCTCTAAGTTTTATGACATATTGAATCAAAAGCTCTGAAATTTAGAGTTTTTTAGTTTACCAATTTACAAATGTATGCATTCTCCATAGCGAGGCAATGATCATACTAGGGGTAAGGTAGACAAATATTTTTGTTACGTGTTTGTCTCTTATCAGCTGCCGGCAAGCTTTGCCCGCTAATGCTTATTAGTATCATTAACGTTAAGCAGTTTGCGACAGGGCAACGAGGAGGATACAGCAGCTATGCGTGATGATGCACCCTTAATGCCTTAATTCCATTTGCCCGCTACCGGGGCTGCATTTCGTTGCCAGACTTGAAACGGCCAGGGGATTCCATACCAAAAGTCGGTAGCTCAAAATTGGTCATGCGTGAGTTGCGCGAGGCTACGGAGTAGATCGGTCTGTTTGAGCCAGTCTTAACAACGGGCAAGGCAACAGAAGTAAATGCCGCCGTCTTATCGCCCCGACGTATATCATTAGATCTGACGACAGATTAGGCAGGGAGACAGGGATACAAGAAGAAGTGGCAAGACGAGAAGAGGAATTACGTGAAGGACTGGTCCGACGATTACCTGAAAATCCTTCTGCACTCAACCGGTCGGTAGTAATGCCGTCTTCGATGCGTCTGGCTCATTAGTCGAAGATAGCGATAGGAGTGGAATGGTCATGTTTGGTTACTATACTTGGAGATAGGTTTAGTTTTACTGGTTTGCTGTCTGTTCTCCAGGGCTCTAATCTGGTACTTTTTTCGGGCAAAACACATTACCTGTGGTGGTGGTTCAATTAAGGACCGAGGTACAGATGATTTCTATTTGGGAAGTTTACTTCCGGTCTTATCGACTTCCTTGCCTACTGATAACGTTTTATGAGCTGTAAATCTAACGAGATGTACACAAGAGATTGCAAGGAAGTTGGTTTAGGCTTAGCGTGGACCGGCTCTTTGAACCGAACAGTAACCTGGTTTTGGTAATGAGTGCATGACTAATCAGGGCGTTAAAGTATGCGCCTAATCCTGGGAATGTGTGTTCCCATTGCAAAGCTGGATCGGTTGAGTATCGTGATAAGCGAACAATCGGAAGCTTAGTGAACGTAAATTCCCTTAGTCCTGCTTAACGCCATGTCGATAAGCTGGACTTAAAAAGTGGGACTAGTAATTTTAATAACATGTACTTCTTAGTATCTGAGTTCCTGCGGTATCCTAATCTGACACCTTTCATCGCATAGTTTCGCTCATCCTTTTTTGATCTCCTAAAGGAGGGTATTCGTTTTCTCCGCAATGAATGGATTTAATGATAAGTCTGTGGTTTGGTGTTTAATTTCTCAGTGCCTTCAGCTTAGACGCACTGTAAGTTCTGTAATGGAACTCAAAGCCGCTTTTGCTCGAGGGGAGATGGATGGACCCAGTGGAAGTTGGATACCACGCAAGCTTAGTACACATTCCTCCTGGGAACACAAAGGGCTGCTACAGGCAGGGGTATCCAATCTCCCTTTGTGATTAGATACGCCTCCGGTGGCGGATTTCGATCCGCGAATCGATTTTTCGATTTCCTCCACCCCTTGTCTAGAACGAAATGGCTCGAAATGAAGAAACGCTGACCGTCCCGCCTTGGAGAGCACTGTTGTTTGATGGCCATCCCCATTCGATCGTCGTACCTGCGACGACCGCTGCAGGGCAAAGGCGCTTTATTGTGACGAGCCGGATCGAATTCGAACGGTTCGGTTCGAAAAGGGAAGCTTAATCAGCACGACGTGAAGCAAAACGCCAGGAAACGACTTTTCAACTTTCAAACCTCCGCGCTCATCCGCTGGGAGTCTCGAACAGACGGACAGAGAGCGCAAACCAGGTGTATTTTCGTCCGTTTCACCTCGCCTGTGGTTGCCGTTTTTGGTTTTCCTTCTCGGTAGAAAAGTTTAATCGTGAAACCTAATCTTATACCTTCGCCTACGCTCGCCGGTATTTGTGTGGCACGTTAAGGGGCTTACCAGCTATTGTTCTGCGAGAGCAGCGGAAGTTTAGTTCAGTCGTTTGTTTGCGTCTTTTGTGCTGGTGGATGGAGGTGAGGGTAAATAGTTCTCCTCTGGCGGATGAGCTCATCGGGGAACGTCGTTGTGTGTAGCTTCTTTCAAACGGCTGCACAAGAAAGTGGATGCACTGACGTTACATTAACTGCTGATGACTACACAAGGTTCAAGAGGGTTTTGTGTAAGAATCAACCGTGGTACGGCTAGTGGCGATTCTACGTAGTCAACTGTAGTACGACTGACTCCTGTGTTTAAAGACCATTATATAGCACTTTTTCGAAAGTTTTGGAGGTTTCTTATTCATTTTGTAATAAACACTATTAACTGCTTGAACATGTATTTGAGATTCGTTGAAATATAGCTGAAATATATTATCTCACGAATTTCCCATTTTCTATCTTAACATTGACACTACTCCCAGAGAGAATTAAGAAATAAAGATTTTTGGCATAATATCAAGCAGCACAGCTAATGCAGTATCTAGTCCAATCTAATCTACAACATGATTAAACTGAGTCATAGCTTACTTGTGAATGGTATTTGTAATGTTATTCAATTATGTCATTTAATCATCAATTAATTAATTTTGCCATTTCAAATTGAAGCCTTTGAGTGTAATTTCGTTTGAAAGGGCCAACAAGGTCCATTAAACTGAATAATTCCTTAGACCTACTTCCTAACTCATGTCATACTACTATGAAAATGGAAATGAAAAGAGTCTAATATGTGCAAATGTACCATTCGTTTAGTGAAAATCTTGAGAATTATTGCATTCGTTGAATAGTTTTATGTTCTTATCAAGACTAATTAGTTAGTTTTTCTTACCACATATATGTTATTTTTATTTAGATTGATTTCATACACAAGCAAGATTAGAACTTGGTGTAAGCTCATTAGGTACTCAATGCATGTTTTTCCTTGACACGTCATGAAATGTCTTGAGAATGTTTTTTCGTGAAAATTTAACTCAATATCCCCCTAAGCCTAAAGGCTTAACAATGACGATTGAATAAACGATTTCATTGTAAAAGATTCCACCAATTTTAAGGAGATTGTTGTGGTTCGGTTTCCGTGGACTCAACCCATAGCAGCAAGCATTGCAAGCAAACAAACAAAAACACTATCCATCCAAAGTTGGCGTACATGTCTCTCTCCCTTTTAAGTGCTTTTTGCACTGAATTTATTTCGATCGCTATCGCATCCATCAATCGATTACCGGGCAGCATAATACACGTCGTGAATGGAGCACACATCACAGGGGATTGGTCGGTCGTGGGAAGGGGTGTAGGTGAGGGTGATGGTAAGCGGCCGGGAGTTGTTATGTGTGAGCAATGCTTGACTGGGTCGTAATAAATTCACCGACCTATCTCAAGATAAACTGTCGTATATGGCGTTCATTGGAAGAGGGAGGTAGGAAAAAAAAGAAAGAAACATACACAACACTCTCCCTGATACGATGAATGCAACGAATCACCGGACGCGCACCCGCCACTGACGACGACGACGGCATCATGAGAAATCGGAGTAAAAAAAAAAGAAACACAACAATCCCAAACAACTAGCGGAATGAGCATAAACAACAACGCCGGTGCTGGGGTTGCCTGGCAACGATACGATGCGATGGTTGATGGGGCAGGATGATGTTGGAGAGCAAAACGCGAAAAGAATCACCAAAACAGAAATGAAACGAAGAACAACATCTCGCAGTCTCGGACGGACAACAAGCAGCCAACATCGTGTCTCGCGCCATGCTGCGGCTTTGGGGGGCTTGAAACGTTAAGCAACACACATACACACACATACTCTCGAGCACATAGTAACACATGCTGACACACAACGCAGACCACTGGTGGCGTAGTGGACGGAGTGAATAGAAGTGAAGGGGCTGGTGGTGGGGTGATGATGAGCGGCGAGGGGCGAGGACAGGTCGAGATCAAATTAAGGCAGATATGTGTTAATCGTCGTTAATGGTTAATGGGGGTAATTTTATTTCCATTCTTCGACGACGCCACCGTTGTCTTTATCGTGAGACGGTGGAAAATGTAAGGGATTGTAAGAGAAAAAGAGTGAGAGAGAGAGAGAACAGTATATAACTGTTCGTGTGTAAAAGGGAAAGCAGAGAAACCCTATAATAAAATGACAGTAAAATGGTTAGAAAATTTGCTTCTGTTGCCGCATTTACAATAATTTTAAACTTTCCATGCTGTGTTATCGTTTTTTTGTGCGCTCCTTTTTAACCTTTTCATTATTTTGATTGTTTCACCAGCTGGTAAAATATTGCGCTTTTGTAAGTGGTTTCAGAAAACTGCGGGTAATAAAATCCAATTAGGTTACACGAAATACCAAAAAAGAAGACAAGCTTACAAATAATATTTAATGGTAATTTGTTCGAAGGATAATTATTGTTAAATGCTATGGCTATTAAATGTTTCAAAAATTATTTAGTAAAAAGAAAATGGGTACTAACCCACCAGACCAACAAAGGATTATGTGCTTGAAAAATAAAAGACGATTGCCAACAAAAAGAATCCATCGCGGGCTCGTCCGGGAATTGAACCCGGGACCTCTCGCACCCGAAGCGAGAATCATACCCCTAGACCAACGAGCCGGTCGAGTGGTGCGGCTCTTATTATGCTACAGAAATCGAGGCAACATACACAGCTGCACAATTCGAACGTCATACTAAAAGAGAAAGTACAAATCAAAGTATAATTGGAAATAAAGTCAAGTCTGCATTCGTGGTACGAAATAATACAACGCCATCCATGCTTTTCTAATGCCTGGAATGAATTTGGAATTCCATACCATTGCGCATTGTTTACAATTCGCAGCGTGTTGTTAGATACTGTGGGACCAGATGTTGATTGTTGTGCAGCGTCATGCGCAAGAGTTGATTTAATCTCTCCGATGTTTCTATTTCCACGAACATCCACGTATTAAAGTATCGTTGTGATTGCAAACTGTGCAAATTCGCAGAATCCGTCTTTGCAATCCGGAGTTTTGAATTATGTTTGGATGAAAACTTTTCCGTAGAATTGAAAGTATTATGTTTCTAGTTTTTACCGATAGAACCCTGTTTTCTGCTTTCTGACGTGTCCCCCCGGGTTGGAACTGCAGACTCAATAGACCGGAATGGAGGGGAAGTCCAACGAATGGAATGAAATGGCGCTTCTTTGTTTTGGACGCTTGAAAAAGTAGAATGTCACAAACATCCAAAGCATATCTTTGTCGAGCATAGTTCTGGGAACGAGGACGATATAAAGGATGAATCTTTCATAACTTTGCTGCGAGCCGATTAAACATTCATGGCGGAATAAAAATGTGTTTTCAATGGAACTTTCGTTCTGCAGGGTAGCGATAGGGATTTGGAAAACTTTGAAATTCTAGTCTACACGTGACAAACGTGTTGTTTATCTAGCAATGGTTTGCTGTAGCTTGATTTTCATTGAATATTTCGCTGTGTAAAGTTTAAACATAAGCATTTTTAGGTTATACAATATATGACAAACTTTCTACTTTCAATTCGTTTATTAAATTTATTCTGTTACAACTCTTTCACATGGTTTCGCGAATTACTCTTCGTCCCGACCAATCAACGAAGGGGTAACAAACTTTTGCAACAAAAATGCCATTCACAATGAATATGGTGAGTTGTAATAGCAGCGTAGGGGAAAGGCCATTATTACAATGTCGCACGAAACTTACAACAGGTTCTGTTCGGTGGGTTAATGTTTTTCGATGACAATGCTCGACACTTATCGACCCGCACACGGAGGAGCATCTCTGTCCGCTGCGGGCGTGTGCCCGGGCAACCAGACCCTCCCGGTGTCAAGTGCGCACTCGTTTGATGGATCTGGTGGGACCGGCTGACAGAGGCAACCAGAGCAGCGAAACCAGTGTGCCATTAAACTGACAGATGTTACGGTCGGTAATTAATCCACGTCCCGGGCAGAGAACGATAATTACAATTTTGTGCTGAAATGTGCGCATCGTGTTGTTCTTGTCGCCGGGGTCGGAAAACCATCATATATCCTGTCGAGAAGCCTGGGGGCTTTCGGGCCTTTGACACACACACAGCACTGGTCGGTATCGTGTCCCGGTCAATGTTCAGTGTTTCACTGGTTTGAAGTGCAACCAAGCACTGGTTGAGGGAGCGGACCAGGGATTTTTTTTTTGGTGGGTAATAATTTCTGCTTTCAATGATTCTGAACATTCCCAGTTCGTTTTGATTGAGGCAATTACCTGCAACCGGTTCCTGGCGAGCGTCTGTCACTTTTTCGATCGTTCGGAGGGCTCTTTGTCGTGCTTTCCAACGGCGGTTGTCATCATCAGGTGAGGAGGTGATGATTTTAAATCGGGTCGGGTGATAGCTTACACAATTTGTCAGGTTTGCTTTATTCGTTATCAAAGGAGTTAGGAAAGCAAAAGCAATTTATTTTATTCATGATATTAAAAACAGATCTTTTTGGCTATACGCCGGAACATGTACAAAACACAAGCAAGTAATGATAGCAACTCACTCCTCACTTGTACCAAAGTGGCATTATTTTTTGCCAACGCACGCCAAACGCGCTTGTTCAGCGTCATGTTCAGTGTGCCAACGTTTACCCCGCGAAACTTCAGCTTTGATGAGTACTTCATGGTGTAGGTAAGGATACGTGTGCAAATAGTTTTAAATCGACCCCTCAAACAGTCAACATCCGGGCGGAGCGTAAACTCAATCCAGTACGACGAATCAAATCCGTGCAGAATAATTTCCCCTTCTGAAAAGCATGCGTAAAATTCCATCCTTGCAAAGAACAGCGAAGGTATAAACTGGATATCACTGGCACAGTCTACCATTTCTATCGTGACAGTGGGTTTCGTTCGCTTCACGCAACTAATTAAGCAGCCCGACGATAAGGGAGGAATGTGGATGTCCATGTACCCGAGCAATGGAGAGCTGATATGCGTCACCTTGCTGCAGAACTCGAAAGGTTTGTACTGCATCAGGAAGGTACCGTTCGTCGATTCCGGGTCGCATAACTTTTCGGTCTGGAGCGAGAGATCTATCACCGTGAACACTATCAGAATAGTATAGAACATCGTGAGTGTGTCCCACTACCGACTGGCATTCGTTAAGTAGATGTTAGTTTGATTTATAGAGAGCATAGACTGATGTCCTTGTGTCGTGTGAGGTGTGTCTCTGGGGTGTAATTTTGTAAGTACCAAAAAGCACTTAAATTACTGGATCGATTGTCTGACTTGATTTCAAAAATAGTGTTATAAGCATTAGAAGCATAGCTGAGAATGAGTATAGTGATAATAAAATGTCATGCAACTTAATCCCAGCTCACGTGTTATTACGCGTTACCCGACATTAATCTTTTTCAAGACGGTTGAGGATTTTTGTTATGCTTTTTATTGGTTGATATAAACAGTTTTTGGAGTATTACGTACACAGGAATAAATAATTGGATATTTGTTTAATGGTCTTTTATTGTTCAAATGGCTTTTTTGATACATGAGGAAAATATGATATATACATGTACAGAAACAACAAAACAAGTACTGATATTTTCAGATTACTACGTAAGCATCTAGCTCGGTTATTAGCGACTTCGTATGCGTATGGCTTCCAACTCGCTTTGTTGATGTTAAACTTGCTAACACCGATTGCAATGTGATTAAGCTCCGTATCGTAACTTGTGTAGTATGTTTTATAATACCGGAATATGATCATACACGACTCTGGCCGCTTGTGGCGCAAACAGTTTAAATCTGGCGTTAGCGTAAACTCGATGAAACGAATCGTATTATCCGCTCGCAGTATAATTTCTTCGTCCGTGTAACAGGTGAAAAATGTCATGTCGCTCAGCGTGATTGGAAAGTGCATCAATTCATCCTCACCGTTGCAATTGTATAATTCAATCCTAACTGCATCGGCAGTTCTGTTGACACAACCAACTGTGCACCCGAGACGGCCGGGTTGCACATACGAGACGTAAAGGGTAGAACGCGAAACGCGAAGGTTGGACACCTTACCACAAACGGCAAATGGTTTGAATTGGGCGACAGGCCACCCGCCCAGATACTGGCGCAGACAGCAAAGGTCCCACATCGTTTCCGTGCCGGAACAAAGCACCAGTGTGCCGGAGATAATGGTAAGGAAGAATGGTAGCTTCATTACTCTGTAGCAATTGGTGATGTACTGAGCAAGTAGCGAATAAGCTGGAGAAGTTTATACCGTCGGAAGGAAGCATATCTTCAGAGGCATATCTCAAGGGATCGATTAGGAAATAAGTGCTGTAAGACAGTTCGCGTAATCCCTACGTAATAGTTAAACGTATAATATCTTCATTGTTATGTGCATGAGAGCCTCAACAATGAAGTCTTGATGTAAATGGACAGCTTGTGTGCCTTACTTTTGGTGAATATTTCAATCGGATTTGAAATTCTTTCACTAAAAATTATAAGGTTTTATATTTTAAAGTAATTTCTGTATTTATTGCGTTGAGAATAATATTTTTGTTTACGCGTGTGTATGCTTGACGCATCGAAACACACAAATCATCAAACTTATGACCATCATTACATCCGAAAAATGTCTTAATTTTAGTGCATTATTTCTTAAACCCATTTTCCAAATGTTTTTGTTGACGCCGAGGTCCATGTTACCTTTTGCCCGGAATTGTCTGAGCTCGTCCAGCGATTCAAACTGCATTTCATACTTCGTTATACGTATGCAAACAACGTTCGCACGTTGTAGACAGGTAAGGTTCGGCTTGAGGTGTAGCTCGATCCGCAGCTTTCCGTGCTGCCCTCTGGTAACAAACAGTTCATCCGTGTAGTCCACCATGAACTCCATGTCAGTTAAACTGATCGGCAGGGTGAAGGAGTCCGCACCCTTGCCGCACGCATAGATGCCGATGCGGAATGCGTCATTCGTTTTATTCACACAGCCGATAGCGCACTGTGATTCGTTCAGGCCCACATTTGTTATGGTATTTTGAGCATCCTGCTCGGTGAAATTCGTTAAGCTGCCGCACAGGGAAAACGGGGAAAAAAACTCCACATATTGTCCGGAAAGGATGGTGCTGTACGAGACGCGACTACCTTGGTACGTGTCAGCCAAAGAGGCCGAAGATAGTAGCCACAGTGTTGGCAACAGTAGCAACTCCATTCTGGTTATTCACATTATGGAACGCTGGAAAGCACGGCAAGAGTATTATATATGCTTTTAAATGCTTCGAATACTGACCCCAGGGAATAATTTGTGTTTTTTGGTAATTGTTTCTAGTTCCCGTTTGTGACTCAGATCGAAAATTGGTATCAAAAATAATTTAATGGCATTCATTTGAAACATTAAGTTCCGTCATCAAATCGTTAATTCAACTCTGAACTGATATCCATACAGACATGAACTACGGTTATAAGTGCGCTGCTAATGGAATAACATTATACAAGTAAAATTGCGACGTTTGAGGACGTGTTTTATTATTTTCTGAATAAAATTACCATTTTTCGAAAACTGCTCGTCAAGCATGGGTTTTACTTTATTATGTTTTGTTTGCGACCCAACCCGCTCAGTGCGCTTTAAGTCTGCTTCATCCAGTCGCAAGCAATACTGGGACACTATAAAAAAATCCTGGATGGTAATAGGATTATGCCAATAGCTCTTGACGATGGTGTTGTGTTCAGCATATCTTGGCAGCGTGGTATCATCTTCCAAGAGCAAGGGTTGGCAATCACGGATAAACTATGCACAGGGAACGGTGGTGTATAATGCTCGACAGAATTTAGAGCTGAGTAAAATAATTTATTCAAATTACCCATAAATTATACTTTATCTTCACTAGCTTGTCCGGTGAAGCGATGCGGCTGCGCGGGATGGTAAAAACACATCCGTACAGGAATCGCAGTATCGATCGCCGTTCGTCGAGGCTGAAGGCCAGATAGTGTGCAGTAAAAGAAGTATCATGTAGAAAATGTTGTGGCCTTGCTGCCGAATCCAGTTGCTGACACATAGCGATGGACGATGAAAGTGATCTATCAATAGATCAAGGGAAAGGTTCGGGATCGCATGCAGTAAACCTGGTTGGAACTAGGTGCAATAAAAGTAGCAATGAGTGTACCTTAACAACGTCTGGAACACAGAATGACAGCACGGCTCTGCATTGGATGTCCTCCTAACTAAGCCAAAGCTCGTTTACGATCCGTTTGGAGTAATCGTTCTAATAGGCACAATCGATACGTTTTCATCCCTCTTCTCTGCCACGGCGAGGATGTTGCCATCACTCTTTTATTCGGAAATGTACTCTCATTTGGCTGAGGAGAAGTCGCGCATTAATTCCTAATCCCCACCATGGCAGAGCGCAGGACGTGTGTGTGTGTGGGGAGGGACACATTTATCTCGACTGTAAACTGTGTGAGCCGCGCGATTTAGATGATGACGTTAGGTGAAGCGCACATTCTAAATGCGGTCGTTAAGGGCTAAGGTGGTTCTGGGTTTCTGGTGGGCTGGATTGATTGTTTGGAGCTGAGCTTACGTTTTTTTTTTAATTTAAACTTTAAGATACGACAGTACCTATCTATCCAGCGAGATAAAAAGCGAGATCCTAAAATGGTGCGCCTCGAACGAGTAAAGTCTTCCCAAGGGGTAGTGATTCATATCGGCGCAGAGTTTTAGTGCCTTTAATTATGTTTACGATGCTTCTCGATGGGCAATCAGCCTAGAGAAATGTTCGACGATGGACTAATGAAAGATGAAGGTGGCGCGCGAGACTTTTCTACGGTTGGTGGTGTTTGAGCTATATTTTATAGCGATCGTTCTACGCGTTCCTTTCCTATAGCTTTTGTGATGTGAAGCACAACCTCCAACACTAATTCGTGTGTGTTGGTGTGCGCTGCTTGAAAGGTAATTAAGTTATTGCTCGAAACCCGGCTATCATTTGCCTGTGTTTCCCTCCACTCGAAATTTCTTAACGAACGTGAACGAGCCGAGAGCTGATGTCGTAAATTATGTTTAATTATCAAGCCCGCGAGTTATCAGTGGTTTTAATGGGTTTGTAAAGTTTTGCGGCAAAGCCCGGACAAAACGGCACAGGCAGCATACTTAGGTAAGGTGGCTCGCAGTAAGAACCGACCGAACCGAGAGGAAAGGTTGTCTACGTGTTGTGTTTTTGTTGGTGTGTTTGTTTGCTCCACGAAAACTAGAACACAGTCCCGACAGCAAACGAACGACAGCCATCAACACTCGGTTCCACTTTGGAAGAAAGAAACCGGTGTTGAGTAATCTCACGGGAGCACAAGATATCGGAAGATGCATCGAGAGGAAAGTGTTGTCATCTTTTATGGATGAATACTTTTTTGTCGTTGTCTCCGTTATTGTTGTTGCTGGTTTTGTTTGATACCACCTCGCCTGGAAGCGGGAAGGAAGAATAGCGAACATTTTCCATCACTCAGTGTCACGTTTTGTGCCGGCTGAACCCGGGATGGAAAGTTGTTCGGATGTTTGACTTGTTGTTGCGTTTTTTTTTTGTCCCGCATCTTTCTCGTTGTCCAAGATAATGGAGATCACAGATAAAGCACGTCTGTACGGCGGGGAAGGCTTTTCTGTCATAAAAAGCGAGCAAGAAAGGTAAACAGCCTCTTACTACACTCTACACCACTCACCATTTAAGAATGGAGCAGCGGTTTCATCGAGATATGCAGCAACCCCACCACGGAACGACCCAACCGCGCACCACCGCCGGGAAGAGTTTGTGCTGTACACACAGTCATCTGCCCCGTTTCTCCGTTGGTGCTGCTGGTGGTGGTGGCCGTTGTAAGCTATAAATTTATGGATTTTATAGCAATTTATATTCATTTGACTTACAATTCCGGAAAGAGGCGAACCTTGTCGGAATGGAATTTATGGTCGTTAGGGATAAGGCAGAGAAAACCGTACCCGTCTATATACAGTGTGTGTTGTAGATGACCGACAGACGAGACCGTCCGTCCGCTTCAGCAATTTCCCAACCCCAAGGTGGCTACACAGTGGTATTGGGTAGCCGAAGGATAAAAAAGAACATCAGACATGCCACAATAGGAGAGGGAAGATGGTTGATTGGGAGCTTGAGAAGTTGTGATCCCAATTTTGGGTGCAATTATGTATAATTGTAATGTTAGATGAAGATCAAAAGCGAATAGCGGAAGAACGGAAGAATCACGTTTAATGGTTGGCGGAGATGTTTTGTATCTGGCAAGTCATCTACACGTGCATTCAACGCGCGGATTTTTATTGAAATATTTTAATTAGGTCATACATTAGGTTATTGATGAACATTTGTTTTTAGTTTGTTTTGAACATTGCAGCTGGATCCTTTCGAATTTGATGGATTGAGGGCATAGTTCGCAGCTGTATTCAATTAATATACAATTCACTATACTATCGCAATATAGCAAGTATTATTCAATATTGCCACAGAAGGCGCTTACCAAGTACCAAACAACGGACATTTAAAATACAACACTTTAAAGACAGACACATGCTCTTGGCTTCCCTCAAAGGCGAGACGAAACTTGCTTCCAAGACGACGAAGGGAAGTGATAAAATAATAGTTCCTTTTACCAGTGCTTTCATTCACACCACCAGCTTCCACACTCCCCAGCAGGTTCGAAGCTGATTCGATTAAGAAATGTATTTTAAACAGGAAAAAACCGTACAAGAATAAAGGCAACTCAGGCCAAAGGCCAAAGAATATCACACCGTGTGCACCGAGGCAATGGAGATGAAAAGAAAGTAGAAGTTATGTGGTGGTGTTGCTGCTAGTGCTGTTCGCTCAATCGTCTGCCATCGTCACTTTGTGCGAGAGCATCAGCACAGCACCGAATCACAATTGACGACGGCGGAAGACTGCCGGCCGGTACATAATAAAAGCATTTGATAGCCAACCAACACCAGCGGCGAGTCCGCTCTGTTGGATTCCTGCCGTAGCACTCAAAGCCATTTTGTGCGATGTCAAATGGGGGATGCTTCTTCCCAACCATAGCTCAAGAAGCTTCACCAAACTAACGGACGTAGCTGTTGTGTTCCCAGGCAAGATGGTGTGGCCTGACGCTAGTGATGGAGGAGGATGTCATTGTGCCTTTTGTGCGAAGAATAAGTGTACTGGTTGCGAAATAAACAGTAACGTTGTTATTCAACTTTACTGTTTTGTTGTGCGGTGCCCAGCACCCTGCAAACTTTCTGTCGTCTAACATAGATGCTTGAAACCTGGACGATTGAGAAGTACCTCCAATATTTTACGCACTGGTGAGTTTGAAAATCATTTTAATATCAAGCATGCTCGGATGCGTTCGAAACACCATGGAGCTGGCCGGGAGCAGTTCTCTAACGTGCAGAGCCCGAGCATGATGACAAAAGGAATCGTTGGCATGGTGGTGGGTTAGGTTGAGTGTGTTAAACATGACGTTTTATACGTTTTTCACAGAGTGGAATGAAATTGAAGGAGTTAAAAATATATGTTAGAAATATGTACATAAGATTTTGCGAATTCTTAAAGGATAAGCAAAACAATGACCACTTCGGACACCTCAAATTGTCGAATTTGGTTCAAGTTACATTACATTACATTACAGTTATATTCTATTACATTAATTTGCGATGACTTTTAACATTAGTCATCTTTGGTTTGACCACTTTGGATCATTTTATACTTCAGATTTTTACAATGTTTTACCTTAACTTTATAAAAAATTAATCTAAATAATCTAGTTTTGTTAGCTATTGGGCGTAAATGTAATGGATTGCATCCAGTAATACAAAGCTACTCTGCAACAAATTATCCGAATTGCATGATCAAACTAGACAACAGAATAGCCAGTAGTTTGATGTCTGAGCTTTTGGGATTTGTCTTCATTTCATTTTATTGCTGTGCAGTCAAAACTCGTCTCATGTTTACATCCTGATTCGAATGAAGCACCCATTATTCTACCTGACCCTGATGCGATCAAAGATCCTGCCATATCCTGCAAACTAAACCCCTTCATTCGAAGATACCAGCTGATGCCCCGATGCGGTCTACCGCACCCTGCTGGGTTAGTAATTTCAAAGCAAAGCAGACATAAAAATCAACCATGCTGGGGGCGAATGAAATGCTAAACCAAGCCATACACACACACACACACACGCAATAATAAACCCCATGATCTTAAGGGAAGAAGCTTGTTGGAACGTTTTTTTGCTTTCATCCCGTCTTACTCCGCTCGTTCTGTCTCTCTGTGGTCACGATTTGGACACGTGAGACTGAATCGTCGGAGTCGAGTTGCAAAATGCAATGTCCATGCATATGAGCCTAGCACGCACGTTTGATGGTTGTTGTTTTTTTTTTTAGTTCTCATCAAACTCGAAACCCCTCGACATGGCCTCTTGATCGCAATGGCTCGGTTCTTATGCAGCTTTACCCACGAATCGATGCAATAAAATGGAATATTAAATTATGCTTCAATCGAGAAGGAGTGAATCTACCATGTCCGATGGACGGAGACGTGAGATTGTGGTGGAGGGTAAGAAATGCTGCCTCGGCGATGGGAACGAGAATCCGCTGACCCATGCCCGAGGGACATTCAATCAATGTTACGCCGAAAAATATGAGTTCGTCTTGTGTGCGCCTGTGTTTTGATCGATAGTCATCGTACGCGAACAAGCCACAAACGGGGCCCATCACATTATCATTTAGATGTAGTCTGCTCGTGAATCAATCAAGCGCATCAAGCGCGTAGCGAACGACTGCCCTTTCCGCGAGTCACCGAGAGCCGGCCGAATCTCCAAGGGGCATCTTGCAAGATCCGCGTAACCGATTGCCAGCGATTGCTGACCCTTGAAACACGGGCCTGTGCGGCGAAGAGAGGGAAAGCGTAACACATTCTTCACATTCCTTTCGTCAGCAGCTCGTACCATCTCACTGTGTGCGCTGGGGAGGCCGTGCTGTAATTAATCCGACCGTTCGTGAGTCGTTATTTTTGGACCTCGCCATTTAATTGGGAGCCACTGGCGGTACCTGCCGTCGCCGGCATGTCGGTTTTCGCGAATGATTCATTTCAATTTCAAGAGACGGGTTCTCCCGTTGAGCTGTACCATGGTTAAAGCACAGCAAACGAAATGCTTTCTTGAGTGAAGGTAATTCCTGTGTGATTGTGAGTCAGCGGTTTGTATTTTTTCATTGCCTTTTAAGCGGAGCAGCTTGGAAGCAGCGAATTGGATAGCTGTTCCATCCCGCACACTCATTGTTTAAGAACGGACTTTGGAACGGCACTGCTAGCTAAAAGTGCAAGCAATCACAACGCAGCATTTTGCAAGAAAAATCAAACGTTTTGTGCAATACTAGTTCCTTCGCTCTATCTGTTACCGCCCATCTCGCCAGTATTGTACCGTTTAATCGGCAAAATTAAAGTTCCAATTGCAGCTCTCCGAGCGTGGGGGCAGAGAGTAAGTAGTTATCCTGTCAGCCATCGCGCACTCTCCCGGACCGACGGCAAATAGCTGGCAAGAGAAGACTCGTTAGCGAAACAAAGCCAGCAACAGCAGCAGTCAGCCGCATCATCAACTGCCGGCAATGCTGTGCGGAGGGAAATAACAACTAGCGAATTAAAGATAACACCGGCCAGATAAGCATAATTGGAACGTCCCAATTGGCAAACGCGCGGTGGGCTTTTGGAATTGGGATCGTTGAGTGGCAGAAACTCGAAGAGTTTCCAGGTAATGTGTGTGTGTGTGTGTGCTGGTTAAAATTTGTCTAACGAGAATGAGAGGATTTGCTGGGAGGCAACTACCAACCAACAGCTCCTCTACCATCACCACCATCAGGTGAAGTTAATTTTAATGAGTTTGGTTTACTTTTCTTTAACTGTGCTGCCGTGTTCTTGTTCGGTTGCAGTTCTACTGCTACTCAATTTATGCTGCGAAAAAAGGAACGTGTGTACAAAATCGTTCTTAGTATTGCCCCGCCTGCCCAAGCTGGGAAAGTTTTCTCAAGAGCCGTCTCGCACCCGTTTTATTGCCTCTTTTCACCGTTGAATGAGGCCTGTGTCCTCTCGTGCCCGTACTTTAATAGCTTCCTGTGCAATTGTAAATTTTTAACCACTTAACGACAGCTACAGAGCTTCGCCAGGCTGGCCGTCGAACGCTGTCTAGAGGGGTAGGGCTTTTCTTTGAGCGTTACGCACTACCCTACTCCGTGAGCCTACTCGGCTCGTTTCAAAAGCGTGTTCCGGTTGGAGTGACGCACACAAAATTCACTGTTGAAATCATAACTTATGGGAAAGATGAAAATGTGAGCCTGTTTACTGACCTCCAACCGTCATCACCACGACCCCCATATGCAATGCAGTCGACGCGTGCCCACTCCTGGGACGTTCTGTTGTGTGGTCGGCATTTTAGCACATGGAAACTGTGTCTCAAGTTGCACAGGGGGTAGAAAGAGAGAGAGAACTGCGACTGTGTTGGGCCATCAGCACTGCCCCCTTCCCGTTTTTTCCGAGATCATTTTCTGGGTCGTGCTTTAAATTGCTACTTTTGGTCGCCAGAGAAGCGAAAGGGAAGCCTTCTAAATATTGCTTTGTGCCACCATCCAGTTGTGACGGGCACAAAAATCTTATTACGACCAGAAATCGTAATAAAACTATGCTCCTTCTACTCCCCTCCCCCTCACATCTCATCCCGTTCGTCTGTTGTTCTGAGGGGAAGTTATGTCTGGGTGATTGTGCACCATTACGAACGTTTATATCACGTCAATTATGCGCATACATAGCCGTGGTGCTGAGCGAACTAACCGGCTGTTCCCTGCAACTCCGCTCCCCTCACCCCATGTCCATCCATGTGTGGGTTTATGGGCGGAGGAGGGGCACCACACGATGATGATGCTCCCCTTCGCAGCACTCTCTACGTCTCTCTATTTCTGTCTCTCTCTCAGTTTGTGGCGGCCTATCTGCATCGATTCATCTATTCGTGAGTAGGTCCAATTTTCATGCTTCGTTTGGTCGCGCTGTTTCGACAGGCTCTCATTTTATGAGGTCGTTTAATGGGCTCTCCAAACCCAGCCCTTCCCTGTTCCCTTTGCATCCCATTGCCCCGTGCTCGCTTCCTCCGGCAGATCGGAGATAAAGCTAGTTTTGCAGTGTTTTTATTGGCCGCTTCAACCGTTAAAGCGGGCGAAACGTGGGCTGATGTGGTTGGAAGAAACAGGAATGCCGAGTAGCCCGAATGTCAGTATCACCATCATCTATATTCAAATTTTTCGCACAAAGTCTATTTTTCTCTGTTTTGTGCTGTGAAAGAGATAGTCGGCTGAGCTCGAAATCTTTTGGTTGAAAATGAGTAGCGAAAATGAAATCGATTACGATCGTGCTCCGGGAAACCCGTACGACATTACAGGAAGTTCAGTAGTTGTTCAATACAGCATACATATATTTTGCTGTACAGCTGCTACATTTTCACAAAAAACCGCACAATAACTTTCGATTTGTCTATTAACAAATGCTGCTTTTGGTAGGCAGGCGCACCCCGCCTGAAGCCACTTGACAGATACTTTTTCCCTACTTTTTCGCAACCGCATTGCAATTCACTCAATTCATCGTCGTCCCACCAAACCCCCGGTAGCGGCTTGAAATCGATTTCGAATGCGTCGAAATCTAAAATGGAACAAATTTCAATCTCGCCATTTCGAGCGAGCGCCAAAAATTGATAACGCTTGAGTGAAGCATCCAATAGCAGCGCCAAAATGGGAAGGAAATGAAAGTCCTCGCTCGCCGTGCCACTACAACACCCTCTCATGCCTCTTGCAAAGGAAGGAAGCCGGCATGGGGGAGAGTGAACAAAATTGAGATTATTTTCAAATTTGATTTCCTACCGCACAATGCCACCCACTTTCTCACTTGCCCCTTGTCCTTGCATTCCTCCTCCCGAAATGTTGGGGCATGATTTTGATGCTGACATTTCGAAAAGCCACCCTCTACCCTCTGGCGCACCCTAGCAATCTTCCGTTCTCGGGAAATTCAAGCCGCCAGAATACCAAAAGCTCAAACGTTTATGCCATCACTTTCCCGGCAACAGGCAACGAACCGGTGGCACCCTCCCCCACCACCCGGTGGCCGTGAAATGGGAAATCAAACGGAGAAAGAAACCTGCTGATGGTTGCCGGAGCCCAAACACAAACCCATTGGCAAAGGTAAAAGTACAGGAAGAGAAATTAAAACACTGTTTAATTAAATCAAATGGCTTTTAATTTGAAACAAACAATTCTCACTTTTTGACCCTTTTTTCCGTTGTGGTTGTTGTTGTTTGGTCGCGTAAGGTTCTCGGTTCTTCTTTGGCCCGGGAAATGGAGGGTGGCCATCTCCTTCTTACGCCCAAACTACTACACTGACTCAGCGGTGGAAGGTGACGTAACGAGACAGCGAAACGGCCGACCAAAGCAAACCGGCCGTGGACAAAGTGGAACCGAGCGAGTGAGGACCCCTCACACCGATCGGCTTGAGACGGTGGCGGTGACGACGACGAGACGGTCTCACAAACAGAAGAAGGTGATGTTTTATTGACGGCGTTTGGCGTTTAGCCGCTGCCGCCGTCGGGTCCGGAATCTCTTCTGAAATTACGCTTCTTCCACTGTTGAGGAGCGGAGAGGAAATGGAGGTGTTCGTGGCGGGCGACTTTCAAATTGCTGGTGCTTCTTGTTTTCGGCCTATGATGCCGGTCGTTTGATCTATCTGCGCGTTTGTGGTGCGTCTCTGCGCCTGCGAGCTGCGGAGATCAATCGCTTTTTCGGCTGGGACCCAATCAACGCCCTCTGATTAATATCGCATTTGCGGCCGAATCTGTCATCTGCGTGAATGACTACCAGGGCGAGGTGACCGTTGGGGCAGTAGTGGTTAAAATTACAGCCATGCGTGAATGAAAAATTAATTGGTGGTTGTGGAAAAACGCAGCTGTAGAATAATTGCCGGGAAGGAAGCGAGCGGGTTTTATGTTTTAATTGCTAAAATATTTTTAAAACGCTTATGACAAAACCGATCCTCAACCGAGCAGTAATAAATGCGAACTTTGCAAAATTTTAATCTTCTTCCATCAACGGTGCAGCATTAATTAAAGCCACAGTCGAAGGCAAATGTGCAAATGATGCAACAAACTCGAAACGATCATCCGGCATTAAATAATAAATTTTCATCTCCCTGTGCTCTTCCTGCTGCTGCTGCTGCACTGCGGTTCTATCAACTCATGTCTCCGTCACAACAAAGTTGTCTTCAGAGTCAGACGGAAGATCTCTCCGACGAAAATTAAAAGCATGAAGAAGATAATGCCAAGATGCAACCCGAAAGATGAGAAGAGTGCAAGTCGAGGCAACAACACAAGAAAAAAAACCCTGGGACCGGTAGCTAAAGTCCGGTAGCAAAAGCAATTCAAGCGGTGTGTGAGAAAAGCAAGATGCCTTTTGCCTCATTCTGGGAGCCCGAGAAGAAGCAGTGGAAGATCTTTCATCGTTTCTTTTGGCCTTTTTTCTTCCTTTGCTGCTTCTACTGCTGCTGCTGCCGTTGCTCATCTGAATTTGTCTGAACCCGTTTCGTTGTATCGAAGATCTCCTTCGTCACACGGCTTATCCGCTGGCGGTGGGATAGGTTAGTTTGTTTTGGCCCTCTTCATGCACTCCCAGCACTCGTGGGAGTTCACCTGTCGCCGACCAGCCCTCGCGCGAGCGTTCGTCGCCTTTCCATACCGTTAATTATCGATCGCTTTTTCGTTGTGCCCGTCTAGCGCTCTTTCTCTTCAGATTCACCCATGGAAGTCACCACCCTGCGAAAAGCGGAGGCCCATAGACTGCGCGCGTGTTTGCTGCTAACATACACACACATATGTGTGACCCATTAATATTGACCATCAAGCAGTTTGCTATTAATGCTCTCTACTGTTATTGTTATTGTTATTGCGTGTATGATGTCATGTTCGTTTCAAGCGGAACTTCACTTCGGAGTTTGTTTGGCTCCGGGGCCGGACTGCGGGAGTGGCGGCAGCAATAAAGTCCATCATATCGCTTAACACACACACGCGCGCGCGCGGAGGAATGGCCGTCCGGTCGTCGGTTGCGCTCAGTCGTCATTTATAATTAAAAACTTAATTTCTTCTTCAAACGCAAACGCACCGTGGCCTTCCCCACGGACAGCTCGTGTGTCTCCCTCCGGTCGGCGCCGCCGGATTGTGAAGGGAAAAAGTTTTAATTGATAGGCACCATCGCCGGGGCAAATGGACGGAAACGAATTGCGTAGTCTCGGCACTGGGAGGAGGAGCAAGAGAAGCAGGCCAGTCAGCAGAAATTATCATCCATACATTGTTAGGGGGAAAAGAAGGCGAAATTTGGACGAGCGATAGCCTGCGGACGAGACGGAACAAGAAGGCGATGGTGGTGCATATAAAAATAACAGAATCGAACCTAACTTTGCCCGAGTTTTTCGACTGCCGCAACGTGCAGTTTCTCGAAGTTTTTCACACCACCTTTCCCCCGTTCGTTCGCATTTTTATAACCCTGCCAAGTGGCACCGGAACCCTGGTGCTGGTGATACTCCAGAGCCAAAAAGATCCAAACGGGGTGGAACGATTTCATCGGCAAAGAAGACTCCTCCACTCCCTGACGCTCGGCAGCACCACCGACGCAAAGGTACTTCATTTCTCGATTCATTAGGAATTCCACTTAAATTTTCCAGCTCTAATTATAGTTTGGAACATTTTCCGCCCCGGCCCGGTTTAGCACGGACTGCATTCATTCCCCCTGCGTGTTCCGTTCGATTCGGTGGAGTTTGGGTTCGGTTCTTTGGGGGCTGTATGAACCTACCGGAAATGAGATTTGTGGTGTCGACTGAAAGTTTCACCGTTTGCAACAGCAGTGTTGCTGCTGCTGTGCGGAGTACTAATTGGACGTGAGACGTGTCCGGGGGCGCTCAAGGACACGCTGCGAGACCCGCGACAGACGAAGGGAAGGTGGGCAAACTTTCTTCGAAACAACCCTGACAGCTGGTTGTAAGTTTTTGGATTTTTCAATGTAAAGTTTTGGGTCACAACCTGTGTGACGTCGCGTTCTTGAGCCGTAGATGTTCGGGATAAAGAAAGAATGCAATTCGCCACACTGTCGATGAGGAGGAACAATTTGTTTGGTAATTGTAAACCACACGGTGCGCACTTGACGCTCTCCGTGATGTGGATCGGAAATGCTCTGGTGGCTACGGAAGAAATTTCCATTTTGTTATGGAACCCATTCCTGAGACAGCAGTGTTGAAGAACCCATTTCCACTTGTTTTTACAATGCTTAAATTACCCCGATGATCGAGTATGTTTAAGTGTACATTGAATTGGAACATTGAAACTTCAAGGTCAAGCATTCACCGAGATACTAAAAACCCCTGCTACCGGACTTTCTCATTCCAAACAAGTGTCACTTTTGCGTTCGAGATGTTTGCGGGATTACTCGGGTGTTATGTTCGATCGCTTCCCCGTTGCGCTTTTGTTAATCTAATTTTTGAAGCATTAAATTCAACATCCTGAGCATGATTTATTGTTTTTCCAGCTGCCACCTTGGCAAGCAGTTCGCTGCTGCCACACTTCGGCTGCCAGTCGAATAACCCTTCCGAACGTTTTTTTCTCACCCCTTCGCATTGCTCGTTTGCTGGAATCGTCATCGCGTTTGTGTGTCACGCAGAAGTGCTGGTGGTGATGCAATTACTTCTAAAAGGCACCGCTGACAGCGGGGGAATGCTGGCAGGCGAATCAATTTATCAAAACTTTGTAGCTTCTATTTCTCCCTTCATAGCAGTGGGCTGAGTTGAGAGTTGGAGTGGTTCAAACTGTGGACGTACTTAGAAAATAAAAAAATCACACATAAACCACACGACGGCGAAGGTTCGACGTGTCACTGGCTGTGCGTGTTCATTCGTTTTAGCGTTTGTTTTCGTTGCTTGACATACGCTCGGATACATTGGCTAAGTGCTAAACATACCCTGTGCATGTGTCAGTGTGTTGGGCTATGTTCTAAGAGCTGATATGGTAGAGGTTCTTCGCTTTCCCTTTGCTTCCTTCCAGCACACTCTGATCAAACAGACACAGGACGTGTCTGAAATGAAAGCGCAAAGCGAGAACAGTGCAGCGCGCTCCGAGGTTACTTCCGATGATTTATCTTGAAGGATTTATGCTTTTACGGCACACATACACTTACACACACACACATAGAACCGCTTTGGTACGGTTGGCTCTCGCCCACAAACCGAAATTCGCCTTCGATCGATCGAAAGCGGAATGAAAGGCACAACTCGTAACAAGACGTTAAAACAAGACGATCGATCGTTGTAAATCGATCGGGGTTACCCTCCACCATTGCTCGCCCATTCATCTTGTCAGGTTGGTGCGTTTTTCACTTACCCAACATACAGCAGAAGCGGTTACCGGGCGTTGGCTCAAGTTTCGTCACGGGTTTGGCACGGTCTGTGGCAGGGGAAGGCAAACAAAATGAAGCATGAATCTCTTGCACGGAGCAAGAGCACGAGAATCTTCAACACAAACTTCACGGCGCGGTTTTTTTTTTGCGACGGCTTCCCATCAGACGGAGAAGGCAGGAGCGTGCCTCCCACACATTGGAAGTTCGCTGCTCCGCCGGCAAAGCCACTAGAGCCGGAAGAGAAACAATAAAAGTCGATCGTAAAAGTCGTCTATAAAATATTTCCCTTACTGTAGGCGAACGTGAGGAAAACTTTGTGGTTCGCTCGTCGGCAACAAAACTCGGTTCAGCTTGCGCTGCTGCCGAGCTCTGTTCTGTTGCCGTTGGTTTTTCCTGTTTTATTTTGTATCACAGCAGAGTGGAGCAGCGGGCAACCAATGGTATGGGGATCGGGAGCTGCTCCCGCACAAACGGTGCCACCAGAAACGGTAGCGATAAATTATCTAACGGCGCGGCTCCGAAACGAACCACTGCCAACACGGGGCAGTGCGTTTTTCCGTGTCTGCTAGTTGCTAGCGCCACCATTGGGCAAGTTAAATTGCTTGCACATACACACATATACACCAGCCCCTAATGCCGGGACCACCTCGGTCGGTGCACGCGCTGGACAGTACACGAAATGGTCATTAGAAGGGTTTGCATCCGGTCGGTGGTGGTTCTGTAATGCGCCTTCCTTCCTTGTCCCGTTCTTTAACGATGTTTAAAACTTAAACGCGCTACTGTCGCGGTCTGACTAACAGCAATTCGGCAATATGGTCCGAGTTTTGACTTTGCTTGTGATATTTATTTTTGTCAAGCTGGGGCGCTTAAAAGTACGAAAGGTAATTGTAAGAATGAGAAAAAACTAATGTTGTAGTTTTTTAGGTTCGAATGACTGTCCAAAAAACGCGTTCAGTCATTTTCAGTGTGCAAGGGAAATATTTACGATGTTGCTCTCATTAATTACCAAGCTCATTTATCAACTGCACCGGTACAGGTGGACTTGGGGGCTGTGTTTTGTGGAGAGCTTCTTTCGCTTGGAAGTTCTTTCAGCTTTTGGTAGTTTCAGTGAATGTTACACACTCACATTAAGAGTCTTAATTAAATAGGAGTTGTTAATCAGAAGGACAAAATGGTAGTTAGCATTAAAATGAATATTATGCGTGTTTATTTGTTACATCGTATGCTGACGCCTTTTCTATCATCAGAAACAGCCATGTGTGAAAATGACTTTACAAGCTAGGTCGACGCCACTTGAATGTAGTATGGTCATAGCTTCGGTAACCGAAGAACTTTTCTTTGTGACGGTTTCTCCATGGGATTTTCATGATAAGCTTACTTACTTACTTATCCGGCGCTACAACCGCTTTGCGGTCTTGGCCTGCCTCAGGAGTGTCCGAAACCGCTCACGGTCTCGCGCCTTCGTCTGCCAGTCCGTTATCCCGGCCTTAATGGCGGACGCCTCCACGCCATCTTGCCACCTCAATTTGGGCCTACCACGCCTCCTCTGTCCTTGTGGACGGCCTAAAAAGACTTTACGGGCTGGGTCGTCCGTTTCCATGCGTACAACATGGCCAGCCCACCGGAGCCTGGCGAGCTTAATACGCTGTACGACAGTGAGGTCGCCGTACATCTCGTATAGCTCGTCGTTATAGCGGCTCCTCCATTGTCCTTCCACACATACGGGGCCAAGTATCCTTCTGAGCATCTTCCTCTCGAACGCGGCTAAGAGGGCTTCGTCAGATTTGGACAGTGTCCATGTCTCAGAGGCGTATGTGAGTACTGGTACTATATAGGTACTATATAGTCCCAGCTTCGTCCGTCGCGACAGGTTCTTTGAGGTGAACTGCTTTTTCAGGCTGTAGAATGACCGGTTGGCAGCCAGCATCCTTGCGCGCAACTCAACTTCCATACTGTTGTCGTTGCTGACCTTTGACCCAAGATAGGTGAATTCTGGGACGACTTCAAAAGTGCGTTCACCTATCTGTACATCACGCCTACGTAGATTTGGATTATTTATTGGTAGGTCCGCTGATGTTGCCACCATCAGTTTGGTCTTTGCCTCGTTTATCTGCAATCCGAGGTTCTCTGCCGCCTGCTCAATCCCTTGGTAGGCTTCTGCTACATAGGAGAGCCGCAGACCAATGATGTCTATATCATCAGCGTATGCCAGGATCTGGGTTGACTTATAGAAGATGGTTCCCGTAGTCTCCACCCTCGAGTCGCGGATGGCCCTCTCTAGCGCCAAGTTGAATAGGAGACAGGCAAGCCCGTCCCCCTGGCGCAGACCCTTGGTGGTTCATAGCGCTCATAGCGTCGTACAGTTTTACCCTGGCTATGCTATCGTATGCGGCTTTGAAATCTATGAAGAGATGGTATGTGTCGTTTCTGTATTCAGCCATCTTCTCCAAGATCTGCCGCATGGTGAAGATCTGATCAGTGGTTGATTTTCCGTTTCGGAATCCTCTTTGATAGTTTCCTACTATCTCTTCGACGTGCGGGACAAGGCGATCCTGGAGGATCAGGGAGAATATTTTATAGGCAGTATTCAACACCGTAATACCCCTGTAGTTGTTGCAGTCCAACCTGTCTCCCTTCTTGTATATGGGGTAGATGATGCCGAGATTCCAATCACAAGGCATCGATTCGCTATCCCACACCTCAGTACCAATTTGATGAATCTCGTTTTCTAGTCGTGCACCTCCATTCTTGACCAGTTCGGCCGCAATTCCGTCGGTTCCGGGTGCCTTGTTATTTTTCAGCCGACGGATAGCCTTTCGTGTTTCTTCTATGCTAGGTGGCAGTAGCATGACATTATCTGCTAGTGGCGCTTCTAGCTGTTCGCTAAACTTTTAATTGAGTAGTTCATCAAAGTACTGAGCCCACCGCGAGAGGACCTCTGGCTGGTTACTGACCAGATCTCCATCCTTGTTGCGACAGCAGGTTACCTTAGGTACAACGTTGTTTCGGTGACCTGCTATCGCTTGGTAAAACTTTCGTGTCGGTCCGTACGCCTCTCTGGTTTGCTCGAGTTCCCGCATGTTTTGCTCTTCCAAAGCATGCTTCTTGGAGCGGTGAACTCGTTTCTCTTCGCGTCTGAGCCGTGAATATTCCCCTGCGCATGCCTGCGTTCTATGCCGTTGCTGCATTGCTCGGTATGCAGTATTCTTACGTTCGGTCACTTGTCGGCATTCATCGTCGAACCAGCCAGATTTGGTGTTGCCACGACTTGGTGGGAGTATATTTCTTGCACAGTTTATTATTTTTGTTTTTAGAGCGTTCCACTTCTCGCTCGTAGTTTCATATCTGTTTTCTGGTAGTAGAGACTCGTCTAAAGCGGCTTTGAATTCCTGTTGGACAGTAATGTCCCTTAGAGAGTCCGTGTTGAGCCGAGGCTGCGTGTTTTCTCCGCCCCCATTGGCGCGGGGCGGGCGATTCTACAACGTATCACTAAGCCAACCAAGTAGTGATCGGAATCGATATTGGCTCCTCGATAAGTTCTGACGTTTAACAGGCTCGACTGTCGTCGGCGGCTTATTAACACGTGGTCGATCTGGTTGAAGGATTCGCCATCCGGGTGCGCCCACGTCATTTTGTGGATGTCCCTCCGCGCAAATTTGGTACTTCCTACAACCAGATTGTAGATTGAACTGGACCAATCTACTACCATTATCGTTACTGTGCTCATGCAGACTGTGACAGCCAGTGTATTGGCGGTACATTGGCTCCCTACCGACTTTTGCGTTGAAGTCCCCCAGGATGATTTTGAGGTCATGCCTGGGGCACGCATCTATAGTTCTAGCGAGGCGGCCGTAAAAAAGGTCCTTCTCCTCTTCCTCTTTATCTTCGGTAGGGGCGTGAACGTTTATGAGGCTTATATTAAAAAATTTGCCTCGCATGCGCAGGGTGCATAGCCTATCGTTTATAGCCTTGAAATCTATGATTACGGATTTCAGCCGGGGACCTACGGCGAAACCCGTTCCGAGCACGTGGTGGCGGTCGTGGCAGCTGTAGTAAATGTCGTAGCATTGCTTACCACGCCTGTTGTGCACACCGTTCCCTAGCCACCGAATCTCTTGTAGAGCTACGAGGTCCATGCTCAGTGTGGCTAGGGCGTCATCAAGTTGTTTCAAGGCTCCGGCTTTGCTAAGAGTGCGTACGTTCCATGAGCCCATTTTTATCGTTGTCCGGGGGCATTGCGTTGGGTCGGTATCGTTAAGTCCGTTTCGTATCCTTCTGATGCTTTCTGTAGTCAGTTGTTCAGTTGTTCCCCCCGACGTTCAGGCACCCAGTTTCCCGGGATACCCACCCCCCTCCTGGTTCGCCATATGCCACCATCCGCCCAAGGGGTTGGATCTAGCCCGTGTACCCAAGCTAGGATATATGGAGGCACATGTTACCACTCTGCACGACGAGGACGTGTCGGAATAGGAGTTGGATGGGAGAGCCTATGTTATCCCTCGGAGGGCTTCGGATCCCATCCCATTACAGAGTATGAGTCATGATAAGCACTGGACTCTTAATTATAAAATTGGTCTTGCAATCTTACTACTGTCAACATTGCATTTTTGAATTATTTATTTATGTAGCCAAGTAATATATATACTATATATTGATGCAATTAAAATTTCGAAATGTGCAATTTTGCATTTGAAATTTCAATGTAGTAATTGTGTCTTGTGTATCACGATCGTATTATCTCGTTGCTAGAGCGCCTATGATTCCTTTCACCAGAATACAGGGATTGATATTCATGAGTTATTGACAGACCTTCCTGCGCGAATTGTAAAATGTGGCATTCGGTATTATTTGTGTTTGTTTTAAATATTGCGCGATGTATTGCTGTGTATGAACAAGAAACCTGCAGTATCATTACTCCCTTATTTTATATAATATCGTTTTAAGATCTTCCTTCGTATGAGTTTTGTATCCTACCGATCGCAGAACTGTTTTTGCAAAAGGTTAATGAGTTGGTTCAAATTAGTGGAGTTACAGAAGGAAAGTATACAAGTGTGAGTTGTTGAATAATAAAAAACGAGTAAGATATACGCACATTTTGTCTAATTGAATAGCAATACGTAGCCATTGAAGCACATGTAATAGATGCACTATGTACACAATTGTTACAATAAGTCACAGGTTTTAACAATTTCTTTTATGAGCATTGTCGTGTAGCTTGGTTTCTTCAAGAATTGTAAATTTTTGATGTAATATAATGCTATTAAAAAGGGTTACTGAACAAATCATGCGCACCAAGGGATACGTTGATCTTGAAAGTAATATTTTCTCATACATTACAAAGTACTGTTTGAAGTTCAAATTGCATCTGTGTGAATGCCTATACCAGCACATTGGAATTGCAACCCGAAATAAAAACCAAAACCATTCCTTTCCAAAAACTCTAAAACCGACTGTTAACAAAATCCAAACCAAGGGCCAATCCAGCACGATTTATGTACGAGGACCAATAAATCTTTATGGTATGACAAGTAGAAATTCTTAATTGTTCCGTTAGTGCTGTGTTTCGTGCCATTGGGTGCAGGTTTGGTGTTTCATTTATCATCTTTTTTCTACCTTCAGTTCGTTCTCATCGGGTTCGTTTGCCAAGCGAATTACCACCGCCAGGTAAGTCCTTGCTCGACTCCCCGCGATACCTTTCCACGCTTCGAGTCGCAACGCGTTGAGTGTAGTGGCCGGAAATTGAATTTATCCATAGTTACTCGATTCCATGCCATAGCGATGACGAGCCCGTCAGAAAAAAAAGCGATGGTGCAATGTTGCCCTGTACTGCAATAAACCGCAATATCGTATTACTACAACCATTCCGCAGGCGGGCACGCACGCACACTCGTCGCCGCGCACTCAACTTCCGGCGTTCGCGTTTTTAATGGCACCAATAAACAGACGGATTCGTTATCTGCCACCACAACACCGGCTGGTGGACGGGGCAAAGGAAGGTAAAGAGGTGGGATCTCCAGTATTGACTCACCTTTGCCCGCTGAGCGCATCGAAATGGTCGTGCCTACATTTTTTCCCCTCGGGTCGGTGCTATTGATCCCGGTGGAGCGCGCACAGGGTGGAAGGCACCCGCGGACCGGTAATGATTTCCCGAACCGCCACGTAATCCCGCTATTTACTGCTCCAATTTTTACTCTCCTCCCTCAGCGTCAAATTCAATCCAAATAAAACTGTTTCCATTTCTCGTTTATTGATGAGCTGCGGACTTGCTGCGTTGCTGCGGTAAGCGGTGGCGCAACGGCTGAAGGTGCGCTTGTAAACAGTACAACGGCACGACTGCATCGACAACTGCGCAAACATTATAACGCAGCAAAATGTTTTGCAAATTATTTGACCACTGCCGTGGGGCTTTTGTTTGGGAATTGCATCATACAGGGGTGGAATGGAAAAACAATCGTTAGAGGAAATAATAAAAGTACGAAATACATTTCACATTGTTGCTGCAATCGTAAATAGTGCATAGAACCATTCCAAGTCATCATAACAGGTTTTACGAAAATCCTACTCATGGAAAGGAAACAGTAAATTATCATATTTAAGCAATCGCTTACGCACACGTTTGCTCACACAAAACGAGTAAAAAAACGAAAGAAAACAAAATCGTCCAACGACGGCAGTTCCGGACGTTTATTTGCATTCGCGTAATAACGTTACCGTTTCCGATTTGCTCGTCTGTTTACCGATACGATTACGCGATTACGAAAGGCGGTTAAAGAACTAGCCCCTCTCGAACCGTTGCCTGCCTTTCTGTAATGGTGTATTGTAACGTTAGAAAAGCCGTTCTTTTCCTCATCGGTCTTTTGACTAGTTATGATCCCTTAGGACGACGCGTCTGCCATCGGTTGTCATCAGTTGTTCCAATAAAGCACCTAGCAGCTACGAGGTCCCCCGACTGCTTGTTACTGTGTCCTGGATGATGCAAAATAACCATCCCTACCATTCTACTATCGACAAACGACAAATCGGTCACCGGCGCTGTTGTTTGTCCGGAAACACGGGGGTCGTCAGCGGGCGTGCGCTGGCTGCAGAGGCGAACCCACCAACAACAACAGTGTGGCGTAATACGATTTAATATGACATGCATGATTTATTACGGTTCACTTACTCGCTCTCTGGCTGCTCTGTTTTGCTGGTGGTGGGGTTCTGCATGTTAAACTACGCCAGGCTGCTGCCTTGTCACCCCTTTTCACTGTACGCTCTATCTCCGGTGAGCCAAAGTGCATCGAACGCGTACGGGTCGAAGTATGAACGCACCACCGCCAACCATCATCATCTTGCTCTCGTTCCGGATTGAAAGCCGTGATTAGTAGGAAGCACGGCTGTGCCTAATTAGTTACAATTAGAATTCTTATCATAGTTTGGACCTATACGCAACGGGCACGCTCTAACGGGTAATGCGTTCTCGTCACGGACCGTTCCTTCTGTGGCACAACGTTTTGAGTCGAACCACAACACAGTCGCAAGGCCGCGAACAGCAAGGATATGTGTGTGTGTGCTGTTTGTGCGTCTTCTTCGATTCGAGGGGTGTTGTAGGGCGGTGATTGACGCAATCCTAAGGGGTTGTAGTTTTGTTTTCTTTTTTGTGTGTGTGTGTGCATCATTTCTGTTGGCACGCGGATGTGAGGGAAATCTATGATGCGTGCGGGGCCCTATACTGGCTTCGGGCTTCATGTAGTTTGTTTGGCTTAATAATTAGTTACTTTGTTTGCGCCTGTCATCTTATCCTGCGAAGTGAACTGTAGGGTGTCGAATTCGTGACCGAGGGTTTTAGGCGAGCATTTCGACACGTGCTTTATAATGATTATCTTACAAATGGGTTCGCAGTTGCACTATCAGATATGAATAGTTCGGAGCGATGTATGGTTAAAATCCATGTTGTTTTTTAATTATTATTTTAAACTTTATTGTTATACTCAGGGAATACCAATTAGATTGGATTATATTAATAAGGCTATACTTTGTATACGGCAAGTAGATGAAGAATAAGAACTGGGTCGAAGCTCTACTTTCTACTTAACACATTTTGATTTTAAAAGAATAACGTACACAGCAACTATTAATATTTTGATTATAATAAAGATCTGTTATTAGCAACTTATGAACATTCTGATTGGGTAAACTCGCTATGGGAAATAGTGGGACATTAAGTTACGCTTTCTGTATGAGATTTAAATCCAACATGAACTTCTTATTAGGTCGAGGGACCTCATTGGGTTTGATTTTTTGAAACAGTATTTTATCAATATTTAAATAAACATATAATTGATTTCATTGACAATGCAACGCGTAATACAAAAGTAAACTCGGGGAAAATGTATTTTAAAATATTTTTCCGAGATATTCTTTAATAAATTTGATGTAGAATATGTTTTCTTCTTCCGCTTTGTTTTGTAATAGCTTATAGTTTAATGAACAATTCTTCTTGCGGATTTTACATCGTTGCTTACCTTGGAGAGATAACTTTAACATGCCCAACTACCGTACACGATCGCTGCACGGCTGTAATCTCTTGAACATCGCTGCAAAGCTGCACAGAGTGCGTTTATTTCCAATCAGAAATGAGAATGTATGAAGGAACTCTAGCCTCGTACAACGACTCTATTTTGAAACTTTGTAAACTATTGAATGCTCTTTTCGAAACTTTTGACTTTAATTTGACAACGCAGACTCTCGAAACTGGGTTACTACAATCTTACATAGTTTTAATACGTAGCAATAAGGGGCAAGGGTCATAGTTCATGTAGTATTAGACCCATAAAATGTCTTGAATAAATAAATGAATCAATCAATTAATGAATTGATGTACCAAAAATAATGCTGCTACGCTATTTAAAATAGATGAATGAATAGTGTAAATCTTTTCAATTTAAATAAAGTAGAAATATATAGAGATGAAGTAAAAATAAGTTGAGCTTTTGACGTTTGATAGCAAACTTGCGAAAATATTATACTAAAGGAATTAAATACAGAGAGTTTAAACGAACATGTGTTTGTTTATAATAGTTGCAGATATCGTAGATACTGCTGATGTTATCGTGTTTCTTTTGAAATTTTCTTTTTTTACTCCAATAAGTGAAAATTTTATTTTAAATCTTCTAAAGTTTGAGTATTCGAAAGCAAAAAAACTGTATTATTAATCCGACACTTATCATAAACCTCAAAGCTTAAATGTAACTTAAAAACCACATGTATATTCATTGAGCATCGTTTTCCATTTGAAATCGTTATCGTGATAAATGGTTTGGAAAAAAACGAAACACGAACAACAAGCAACACATCAAACTTCTCGTTTTACTTAAAAGCTGAGCACTCTCTTAACTCCTCCGGGTATGATTAATATCAGCGAAACACACTTTCTCGTTGCTGTGATACCAACAAAACAAAGATAGAAAGGTCCCTTCGATAAAATCATGCTCTTGAAAAAAAGAAGTGAAAAGAAAACAGAAGCGAATGTAATGTTTTCACACCTTTTTTGACACACAATCATGTCACGGTTTGCAGTCACACCGGGGTACGGAATTTTGCAGCCGACAGGCGGTATGAACGCTTTTCAGCACACCTTCCCTGTAATCCTTATCCCCGATTTCATAAGATCAAAGAAAAACGATAGGCTCTGCAAATGCAAAGTTTGAAACCAGCGGAAACACCTCCAAATCAAATGCACACTCAGACGCGTGTACCGATGGCGAACACCGGGAAGGGGAAGCGTCACTCGATAAAAACAGAGGGAGGGGGGGGGGGTAGAAGGGAGGAAAAGTGATTGCTCCGGTTTGTGTTTTGTCACTCAGATTCTATGGCAGTCGGGTCGGGGAGGCGTGGAAGTAGGAATGGAAACATAATTTCGGGGATGCTGTTGGCTGTGTTGAAATGGTCGCGTGATGTATCGGATATCAAGGGCGATGGATTGCAGTCATTTCACACTGCTCTTCGGGTTTTTTTTTCGCCTTTCCCTTTGCCCATCATATGCTGCATGCCTCTACCACCACCACCACCACTACTACAAGCCAGCCAGCGAAAGGAGAAGAAGGGATCACATCAGTGCAATACATGTGATTTGTGGCGGGAGATTTGTAACCGTTCAACGAAATGGAACTTTGAAGTTTTCTGATGCCATAAAATGGAATTGGTATGCTGTTTGCGATTGATTTATGGATGGCAGTTTTCAGGATATAGCTGCTATTACTGTAAGTGAGTATCGGTTTTGCGATTGCACGAACACAACACTCCGATGTACAGATAGGTCCGGTGCTGTAAAACATCAAAGAAATCGATCGTATCGAGGTTTTGTTTTTTGTTTTTATAAATTGTAGAACAGCACACAAAATATGAGTAACCGGGAACTTGAGATTGAAACAAGAGTTAATAGTACTTGCAAATTAATTTAAGCGAATAAAAGCGTACGCTGCAAAAACGATCCATTAGTGGTGCCGTACAAGCTGGAGCCGGGTGTTGTTCTTCAATCGATGGTTTTCGAGTTTCTGAGTTTCTTCCGCGCTCGGATCTTTCAGAACTGGGACAGGCGTGTAAAATATTGATTGTTGGCCGGTGAGTTGGCGTTATGAACCATTCCTTTTCATAATTCAGCGGCGCACTGCCGAGCCCAGCCAGGATGTGCGCCTTAAAATGGATGATTTTGCAGCAATCTCTCTTAACTGTCGAGCCGAACCGAGACAAATGTGCGAACGGGCAATAACGGGGCGAAGTGGGACGGGCCGATCGATTCTTGTTCGGATAGCCCTGTGGAGAATTTTATTTCTGAAATCAATCATTTTTCATAATTAACCATATGCTGCTTGTTGGATTGAGGTTTGTAAGCCCAGCAACGCATTCACACAACTGCGAAGACTGGAACCGTTGTTAGGGTCGTGCTAAGGGCAGAATGGAATTTAAAAAAAATGGAATAAAAATACAACCGTAACCGATCGGACGTTGAGAGAGATCGATCGAGGAAACGGTTACACACTGCCCTTGTGTGGTGTTGGGCTTCACCCCTGGCCACCCCTGCCATCGCATCCTCGCATCGTTTCTGACACCTATACACATGCTGCTGCACAAATGGGTAGGAAATCGAATGGAACGATCGATAAATAAGCTAGAGTAGTAATAAATTTTTAACACTCAAGGGTACGATTAAGTTGCGCTGCAGCATAGCCAGAGAGTGAGAGAGAGAGAGAAACCAGCCTGAAGGTACCACTAAGAGTATTGAATTTAAATACATCCCCGATCCTGTGCCGTCGTGGTTTGGAGTGAAGCATTTCTAGTCCGAGGGTGAAGGAAAGGACAAAAGGGGGTACAAAAAACATCATAACAATGGGCGTTGTATAGCATTGAAATTGAGGGGGTGATGGAGAAAGAGAAAGAGAGCGGGAAGCCCTGTGGGCTTTTACACTGATCTGGCAACGGCGAGATGAATTGGTTCTCGGAAGGGAAGCACACACCCATACACACACGCACAGCACGATCCGTTCCGGCTGAAGGAAAGCCTTTCGGAAGGATCAATTAATGGCGAAGGACGGGCTTTTATGTTTCCTTTAACGCAATTAAACCACTCGGCATAGTAATTAGAAATTATTCTTGCCACGAGTGCACGCACAACCGAAGAAGAGCCTGCTGCACGGAGCCTTTCTCCGTTTAGACGCACAACCGCCAGTCGTGTGGGTTACGCAGGGCCGAGATTTATTTTCTGTAGCATAAATGAGCCCAGAAACACTCCCCGGTGGGTCCTACGGACATGTGCTTGCGTGTGTGGAACGAACAATTGAATTCGTTCGCAAAACAGGATAATAGGATTTCCCAGCGGAATCCGATGCGGCCTTGGTTATTTCGTGTCCGATGCGGGCGCATTAGACCACATGTTATGGAAAAGATTTGCCATTCGCCCAATGAAACATTGAAATAATTCAATGTTCTACGGATGTTGCCGAATTTACCTCATTTAAGTTTGAATGCAATACCCAAACTTTTGGAAAAAAGTGCGCTTACAAGTGAAGTTCCGCTGCGGGGGGTTTCACCGTTTCAAGAACACAATTTTGTGTGTGCCTCTTCTCTCGGTGTGTGGATGCTGCATCATCATCGTGTCTGCTTCAATCATCATTCATCATACAATTTCGACTGAGTTTCAACCCCCTGCCTGAGCATAAAGACACAAAAACGGGCAGCGGCGGCCGTATGCTCTTGTCGGTTTGCTTCTTTCCGTCAAAACTACACCACCGGGAAATGATGCAGCATCCGTAAAAGGCCGTAAATGAGTGGTTCGAAGAGTCTGCCGCAGACAAGAAAACAAATCACTTTCGCGAGTCATCTCTTGAAACGAGCGCACAAGCATTTGATTCAAAGGTTGTTTGCCGTGTGCCGTATTGTTAAGATGTTGCACGAGCTTCGATTTGAAGCAGCCTCAACCACTCAGGCTCGAGTTGATGCATACAGCCACACAAACACACTTAGTATGCAAACGAAATGAGTTACCTGAACGATGGAGGTTATTAAAGAACAGCCTTCAGAGCCCGCATGACCCGGCCAAAGGATTTGTGGTTCAATCCACTAAGCACAGTATAGAATTTATGAGTCTTTTGGTGTTGGAAGAGTGATTGGTTTAAATGGGTAAACAGACGGATGAAAACAAATGGTTCGCCGTTGTGTATCTTTTCGTCAAACTTAATATTTTGTATGCTCTGTAAAATCTGTTTCGAACGAACTTTGAAATACTTTTCCATGGTTTTCCATGTTATTTTTACATTATATAATTGTATTTCCTGTATTCTAATCTTCTTCTGTTAGTAATTATTCTAGTGTAGTAGTTGTGGTTAGAAGGATTTGGATTTTATTCATCCTGAAGCAGCCACAGTAGAACTATAATACAATTTTTGGTTACGAATGTTTGTATCCTCATTTAAACAGTTCGTTGTGATCTGGATAGAGTCTTACAAAAAGTTTAAAAGGCTCGTAATGTACTTGTGTGTTTTTTCACAAATCTTACAGGATTATCACTTCAGGTTTGATGGTAAAATCACAAATCATAAATAATTTGGCATTTTCTCTATCTATGAAGTTGATGGACTGGAAATTATCTTGTTTGATATTCAAATGTGATGAAGGATGATACTAACCTGATAAGCTGATCTATCATATGAATTATAGTGATCCAAGGATAGTCTTACTTTTCACTCAATTATTGTACATTGGTCACTGAACTGTCTCATAAATACATGAGACATTCAAGTAGAAAGTCTCAAAAGTATCCCTCCTATTTCATGGTCATAGATTCTTAGTTGTAGATTAAAGTATATCTATAATTTCAATTGTTAAATGTTTTTTTCAAATCATGTGGAATTAACAATAATAACCCATTGATGTAAGAGTTGGTTTCTCAGATTATTTATTGAAACAAGTCATTGTATGAAATGCTTCCAAGCCAATGTATTCTCGGCCTGGTATAATTTCATACAATGTGTAATAAACTTAACAGACAATTTATCTCTTTTCTTGCTCGCATTTGGCATTGACTTTAAAAAGCCGTTTAGGTAAGGGCTATTAAGCTGCCAGCGTTAAAATTATTCACACAAAAAACTTCATTAATTTCATTCCGTAATGCGTTTACCATCATCCCAGCCTGGTTGCCCCATCATTCATGCTGTGCGGAATTTTTGCAAAAGATTGAACGGCTTAACAAAACCCAACCTTCATGCCATTGAACGATAGATCGTTAGCAACCTTAATGTCAGCCTTTTGTGTTAGAGACTATTGAAGGAAACAAGGGAAAAATGTTGGGAACTTTGTGTATGCGAAGCACAATCTTTTTTTCTCTCTTATCGATTTGTTCAGAACGAATGGTTTAGTTTTTCTCTTTCCGTTCGACCTACCCCTTGAATAAGTGTGTTCCTGGAATGTGTGGGGCATCCTTAGCCAAGGCAATGACTCAGACATCAGTTTTCGATCGATAGCATTCCGCATGGAGAGCACGGTTTCGTTCCAGCATGAAACCAGCATTCGATTGTTTTAGCTCTCTATGTTAGTCTCCCCATGGGGAATATCGTCCCAACCTCTCGAACGGCTTGTGAGAACAGCCCGTGCCTGAATGTGTTTTTTTGTGCGAGCCAGTGCCTTGTGTGTGGGTAAGTGTGACCACGCAGGGTTGAGGAAGGGTCTGGTTTGAAGCATCGTGCGGCCATTCCATCGAGACTGGCCACTCGATATTAATATACGCCGAGACTCGTTGTTCGCCTTTCGGCTCGTAATTCTTTGCGCATTTTCCTTCGATTGGCGCCGCCGGTCGAAGCAATTTCACCGTTGCGCACGATCAGTCGAAACAGGACTGACGAAGGCGGTGTGGTGGTCGAGGTGAAAAAGCAGGGTATTAAAAGAGTGTGTTATTAAATTAAATTGATTCATTGAGCTCGTGAAATTAGTAAGACCCGGCCGCGTACATTGTGCGCTTGCCTCCAACGTCGGCCGCTCGAATCGCTCCACCATCCCCATCCTGCTTCACTGGCTGGCACTTTGCAGCATCGCCAGTGCGTGGATCTTTCCCCCACCATTCAAGTCGTCGGTACACGAGTACAGAGGTTTTAGGTTAAACGAGATATCGCTTCCACACCGTAGTTCCGTAGTGCTCTAACCTTCGGGAAATTGATCGACCCACGGGTTCACAGCGAGCAAGGGCGGGGAGCGGCAAAGTACGGCCGCGCAAGATGGTGGAATTCCCGGGTCGTGGGTGGGAAGTGTGAAGGGAAATTGGACTATAATGAGATCTCGCGCAAAAGATCGAGAAAGATTGATGAAGTGATTTGATTACTGCCGAACGTACGAACGCGAACGGGCCAACGAACGAACGTCCAACCGTACGGCGAGAGGTCCCGGCGGCGGCCCGGCGATGGTACAATGAATGGATAAATTTAAACCATGCGGGAGAGATGAGATGATTGTCATTACGAAACATCGTAAGGCTTCGGTCTCGTAGGGGGTTGTTTGGGTTTGGGGAGACGATGCAGAATAACTGCACGAAGATTCGGAAGGATTTAAAGATGGGTTTAGTGACGGTTACTTGCCGGAAAAGCGTCAAGAAATCAAGGCATGATTTCCAATCCAATCGGAAGATCAAAATTATCTCTTAGTTGTGATTTTTGCCCTAGAAATTTAATAATAAAATTAAATTAGCGAATTTAACCTAAAAAAATAATACCTGATGTACGTTGGTTTTGGGTTCATGGTTGCAATCTTTCGAGTATTAGGAGTAGTTTGTAGTTCATTCATTCTTCAAGTTCACTCATTTAAAGTGATATGACAATAAATATATCATTTGCAGGGTGTATGGAATATTTTTCTATGTAAGCATTTGCTCGAAGGGTCCGGTATTAAAACAAAATATGCCTTTTTTCTCCAACTACCAAACCGTGTCAATCAGACACTTTAAACACATTTCGGCTACAACGATTTATAACAAAGTAGTATTTCGAAAATCATCTCGACAAAATGAAACAACAAATTTATACATCCGACCTTGGGAAGTATGAAAGAACATTTCATGATTCGTATCTCTGCTATTCGTCAAGGCAAATAAAACTGACAATAAAAAATAAACTCTAATTGTACCATTTCACAGTTCACAATTTTAGTCGAAAATCATTTCTCAATCTTTCATTTGCATATCATTTACGCAACGAACAAGATCAACATCTGCCTACCTTAAGTCCTATTCCTGACTGTGGTTGTAAAAACAAATCGCTTTAAAGCATCTTATCTATTACCCATAGAATAAGGAAGGTCACCATACGACTGGGCCAAGCAAATGGGTTTTGTTTGGTACCTTTTCGGTACTTTACACCAGCACCAGAAAGGGAAGGGAAATATGATATTGCAGTGGTGTAATAAAACTGAACGAAAGCAGCTAATATAAAAACAGAAAATAAAACATTCGCTGCAAAGCGAGCGATCCAATCGACTCGTTGCCGGTGAAAATGACAGCAGCAGCGCTTCAATCGGGTTTTTTTTTGGCAAAATGCTGTCCGATTCTGAAATTGGCCAATTGTTCATGCCAAATAAGCCAATTTTATGATTATTAGCCATTTATAAGCAGAACGGATGAGTCGCCCCGAGAAATAGTCGCGTGGGGCTGGAAGGAGGAGATCGCTGCAGTGTGGTACCCAATAACACTAATCCATTTTTTAACAGCTCTCTTACTCTCACCCCCGGCAGCAGTCAGCTATCCCACAGTTACCGATATGTGAGTCCGTCCCAGGGTTGTCAGGGGATCTGGGGAGCAAATCGACAGAAACGAACCGAATATAAATGAACTAATTTTACAATCATGTGAAGGTTTTTTTCTTTCTCTCCCCATTCGCTTTCCTGTGCTGTGCTGTGGCTCGCTTGCCACCTTCAAACGGGCATCAAATTACGTAAAGTAGTCCCGCGTCGGGCGCATTCGGTCATCTTTGGCATGTCGTTAAAGTTGATGAGCTATTCAGTGTAGTTTTCTAGGATTTGAGAACGAGTATCACCGGTGTGGCCGTAAAAGCTAATCACCTGCGCATGGTAATGATATGCTGTTGGGGATTTTTTACATTTTAAAACTAGCTCTGCCCCCCCGCGGCGACTGCAAGATGGATAGCTGTTCGAAGGGAAAGTAAAGAAAAGGACGGGCTAAATTAGAGCTGTACGCTCCGAGCAAGATCAATTAATTAATTAAAGTCCTTAATATAATTACAACCAACCATAATTTTAATGGAAATATTCTTTGTCCAAGCTGCACTGAGCCTGTACCAGGATCCTGAACAGTGCATATTCGTTTGGTAAGTGCTCCTAATTGGAGGTTTGCATGCACTGAAATCGTTAATAACGATCCTTTTAAGGGTGAAATACATCTGTCCGAGCCCAGTAAAACACACAATCCACATTTCCACCAAATATAAAACCTCATTTACAAACAAAATTCTTCGCCAGCCGATACTGCACCGGAAATGAGCCCGTAGACACAGTAGAGTGGGCTGATTTTTTTGGTTATTCAAGCTGCTATCAGCGCCAACTTATCATAAATCATGCAATGTTTTCACAGTGGCGACTGGGGCGACTAGAACATATGTAAAATACTTCCGCCAACAATCGGCTAGCAATTTGAATGCTGTAACCCTTTCCTTTCCCCTTTTTTTTTGTTTACAAGCGACCAGTCCACTCCAGTTCCCGCTTATCAATGTGCCATTAGCTGCGTGTACATTCCACTCAAACGCTCTCCGCTGCCATTACTTTCCGCCCTGTGCAACATTGTCGGCGCTATAGCATTAAGCAGCAACGCGAACTACCGCACTAACGCAATCATAAAGAAGTGAGCTAACAGGCAGTACACGCACACAAACTCATGGCAACAATAAACAAGCACGAACCTTCAAAAAAAGTACTCTCCCTTAGTGCTGAGATAATTCAAGGGTTTAATTTCTCTGAATATTCAGCAACTAGCGTCCGAAATTATGGCACAATCGCGCTCCGAACCCCATCATTTGCTACCTTATGGTGTTCGTTTTCTGGTCGGCCCCTTTCCTACCTTCGCGGTGAAGTTCGACGTGCAGCAAGCAGGGGCCGATATCCGTAGGTAATGCCAGATAAACCGGTACAACATTTAAATCGATTCATAATCATACAATTACCATTACCATTCATTTCACGTCGGTCGGCAGGAGACGAGGTTTTGAGGTGGCAAGAGCGCTCGCTCTGTACAAGGGAAACACACATTTCCGCTACTCCGGTGAGCCGTGAAGGCTGAGAGGGGCGAGTTCCTGGCGCCAGGACGAAATAGCTCCGAAACAACATGCCGAATTTCGGGCTTGGAAATTCTGATGGCAATAGCCTACTGATGGATGGTAGCAGAGGTAGCAAGCTGTTGGGGATCGAACAAGTGTTTTACCTCACATTGTAGCTTCCACCAGGAGAGGTGTACTACCAGTTACCGGGATGGTAATCATGCGGACGAAATTGAGCAACACGGAAAGTTTTATGTTAAAGATATTGTGCCGTGAGCGTGAGCCGAGTCGTCACTGCCTGTTCGACAATTTCATTAGGCCCCAGCATGCGTGTGTGTGTTTGGCTCATTTCAATGTGTCATTAACGATGTTCGGCTTTTGGAGCTTGCCGAAACTTTGCCGAATTTTGCTTGCAAGAGCTTTGAATCATCAACGGTTATGGCGAACTTTAATCAACCGCTGACACGCGGTGCACGGTGACATTATAAACCAAAAACAACGCACTTCATTCTTCTCCTTCCAGCCCCAAAAACATCCCATTCAAGTGAAAGGGATACGCGGTGTGCGTGAGTTTCTTTTTGGCTCGATTCTCAAGCGCACGTGAAAGCACTAGCGACGACGACGACGACCAGTGGCAAGCCAAAGATTCAGGTTTTATTTTCCTCAACAAATTATGTAGCTCTGACCTTTCTTTGCAATTTTACGGCTTCCTTCATTTCAAGCAGCTGCGATAAGGAAAAAGGGATTCCCACCCAGCGATGCAGCGCACCCAGAAGTGGTCGTCCTCCGTTGGGCTCTGGCGGCTGCCGGTGCACCCCTCGCTAGCGAGGTTTGGTTTTGCAGGTCTTGTTGAATTTATAATGATGATTAAATTATAATCATCATCAAGCAGTAGCACCACCGGCAGGAGCGGCCTTAATGTTGAAGTTGGCGCAAGAAACACGCTCGGCTCACCGGCCAGCGCAGAGGTTTAAATAAATTCCAAACTCTCTGTCCCTAAACGTGGACTAAACGCAGCGGTGGCACTAAAACCTCTGGCCAAAAACAAAACGATACAAAGAAGAAAGAAAAAAACTAGCTATCCCAAAAATATTTTCCCCTTATCAACATCAACAACGATATGCGAAGCGAGACTGTGCGGCGGGTCTGTTTGTTTCGGTGTTTGGAAATTAGATTGAATATTTATGCCGACGGTTGGTTGCTATCTCTCAGTCCCGGTCCTTCGAGACCCTTTAATGGGACGGTTGACACTTAAGGGGTGGCACGACACGACGGCTATAAGCGACCCCGACCCGTTTCCATGTCAAACTTCGAGCGGCAAAAGTAAGGCTTTGTGTGGCTGCTGCCCTGCCAGTAGACCGCTTTTCTAGATTTCCCTCCGTTCTCATTCGAATTACGCCCGTGAATGGTAGAGAGATTATCTCTTGGCGTTCAAGAGTTGCCTTGCCTAGTTTTCCGAGATTAGACGTAGGCCTGAATTGCTAAGGATTTTATCGCGAGATGTTGGAAAAGCCGTGCCAAGACCTACGGCCTCTGCCTTGTGGGTTGTGGCTGAAAACAGCGCGATATTATGTAGCTCTCTTTATGCAACGGCATCCCCTTGCCGATTCAGGGGCACACCAGTAAACAATGGCACACTTTGCTTCACTTTACGTTCTCTCAAACCCGAAGAAAGGCCAACTTTGTCGCGAGAGCGCACCGCACGTTGAATGCAAATGGCTGTGCGCGCTGAAGTTACCACCACCGTCCCATCATTATGAAGGTAATGGCTGTAGTGTGCAGTTTTATCGCTCATTTCTCGAGCGGCTGCCTGAATTGTTGCATGTAAAGCTTCCTTTATCTTGTTTGCTGGATAATTTGGTACGGTTTGTGTTTGCCGTTTTGTCGCAAGAAGCCGGCAGCTCCACCGCCAGCAAGCCGCGTCACGTTACGCATAGACAATTTCTAACGTGTCAACATTACTATTTAGATTTTATTCGAAAATTATGCACACGCCCTCGGTACAATGGCAGCTGAATTTAAAACACAGCCAAACAAAAGGTGCTGCTTCAAAGAGTGCAGCCATTATTCTTGATTATGTTTGCGCACTGTTGCTGCGACTATTTTACGCGAAACGCTGTGTTAAGCGGAAAGGTAAAGCAGCCCCGGTCACGTCATAGTAGTGGCCCAGCTCGATGAGAGTGTGTACGCATGACGCACGCCGGAAGTGGACCGGATCGGCCAGGGAGGGTACTCGAAGGCACATTTTTCATCGTTTGCAAGACTCATTAAAACATCTGGCATAATAAAGCCAGTGTCGCTTAGCGTTTCAAAGTGTCGCGCTGGAGATGATTGCGCTGCGTACGACTCCTTCCCACATGCACATCCTCCCCTGTGCGAGGAGGTAGCTTTCTCGCCGGTGCTAATGGCCAGATATCGGTTTCGGGGTTATTCCATCGAGGTTTGATGTGCGTTTTTTTTTTCGTTTATGTGTCATACAATCAGCTATCTGCCATACAATCCGGTTGCCGGCATATCACCATATTGATGGTTGAAATTTTGGAACATCGATTGCCAATATGTCGGCTCAATTCATAATTCATTCTGTGGTTCCCCCTTCGACCCAGTCGGACACGTACTCAAGCCACGGCATTCCCCAGGCGATTGAATTTGATGCATTTCATTATTTCTGGAACGTGACTGGAGTGGCGTTTCTTCTCCGTGGTTGGTTGTCGTTGTTTGCTCGCGTTGGTATGTTGGTGACAGCGAGTGGCTTTATTTTTCCACGATATCACATTTTCCTTGTCTACTCCTCGTGGCCGTCCTTTCCTTTCCGCTTGCAACCATGCAAAACCCGTGTGCCAGTGCGTGTCTCGATGATTCACAAGCACACACGCGGACAAGATTTGAGATTTAATTCCCCCTGTGGCCACATGACCATACACTTGCGCGCTCTCTCTCGCTCTCTGTCCGGTCCATCACGCGTCTGGCTGGGCCATTAGATAAGCGATTGACATTTCCATTCGGTTTCATCGACTGGCCTGGTGGGACGTGATTCTGCGTACGATAAAGAAACCTGTGGTCGCTCGTACTCGCAATGTGTGTGTTGTGAAATTTGTTCCTATTATTACACTGTCACATGACGATGCATATGTGCGGCCAGTTCTTACTTACGTACGCGTTTGCACAGCCCCATCGGGGGTACTCATCTTGTGCGGTTTGAACGATCGAAAGATGACGGACGCTTGATTCCAATCGTAAATTAGACGGTCAAGTGTGCTCTTTCCCCTACGAGATCAGTGCCAGGTGCTGCAAATCTTGACCATGATTCAGTTAATGTCTGCCAAACACACCAGCAGCAGTCGTCCCTGTTCGTGTCTGGATGGCACAGCATCTTCATACGAGCAGGCATTTAAAAAAAGGGTACAGTGTGTGTAAATTTGGCTAGCAACATTCCTTTCTTCCATCTCACACACAATCTAAATTGCCCTTTCAGCGGATTTGTGCGCTTCAAAGTGTCTTCCTACGCGTCCGGATAGCTGACGGGTACAGCGCGCGTGTGTTTTAGAAAGGAACACATTTTTGCACATTTTATTACTCCCTAATGGCTACTATCTGTCCGCGAGCGATGGTTTATTAGGCAGATCTCTCCCACGGGCCAGATAGCTCCGGGGGCCTGCGTTGTTAAAATGTCACACAAATGGAACTGATATGCTTAACATCATCATCAGCAGCAGCCGCCGGAGCATCATCTGCTTGCAGAGTGTGTGTGTCTGTTGGCAGAACAGAATGTTGTTGGCATGGTGTTGATGGTGTGTCATAAATTCTGCCCAGAGCTGGTGTGTTTTCTCTGACTCATCAGCACAGTTGCATGTTTGGTTATCATTTTAAAGACACTCTACCACTTTACTTACACACTTTGTAGGTTGGTTGAGTATTGCCTTTAACGCGCTGTATCCTAACTTTCTATTAGATATTAACATGCAATAGTATATGAAACACTGCAAACATGCCTTATAGCATGCAGCTAGTGAAGAGAAAGTGACCTTCCAACCCCGTAGTGTCGCACCTTTGTCGCAGCAAATGTTGCCATCGTGTGGCATCTTTCCAAATGATACAAAAAAAAACATAATCTACCTTCCACGAAGATGATTTGCTGAAGAGGTTAACGCAGCATGGACCCCTACTAGGGGTGCATATCACGTCAGTGCGCCATTGCACTCCCGACACAGGCAATGTCCATCCCAGACGTAGCAAATCAGACGCTCGTGACGAATCGGTCGAAGCGAAATCAATTGCAACGGATGACGACGAATCGACAAAATATATTTACACACATCCTTCTGTGAACACACTCGTCCCGTGCCCGTGGTCGCCGTGCCTAGCCAAGCATTGTTTCCGGGGTTTCCGTCTGTAACGCTCAAGAAAAATGACAACTCATCAGTGTGTGCTGCCCCGTTGCCTGTGGGACATTGTTACAGCATGATGGAGAGAGGGTACAGTATGGTGCGGCACCGATCGTGTACAACTGAATGGCTTGTAATGCCGCTGTGCACTGCGGGTCTTAATAATAATAACACTGCAAACATACATATTTTCGAAGACCATTATTTATAATTCCCTTCATTTGTTTGTAACTGGTCGGTGTGTACGGGGGCATGGTAGGTGCAAGGGCAACCGTAACATAAGTGGAGTTTACTTGCTTGCCTGCTTCCACCTTCAGCTTTCAACCGTCAGAGCTGTCGGAACCCATCGGACGGGGTTAGAGTTACCACTGTGTAGCATAAAATTTACTCGCAGCAGGTGGTAAACGAGGGCCTGCGACCATCGTTCGTATCGTTCTCTCTGTTGATGCTGCCTGTTCGTAGTTGGTTCCCGGGTCGATCAGAGCAGTGCTCCGGGGACTGTTTGTAGCGTCAAGAACAGCAATCACTGCAACTGAGATGTATTTGGCAATCGCACACTGGTTCGGGCTGTTGCGTTGGTACTAGGGAATACCGGGGCAGGTGGTCTTGGGCCCCGGAGAAACTCCGGCTACAATCTCAATGTCAATCTTGAAAGCAGAAACAAGGGAAATCAGTGAGTGCAGCAGCGCTCGGTCATTGCAGTCGCAAGTCAGTCAAAACTTGTCAATTTGATTTGCTCGGCAGAAGGGGATTGCATAATGAAGCTCAATCTTTTACTTTACTCGATTAGAAAAAGTGTGTTCAGTTGCTGTACAATTTACCTTTTATTCATTGGTTATATAGACATGGTTAGCATAAAGTTTCAGAAACTGTTAGCTAATGAAGAGTAGTTTTGATCATTTGTATTTTAAAAATAGAGATAGTTAAAAATTCACTTTACGGATTTGTTGATTTTAGAAAGGTCTCAATTTTAAATTCACCAAATTCTCAAACGTAATACATTGCGAGTATAAAACATAAATATTTCAGAAGATTTTACATTTTGTAATACTATTATGATATTATTCAATAACACATTATACTGTTAAGAGTGTGTTTTTGTTTCTTTTTATTTTTATTTTTAGCTTTTAGAATAGACTTCAATACACTAGGCGACAGCAACAACTAGCAAAAAGCAGTTGTACACTATCCAAACAATCATGTTTACATGCACTACTATATATGTTCAATTAAAATGCTTATTGTTCAATGTGGCTTACTTTCTCGTTTTTGCAGGTTGATCGTATAGGTTCGCTAAACTGGAATTACAAAGCGATATTGCTGCAAAAATTTAAAGGTAAATGGTTTTAAAGGTCTTTTTATACCATCCTGTATATAAATAAATGTAAGTGAGAGATAGTAACCCAACAACACTTTATTGTAGATATTTGTAAAGATAAAGATTTTTTTATTGTTTTATAGAATCTTGTAGCCTTTTGGCTGACATTCGAAGCTTTTCTTTTATTGTTATTTACAAATTATTGCTAACGGCGATGTATATGGTTCGATATAATTTTGTTATATACATTTACCGCTTTTAAGAAATTCACTTCATTGCTTTCATTTTCTTCGTTGTTTGATAATACTTCATCTATATTGTTTCCTAAATTGAGTATTTCCCTTTACGTGTCGTTTGCTACCTACTCTGTTATTGCAATTTCGCAGAAGCTGTATTTTTCGGGATCAGATTTAGACCTGTGTGTGAGACGAATGTGCTCTATTCGGAGTCTAGTCAGAATCGCTTGCTTATGGTGATTGTTATTTTTAAAAACATAAGGCGTTACTCTACTTTTAACTAATCTAGGCTTGTTTTCATTCAATTTCCACTATTCGTTTTCACTGGCCTCAAGTGGTGAGGACTGTCAGCCCAATTTATAATGAGGCAGAAATAACAGGCAGGCTTAGAATTGTTTCTTTAAACCTTCCTTACACAAGAAAATCAACTGTTTAAGTTGTGATCCTCTTCAATGAAATATTTGTTTGCTGGTATTGCCGTGCATAGCTCAAACTCTCTAATTACGATTAAGTTGAAATGGTTTTGTTTGAAATAATTTCAGCGTCTCATAATTTTAAAATTGCAAATTAAATTAACTAATTTCCTTCGCATGCCGATTCAGAGAAGCGACACGAAGGCTGCATTTACGTCATGTATTTGAAAGACTCACAGCTCTCCCAGTTGCTCGAAACGCTGGAAACTAAATCAACCGCTTCCAATCAATAAACATGGATTATGCCAGTAATTTATGTTTGTCTTTTGCCAGTTTTATCCAGAAGAGAAAACGCAACCCGACCTCGGCAGCAGCAACAGCAGCGTGGAGTTGGCAATTTATATCCCTTCCCTCCCTTCTCGGGACGACGGGCCACCATTAGCACCATCAGCGCCGCGATAGTGAAACGGAGTTGTCGTCATCGTAACGACTGTTTACTAACCGTTTGTGGCAACAAATTGCACTTAGCAGCTCCGGGCAGCGAGCTTCCCCAACCAGCTCGGTGGGGCTCACGCGGGACCGGGATTAGTGTAGCGATTGTAAATAATTCGCTCTTTGCGCTTCCCGTCGTCTGCTTCGGATACACTTTCTTCGCCGGGTATGTCAACAAGAAGGGTACGCACCCGCTAAATGCCACACACACAACGGCCACCGACCGACCTACATTGTTGGAGCACAGTGAGAACGAATTATGATGAAATCGCTTTGAAGTCCCTTCTGACTAACCCTCTTTGGACCCAGGGTCCGAGGTTTGTTCAAACGAGACTGACTGGTGTGGTCAGAGTGGACTTAATTGAGCTAACAAGAACGGGGATTAGCTTGTGGAGGGAGAAAACCTTGCTCGGTGAAGGTATTTTCCACGACTTTAGGATTTAATGTATAAATTGAATTTGGTTCTATTTAAATGGTACGCGTAGATATTGATCTTCATGAAAAAGTTGTAGGTAGAGGAACGTCTGATGGTATCGAACACACATAATGGGGGGGGGGGAGCTGTAGCAAGTTGTCCAACGACGATGCTCATGGAAACAGGACTGCCGGAACGTGTTAACCTCTTCGGAACATCGGTTGAGGATGATCCGTTTCAAGCGAAATTGCTGCCACACGAAACCGTTGCTATCGGTAACACGATTATCAACTACATGCTGGAAAGATGATATATTTTTACTTCAGTGCCATCCGTGCAGGCCCGCTCAAAAGTATCTTCACCATATGTGGCACTCGATGGAAGCGTGGTTGTTTGTTTAGCATTTCGACGCAATCGACGACTCCTTTATGTGAGGTCGGTTTTTGCTTCCGTCCGTGCAGTGTGGCAGCATGATAAAATTAGACCATTCATCCACCGTTCGCCCTCACTCCAACCACACACTAGTATGGACGGGGGGATTCCGGAGAAAGGCCAACGATTGCGTTTCCGTCGAAAAAATAATCGGAAATCTCGTTACGACGTTAGCAACGCCGGGGGAGGTCGTCTTGCAATTAAGACGATACGCCACGTGCGACTTTATGCCGGGTGCGTGTTCGGATTATGGAAAATCCCCGACTCCTTCCGGGGACGACGACGACGACGACGGATGCGGTATACCAATAGTAGTAGCGTGATACCTGCAGCCACCCCCGCACAATGTGTTTGATTCAGCATTCCGACTACGATTACGCGGCGACTTCCCCAGCCAAGCAGCAGTACACAAACGGTCACGTTGGCAACGATTTGGCTTCGGCGGGGGACACAAACACATACACTTCGACGACACATCGTTTCGCTTGTGCTCCTGACGGTTATTATTACGGCTTTACTTTTTTATTTTACTTACCGTGGCGTTTCGTCCACATTTACCACTCGTCGAAACAATAAATAACTTCCTGCTTGGAGCATTCCTTCCCTCGCTGGGTGTGCGTGGGAACTTGCAGGGTGAGTGCGGCGTTTTTTTTTGCAGTCCTTCACAATCCCATGAAATGCGATCGAAATGGTTCGTAAATAAATGTATTTCGTTCCACAGCACGCCAGTCATGGATCCGGGTGGAAGATAAATTGAATTTCATAATCGCTTGATGAAATCGTATCGGAGATGTATCATAAACACTGTTGAACCTCACGTACGCCACAATCAGGTCGTTTATTTTGGCCGATCATTTTCCGTATCGACGACATCTGTATGAGTGTTACAGAGTTTTTCAAGTAATTTTGCAATAAGTGAATGATGTGTTATTTGATCCATTTTTTTATTCACTAAATAATTAGCATATGAAAATTCACTCCAAATTACTTTATTTACATTTCGTTTGGCTCGACAGATCGTGCTACGCGCTGTTGTAAATGAAATGTACAACAATTTATTTATTTATTTGTTTGAAAACCCCTGTATCTTCGTGTGTGCACGTTGATGCTATGATGGAAGAACTGTTGGAGGTTTCGTCCCACGAATGAAACGTCGAATTGATTATTGCCAACACTAAGCAAGATCACGGGATCGAACAAAATAGCCTGCGTCTTAAGTCGATCTCAGTATCTCTGAAGACGAGCTGAAATGAAATCCGAGTGTCTCGGGGTTAGCATTTGGACGAAAATTAGAATACAGCACTCAAATTCTTCCCTCGCTTTCAGATCTCCTCTTTTTTCTTGAAGCCCTCTGCAACTTTGATTAGCCCAAACTACACGATCTTAGGCTGCTATCATTGAATTTATTCGTAGGGATGGCGTACGTCTCGACACTTGTTTTCACGTAACGTCTTTATGCGCTCATGCGGAATCCCTCTAAATCCCTCACGGGAATTACTAAAGCAATCATCTAGTACGCAAGAAAACAGCAGAAAAATGAGTGAAGCTGAGCGTCGGGACGTAAGCCGCCGCTACGAACGGATTCAATGATGCAGTCAAATGGTTTTCCGCATTGGATATTTATTATTTACTTTGTTTACAATAATTATTGATATTACTTATGCTATAAAACAATGTAAAACCATGTTCGTTTATAACAACATGTTATGTTATTATGTTCAACACTATCTGGTTCTGTTTACAGCTCACATTTCCAATCTACTATTTGTTACAGGTCAGGCAAGTTATTTGCAACAAACAATGAAACAAATCACTTACACATAATACACATTGCTGTTGATTGTTCGTATGGTTGTGCATTACCGAAAAACAAACAACAAAATTGCAAAATGAAGCAAAACACATGTTCCAATCACACAATATTAATTGTTTGTTCGTGTTATTTAAGGCAGCATTGTTTTTTTTTAATAAACTAAAATGTTGTTAGTGACGCAAAAATGAATATATTATACTACACATTTAGATGAAACATGTATATTTTGTAACAAATAATCTTGTCCATTTTCGCTCGATCAATAAATGGTCCTTTCTGTTTCATTTAGGTTATTGTTGAAGTTTTGAAAAGCTACAACAATTCATTAAAACTGATTTGCTTTTATTGTTGTCTTTTGTTTCGAATAATTTAGTAAACCTTTAATGAAAATTTAACTTTGGAACATTGAAATAAAGACACTAATAGTCGAAAGAATGGCACAACCAACCTCTATGCGGCTATGCATTTGTTTTAACACAATCTGTTTCATATACAATTACACTACCTACTACCCGTATTCCACAGTCTCGTTGCATATGCTGCTCTCACACGCTGTCCGATGGTAATGTCATTAAATCCAATACCCTGACCCATAAATTAAATGGGAAGCTTTGTAACAGTCACGATAAGATGCAAAACAAACCATCGCCTTTGTTGGCGGTGTGAGATGACGGCGACAGACAAGGAAATATGTACTCATTTAGGAAGGTACACACCTTTCACATCCGGTTCCTCGCGCACGGAACTATCGAACCGCTTTGCCGGTTGATAATGTTGGACATTCTTCCAGCGGTCACCGGGCGGAAACACACATACACAACAGACAAACATGGGACACGCACATCACAGCCAGCCACACGAGAATGCAACCGATTGTGTGTGGCACTGTCGAGTTCTCCCGTTCCTGGGGTAAATCAATCAAAAGTGTTCGTTTACACGATTGTACCCCCCTGAACGGTGGCGGCGAGGTGGTTGAAGATGATGAAAGGGGAATGAGAATCGTTGGTCAATGTCCTGGTTGGTTGGTACAGCTTTAGGTGGCACGGGAGAAGCAAGTGGGACGAATGGTGGGGGCATAGTTCCCCACAATCAAACCTAGCAAATGGCGCCATTAAAATCCACTCTCGCATATGTCAACAGTCGCTGGAATACCGTCCGGGGCGCGCACAATCATGCATGGCGGGTAACGTCTTTATGCGTTAGAAGCGGTTCCCCGCTTTCTTCAGATGTGAGGCCGGAGATGGAGGGAATCGTTTATTTTTCCGTTTCAATTGTGTAAAGTTCGATTACGGCCCGGCCATGGCGGCAGTCGAGTCCGTCCATCCGTTTATCAGCCTCTCTCGATCCATCGAGATCGAGGCCGATGCGTAGAGGAACGCCGAGCCAAGAGAATATGTGTTTACGTTGTCGGTCATTCAGCTTAATTTATCTTTATTTGCTTAATGCGGCCAAAGGGGCCACTTAGTTTACGAGCCCGATTGTCTGTCCGCTCGAAACAAACACACGCGCGCGCATACAGGCAGTGAAAGAACTGTAGAACATTATTTTCCGTTTGATGTATCGTTACAAGAGCAATATAAAGAGCATTAGATGAGGCGAATATAGAGGGCGGCAAAGGTGAACATGGGCCCCACCTCTATGCCACCAACCTCTATATACACATTAATTGATCTGTGTATTATTATTGGTCAGTTCATGCCCATCGGGGGGCACCGAACTCTCACTCTCTCCATCTCTGCCTTGCTCGCGCCTTCAGTGCAGGGTAATCGATGTCTAATAAAAACGAGGCGTGAAATGTTACTATTAAGATCCTTTTCGAACGCTCCTTCTCTACTGCGAAGGCTGTTCGCGTCTTGCGAAGCACTTTGTCTCAAGTTCCGCGCAAACACATACACACATGGGCGTAGATCATGCGCTCGCTCGCGTGCAATGCTGCACTGCAGCATCTCGTTGACGTTGTGTGTGCATGCATGCAGTGGATTTAATAAATACGGGAATTAATACGACGCTCTCAACGCCCAGCAGCACCAGCGTGGCCCAGGTGCGACCATACACACGCATACACCCGTTCCTCGCACTCTAGCGCATGCCTTTTGGTGGAAGCTATTACCCCTCAGAAAGGGGTAAAGGGGGCGGGAAGTGGAACGATGGCAGAAAACAGTGTAGCGTCGTGTATAATTTATGGTTTATCGATAATAAATTACGAGCGATTATAATTGATTTAACGTGTACCTGTGCGCGACCTATAAGGCATCACCCACCGCCATTTCCTGTCATCCGGCCGCGGTTCGCTGTTTGGCCAAACGCAGGGCTGTGCACAAGCTGCTATTAATCTACCGCCTATCTTATGGGGGCATCGGGAGTCTAATTTATCCTCAAAATTGGCAGCTCTTAACGATATTGCCGGTAAAGGTGTAGTTGCACGTGTGCTTGCGAAGGTTACTTTATGCATGTCGCGTCAAAACTGCCCTTGTTTGGATTGACATGTTCTCGCAGGAGTTGAAAAAGATCGATGTTGAGCCGAAACACATCGTTATGTTGGGATGAAGATGAGCATAAATTCTAAAAATAGATTGGCAACCGAATGTGTTTTCGGCGCATGAGGCACCTTTGGAAGAGGCTGTGTTGAAATAAGCTTTTAAGCGGCGGAAAATCAAGAGCCTCTTTAGCTCAGTGGTAGAGCGCTGGTCTCGTAAACCAGCGGTCGTGAGTTCAAACCTCACAGGAGGCACAATGCTGTGGTAGCGGGATGCTTTTTGCTTGATTTTTGATCTCAGGCATTATTTTATTTGTATTTTGTTAATGTTTTATTGAGCAAGGTCTATGATTTTTTTTCATTACCTTCACTATGTTTCATAAAACGGAAATAAGTACATGTTATAAACAAAATAAGTAACTGTGTACATTGTATTATTTTTTTATTCATGTACTGATTTATGTACTCTGGTATGAACTACACAGACTTTGACCCTGACCTTTGAACCTCTGTATTGTCATGTTGACGTCCAAAATTTCTGTGGAACTGTGTGGGACTGTGTAATCATAGTTAAAGTAGAGTTAAAATAGAGTTATAAGAGGCTACTTTTCTTCTATGTTCGTTGTGCAGAAATGTACATTGTCTATCAGTTCTAGTTATCTTACATAATAAGACGACAATAATGTTTCAAGTGTATTTTTTAATGAAAACATTTTTACAGATTTATACGGTATACTCTTCCTTGCAAGGCATTCTCAGTTGGTCTTTAAGTGCAATGCTGGAGCAATGTAAAGGGTGGTCAATCATACTTTTTTTCCTATCTGTCTCCGATCTCCGAAACTATATCGATTTGTTCAGTAAAAGAGTGAAATGTAACAAAAAAATCTTTACTAGATTCCCTTTGTTGCACTTGATTTCAAAATTCCTAGAGCTATAAACCCCGAACCGTACACATTCAATGTAGCAACCCTCCTCAAAATTCAAGCTCGAAGGACGTTTTGCCGGGTTTTTAAATTCGTTGTTTTGTCATCCCGCTGCGCGTTGCTCTGCTTCACGTCGCTCCCTCCTGCCAGCCAGTAATTATGACATTTATATTATTTTGTCATTAATTTTAATACAGTTCCCCTACGGCATGTTCCAGTCGGAGTGTTGTCGGCTCGTGTGGTTTCTGTGCTGCTTGTTTATCTTCCATTTCGTTTCCCTGCCATTCGACTGGACAGCCGCAGTCCGGCTTCCCTGTCACAAACCAGGGTGGTAAGCGATGGGGGGTGTTTCGGCGAAGGCGGCAACTATGATGCGGGTTGCTGTGGGCCTGTACGGTTGGAGATAATAACGTTGGTCGTGCACATTCCGGAACCGTTTTTGCGTTTGATCGCGGTCTGAGCGAGCTATTTATCAATCGGCATCAGCGAAGCATGTGTGTGTGTGTTTGTCGTGTCCTTCGTTTGAAACAATTAGAGCGAGCGCAAGCAACGCTGTGAGCTGGAAGAGGGTTAAATTCAATTTTGCAAAATGCAAATTATTTAAAACTAATTACCCAACATCAATCGAACGGCGCAGGCCACAACGTAACGGAGCAATTTCGAACGGTTGCGGTTGCGTCGGGCCAAATCAATCAGAAAGTCGCGGAAGCGAATGGAAGTTGCTGGAGGCCACGTTGAAGAGTGTAAAGTGTTTTGGAGTTTTTACCTTGATTTTTAATCAGTTTTTCACGGCAAATAGGGATATATAGGCCAATGCTTTTAAAGGTACGAAGAATATAAATTATACTTTCCAGCCATTCACATTGCATACATCTCCCAATCTAAGTAACTGAGCACGCAATTGTTAAGCTGCACGGGCTAGTAATTTTTAATTGATTTATTTTTCTACTGTTTTGCGTACTATTTTAACTTTCAAAGGACGAACAAGCTCCCAGGCGCCATGGCAGCATCGTTCAAAATTAGCATTCGGATGAGCTGCCACGGCTGCGGGTACTTGTCCTTCCTTCCTCCACCCTGTTTGGCGCAGCATCCCACTCTGCCACTCTCTCGTGGACCATTTTGTGCGAATGTCGGTCGTTATCGTGTCACGTACCGGCAACGTAATTCAGTGCGGGAAGGAAGCGCATTTGTTTAGCATAAATAACAACGGCTGCTGCTGGGTCGCGCTGTTGTGTTGTTGACTCTGTCTGGCCTCGTTGTGCCAGTGTTTGCCGGGTATTGCCGTAGGGGGTGAATACATTTTTCAAATCACACGCCCATCCACCCACAGCACCCACTCTCCCTTCGGTAGACTATATTTTGTTTGTTTCCATCTCATGCATGTAGCGTCTCACGGACGTGGGTTTGCATGCCGGAGGAGGACATGAGGCTGATGGGAGGTTGGAATACTAGACGACGGCAGTGACGACCACAGATCGGATGGCTCGGATGCTGTTTACCATTGTGATCAAATTGCGCGGATTTTTCCATACTAATAACGGAGTGGTGGCCTTTTGTTTTCTCTGCATCACACCAAACGCTCAGCGGTTTTTCATCGATGGTGTATAGGATTTGTGTGATTATGGGCTCGCTTGATTACTTGCGCTGGCAGGTTTCTGTGTATTCCACAAAAGTGAGCCAAATCAATCAATCTTGGGACGTTTTCTCTTGTGACTGATGGTGAAGAACAGATCACGGTTCGTTTGTTTGACATGCATCACTTTCCAGACTGTCAATAAAGGGCTTAGCAAAGGCGTGTAGATTAATGAGAATATTACAGGGTTTTCCAGGAGTTCTCATAGCTGTGGGACGCTTAATTTACTCTGTCTTAAGGGAAATTAACTTATTGTAATGGGAATTGGACTCTATAGCACCATTGTTGGACAAACCAATAAGAATTTCCAAGGAGCCTGTCCAAAAGGGTGCCATAAAGTCCATTTTCCAACATATGACAATCACTTCCAATAAGAAAGTATCAAGGAAGTGTCCCACAACTTTGAGAACCCCTGGAAAACCCTGTATATCCACGGAATACGTGGATAAGGACGAATAAGGTCTGGTTTTGATGAATTTTTATTAGTATGAAATTGGTTTTTTGTATGATTTGAGTTAAAACCATCGACTATCATCTGCTTTTATCAGTTTTCCATTCATGAAAATTCATTTAGGGTAGTTAAATACATTCACTTCAAGATATTACTCCTTGATTTGAATAACTTCTAATTTAACGATTCATCATTGTCTACTACTGACGTGCTTTTTAAAAGTATGTTTTCTGTTTCTAGTAACGTCTGTTTTGTGTGCAGTACTAACACTGTTGTTGCTAGTGTTTTGTGTGCAGTACTTCTAGGTAAGTCGAAAGTGAATTCCAACTTACAATAGCCGCGTGTTATCAAGAACATGTATTATTTACATGGCAGATTATTTGAGTATGCGGTATAATTATTTATTTATTATTTACGGTTTATAAACACACAGAACGCATAACAAAATTGTCATAGAAAAACGAAAACAAAGGAGAACCTATACTAACAGCCCACCCAGCCTATATAAACAAGTAACTGAATGGTACCAAATAAGTATAACAATTGTTAGTTTTCTGAAAACAAACAGCATTTTTAGACCCCTAAATAAGCATTACGTATAATTAGACAAATTTTAAAATTACTGTTCGGAATTCGATCAATATAAGCTCAAATATTGTGTGTTCCTTATGGAGCTCATTTCCTTTTTTCCTTTTTTTCGAATTCATAACAGACGTAGATTTGCTTTTCTTCTGTATTCTCACACTGCCTTTTTGTTGGCTACTAACACAGTGAACTTTCATCTGTGATTTAACGTAATTTTCTGTAATTATTTGCATTGATGAAAATTCGTGCGATCGCTTTTGACCGTAAGATAAGGGACAGATGGTGAGATTTGTTGTCAAAAAGTGTTTTGAAATTAACATTTAGCAAATAAAGCACTTCTGTATAGTGAAGACATATGGCACCAAACGTTAAAGATTGTTTGATGCACATACAGAGGTTGCCACCTAATTTTGGCCGTAAGGCATCAATTTTTTATAGTGCGCATACATTTTTGACTCAGATTGTGACACACTGTCAAAAATTGTTGCCTTCGAGACAAAAATAAGTGAGGTAGAGTCAACATTTAGCGGCAACGACTGTAAAGTTAGATATTTTTACAGATTTTAGGCTATTAGAATAATGGTTGTAAAATATTTTGATCTACCCTTTGTCTTTGTCACCCCTTCAACGTGTTTCGATAATATGTGAAATAAACAGGGCATTAACATATCTTACTTAATAATGTTATAAAGATACATCAAACGATAACAAGTGGTCTGGATGAGCTTTGCAAAATTTCCCAAAGAAATTTCCACCATGGTAATACGAACACGCACCGCGTTTACAATAAACGCCCAACAAGGCGTTACCCTATGGCTGCTGGGCTCATGTAATTGCCATAAATAAAATCACACCGCTTGAGCGCAAAGTTTCGTGACATTTTTTTCCGTACACGATCACATACACACGTGTGTAAAACGCGCAGCCCCGTGCGAGCCACCGTACCCCCGGAGCTGATGCTCTGCGGGGGACACTTTTTATAGCAGTGGATGTATTTTGTGTGTGTGTTTTTTCCCGTCTTTACTTATGCTCAACGAATGATAGCACTTTCGTGGTACGTGGTTTGCGGTCGTTTGCCTTTGGGAAAGGAATTAGTGCCTTAGCCTCGGCGCGCTTGCCCGTGCTGCAGGCAAACTCCGCCATAAAACAATAAAGTACATTTATCTCCGTGAATTCGCGTGTATCGTCGATCCGTTCGTTGCATGCACAGACATGGGCAATGCACGATGCTAACCGTGGTCGTCTCGGCTGGTTGGCAGGAAAATATGACAACTGCGTGAGTGCGCCCACGTGTCGCCGTTCTACAGCCCGCTTACAGGGCGGTTTTACCGAACGGACAGTTACCATCCACGTGGATGGCATGAAATCGACGGCGTTCGGCAAACGTTCACTGGATCGGAATTCACTACGAAGACACCACTACAATGTGTGTCCGGTTCGGTAGGAGAAAGAAATGCGCAAAATAAAAACACCGTTTCTTACCCTTTGGTTAGTTGCGCTATTCCTTCTTTGTTTTTTTTAAGTGTATAGTTCACTATCACCAATCGGTCTACTCGTTCAGCTCGTGCATGCTCTTCCGGCTGATTGCTCTCATAACATTGCTGTGTCTTCGCACGGCCTCGTGCGCTGACATTATTTGATAACGGAGTGCGAAAGTGAAAAACAAAAACAAAACACAAAAAACGGCAGGCATGCACGCGTGTCTTACTACGCGCGCAACATAAACATTATTCCGGTCGCCGTAAATTGTGTGTGCCTGTGTGTGCCTTTATCGGCAAAGATGATTCGACTAACCGGTGCGCGGCGGTGAAGGAAGCATTGTTTACGGCGCCTGGTCCGCTTTGATTGCATGAATAAAGGGAAACGGATTTCCCGAGCACGACGAACCACGCCAACCATAGGGAGGGAATGCTAAAAAGCTGCCACCACACTCGTGCGCACAGCCGCGTTTGTGTCCAAGTGTGCTCCGCTGCCCTACTATTGTTGCGATACGATGCGGGCGTGCACAGAAGGTGGCAACTTGTGTTATATATATATTTTGTTTTTTTGCTTTCCACGGTCGAGCATCGGCCCATAGGAGGATCCGTTTGCCCCAGCGCGCAATCAAAACGGATCGCGGAAAATGAGCACAAAGTGACGAACAAAGCGAATGAGAGTGAAGAACCGCGCGCGCCCTCAAACACAATGTGTGCCGTGTGACGGTGAAGGCCGTTTGCCTGTGCGTTGGCCGTATTAAATAATAACCTCCCGCGTTGAATGATGATTATGATGTGTGGTGCAGCTACTACTCCGGCGTTTCTTTCTCGTTGGGTGGAAGGGTGATGGTTTAAAGGGAGGGGGAGTGGGAGTAGTATGTGTTTAAGTCGATAGTAAAGATGCAATTGCCTCGGTCGGAGGATAGGATTAACAAGCCTGCCAGTCGTAGATTGAAGGGTAATTGGCAGTATGTCTGCTTTGATGGAGAAGTGCATTCGCTGCGGGTGCACACTTCTCACATTTCTGCCTGTCGACACGCATTTCCGCATGAGTGGTTATCGCTGGGGAGGAATGGATAGCTGACGTAAAGTAAGGTGACACTTGCCTGATGTCAAGGGTGGAGCATACTGATGCTTATTTCTTAATCCATTCTTCACAATTACTGGAATAGGTGAGATTTTCCAGTTCGAGTCACACTCTGATATGCAGATTGAATTTATATACAAAATCTGCCTTATGTATGTTAAAAGTTAGAAGGATTTGGTATATGAATGTTTTATTCAGGATACAACATATTCATTATTTTTTATTTGCTATTCTTGCTGTTTAAAATGTTCTTATTTATCTTACAGGGTTTCCCACGATTTATTGGTCAGTTCCCATGATTTGTTGGTGCGTTCCTACGATTTTTTGGTCGTATCCCATTGATTTTTGGTTCGTTACCATAATTTATTGGTATTTTCCGATTGGATATCAACACAATTAGACCAAAAAAATCTGGGAAACGACCAAAAAATCGTGGGAACGCACCAAAAAAATATGGGAATCCACCAAAAATTGATGGGAACCAACCAATAAATCGTGGGAAACCCTGTATTACTATATAATAATAACGTTCTGTACTTCTTAGTCTTAAGCGAATAATTCGGTGTACCTCTATTTATCTATTGGCGGGTGAAATTGACTTCTAAAAATACTTCTTTTACTATTTTATAAAAGGGAAATATTTTTTCCATGCTTTTAAAGTTTTTACTGAAAAAAATTGATAAAAAATTAGAATCAGTTTCCGTTGTGCATATTTTCTGATATAATATTTCTGCTCCTGAGTATTGGCCCTTTCATGTGCCGTAAAATGAACTTATTTGATGGGAATTTAGTGTTTGAAATTGATGAATGCCAAATTATATTCCATTTTATTGTGCTTTTGAAATCTTTCTGATGTGAACAATCACATTTTTGTTATCTATTTCTGTTAAGCTTATTCAATTGCTATAGTTTTCTTCTATGAATAGCGTGGTACAGTATCTAATAAATGAGTATTATTATTATTATTACTATAATTATTATTATTATTATTATTATTATTTTTATTATTATTATTATTATTATTATTATGATCATTACCATTATTATTATTATTTCTTTAATAATCATAATAATAATAATAATAATAATAATAATAATAATAATAATAATAATAATAATAATAATAATAATAATAATAATGATTAATAATTATAATAATAATTATAATTATAATAATTATATAATAATAATAATAATAATAATAATAATAATAATAATAATAATTATATTATACAATTATTATTATTATTATTTTTATTATTATTATTTTTATTATTTTTATTATTTTTATTATTATTTATATTATTATCATTATTATTATTATTATTATTATTATTATTATTATTATTATTATTATTATTATTATTATCTATTATTATTATTATTATTATTATATCATTATTAATATTATATTTTTCATAATACATTTCGTTCCAATATACAGGCAAGCCTCGAGATACCATGATTTTGATTTTTATTTTGACAGTTTAAAGTTGTCATTTGGAAGGAGTTTTTATTTTTTTTTTATTTCTTACTGATAACCGTTACACACACAATTATGAAGATTCTCTAACTACCCAAACTTGAATATAGATATCGAGTAAGCGACTTCTGGAATCAAACTAATACATTACTACATTGTTTGAGTTAAAATACAACATATAATAGATTTCGGCTCTTCAACTTGGATGATAAACTTTGTATTGAAAGATATTTGACTTGCGACTTTTTCGATTTGCACCTTGCTTTGTGACATTTTTTACAAATACAGTCGTATCTCAGTGTTTACCTTTAATTTCTGAAATATTTCTGAATGGCTTCAATTTTTAAAATGAATGGCCTCAATGCGTAGTGCTTTGCTCTTTAGTTCATAGTTTAAAGGTAACCCATAAATAATCATCAAAAGTGGAAAGATGATAATGCTTTGGGATAGAAAAATGATTTTTCACATTTTCAATTGTGAACGAAAACATATTTGTTTGCATACAGAAGAATGTGTGTTGAAATGAATATTTTAAGGGAGCTTATCGATACAGCCAAAGTGAAACTATTCAAACATTTTCCTAAACAATGCATCAAGCTGATTTGTCTTTGCTGCGAGTTATTCCTCTACTTTTGCAAAGAACCGAATTATAAAGAACAATAACAAACAACAGGTGCACGATAGGAAGGTCGCTTTTACTGTCAATAAAAGATAATGTAATCCTATTAAATACAATCTAACATTAGTACGGTGCTCTGTTCTGTAAAAACATCGATTTAATCTTGGTAAACATTTCTTCTGCCGACGGCCCCCTTCAAACGGCACACATGTGCACGAAACTACACGAAATGCAGTAGGAAAGCGATGCTTTAATAACACTTTCGTGAATGAACAACCACAGTAATTAAATAAATGCACTTTTCATTGCAAAACCCTTCTTTCACCCCGAAGGTTTCGGTTGCACCAGCTCGAGCCCAGTCACATCTGTTGTTACTCGGTGCTCGCGTTGTTCGCTCAACCAGCCAGCTCGTTTTTGCAGCGCAAGTGAACGTAGGTCGATGATTGCGACAACTTAAATGCCCCACGGTCTTCCTTTGGCCAAAGGAAAGGAAAGCGCTCGCAGGAAAGGACGCGCGGCCATTACCGACCACTTACCCAGGGTGATACTTGTGAGAAAAACAAAACCCCCTTCAAACTGCAACCAATCAGGAAATGGCATTTAAGAGAGTAACTATCCCCAACGCCCAACCAACCGCTCGTAGCAGTCGCGTAGCTCAATTACAGGGTTTGCTCGCAGAGGAGGAAACAGCAGCCGGGTGTTTGGTAGGGAATTATTTCGGAAATGTAGCAAATGGTAAAAGAAAAACCGCTCGTACCACTACTCTATCTAATTTGGGCGTTTGCTTCACACAACCCCGCACACACACTGCAATTACGGCACAGCACATACAGCATTATCATAAGCATTGAACAACGCATTGTCGTCGATGCACAATTAGCCGTCGATTAAAAGCCATCCGCTGCAGAGAGGGCACAGATGCTACTCAAGCACTTGCAGCGATTGGGAAATGTGTCGCGTTCCGTTGGCATTGGCCAACGCAAGGAAAGGGCCATGTGGTGATGGTGGTGCGCACACTAGGATGGCATTGTCAGCCCGCAGCTCTATAGGGCATGATAAATGGAGTGCGGAGTCTCTTTACTTCACTCGATTATTTATTCAGTACCGCCGCCGCCGTAGAAATGCAAAACTCTGACACACGAGAAGGGCGGGAAAAAAACCCACCACACGGCCCGCGATGGCTTCCCTCTTCTGTGCGTGCCACGGAGACGGTGTAGGGAAGAAAAAATGTTGCTTGACAACAATCATCTATATTTTGTCACAGGAAACACACATACACATGTGGTGCCCGAGAAGAGCGAATGGTATGAAACGACCGGGTAAAGCATTAATACTACCATCGTTGGAATTACATTAGGCAAACTTGTTTGATATACAATGTCGCCTGCCAGCAGCAGCAGCAGCATCGACGTGGTGAAGTCATTAGCGGCGACAGGCGCGGACCCAGCTGATTTCGGGAAGTATTAATATTCGTTATTAGGCAAACGCAATCGCGCGCGGATGTGGCTGACATAAAACTGTCCTCAATGAAACCCCACACAGGCATACTGACGACACACACTCACACACGCGCACACAATGCTGTGAGCGTTTGGGGGTAAAATTATAGCGCAAAAGAAAGCTGGAGTTTAAAATATGCGTGTGATGTGCGCGCTGGGAAAACTAAAACATGTTCCCATCACGGACGCCACGACCACCGCGGGATGACAGTAACGCCGGTGCTAGTGGGCGTAAATGTGTCAAGGGGGAATTGTAATTTATGGAAATGCATAACCACATACGAATGCCGTGTCATGTGCGTTCGGGTTTCGTTGACGGTTTGGCAAGAGCTTTGGCGGGAAAGTAACGATGATACAGCCAGGCACGTTCAGAAGAGACTAAAAAGTGCAAATTTTTCGTTCGTAAAAGAGCACATTAATTAATTTAAAGCCAGACTATAAAGGGAACGGTGTCACATGATTAGCGAAATGTTGCGAAAGACTGCTTGGGTAGTTGCAATTAGTTGGAGTAAATGTTGCAATATTGTAATTGCATTGACATTGACAAAAATAAATAAAGGTATTCTTAGATGAACATAACTAAGAACATGGCGTAGCTCACAATTCAATTAAATTTTCTAAATTGTCAAACCATAAAAATTACACTTTTATCGTTTTCTCGGCACATTATAACTCATTTCTCGACCAAAACTCACGCAAATGGCTAACATTTGCCAGCTCTATGCAATTAAGTTTCTCCTGTGTTCCCTTTAATCTGCATTAACGATCGATTCAACCTTTTTCCAGACAGTTTCTTCCTGCCATGGATTACAACATCGTTGTGGTTGGTCGGGCCTGTGCCTGCAGAAGAACAAATTCACCATCAATTCTACGCTCAGCCGATGCAATGCGGCAAAACGCATTAAGCCATAATCCCATGCCCATGGCCAGGAATTCCATTTCCTAATCTCAACTAGATTAATTTTTATGACCAAACTCATCCACTCGCATTCCCCGCGGTTGCGGTGCAGCACCGCCGGACTTGTAAATATCGTGTGCGGCCGCCGATTGTTCCGAACGTACAATCGCATCAATCAAGCCATTTCATGAAATCGTTTTTCGGCAGGTCCCTCTCTCTAGCAACTGCTTACCGGTTGGACCATGTGTTGGTGGCGGTGGTTGGCCGTTTTGGAATGCTGAAAATCAATCACATCCCATCGATTTTCGGCTACGGCCAGGGAACGCTCCAAAAAGGGCCACAACGTGTTTAGTTGGGATCGAAACGGAAGAAGGGCGGAAAAAGAAAGAGCGGAGCGTCTATCAATGAAAGCGAAATGGAGAGAAGAAGACAGGAATGGTTTTGCTGGCCGACAACCGGCATGCATGGGTTTTTTTCCTGTTTGTGTTCCCCTTGTAAAGCCGGGCGGTAGAGTTTTAGCCAGCCATTCCCTTGTTTTATTATGATTGATGCCCCGAAGGCTCAGCGAATTGGAAGCAATCAGTCTCCGGATGAATGAAGCCATGAACTCCCGAAACCCGAATGTGCACGCCCGTACTCTGAGGTACACGCGAAATCGAGAAACACACAGAACTCCTCTCCCTCGATAGTCTCGGAGAGCGCCAACGTGACCAGCGATTCCAATCCGAAATATGACAGAAGATAAAATAAGGCAACAGTGAAACCAGGGAACTAGCAACACGGAATCTCTGTGGCGACTGGCTCTGTACACGACCGGTGGGGCTTATGCTGGAGATGGAAAATAAACAGATAAACGGAGCTGATGGAAGGATCTGGAGTTGGGAGGATAAAATACATCCGTGGTGTAGGATAAAAACTGCAGGCGTTTGCTGGCCACATAACCGGACTGGGCCCATAGACCGAGAAGCTGTGGAGCTGGTCGAGCGGAAAGAGTATTGAATTTGGGCCCGAAATGCTAACCGCAGCAGTGTGGCCGGCAAGGTTAATTAGCATAAATTTATTAATCATATATTTTATACCCGGTGCAAACCTTTGCTTGCATACAGTAGAGAAAAAGGGAAAGAGGGAACCATGGAATGCCTCGCCAGTTTGATTGTGGGAATAATTTATACAATTTCATGTTTCAACTGCCGCATGTGTCTCTCGCAGCACACACGTACACAGCGACAACGACGTGCCTTAACGCAGAGCACTATTATTATTATCATTATTAATATTATTATTATCTGATTTTCATTCATCAGTCACAGAAGGAAAATCAACCGAATCAATTCCTTCGGATCCCCTATATACGCGAAGGGATGGAAAAGCGAACGGAAAGGTGGTAACTGACATTCGAAAAGGGGGTTTGGGGATATAAATGGACGGAGGCAACAACGGTACATGTATAATTCATCTTGCCGTAAACATAAAATTACGAATAATGATCGATTGTTGGAAATAACAATAAACTATACATTTATTCACAAATTCCATCCGTCCGTTGCGTTCGTTGATTGCAAGGTGAACCTTCGCGCGTACAAGCCCGCCGTGCGTGAGGCCGAGTCGATAAAATCATCCCCAATCGGGGCGCGGGATAACGAGACGGGTGAGACAAAAAGCGTCGTTAATTTTCCATTTCATTACGCTCTATGGAAACAACAAGCAAGTTCCTTTTTTCGTCCCGATTGCTCTGTACTGGAAGCAGTGTGATAACAACACAGGAAACTTGCTTACTCTCCGCGATCTGACCGTACTGGATGCGGATGCTAGAACCGACCAACTGACCCTCGCTCGTCTGCTGGTTAAAATTATTTGAAACTAAGCACCATACTGTGTTCTGTGTAGCTGTAGAACCAACAGGCGATTCGGAACGAGAAATAAAGAAACATTCATTGTACACACAGCGACAACTTGTTTATCCAAGTGGCCACGTTCCCAGCCATGAACGCATACTGCGCTGTGAGCGCTAGCGGAATGAATTCTAAAACTGCAGACCCCTCCTGCCAAGTATCTCGCTTAGGACGGACGTGTCCACAGATAACAACGCCAAAGTCAATTATTATCATACCATCGAGGGAGTCGAAGATGGTTACTCATCATGACCGAAGCCTACGCCCTTCCGGCGAGACCATCAGTGCGTGAGAAGAGCCCATAATATGCTCTTTATGTGCGAGGAGCTTCACTTCCTGGGCGTAGAATGCACCCCTAGTAGGCGTACGCTAGCATCACTCGTCAAACAAAACGGTCCTACAATGCCAAACGAAGGGAAAAGATAGCTGCCACTATCATACACATGTTGTGAAGTTTAAGGCAATTCCAGACAGTGAAGATAGAGAGAAAACAGCCTTCACCTACTCGCACACACAAACTGGCAACAAAAGGATATCCATCTCGATCGATGGAGGTCCGTTTAGAGCAGGCAGAAACCACCTCACCCGAGATTTTTGGGATGTTTGTTGTGTATATGTTGTGCTGGAATTGAGCAGAATGAAGATAAATTAAGATGAAATATGTCACCAGCAGATAGCGCAAAGTAGCATGAATCGGGATAAACTTGAACCATTGTCGCGGCTGCCAACGCTAGGGACCTAAATGCGGGACCGAAACGCTTTACAGCTTTACCCACGAGTATGCCTGCGTGTGCATGCGTTAAGAAGCAACTGGAAAGAACATTTTTCAGTAGAGTTAAATCCTTTATTCTATTTTCAAATGGAACACCGGTTCGTTTACAGTGGATGCATTGTTTATAGCACTCCGTTGTGCGGTGTTTGAGAAGAGGTTGATTGTTCGCAATGGGAACAGTACAGAAGGGCACCCGTCGCGGAGAAGAGTCACTCTCAAAAAACGACAAAACAATCGAGCCTTCTAGTCGAGACGACAAATGCCAAACCATAGCGTTTTAAAGCGACCTCCGTCGTGCCGGGCGGCAGTACGTCCTGAAGGTTCTGTAAATTCACGTCACAACGGGTTGACTTGGGTCGTAAATGACGGCAACGCTCCAAGATTACGGGCTTCACGTTCCTCACGTTCCACCTACCGAGCGGGGACGGCACACAACAAGTCTTGGTGTGTGGCTCTTGGTTCGTCGAGAATTACCTCCAGCAGAGCCGCTGTAAACAGTACGAATAGCGAAAGGAAAATCATAGCCAGGGTAGCTCTTATCCCCAACGTAACCGTGCTTTGCTTGCTCAGTGGCTGTCTCGTTAGGTTAGTTCCAAGCGAACGCAGGCAAAGGCTAAGGCACCGAAAACGGCCGTGAATAGGGATGCAGTTTATGGTGCTTTAAAATTGTACTTTTAATTGAAAAATGTGACGTAAATTATGATCCATGCAGTGTGTGCACCTCGGCGTGTGCAGGGCTAGCATATGTGTTTGTGTTGGGGTTGGAAACGAATGAGCTCCGCTTGGTTAGGAAGGTTCTAACCCAAGAAAAGTCGACCACAAACGTGGGATGAAACGACAATCATAATAATGATCTCTCCCACGTACGTGTATGTCACCTATCGGGAGGAAATCGTAGGTGTTGGAGAAGGGATTAGAACAATCTCATAAGCTTGAATCTTATTAAAGATTTTAGTGATCTTGGCTGTGAGAAGGGTGGATTATAAATGTTCTCATTCTTCGTTCAAGCATTGCACACAATGAGGTTGGTATTGGTTGTCATAATGGAAGAAGCATCGGAGTTTACGTTGTTCACTTAAACAAATGTTAATATGTTCATTAACCTCAGTTTTTTCAAAATTGATTGCATGAAGCCAATCTGTAACAAAGTAGTAATGTATAAGTTCAGGAAATTCGATAACAGCCTCAATTTGTTAATGCATATTATTGTATTAAATTTGAATGCATGTGCTTATTAAAAGCTATGTAAAAACACATACATAATTGAACTAGCCTACATTAGGATTCCGTAAAATTCTAAACCCTGTGATACGCTGCTCCAGTACACAGTTTCATTAAAATTCAATCATTCTTCTTCTTCTTCTTTGGCTCAACAACCGTTGTCGGTCAAGGCCTGCCTGTACCACTTGTGGGCTTGGCTTTCAGTGACTAATAGATTTCCCCCCATAGCAGGATAGTCAGTCCTACGTATGGCGGCACGGTCCATTTGGGGATTGAACCCATGACGGGCATGTTGTTAAGTCGTACGAGTTGACGACTGTACTACGAGACCGGCTAAAATTCAATCATTATGCATGTAAAATGCCTAAATTACAATGCAAGAAAAGATTGGCCAATCTTTCCCTTCCCAAAAGCCATTTCCGAAAATAGCACCGATTTCTCCCTCTCTAGACAGCCGGACACCGGAATGAATAATGGGTTCGTCTTTGCAATAAAACATCGGCAAAATGCTCTGGGAACTTTGCCCAACTGCCATCGACAGCACGGAGCGGAGCAGCTCAAGCATAACGAAGGAAAATGGTTTATTTGGAAGTTGGAGGTCGTTTGCAAAATTTAGAACCTAATTGCTCAGTCTTGCACACACAAAAAGAAACTCTTCGTCTTCTTCGGCTGCACTCCGGACCGGTGTCCGGTCGGGTCCATTTATTGCACCCGGGAAACCGTTCCCGCTCCCAACCCCCAGGCTAAGGGTTGTGATCGGCACAAGGAGGACCGGAGGACAGGAGATGCATTATTATTTCGTTCGCCCATTCTCGTGGCAGAGACTTGTAACCAGCCGTCTCTGCATAACCACTTGGGTGAGACTGGACCACGGGTACATGAAAAGAAATTTGAATGCCAAATGACCCAACCGGGAAACGCTGCACATTTATTTCAGGAATGTATTCATAGATATTGAGTGAGACAGAGAGATAGAGAGAATGGGCAAAAGCATCTGCAGGAGCATTGCAAACCGTTGTCTTCCTCCGGTGTGGAATCGTTTCAGAACAACCACGACCACGGAATGTTCTAGTGGACTCTGGAGTATTTCAATGTAACTGGACCGTCTCGAGAATACTCCAATACTCCACTATCTCGCCATAATAAACTAGGAAAATTATTGTGTACGTGCACCATTGAACCAACTGTGGTCGAGGGGATTGCAAGGATATCCAGAGGAATCTAGTGAGTTGTGAGTACTTTCAGTGCTGTTGTTGGATACTGTAAAACGTATGGTCGTTTTATTTTATCCTTTAGTGACGAAGAATCGTTTCTATAACAGTAAAATTCTTCCCTCAAGTGTGTGGCAATGAGTACAGGTAAGAATGTTTTTAGTTAGAATAAACCATCGCTTTAGGAATCCGCACAGGTATTTTCGTTTTATGGAATGCAAGAGTAAAGGATACATATTTCCATCCTTCTTAAAGCCGTCCACGAATCACACAAGCAGTCATATCCGCAAGGGATAACTTCCCGGTATAACTTTTCCCATCAAGCGATCCACTTTTGCTGACACATTCAAAGCTAGTTGCGGTACGGTACAAGTCCCAAAACACGGTAGCGTTCACCAAGGTGGCAGAGACTGAGAATTTCATTCCCGTACGAGTGAACAGATTCCAGCGGCACAACCACGCTAGAACGTTCCATGCACATGACGATAAAGGAAGAAAACATCAAGTTTATTAGGTAATCCAGAGGCACCACACGGCAAAGAGGTGAGGAAGCTGAGGACGAAAGTATGAAAACTTCAAAATAAATACACGTATACTACACACACGCTAACCACGCTACCAGTTTCCTATCCTGGTTTTTCGCTTCAGAGATCCTGTGCTCTTCGGTCCTGAAAAATTTACCCGACGGGACGGGCATCCTCTCGGGCGGTCCGTACAAACGGAGCCAGAGAACATTGTTTAAACAACCAAAAATTTTAATTTTAAATTTCAATATAGGATCATAAACATTCCTGCTACCTCGCACGGTTCAGTGCCGTTTCTGGTCGGTTTCGTCTGCCTTGTGCAACGTGTGTACGGGAGAAACCCGCTTCGAGCGAGCAGTGTGCATTCCGGCCAATGTGAATCTGTGTAGGGAGAGAGGGTCGTCCGTGTGCGTCGGGATGGTAGAGTTGGATTTTAGTTTTCGTTTTTAGGCTACTCAAAAATCCGGACTAAAGTGAAGTTACCGACCGCAAATAAAGAGAGCAGGCCTAACGACTCCAATGTCTGGGATAGGGAATGTATATGAGGAGTTTGTCCGTTTATGGAATAGCATAAGCTGGTTCGGTATAAGCTTATTAGTTTATTTTACGCCCGGATAATCGGAAACGTTTGCCTTGACACACAGAATTGTAGAAATAAGTTTTCTCTTGCTTCATAATCCAAAATTTCAATCTTCAACGTGCATAACGCTACGACGTAGCCGGAAAAGGAAAACTCAGCATAAATACTCCTATTTGTTTGAGGAATGTAAGAAGAATTCTGCTCTTAGGGTATGCTTCCACATCGTCCCACCGCGGGTATATTATTGCAGCCGTCATCGTCAACATCAACCGCATTCCAACAGCTCATTTGGTTGATTATTTGCACAAATGGCGGTAGCCCTTTTCGATCAATCATTTAGCGGAAGGTTCGTGAAGCGTGGAAACCACAACCCACCTGCTCCCTATTCGCGTATGCTTGTCACACGGCTAGGCGAGAACGCTAGGATGTGCTTGGTAGCCAATTTGTGTGACTAGCATTTGGCACCAGACATGCTGAAGCAAGCACCGGCAAAGCATATGCCACAACGTGCGATTAAACAGACATAAAATGCCCTCATCAGCACAAGCAGCAGCAGCACCAGCGTCATAATCAACATCATCAACGAATGGTGATTGCGAGCGTTTCCCCCTATTGCGTCGACTACTGCGCAATGCGTTTGCAGATTATGGTGAAAAAAAAAGAAACACTGTGGAATGTAGAACTGCATTCAAAACATTCCCGTTCAATTGGTGTGTCGACATAGGAGGGCAGAGAGCAAAAGCGAAACGATGACTGCTGCTTTTCACGTGCGCTATAATGTGGTCATTTTGATAATCAGAAGTTGGCCGCACCGAACGACGTAAAGTGTTTTTCGTTCTGTTGATTTTGCACGGTGAATCGCGTTTATTCCAAGTGGCGTTAAAGCTACTTTTTTTAAAGATGCATTATTTATTTGCCATCTAAAGAAGAGAGGCATTGAAGTTCGCGGTTCGTCGCATATACTTTGAACAGAAACACCTGCCCCTGTCGCTCGGCAAATTATTGCATTTCGATCTTTACCACCGACTGAAATAATAATTCTAAACGAAGCAAAACGTATTATTCATTATTTACACAGTTGTTTTCTATCGTGAAACGTTTACCCGTATCCGGTGCTGCCTGCACTGAAGTGCAGTCTCGGAGTGAAGTGCATTTCTATCCAAACCAACTAAAAAAGGAAAATAACAATAACACAACAGCAGTGCTTGCGTTTTTATTTTGTTGGTCTATCTAGCGACGAGAAATAACATAAAGACAGAACTCCGAAGGTATCTAAGAGTGGGAAGACACCCTTTTTGCTCCGTGTGCGCTTGGACCATCGCATGAATGCATTTGGCTGCGGTTTTTAGGAAACCACTTACAGCCGCCAATCGGGGAAAGGGGAAAAAATAAATAATCGCTCACCGTTGAAGCGTACAAACAAACAAACAAACCAAACGGTTCAGTCCACGGTCCTGTGTAACTGCATCGACTGCAACCGAGCCTCGGGGTAGTACGGTTCTTCCTCCCAAAATCCCTCCATTCTTCGTCGTGAAAATCGATCACCACCTGCATCTTTTCAGCATTTATTATTGCATTTCATGCTGGCAACCGGGAGAAAGTTATGATTTACGGGCGAACGGTTGACGGTCTTTTATTATTATCCACTCGATCGATAATCGACCGCCCAAGGAATGGCTGAAACATCGCGGTCGTATTTGTTGGAGGTTATGCTAATATTGCGGAATAGTTTTGCGGGCCAGTTTCCTTTCTACACGACACGCCCGAAATGCCGCAAATGGTCCAGAATTACTAATCGGCTTATATTTTGGGAGGGTATAGCAACATTTTTGGCAACCCCGAAGACGTCGCTGTATGTGTATAAGCCTGTTTTGCATTCGAAATGGGTTGCCAGACCTATGAAGGGGAAGGATATTCGACTGCAAACTATTGATCAAGTTGCTCCCCGAGGGTAGATGGCAATGAGAAATTTACTCACTTTTGTTGTCGCTTGACAATGACGAAAAGGTTTGACGTAAACTTTGGCGAGCAGTTCATGCCATTTCCGTTTAGAGCGCAACTTTACACATTCAAACTACTTCAGAGGAGGGGAGGGGCTTCTGTTGTGTGTTTCACGTTGATTGATCGGAACCATTTTACCCTCGAAGCCGTCGCTTGTCAATGGAATCGGCAGATTATTTTGCATCTTAAAGTGTGTCCCCGCTAGTAGGAGCAGTGGGCGACTTGCCCCATCCCATTCGCCGATCCCGTCAGCTTCATCGAAGGCGACTTGATTGATGCATTATAGTTCCCTTTCACTGCATCATAGGGCTGGCGTCCTATATCACACGCAAACAGGCACAAAACACATCAATAGACATGCGGCACTGCTGCAGCTGGTGCGGCCTGTGTCCGTATAGTGGCGGAGTTCGTTTTTCTCAAGCCTCGCCAGAGCTTCATCATCGCTGCGGCTTTCGTGATAACTGAATTTAAATGTCCAATTACGCTCACTGACTTCGGCTTTTTTTAACGACGCCAAGCAGGAACAGCAGAAGAAACAGAAAAAAATCTCGTTCATGTTGTTCGACCTACGCCGTCGCGTCGGTGATGGGGTCCGGCAACGATGAGAAGACGGAAGGACGCAAACCTTGATTTAAATTGATTAACACACCCGGGCGCGCTGTTTCTTGCTCAGCGATGGCAGCGAACTTCCGCCCCTATCCGAGGAACGCCCCAAACAGCCGTTCGCGGCAATGATCGGCAAAAAGGAAGCAAGGAAAAAAATCGAACGATCCCTTTGCTCTCTCGCGTGGGGTGCACAGCGAGGGACGGAAAACATGAGAACATTAATTTTGATTATCTTTTCTGCGTTGTGTCGGGGCTGTTTTTTTTTGGTCGTCATTCGTTTCCCTTTCGCCTTCTTTTCAGTGATCTTGTTTTGCATCTGCGAGTTTCGCCCGTGCGTTGTAGACAGTTTCAGCGTTTCTTATGCTTGGTGGAGTGTTTTTGCCAGTTCTTGACGCCCCGCGTAACATCCTCACCCAACCGGGAAGTTTTAGTTGTTGGAGCTCGGTTCTTTCCACCACCCAGCATACGCTCTCGGTGGCTGTGGGGTTGCTCCAATTTCTTCACCAACAGCTTTGCACCAAACCACGTCCCATACACCACACTTTCCTTCACAGCAAGATCGTCGTGTCGCGACAGTTAGTTTCGCCTGCAGTTCGCCTTGGGTGTTTATTGCGAGACAAATACCATCTCCCACCCGCCGGTTGCTCTCACGCTCAACGGGAGCTGGCTACCGTTTGTCTCAATTGTTACCGACGGGTTGTCAGCGTCACACACACCTTACCGCGTCGTCCCGTTTCCCCTGGGTTCGTGTTTCTGCTGTGACGGCAGGCCCACAAGAAGGACCCACGGACGGCCTCATAACAGTCTCACAATCTCAATTTGGGTTATGATTTTATTTATCCCTCCCGGGTATGATTTATTGCCTGCATTTTGTTTAGACAGCAGCAGCGTTGTGTGACGAGTATGTGTGTGTGTATGTGTAGTAATCATTGGAGTAGATAGCAATGGCAACATAACAGTTTACGACCCATGGGATTATATGTGACGGGAGTTTCCCATTTTAGCCATCCCAAGATTGATACCATAATACGATTTATGTGTAATTGTAAGTGCTGTTAATGTGTTTTGTTGAACATTTTGCGTTGAAATAACCAGTGCATGCGAGCATGTAGTATGTATGCATGTTTTTTTGTGCAAGGAGAGAAAAATTTTCGTAAGACATGTTTGTATGTATGTATTTATAACTTGTGAAAGTTTTAAAATTGTCCTTTTCACAAAAAGTAAAAATTGAAAACTACGAACAAGCAGTACTAATAGAGAATGATAATCTAATGATCTCTTGGTCAATAGATAAAAAAGACGATGATATTTGCCAAACAAACCAATAATGCAATCGTCAAAGAAACCAACAATCTGTTACAATGAAAACAAAACAAAAAACAGTTGAGAACTAGCAAAAATACTCCAACAAACCTTTACGGCAAATAAATTGAAACTCCTTCTTTACTTACGTTGAAATGGTATAAAAGGACAACCTTAAATCGTGTTTGTTTCTCGAAAATCAAATCTGAATATTTTCAGAAATGCAAAAAATATGATTAATTTTAAATCCTGGCCAAGAGGCTATTGCAGCTTAACGGCTCTATATAAATAAACAAACATGAATAAAATCCCGGCATGTAATAAAACCATACATTATGCGACGAATGATATTCACAACTAGCGTATGCAGGTCCAAATTTGGCCCATAGTTTCAAAAGTCATCATCGTTTACCTTCACTGTTTGCCTTGTTTTGTTTTCATGCTGTTATTCTTCTTTGTTTTCTTATTGGATCCATAAGGGTGTGTTTTCTATATTCTCAATATTTTTCGGATAAGAATCACTTTACGGTTTAAACCGATCAATCGAATTGAATCGATTCTACTATTTCGCCCCTTACATACAACGTTGGTTTATTGGAGGATCCAAGTGATTGAATTCAATGTACCTTTAATGACCAAACACTTCATAACGGCTGAGTAGAGTTTAACATTTGAATCTTTTTGATATGATTTATCTTAACCTCGCCTGACGACACGAATTCATAAAAAAATCAGACTTGCAAAAAAACTGCACAGAAAAACACAAACTTCCATGAAAATGCTTGTCAGATGGTGCAAACTTTTATTGAAACCAAACAAAAATCTGCCTGCCAAGCGGATTTTCTCTCGATTGCATTCATTCCGCGTTCCCGTTTGTTCTCCCGGGAGAAAGTACGGAGTTTATGTTCCCGGAAGACTCGTCCTGTCCGTCCAGTGCGTCCTGTTAAGGGATAGTCCTTGCTGGAAGGGATGTTGTTTACAGTCCGCGTTTAGTGAAGGCCTGAGTGATGGGGCCAACGTTCTTCAACGCTGTGGCTGCATCACGGAAGCTAAGCGTGGCAGTCTGTCCTGGACGGCCGCGGATTTGCGAAACTACCAGATTTCGGCCACTCTGCTGGACCTTTGCAGCACTTGCAAGCAGCACCATGGCCAGTACGGAAAGCAGGACGAAGATTGCTCTCATTTTGGAATGCGAAAAGTTCACGACGTAAGAAGTTCGACTCGGAAGTGTTCCTTGGCACAAGAATGCACAGTGCGGTACTTGATCCATCTGACCGGCTGAGGGCGTAATTTATACCCGTCTTCCAGCGCCCAACCGTTTCAGAACGGATGTTCCAGCACAAATATTTGCAAGCACCACCCACCTGAAGGACATTGACGTAAAATCGACCAACAATAGGTTGCTTTGTGCGGAAACTGCAGCGCCTATCGATCGTGACGTGCGACAGACTGGTTTGGAAGAGTGTACAAGAAGCGCCACAGAAGGAGTTATTCTAGATTTAACAACAAATGATTGTTTGTTGAGACGCAAAGAACGATTCGGTTCTAGACATGTGTATTATATTTAGTGGTTGGTTAAGAAATAGAGCGAGTGTTTTAATGTGAATTGAATCGTGTATGTTTCGTCTGATCATTATGATCATAATTATATTTCAAATCGTCGCTATAGTGATGTAAATAGTGTTGCAAAAAATATCTCCAATGACTCATATCAGTGTCATTAGTTTTAAAATGCTACCCATGTGACCTTGCTGTACTCTTCCGTGGTGCAGACTTGGAATTGGTAGCTAAACCAAATGATTAATTACATTATTTTATAGATTACGTTTAGGTCCGGTTCATACGCTTTTAATTATTATTCTATTTTAATTCCGATTAAATTGATTTATCATTTTCCATATAATAAAAGATAGCAATACGGCCGAAGACGTTCTTTCTTAATAATAAATAATATCATAAAAGACGTTTGATGACAAAATCCAATAAGATAACTGGCATTATATACTAATCATTTTTTTGGGAGTCAAATATAAAATTTCACATAAAAAAAACTAATTTGAGTATAATAATGTAAAATCTGCCATAATTAGAACAACATCAACAGTTGTTTAATGTTCTAGTTAATCAAACAAATAACCACCTAAACAATTCTCAGAAAACTAAAATAATCAGTAAAAAAAACATTGATCATAATTCGCAGTACGTAACGTGATGTGTAAAATGTAGAAAAACAAATCATCAACAAACAACACGTGCGAAAAAAGTGTTTCTGAGTAACAACCAAACCCGACCGCCTACGAACTTTGCCCAAATGTGCAATCTATCAACGTCTGCCAGTCACTGTGTGCTATACTATACGCACGGCACAGGAACGGTTCCAACCTTCCTCGAAGGACCCGAGGTCCGAGAACCGTCCAAATCCTCCTTTCTGGTAGCTGGGGTCCATGTCGTACAACGTTTGTGTACTGGAAAATCCGTGCCGACTTCGGTAGAGGTTTGACCAATAATAAATAAAAGGTGGCGACGGCATACATGATTGCACCCGCACCGCTGGCTGTCACACCAATCATCGTTGGAATGCTACCAGTAAAGTTTTGAGTGTGTGTAAAACTATGTGCTCGCCATCGTTCGCCCGTTTTTTCCCATAATGTCACGGTGTCGTGTCCCGAGCTGGTCGCGCGTTGATTGATATTTTAATTAAATTAGTCTGCCTTGCGATCGAACGAGTCTGTCCGTTGTGAACTACTTCTAACTCGGAGGTCATCGCAAACCACCCGGCGTCTAGTGAGTATCGATGTCGCTGAATACTACTACGGTAGGTGAGCTTCCCGACGAAGGAAGGTGATCAATAATTTTATCACATCTCGTTGCTATCGTGCCACGCTGTTCAAATATGGCGTGGAATCTCAAACACGTGTGCACAAGGACGAGTTGTGTGGCAGGGATGTGGAAATAAATCGATTTTTAAGTAAACAAAGGCTTCCCCATAGCAAAAGAGTAGACTTTGAAGATGCTTCTTGCGCATCCGGTTGATTATCAGGATGCTCTGTTCGGTCGATGGCTTCTTTCACGCTTGCAATCGCACGGGAACCGTTTTCCTAACGTCCTATTGTATTCCGTTGTTCGTCCTTGGTTTCTTGCATGGTAAGGTTATGTGATTTATAGCAAAGTGTTGTGTGTTTGCTATTTGTATAGCGATGATTCAAAAGGTAAACCCTGTGAGCTAACATTCCCGTGTATGTTGTTACTTAAAGAAAAGGGACGCAGTGGTTGATAAAAAACGACGTATTTCTTGTGTCATATTTTATCTTCATAGCTCTTTACTTTACCGTCGAAAGTATAAATCTTTTTAAAGAAAAAGCAAGAGCATTAAGTCTTGATTTCGGCTTTGTGGTTTTATTTTCCAGGGAGAACCTTGTGTTTTGTGTTGTTGAAAATGAAAGGGATGTGTGTAACAGTATACAGGGTAGCTACCGGTGCCCTTCGTAGACCACCAAACCAGTATTTGGATGATATGTTTCTTTTGGTGCGCTCTGGGTGCAATTTAATACAACACAGCAAAGAGATTGTTCGTTTTAGAGCAGCATAGAACTGCTTTGTTTCATCATGGCCACTGATACACATTACAAAACAATGATGACATATAAAAAAAATCCACAATTACTTCTACAGTTACTAAGTAAAGCCGTGCCTGGTAGTGCTGGCAGGGTCTAACGTGCTCGTTGCATTAATTTGTCCGCTTTCCATATGATTTTCCTGTTAACCGGATCAACTAATCTGATCTTGGCAGATAACATGACGGCCGTCCCTTTTGAGGCTTCATGTTACACGATACTCGACCTCGCTCAGCTAGAATAGGAGTGAGGAGGAGGGTTGGAAGGACACTAACCTTTCCCAGTGGCCGCCTCTAAACCGAGAGCCATCTTATCTAATGACACGGCTGGATGGGTTGGATCCATTCATATTTTATACACCCTTCATTCCCGGGATCGGTCCTTAAACTAGTAATGTAATGTCTGATTCGAATCTTTTCCATTTTCCATCTATCCGTTTTTGAAGTGTGTGTCCTTTCGAAAATGGGCGATGATGGCGAGACGAGAGCAAGAGCTTAAATGAAACCTGCAAAGAATAGTGAAGTCCCACAGGATGCAAACACAGTGTTCGGATCGGACTAGAGAGAGAGACACACATGCTTGCTTACATTTCAATACAGATTCTATCGGGTTGACAGCGTCCGCAGCATTCCCTTTTTTACGTTGTAACTTCCAGCTAGCTTTATCGTTGTCGAATTCGTGTCGATGAAGCAAAAATACACATATACAGACACTCACACGCTCTGCGAAAGACGTACAGATGAATACCTCTTTTTTACGATTCCAATATGCGATGGCAATATGGTGCGCGCGGATACGATTTTTTTTTCTTTCAATAACAACTCCGTCTTGGATTAAAGGACGCAGCACGAAATGAATGGGATCGTTAGTTTCCAGCGACGTATGTGGCGCGCATTAAGGGATGAATTCGGCTCCATTATGAAACCCGGCACGGCACAGAAAATGGATGCGATTTAAACATGCTGTGCTGGGTAGAATGGACCATCATTAAGAAAAGTGTGTTTAATAGGTTTTGCACCGCTGCTTGATTTCATGCAATACACGTTTCAGTATGCTTTTCTTACAAATTGTTCAGTATTACAGTATGTGTGTGCATTTGCATGAATGTTTCATTGATTAGGAAACCAGTTGGAAGCTCATGCATTTTGTGCTCAAATTAAATTTGAATAATTTATACCAAAACTTCGATATGCATGATGACTTTTTTTAATGTTTTTAAAAATAGACTCACGTTCATGGAGTGTAAAATAATGTATGAAACAACTGCTTTCCTGGAATTTAATTGCGATACTGGAAATTAAATTTAATGGACTACTGTATTCGCTTTGTAAGGTTAAAGAAGATTAAAGAAAAACAGTTCCCTCTCTGCAGGTCGATTGCAATGCAGAAAAGCAGCCAAAGAAAATCCCACCGGTCAATGATAAATTAACTGCAAACCCAATTTTGTGCGCTTCTCGCAAGTGCCCGGACGACCACCTCACTCTAACCTAAGAATGGTTTCCTAATTCTCTTCCGATCGCACGCGCGTTAGGAAATGGAAATACAATTCTCCAGTGTACGCCCGTCGAAGAGGAACTCTTTAAGGCAAACACACCACCATACCATACCACCAATGATATCGAATAATCCCATCTCCTGTGCTCTGCTGCCGCCCAGCGACCGTGGCAGTGGGAAATCAAGCGAATCGATAAATCTTCTTCTCGTGCGCACATTTACTCGGGCACCTTTTGGCACGTTCGTCGTCTCCAGCGGAGAGTTGTCTTGTGCCGGACAGCGGCGGCAGACACGTTCTCGGGTAAACTCTGCGTGTGCGCGCTTGACTGTCCATAATTTGCGCAACACCGCACCCCGCGTCTCGTCCCATTTTCATGTCCGACTCACACACAACAGTAGCCGATAGTTTTCCCGTCGTCCGTGTTTTTCTTCTTCAATCCGTCAAGGGTTCAGGCGCTTACTTTTTCCCAGTGAAATATTGAAGCGACTATGTGGTACGAGATCTGGGGGAGGTGATGCAACGTGACCAACATTCACTCTCGAGGGGCTGATGACGCCTACCGCAATCAGAAACCCTCGGGCAAGTGAACGCAGCGGCATTCATTCCCTCCGACAACACCCTTATTGCTTTGATGCTCAAACCCTAAATCAAAACATTATAAACGATCTCTCATCGCGTGGCAGACGGTTTACGTTGCGTCGCCGTCGGCCGTGGGGTCGTTTCTAGCACAAGCAAACTCTAGCAACGGAGAACATGCGGTTTGCCGAAGGGAGCGAAAACTGCCGTCGGGGGAAGGACAAAAGGCAAAACAAATGCACGTACCGTAGACAGATTTATGGTGCCGTGATAGGCTAATAACGTCCATGAAAGGGAGTAAAGGGTGAAATGGGTATGTGGAAACGGGACGGGATTAATAATAAAAAGAACGCTCACAACACCATGAATCAATAGTGCCGCGGCACAGGGTCAGGGGTACGGTGAAGCAGGGTGGTGTGATGGCGGAAGCGACAAAACAAATTGATGTTCCGCAACGAAGAAATGAAAAAGTTATTAAAAAGTATCGATAACACCTGGAGATGCCGGGGATTGAACCCGGGACTTCTCACATGCGAAGCGAGCGCTCTACCACTGAGCTACATCCCCGTGATGATAGAGGGCTGCTCAAACACAGTTTTCATCGCTGCGGAAATAGTACCAAGAACAGAATGGAGCAAGAACGTTTCTAACGTCTGGTTTTCCTAATCCTAACAAAAAGATGAACACAAAATTATTCAAACGAGAATTCAAAGGCACACGTATTCCAAAATATGGAAACCCCGCGCAAGCTGTGCGGCAAAAGAATCTTTCCGACGAGGATGGGATTCGAACCCACGCGTGCAGAGCACATTGGATTAGCAGTCCAACGCCTTAACCACTCGGCCACCTCGTCACTGTATGTTCCGCTCGTTACCTTGCAACGAGAGCTGCCAAGTTCCTGTTGCCTCATCGCGCGAAAGCGTACAACGTCGCTCATCCACGCCAGAACACGGATGCGCTTTCCGATGCGATGCGAGACCTTCGAGTTCTGTATTTATTCAGCGGAACGGATCGAAATTAGCTTTGATGTTGTTTCTACTCTTGCTGCTAGAGTGTTTTGCTTTTGCATTGAAATCATGGAACCGTTCAGCCCTATCCAATATCCTGAGAGTGGTGTTTTTCTTCTTCTTCTCTAGATTCTCTGGCTCTGCATTCGTGTAAAGGGGGGGAGGGGATCTCTACTTAAGCATAATGCTATAATAATATTATCATCTCATTCTGAGTAAAAACATCAAACGATACTGCTTCTTACCCACATTAGCGCTCTGTCTTATGTTGAAGTTAATGTATTTCCTTTTTTCTTTTGCTTTCAGGGCAAGGCCGCGTTTCCTTTATTTTCTCCCTGGTTACCAACGTATCGACCCTGACAGTGGTATGATTTAAGGGTCATTGCATTTATCTCCGAAACTGTTATCTAATGCAATCTCATGCTGTAAAGCTGTGTAATACTTTGAAATATTCATTTAGATATTAAATCACCGATAAATTACGAGCATCCGTCAGATCCGATCTGATTATGCCATTCTAGTTCTTCTCTTTAGCCCCTGAATTATATCTTTCCTTTGACAGCGAAGAAAATTAACTACCCATAAAAAACGATCGATGATACTACAGCGTGGCTTCCAATGGGATGCATTACCGAGACTAATAAAATTGTACATAATGTTATGGTGTACATAACTTTCAAATTTATTCCCAGGAGAGACTATACTTACTCCAAGTACAGTATGGTATCGTAACAGACGAGGCAATTTGTTCGTAAATGAAAGTAGAGTCGTAGATGTTATTAATTGCATTTAATTGCCTCTACTTTTATAAAATACCATTTTTATACTTCATCTGACATCTGACTGTTCTTCTGTTACGGCAAAAACTCAATGGTTTTGTGTGTCTCTTATCTCCTTGGTATAATATAAAGAGTCAGAATCATTCGCTCAGCAAAATTAAAACTTTTCTCTAGCTCGGCCAACTATTCCATAAGCAGGATGGATTGGAAAAGTTTATGTTTTCTTTTTTGCTTTTTCCTCTGTTGTGTATAGCGTAATATACACATTCTCGAGATTATTGCAACATCACTTACATGTGGTAATGCGCACATGTGTGTGCACACCTTTCAAGCGATGAACTGTCACGGTAAGAAAGTTTGGCAGAACAGCTCACTCCACCTAAACCTTCTTGGGGAGGATTTATATCCGGAATATGTTCGTTCCCATCTCTAGCGCAAGGAGAGCTCACTTTCTCTCAACAGGCAAACGTGGGATTCGAGGAAAGGAAGAAGTGATGGCAGCGGAACGAGTCATGCCAAAAGCAAAATCCAATAACGTACACGCCCGTCGTCTCGGTCGCTTTGGGGCAAAACTTTTACTCGACAGTTTTTGTCCCGGCTGCTCAGACGCTGTTTGCTTGTGGTATAAGGCCCCTTTGCCTAGCATACAACATCCCTTTTTCGGAGTTAAGTGATGACGTTGCGTTATTTGTCATATTCCAGTCACGGACGTAACGTGTACGGGTAGTATGGCACGACACGAATAATGTTCTTTGCGTAGTGAAATTTCAATTGAACTCCATTCCTTGCCGGAGGACAGGATGGTTACATCACAAAATGTGCGGAAGGTTTAAATTTGGACTTAAGGGGGCGAGCTGCAAGGATTGCAAAATGTATAGTATATAGAAAACGATGCTCCAAGTCTTATGGTTAGCTAAAGTGTCAAAAATATGCAGCATCGTTGTCAATAATCCAAGGTATGAAATACATTATTTGTGCGCCGTTTTACTTTTTACAAATAAAGCTATCCAAGTGGAGTCCTATTCATTACCAGATAGCCTTGTTAGAGCAACACTATGCTTTCCCTTTCACACTCCGCAGAACGCTCCGGATCAAATCGAAATGATGGGACAACGTACGGAAATAATAAGATATGAAACTATGCATGCAAGTTGGTGACCGGCATAGTCGAAAGCAGACGACACATACACACGTATAGCGGAATGCCAGAATGCAGAATGTTATCCCCGAAGGGATTGCTTCCCTTTCCGACCAATCCGGTCGAGAGCACCGTTTGATTGCCTTGGCGCGCAATATGTTGTGAGCACACTGTGTTAAAGCCGGCGTCCAACACAGGTATGGAGCATGTACAGCAGAAAAGGGAGGAAAACCCTTCGGCAAACATGTGTTTCGGTAATAAAGTGTCGTTATGTAATTGCAAAACACGTTCGGTCGTAAAAGTAACGAAAACGACAAAATAGAACAGAACTCGTACCTATCCACGGGCACAGACACGTAAGAGCGTGCTCGCGCGCCATCGGAATGCTTCTAAGGTTGTGCAAGACGGAAAGGAGTACCAACCCCGCTACCCTTGGCACTGTACCGGCGCAATAAAGCCGAATCGCGAATAATAAAACAGCACTCCGAGTCAGATACAAGCTCGAGTAAGTTGGCAGCACCAGAGACCACCGATATAATGGGCAAGTTTTCGGTTCGAAAGTGAACATCCATTTCATTGCAAGCGAAAGTAGGGAGGAAACATCCAGTGCAAAGTTTGCTGCAACAACAACGGCAACATCTCCGGTAATGTTTCTCGTCGGCATGTGACCCGTTTTCCAAAAGATGCTTTTGCTCCGGTTCTTTGGGTAGGGCAAATACCGTGGCAAGAGTGTTTCGGTTACGAACACTTCTGTGTTTGGTTTCCATTGTCGGACGGAACGAGAGCGCATTTTTCGGTATTAATTATTTTATACAGCAAAGGTATTCCTCGTTCGACCGCATCTTCCTAGGTCCGAACTGTTTTCTTTTGGGCGGAATGTGGCGGCGAGCGAGTTTAGTGCGGATGGGGAGCTAACAAGCAATGCCAACCGATGGCGGCGGTCCATAACACTGCCGTCTTCCAGCGTGATGGAATTTCGTTCGATAGCAGCTCGTATAGTAAATGGAATTGAGTTTAATGAAAACACACTTCTCGGAAAGATCCTTTTCTAAATGTTCCGGAGATGAAGCGAAATCAATGAACATGTGGTAGATCTCCTCCAGCCAAGGCGTGATAATAGGAGAGCTCTGTATGACTAGTTTGTATGCATTTGTTGATTAAATTTAATTTAATATCATGTAGATGGAGAGTTAATTAAGAACAGAACATGACAAAACATTCCGATATTTCAATGATGGGATATTTGGGATGAGCGGATATTTGCTTTCAAGTTGTAGGCACAATTGCTATTAATTTTCCCTATTTATTTACGAGGTGATAACGTGGAAGTGATACACATACTCGAGCCTCCCTTTATTGCGTTTCTTGACACTGCGTATCGAACACATTAGTAAAATTTTGACATATTATGTTGTTTAATATTTTTTCAAATAAACACAACCAGTTTACAGTTCAGCTCCAAAAAAAATACAATGGATTCAAAAAGTAGTAATGTAGGCAGATCTTGGTAGCTGCTGAAAACCCGCGCTGGTTACAATAGTTTTTTGGACGAAAAATTGATTAAATCGGAGATAACTTCGAACAAGCAAAATGATTATATTAATTGAGTATGTCTTCGTGATATACCTGGCAGTCGAATGATATCAAAATGCATTACTTCGATGGTTAGGGAAGCTATAGCGACAAAAGTGAAATTGCTTTGGTTATCCACATTGGACAGAGGTGTAAAACTAAACAAGGAGAATATTTGCAACACATTATTAAAAACGATTTGAAGTCTTGCGCAAAGCACAAATGTTTTTTGGAAAAATTGTACTTGCTTTCAATAGAATTCAGATCCAGCCCATAAGGCTTCAATCGTTCAAAGGAATTTTGTTAGGATAATTTGTTTAATTTCATCAGCTCATCTGAATGACATGCAGCGTCTCCAGATTTCAAGTCATTGCACTTCGTTATTTGGGGATATATGCTAGGAAACGTTAACATTTGAGTTACGACGAATTCAAGAATAATGAATAAAGTGTGCTGGTGCCTTATGTTATAAATACTTCTATTGCACGACATGTAATTGTCCCTTTGTTTTGCATTTACCTTGTGTCTTTTTGACATTAATGGTCACATATGAGTTTGTTTCTTATTTGTTAATTTGCTAATTTGTTTATTTGATTCATCGTATTTGAATCTACGCGAATACTTAATTAATATTTAAATTGACATACTAAGTCGATCCTTACTAAGTGAGACAGATCGCGAAAGACATTTAATTGCAGCGGATGAAGGAGAAGTTAATGAATAAGTAACAAAATCGCAAACACATCGTCAGGATCCCTACTGTACGTCAGGAACTACTGTTGTCTAAGTCGTTCCCTAATGGTACTTGGGAAAAGTTAAAGTCGTTTTGACCGTAGTTTTCTTTGATTACGCGGCACATGAAGGTTAAAGGCTCGGATTCACCAGAACGTGTTCTATACAGTGGCGGATTAAGACGAGTGGAGGCCCTAAGCGATCACACAAGTGTAGGCTTGGTTGAAACTTCTAGCATCGAAATGTTCTCAACCAGAGAAGGATTAAGTAGCAATTTTACTTGCGAGCGGGGGATGGGTTCCATTTGTTGTGGCCACTCAATGCCCCCTACGCGGCCGCTTCGTTTGCTTAGCGCTTAATCCGTCGCTGGTTCTATAGCCAGGTACGGTAATGAATTTTTGCGTTCGTAAATGTATTTATATATATGAGCGTTAAAATCTATCAACGATAGCAATACAATAAATTTATATACCTACAAATCATTGAAGCTTTTGTCACAACGTTACTGTCTTTGACTATCATTCGCCATCGAGATCAAATAAAACACATCTTTTCTGGCGCTATAATCACTCTGCTTTTGAACTGTGAGTCTCAAATCAACACCGACGACTAATCAGATAACTAACATTCGCTAAATTAAGTTTACAAAATACGTTAGAAACAGCTACACAAACACGTTCCTAATGCATTTCCAGTTTACAATTCACCCCATGCTCAATCCAGTATGAAAAGAGGATTATTTGATCAATCGATTGGTCGAAACGCCGATGAGCCGTCTGATCATGTGCATAATACAAACTTAAATAAATAAACTTTCCTTATTTTGAACGTCCCCCGTCGGCGTTTGTTTGTTTGTCTCGAGAGCAACATAATGTTGATGAGTGTTTCGCACTAACGCGCGTCTGTCCCTCGAAGGGGGATAATAGTGCAGCGTTTTCGCTCATCAAACATCAAAGCGAAAACGCACAATTGAAACCCGCGCGCTCAATGTCCGAGAACACTTACCACGGGAAACCACACCCATCCGGACACGGATCGGTTCGTAAAAAGGGAATTAAAGTGACGCCCACTAGAGAGAACGTTGCCGTCTCGAATCTCGGGTTTCCGACTCCGACCGCTCGCTCGCTCTACACAAACACACACGGTTAAAGCATGCAACTAAAGGTGCAACTGCAACGTTACCCAGTCGACCATTAATAGTTGCATCAAACGAAAAGGGTTAGCAATGAAGCTAACGAGGTACCTTTCCCCCGTCCATTGCAGCCAACAAAATCCGTCCATTTTCGCGGAAACTAGCGGCAATTTAATATTTGAAATTTGAATTTAATGCTTGATTTGCGGCAGTTCGTCCGCCTGCCCTGGCCGATGTACGATGGTTGACCCGGTGTCGCTACCAAACCCAACATTTGGGGCACTTCGGAGGCATTAGGGGCTAGCTGGGAGGAGGGCTGCTCGACTATCTATTCGTGCATGGCATGATGCTTTTGAACCATCCAAGCGTGATTTGCCTTCGGTGTGCGGGTTCTCTGCGGTGAAGTTGAGTGCCGACTGTGAAATTAAATGAAATGCCGGCCAAACGGTAGCGAGCGCAGCCCGAGCGTCGCTTTACGCATATGGGCGTCCTCAATTGGAGGCCAATATTTATTTATTCATTTGTTGTTATTATTCCAGCCGAGGCCATAAATAAATGAACTTCACGCAGGACACCACCGAGTGCGCCGGGGTCATTTGATTATCCCGTCCGTGTCCCGTTTGTGTGTGTGTCTGTTTGCCCACGTTTCAATCGATCGCGCGTCCGGTTGCCGGGCCAACGATTCCCGTCCAACGGCATCGCGACCACGTTGCGACCTGAGCGTGTGTGTGTGTGTATATGTTTATTCAACATATTTATGCTGCCGCTTCAAACGGCGCTGCTTCGGCTTCATATTTTGATGTGCCCCTCGGGCTGACCTCTCCCCTTACCGCGTTGAATTTCTTACACTGCCGCGCGCGCAGTTTGCATATCACAACATCCTCGAACACATGGCACGGTTCGGTCTAACCCGCCGGGGATGACAGTTTGGCTTCATGTGCATACGTGTGTGTGTGTTCCTTCATTCCATTCCAATGCTTCGTTTGGTACGCTGTGCTGCTGCCGGCTGGTGCGTGTGTTTGCTCGTTTGCATAAAACTTCGCCATATCAATATTGATATTTTAATGCACATTCGTAACGAGCGCCGAGCTGCTTATGCAGTGTGTGCCGGTTACGGTGTTTCGCTTTCGAGAATATTGTGCCTTTTTTTCTCGAAAATATCGCGCGCACCAAAAACACATTTCACATTCCCAAACGAGCGCGACTGATATGGTCCGAACAAAACCCAAAAAAGCGGAAAAACCTTTTTACAAATCACTTCTGCCCGAAAAGACATCCTTCGATATGCGAATCGATGAGTATGCAAAGATAAGCTTGTTTTGTTTTGAACCACCCCAGAAAAGGCCTTTTCTGTTGACCTTCGCTGATGGGGCATGGCACAAAATGAGACTCTCTTTTGCTCTCTCTCTCTCCCCCTTTTCGTCTGGGTCGTTTACTTCAACGACCGATTTGTGACAAGCCGCTTTCTTGATGTTTTGCCGTTGGACCGTCACGTCCCCAACCGTGGGATCGTGGTCGCGGACGGTCTAAGCATTCGCGCACCATTTGTTCGGTTAAACATTGGAACACATTTGTGTCCGTGGCCAAAATTATTCTAACGATGCTCGGCACTTTGCACAATTGAAGTATCAATTCTGGCCTCAGGTTTGATGGGTTAAAGATTCCACCATTTCCGAAACGTGTCGGGATTTTATGGAATCAACATTACCCCTCGCGTGCTGGTACGTGCTCGAGCGGTCGGTCGGTGTGGTGCGACTGTGTTATGGCCCGGGGAAAATAAAAGCAGCACAGTATGCCGCAAAGCCGGAGGTCAGCAGTATCGATAAACTGTCGTCGACAGATTGTACCGTTCCAATCGTTTCCATCGCCAGCACCATATCGATCGCTTATCGCTCACATCTCGCACACCCACTACTGTTCCGGAGTAGTTTCTAGTCCCTCGCTCCCCTCGCCCTAAACCACACCACGTCAAAACTAATCGCAAAGTAAAGTCGACAGCTAGACGAGCCGGCCGGGTGCTCCGACCGTATGGTATTATAAACACAGCGCACGGAAGTATCAAAATTGAATGTCATAATCATAAAAGAAACACACAAGACCGCCTCCGAATGGCGGGCTCTGGGCCAGGAGAACGACGAACGGTGATGGTTGAAAACTTTGTGCAAACATTCCGTCAAACGAATCCATTGCAAAGGGCGGGCACCGGGGAAGTGATGGGAGAAGTGTGTTAAAGAAAGTAAAAACTCGTGTTTTCCGCAACCCCACTACACGGTCTGGTCCAAGGACCATTACCATCACCATCATCAACTTTTTGCGCCATCCATTACGAGGCATCGTGTTGTTTGCCGTGCTCTGGAGTAGTATCATCGCCTACCTCTGACCTCCACCCTTCTTGCGTCCATGCCCAAGTGACATCAAAGGGAATGGCTCATTTTATGTTTCTTATTAAAGGCACATCCTGTGAAATGGGGAATAAACGGGAGAGTTTCGACGCACAAGAAGAATGGCTAGAATAAATAACTAAGAGAAGGATGGCGGGGCTTTTGGAAATCCTCACCATCGGCCCCTCCGCTGTGAATGCAAACTACAAACGGCTCGAGAAAGAAAGCCAAACGTCTGATGTGTTTTAAATTAAAGCAAATGAATTCTTCCTTTGTGTGCTGTTCCTGAGCTATAAAAGCAAACGGCGGTAGTGTCCTTTTCGAAAGAATCGTTCCAAAAAAAATGAAAGCCCCTCAACCCACTTGGTTGTGAACTATCGATTAGTTGAGATGCCGGGAGCAGACGATGGCTATAACGATGGCCGTCTTTCGTAACGACGGTTCGGATGGGAGTGTGAAGAGTTCCAGATAGAGACCGACCAAAAGGGCACATCGGAGGGCTGTTTGCACGATTTGTACCTTCAGACACAACCCCTCGGAATGGAAAAAGTTTTGCGAAAACAATTGCACGCTTCTTTGGCTTTGTATCGTGTAATGATACGGGATTAAAGTCGGTTCGCGCTGGACTGGGGAGGAGGACATTACAAAACACTTCCTTTAGGGGAAACAAAAACACAACCGTTTGAGAGCTGGGTGTGAAAGGATTAGATGTCAACGTGACGAGCCGTAGCATAATTAGAATCTTGCCTATCCCGTGTAGCGGCACATCAAAAGTGAGAATAGGAGTTACACACCTTCGCTTTCATCCCCGCAAGCGTCGCGATCATTTCATTAACGCACTCCCTCGCGCACTCCGCGGCTGTACAAACATCCTTCCTGCGGCTTCTAGCTGGTTAATAGCGCAACCATTAATGTGTCCTGAGCTCTGTGTCTGGTCTGGTGGCCCTGCCGGAAAGAAGGGGTTCACTAAATTGATGAGCATTTCCTTCAAACGCGGGATTTTAAACCATCAAAAAGGGCTTCTTTTGAAAGGTGCCGCGACGGAAAGTATCGTTCACTAACACTCTGCCCCCACCAGTGTGGAGAAAGATAAATCGACATCGAATGACGATACTTGGCGAGCAGAGAGCAAAGCGCTCCTTCGACGATGACATCGTGATTGCGATAGAAACCCGTTCTTCCTTTTCCTTCCCCGTTTCGTGAAGGAATTTTGCTTTTTCATCGCAAATAGAAGGAACACAAACACTCAAAAGAAGGTGGTGGGTTCTGCAGGGGACAGGAAGCACGGGCATGGGGTTTGGCGCGGCAAAGAGCACACTTAACGGGCATTATCACGGCTATTATCATTTGAACGTCGACAGTTTTGATAAATATTTATCCTTCCGATCTAGCAATTTCGGCCTTTTCCGCCTAAAGGGAGTCACCGTCGTCGTCGGTCCGGGTCGGGTCCGGGTGGGTGTTGCCAAGGCACACTTCCCCCTTGGAATTGAATTTATTACCCCTTGGGTGCGCAGCTGAAGCACAGCAATCGGAAACCCCTCTGGACGACGAGTTGGATTGAGCCGCGAGTCGTTGCTGTGTGGCAACGGAAAGTTTTCGTACTTTAGTTTCGACCCCCCGGTTTTCGTCCTGTTCCAGTTGGAAGCACCACGCTCATGCTCAAACCTACAGCTACAGTACATTCACACCATCCCCAAGTGCCTGCTCGGCGAAATAAGATTATCCTTGTGAAGAAGCTGCCTCTGATTAGACGTTGCCACAGGGGCACACACGCACACGCCGAGAGGATGGTGTGAACGTGAAAAGGTTTCTACCTAGCTGTACGCGGGTAGGTGGGTGTCGGCGAAGAGGGACACACGTGACAGGAAATGTTTTCGGCGATGGCCTCCAAGTGCCGACCGTCCGTCGCTGCGATTTGCCAACGGGAGAAACATTGACCTTTAATTAAGTGGTCATTTGTCGTGTGTCGACAAAAAAGAAGAACTCAAGGGTTGCGTGTGTTGTCATGGGGAGAGAAGAGCACCGCGTCACGTGCAGCTTGAACGCGCTTGTTGAACGGCACCAGGCAACCACGGGAGCAGGCATCCTTTCCAGCCAAATCAGAAAACTTTCCGAGTGGAACGCCCTTTCTCCAGCGTCCCGGAAGTGGCCTCAAGGATTCGAATGAAATGAAATTATAAATTTAATGCCACTGACGTGCGAGAGTCGTCCGTGGTGTAGTGTGCCTTTCGGCATCAAATCCGGTCAGCAGCAGGCAGAGCAGAGAGCCCAGAACCAGTAACATGCCGGCTCGCAACCCATTTCGTACACTGGCGGGAAGAGAGGAGGGTGACTTCCGGTACGATGGGGAACCGGGTGCACGATAGGCCCGAGTCGGAGGTTGCTGTGTCCCGGGGCCGAATAAACGGAAGGATGAAATGAATTTATGGGGACATCCAATGTTTCATAATTTAATTTGAAACGCTGAAAACTGTCATAAATAATCTTGCTCTTGTTTTACCTTCCTGTGCGCGCTGAGGTTGAGCGGGAACGACTGCTCCGACTTCTTGGGGATGTTGTCTGACCAATTTTTGTCTCTCCTATCCTGTCGGGGTTTTCCGTTTTTATGTCCAATTCGAATGGGCGAGAACGAATGAACGAATGAGAGAGAAAGCAGTGCGAGCAAATGGGTCATTCTTCAATGGGCGCAGGAAAAGGGACTCCCTTTAAAATGGAAAACCTACCGGCGGAGGACCTTCGTGCTCGTGGAGAGGGCGGTTGTTGGTCCTGTCCTGTTTCCTGTTCCTGCTCCTCCCGTCCAATCACGGACCGTAGCCGGTTGGAGAGTCGGGGGAGGCTTCCACGGCGTCGACGGAAAACGTGAACAAAATGATAAATGACACGGATGAATTGGTCGGTAACGAGGAGCAAACTTCCTCGACGTCCGGGTGGCTGACTCGATTGCTGAGCCGTACAAGACACCAAACGTTCAAACCCCAGTTTTCCCACCCCATTTCCCTCTGCTTGCCGCGTGTGCCCGCAGCTGATTATTGCGTTTGGCGTTGAGCGGTGCAGAAGAAAGTGTACAATTATGTGCTCATTTTCTAAAATTGCTGGCCCTTGTTTATGATTTTTAGGGTTCTTTGTGGCCCTCGGCTTTCGGCAGATAAAAAACAGCCGTTGCTAGAGGGCAGGAGGGCAATAGAGGACAGACATTCATTCCAAAAACGGAAATGGGACAAGCGAGCGATAATTTTAGATTCACCATGAGAATAGAATGGAGATAACAATTTACGATGCCGATTTATGGGTGGCAACGCAACGCTGCTGCTGCTGCTGCTGAGTCGAGCGGTCAAATCAAAGCAGATGGCAATATAATCGGGGACATTCTTTGGGTAAATTGATTGATTAACCCAATCAGCGAACAAAAAGTGCTCGAAAAATACTTAAATTGGCTGTGCTGTTGGCTTTTGGACGGGTCCTTTGTATGGAAAACGCCATCAGATAGGGGTGAAACAACATTGTGCCGTAGATTATGTGTCACCGTTTGGACGAATCGAAAATAATACGAGACGAATGCATTAGTGTTCTGATGGTACTTTAGATTAATTGTGAAAGTGTATATGCTTGTTAAGTTGTATTATGACTCTTAACAAGCATATACTGTTTCACAATTAATATGAAGTACCATCAAGGCACTAATGCATTCGGCTCGTATTATTTTCGATTCATCCAAACGGTCCAAATCCTGATAGTAAAAGAGAATATAACCATGTGTGAATTAGAATAATTATAAAGTGCTGTATGCAGCTACATGCTTTTTTTACGTTAATTTTGTAACAAGAGCTGAATGCTGATGGATTGAACAAATACTCTTTCCCGCACCATTGGCAGGCTCTTTATTATCTTTTGTTGCGAATGAATGATTTGTTATTTTTAATTCGAAACATCAAACGAACCATGAACTTCATAAGTGAATTCGATTATTGGTAGGAACAATTCGAATCGATTACAGCTACCCCCGCCGCTCTCCAGACTCGTGCGTCTCTCGTGACAATTTCGCCCACAATGTAGCCCCATCCATAATGGGAAAGCACAATTCGCCCTCCAGTGCATCGGCGATGGATGATTTGCAGCTGGCTACAGACTTCAATAAATAAAACTGCTTTGCCAAACAATACGTGCCGATAATATTGCGTACCGGCTGTGCCTTGCTTTAACATGCCTTGCGGCGACAGCTTCAATTTGAGCTAAGTATAAATTACCTTCCTAGCGGGGCACGCAAGGTAAAAAAACAACAACACAAAAATAATCGAACCGTACAACCAACCCACAAACCGAAAACACAATTGTCAGGAGTGGCCAGTTGTTTGAAAGGCTTGTTTAAACTCTTGTCGTTTATTTCCATCGGCGGAACAAACAACAGCGACCCATTACGGCGCTGACCAGCACACGGCCGACTGGCCAATCGCTGAGACCCATCAATAATGTGCGAGCAATGGTTTCTCCCTCATCGATCTGCACAATTCCGTCTCAAGATGACGCTATCTTCAGCGTCTATGGCCGCGCGCCATCGGTGGGCATGGAGCGAACGAGAAAAGATAGGCGGTAATTGCCAATATGGGCAGCGAAACAATAGCCACATCATAAACACAAAGCTGACAGCGCTCGGTCCGGCTCGGCGAGCGGCGGGACCTTTTTACCAACTTTATAAAGCGTGGTGGTAAAGTAAGTAATTAATACGTGGGGGCACAATGGCTTGTCCTGCAATGTCAATCAATATAAGGCTTAAGAGCGTACCGTGATAAAGATTTGCTTTCGATTCGGGTCTCTTTCTACTGCCAGCCTGTTTATCTTGATACAGCCTGTATAGCAGCCAGGCAAAATATGATTACAATAACGATCTTTTGTACGATCACATGAGCATCGCGATTGCCGATGAAAATCTCCTTTAGAAACTTAACCCAAGAGCTGTCATGGAAAATGGTCAATATATTTTCAAACTCTGATGTGTGGATACGAGCTGTCTACTAATGAATTTGAGTGCAAACTTATACAACTTTTGATTTCATAGTACCCCAAACAACCCAACATATTGCAGCTGTGGTACTAGTATATAGAATCCATCGATTATCTTTAATGTCATAATCAACCACTTAAAGAGCAACCTCTTATGAAGTTATGAATTAATTGCACCACTTCCGAAGGTTACCGTTGGCCGTTGGGGAGGTTGAGAAATGTCTACCTTGTTGAAGTTCCTTCGGGGCTCACAACCCAACACCACGCACAACATCTAGAATGGTCACAACCGCGGAACGATCCGATCCGTAAGCGGTGCAATAAACCCATTACCATCTTGCTGCCTGCCCTGCTACCGCTTACAACGGTGGGCATTTTACTGGTGCTGCAATTTCCGCGACTCAATTGTTTTGTCAACAATCGATAACCTGGTTGTTTCGTCTTGTCCCTTCCCCTGTCTGGCCCTAACAAACACACGCGGGAGCAGCTCACTTCATTCATTACCTAAAGAGGGCGACGATCGAAGGGCGGGCCGGGGCCGACGATCGAAGATTGTGTCAATGTGATGTGCGGGACGGCAATAAACCTGGACCTGCGGTAAAAATAAAACTCGTAAAAAGGCTAAATTAAATACCATCGCGGTTGTTGCTGCTGGTGCTGCTGCCGTAGACATGGCCACAGTTCTTATCTCTGAGCCTGTTCCTAAGTACGTAGGCCGAAGTGTGGAGACGACGCAAAAGCACCGCACACAACCGCTGGTGGCGCCAATTCCTCGGCGCTCCGTCTGGTACGGGTGTGGTTTTACCAGCAGTGGGGAATGACGACCAGTGGGCCCGAGCGGTCCACGACTCGAGACAATCAGCTGATGCGCGCCCGATGAGTGATCAGCTGTTACGTTGTTGTGGTTGTTGTTGTGCCCGCGCCGATAATAATCGTAGGTCATATGAATCGCGCACCGTATGAGCGACCACGACACATTTTTCTAACGCCCCGTGGACGTCAGTGCTGCGATTTCGCACGTGAGAGAACACAGATAAGGTTGATGATGATGGTACGGTGGGTTGATGTTTGACTATCGCATGGGCCTGTCATGATGGGTCGGAGACACAGACGCGCACCAGACCGTTGCCGTTAATTAACAAGGTAAAGCGAACGAAATGGATTTGGGGTTTGGATGGCACATTGGAGGGGGGAGGGTGGAGTGCGATAAGGCGAGAAAATTTATGACCGCACAAACCGGCCGTCACGATGACCGCAACCGATTTGGCAGTGGTTCAGTGGACAAGGGACCCTTCGTGTCATACGTGCGGCGATAATACAGACGCGAGGCGTTGTAATACGTCCCCCCATGATTCACGACATGTTTAAACTTTGAGATGTTTGAGATATATGGAACTCCTTTGGGGTGATAACCGATAGCATGATCGCTAGTTGGGAAGTTTGACACACTTCGAAATGATTTATCATTTTACGGTACACGTAACAGAGTTGTTCTATGCCCGTTGCCCGGAAATAATGCCCCGTTGCTAAATGAAATTTTCAAAATAGTTTAATTACTAACATCGAATATTGTGTTTTACAACAGTGAAACACCCTCAGGCAGTGGTCGGCAATCTTGTTAAATATATAAAAGAAATATAAAAAAATGTGTATACGGATTTTTTTAAATATAGCAGACCAGAATATTATTAGAGCCAAGGGTCTAAAATGATTTTAAATATTATTTACAGGGCCTTGTGATCTATGATCGCAGTAAAGGTAACGCGGTATATAAACAGTAATGATAAACGCGCCAGGATGACTTCGATTCGCTTGTCGATCTTGCATTAGTCATTAGCAGATAAATAAATTTAAATTATGTAAAAACACTACTGGGAAATGGCATAATGTATGGCATATTTAAATCAGCAGATTCTATTGCTGATAGTCTGTTGTAATTCGCCGTCACATTATCTGTAAATTAATATTTACAGTATCATCAGTATCATTTCAATACTCACATGCATAGGTTAATTCGTAGTCGTCTGGATGTCCAGAATAAGGTTAAGGTAAATTCAACGAGAAAAGATCAACGAGTTATTACAAATTATGTTGAGCTGAAGCTAATTCTAATGTGACTAATGATGCTACCGGATTCTTATAAAAAAAAACCATGTGACTCAAAGTATTTATAAAATAAACAAACAACAGGATGAAAGATCGATATTCTGCCATTCACATACATTTTTGTTATAAAACAAAGAACATTTTATTCTTTGTTATTATAAAAGTTTGAAAGTTACTATAAACATTGACGTTATCTTAGTTATACTTTCTTTATTTATATTAATAATTTCTAGTTTGATCAGTTCATGAAACGTTGGGGTTAAATTCATACTGAAACTATCTTCATTATTTAATCGTACGATTGAACGATAAATCAAGGTATTAATATATTATTGCATTTTTTCAACTATACCAAAGCACTTCGAATGAAATCAGTGGCAGAATGATGAAATTTTTATCGCTTTCTGCACATGAGGCCTCTTGGAATGGTTTCCTTCAAACGGAATGGTTTCCTTGTGGTAAATTTATTGCGCAATAAAAGCAAAAATAACTTTAAAAATCTTTTAACGTTCAAATAATAACCATCAACCATTCTCTGCCCGTCGATCGGGTCACAAAAGTGGGTACGAAACGGCACCGACGCATATATTGGTGAAAATGGTGCCGGTTGCCGTTGTAAACACAGTGCACAAACTTTGCAGAAGGTTAGCGAAGCCAATCCGACGATTACGATAGACGATCGGTGGATCGCTCATCAAACCCATGCCCAAAAGGTATGCTTAAAGAACAACGTAAAGACGATCTCGCTCGTAAAACTTTCGATCCTGGAAGACGGTGTGTGGTTGGCTGGTTCGTGTGAAGACGGCGGCGCCGGCCAGTTAGAATCGACCCTTGGAACTGAGAACCGATCTTTAAATGAACACTCTCAACACACACCTTCAAGGAACCGTATCCGTTCGGCCGAAATCATGCCACGCTAAGTTCAAACGCGTTCTTTATCGCACCTCGTAAGAAGGCACGATACGCTGAGGGAGATTGGCGGCTCAGTCGAGGGCTTTAAAGCATTCCCGCGCCTTGACTTCGTGCGGTGGTCGAACATTAAACGTAATTAATTTTATACTCCATAAATAAACGCGACCATCATAAATATTGCAATCATAAAATGGAATATGCGTTTGATGTTTTCGCACTATAGTCTCAATACGCGATGCGGAACTTTGCCCTTTTCGGGTTAGACTCAATAAATGCTAAATTTTTCTTGCAAAATGAGTGCAGTAATCATAAAATTTACTGTAAATTTAGCATTTCACTTAGCGCTAGTTCTATTCGAATGGATCAGGCAGCTTTAATAACATGATAACGATTCTATTTGACAGCTCATACCTCATTTTCTATGAATGCACCATGCTCTCGATACAAGTGCGCATGATAAACTCATTCCATTTCTCTTCCCCCTTTCGAACGATTTCCCGGAGTGTCGGGAGGAAAAGCAATTCGAAATTTTATGTTCATTTTAAGCTGCGGCACAAATTCCCGTACACGATTCCCCTGGCGCCCACACGGCAGGAGGGGCAAGCGCATTACGTTCAATTTTTTCCTGCTGCTGTTGCAGTTTTATAGACGTCCCCCGAACCCACTGAACACTCTTCCTGCACGACGCAGGATACGGTTCAGCATCGGTCAGCACGTTTCTGTCCATCTTTTTTTAATGTTCGCAAACAAAACTAATAAAACAGTGAACCCGGCTGATGGTGCTTACCCTTAATGCCGGCTCTCCAGTCCGGGAAATTGGCGGCAAAAAGGGGATTTACCGAACAAAAGGAGTTTAGAGCAGGAACAAGCGGCAAACGCATGGGATTCATTTTGATTAAATATTTTATTTTCATGCGTGCACAAACTCGGACACAACCCGGAACACTGCGCACCAGAGATATAGGAACGTGGGGGAGAGTTCAATGGGCATGAGGTCTGCCAAGTGCCACCCTTCCAAGTGTGCAAAAAGAGTGCAAACGAGGACTCAACATAAAGTTGCAGAGCATTAAACGCAAACTCTTTTAGTGCTGTTCAATTGGATGGCTAATTTTACGCTACAATTATCATGAATTCATTACAGATATGCTTTGGACGAATGGCGCACTACAACAATCCATTACTTGTAATAAGCATGCTCGTTACTGTTTCACAATGTGCAATCCTTTTTCATAGTTTCTGTATTGGAGGTGCAGTAATTAGAAGAGGAAAGGGATTTACGTGCATTGGTTACTGACAACGTTAATATTGAAAATAGTTGTGCTAGTATGGACCATCGGGACCTGGTATAAATCTCAAATGGACTATGCCTTCTGTTCTAAGGGATTACGGGGGAATTCTCTTAATCACTAATACAGATAATTAAACCTACGTAAAGAGTTTATCCAAACTACGTTTAGAATATGAGCAACACAAACATTTGATATTTGATGGTTTGCATTTTGGAGCTAATGATGTTATGAATTTTGGGGTCAGTCATGAACAACAATTACTTGTAATCAATCCACTGAAAATTGAACACAATAAGCATTTTATTGTTATTCAAATTGTCCTGTATAAGCTGATAAATATAATATTATAATATAAATTGTTTGTATATTTCCGTACACGTCTCAATGTATGCGGTTACAACAATTCAATAAAGATGTGAGCGATAAATACTTCTTAAATTCAAGATCAGATTCAATTAATATTCGGTGAGGAAAACATATTTGTAACCGTTTTTATAAAAGGACTTCGCAGTATTTTCTCATATTTGGGGGTTTTTCGAGACTAACCAGCCCTTTTATATGGAGTTTGACAGTTGGCGGCTGAAATAATGTCAACCATACAAAACCACACGCCAAACTCAAATTTGCAGCTTAAATTTTATTAGTTTGAAAAAATGTATACAATAAAATATTCAAATAGAAAACAGGTCATCATTGTCGTAAAATTTGTTTAAAAACACAAAGAATAAGATTATTAAATCAGCTTTAAGTTCACTCTTCGCACTGTGCGTCGGCTGTCAGTTTTCTATCGATTTTTGCCATCAACGCGGGGTGTTAGTCCGCCAGATATGAGTGGTATCCTGCGTTTAAGCATTGGTGTTTGATGCTATAATTGACGAGCACCTCGCTCTGGTGCTTTGCTTGCCTCAAAATTATACGAACGTGCATTAGCAAAATGGTTTCCGCTAAAACATCTGCACTTCGCCATGATGCGGCAAAACTGCTGGTGTTGGAATTAATAACCTTCATTGATAACAATGTATGCTGCATGCTTCAGCAACATTAATGGATGAGTAAGACACCTAACTACACACGCCAAACAGAGTATGGTTGGAGCCTCTCGCGCCATTCCTGCCTTTCCTGCGCTCTCCACAAGAACCAGTGCACGCGGCTCGCATGTGTGTGACCTGTCGCAAAAGTGGGCCACCGATTTTCAGCTGCAAAGTGTAATCCAAGGTAATTTATAACAGTATACACACACACACGGTAACCCACCCTCGCTGGGGCAGGTTCGCTGTACGTGCCCGGACAGTGTTTCAACCGCTGCTGCTGTTAGCTATCGCTGTCGGAACAATTAATTCATCAGCTCGTATGATTAAATGAACGTAAATTATATGAACCCCGTGTGTGTGCGCACACAAACGTGCCTTCATCTCTCGACGCCCCTGGGCTACCCATTACCACACCTTCCATCGCCCTCAAATTTCCACCACGTGAAGGCAACTCCACCGACGCTGCCTTCTACGCTGCGCACATTTTTCAAACGCACCATGGGAAGCAGGGGGTAGGGGGAGGGACAATTTTCCATCTTTTTCCCTGCCATTTTCGACACCGTTGGTGAGAGCCGGTGAGGAATCCAAAAATCCGTCCGCTCGTCGTGCGCTGCTGGCAAAGAATGTGCAGTTTTCTGGTGTGTGCTGCGACTGTGATTGCTTTAAATTGTAATAATTCATCGCACACACCATCACCGCTCGGTGCACGATGTGAGCATTTTACCAAGGCACGTGGCCACTGCACTGCCATCATCTCACGGCAGCAGCAGCAGCGTGCATTCGGTGCCAATTGAGGTGTCGCCTGTCGCTTTTCCACGTTGCACAGAGAGTGTGGCGCTTGAAGAGTGTAATGTTTGCCCGTACGTTACCCCCGCACAGACCAATGCGGAAAGTTTGAGGAATTAGATGTTGTGAAGTGTGAATGGCAACAGCTTTGCCGCACGCACGCAGAGAGCATCCTGGAGTGATAGCCTTCGCGTGTTGGTTAAACTAACATAATTAAAGCAAAGGCGACAGTTGTCGAGATTTTCAACTCAGCCTTTGAATTGTGTTCATGAGGTTATTAAATCAAATCTTTACGATTACGTTCACTATATATTCTTGGTTTATATTACATTTGAATTACATAAACAAACAATTTTATGTATTATCTCTTTCCATGTTTGCTATTGTATATTAGCTAGTTTCCTATATGTCATATAGGAATGTTTTCTTTGTGTTCCAAAAAGAAATAGAAAAAGGCATAGCATTAACTTGAACGCTTTAAACTCTACGAGAATATGCCGACGAAGATGCAAAACTCGAAACATATCAACGAATTGATCCCGTGAAGATAGAATGCGTCAAAGTTCACATTCACACTGTACTTTAAGTATATATCTGATGATAATTATAATATCAGAGATTGTTTCTGTTCATGATCCCCAGATCTGCTAGCTAGTCCAAACATGAATATACCAACTAGGGCACAATGACATCAGGAATTCTATGTCTCGAAGTCTCAATTTGTCCTCCATATATTTTTATTCATTGATTGCTCCATTGCCTCTTCAAACGATCGACTATTAGCTCTTTTCAATTATCGTGACGCCAGCTCTTTACAGACTAATCGTTTATAAATAGCGCAGGATAGTTCTTAAGTTGCTGAAGCCTCATAAGAGGCAATGCGGATAATTGGCAATACACAAATAAATGATTTTGTTATGGCCTTTTTTTATCAAATATTCTTAAAATTCCATTTAAACTTGACTATCAATTTTGGAAATCAAATTGTGCCCCATACCAGAGATTGTTAGAGACTAGTCCGTGAAATGGGATCATCCGGCTCTCTTCAACATTTTGCAATTTAACTTGAATGGGCTTAAAACAGCAGAACGAATATTTTCAACCCACTACTCCAGTGCAAAATCTTGATTTTTGTATAATATCTTATCGCATCAAGCTAAATACATAAATGAGTAGTTAATGAAAATGTATTTTCATCTCTGTATATGTATATGTTAATGTATATGTTGTTTTTAAGCACGAGATACTAAACCATAATTTGAATAGTACGTTCGTAAAGTTCTTATCTGCTTCAACAATCCCTGGCCATTTAATGCATTGTTTGCCTATAATTTTATGCAAACTAATGTAACTTCATTTCAGCCAGTTTCAATTGTTGCAGTGACGTACGACGCCACTTGAAGGTAATGCATTGCACTCGGCGTACGGTTTTGCTGCCGTTTGCTCCTATTATACATCAATTTGATCTCATTTCTACGCATTGCCGGCTGATTGCGAGAAACCACTCTAACGCGCACCCCATGGCACGGTTCAGCTATGAAATCTCGAAAGTCGCGCTGTTGTGTGCACATGTTGTTTGTGTCAGCGAGAGCAACAGTAAATATGTAATTATGCTGTTAGCAGCCGCTTGCCTTTAGAGTCACTTGCAGGCCCCTAGCGTACGCCTGCTAAGTCGTGTTTCCTTTCTCAGCCTTACCTCGTGGAATGTGTCATTATGGGCTGCGATTGCCTACATCTTTCAATCGCGTTTGTGCACGAAGTTATGGGGAGTAGAAGACGCGCTGCATTGATGGCGATGGCATTGTGGACGAGAGCAGATAAATACGACAGATAAATAGATCAAATCAGACGCAAACACTATGGTCCGGTCTGTATGGGCCGTTGAGTACACAGCTGCATCTACGATTGTGTTGTGTTTCTTCTATCACCTTGCATGTTCTCTTCCATGTCTGGAAAAATCCTTTCCGCATACAGCCTCCGAAAGATTGTCGTTATCTTATGCGTTCTACTGTGCGGGACAAAGGCAGCTAACATTTGAGCTACTTGGCCCTTGACCGAGTGTGGCGGCAGTGTGGTGCTGTAGGCAACCATTCGTCCAAATTGGCTGCTAACAATCACTATCACGTGCCCATGATGCTGATGATGCATACAGTGCCTGTCCGCTACCTGGATGGCAACTTACCGTGTTGGTACCGTTCGTGTTACTCCGGCGATGGAGCATAAAAATTCCGAATCATGTTAACGATGACAAAACGCTTTTGAGGTAGGATTTTCTCACGAAACGACATGCAACGGCACAAGCCAGTTCCTCGTCCCGCTCGATCAATATGCAGCTATGCTGTTGGATGGAGTGGTCCCACTGGTGAGAAATATTACCACCCCCTCTGCTAAGCCCCACTTGAATAACTCGCCGGAAGCGAAGAGGCTTTCCACTGCATTCCTGAATGAAATAATAAATTATTACTCCGATAAGAAGTACTCACACCAACACCACCCACCCACAGGCCGACGACCACTCTTCCGAATGCAATTGCAGTAGAATTTGCATACAACGAACCGAACACTCACAGGTTGTTATACAGCACAAGTGCGCTAGTAAACGCTTCACAATTTCTGCAAATTATATAGCGCTGCCCAAACGGAAAGCCTAGGACGGAAGTGTCTAAGCCTACGAACACTGCCCCGCACACACCACAGCAAGGGAGAGAAATCCAATTTTATCACAGATAACGGAGTGCATAAATTAGAAAACTTTCAACAAAAGTTGCACGGCACACAACTATGTCTTCGGGCGGGTTGGACCGCCCTCTTCTCGCATCATACCAACCTCCTTGCCACACAGCGCGCTGAACAACGACGATTGATAAAAGCAAGTTTAACTTTGCGCCAAAGTTAAAACCATTTCTCACATTGTTTCTGGCTGCGTTTGGAAAGAAAATAGATGGCTGCAGCGAGGAAATATATAGTGGGCGTGATACAAATCCTGCAAACTGGAAAATAAAAAGAATCACAGTGGTGTGTATGGACTGGGGTGTGAAAAAAAGAAGTCAAGCGCCCAACGTGGGGCTCGAACCCACGACCCTGAGATTAAGAGTCTCATGCTCTACCGACTGAGCTAGCCGGGCTGTTGGTGAGGAGGTGCTAAATAGCATATAAAAACTTAGCCACGCCCCGAACGCTGCTCAAACATTACGAAGACCTTATTCTGAACCGGTAAACAAATTTCAAGTTAGAAATTTGGTTGCAATTCTTATTTGGAATTTAATGAGTGAGCAATATCGCATTGCAATTTCATCTGCTATTCTACATATAACTTTGCCCGAAAATACATCTGCGTGTAATTGATTATTCTCACCCCTTTTTAAATCGCGCATGCAAACGCGTTTTCGATCAGGACAACGTTTCTGGTCGGTATGGAATAAGCCCTAACGCGCGGTCGTGTAACTGGCTGCAAAAACTGCCGCGAAGGAGGGGGCAAGCAAAAACCTTGAACTTGCTTTTGACCATCAACGCACACGAGTCAGCTGACGACGGGCACCCATTCGTCGAAGGTGAATGGATTACGCGTCGTCGCGGTCTTGCGCTTCTCCCGGGACCGGTAGGCGTTGGCCTACTTTAAGTTTATTGATTTTTCATCTCCGCTTCCAGTGTGCATGGGCAGTAGCATGGTCGGTCGCGCCACGTATGAACCTCTCTTTCCCCGTATGCTGTCTATCATGCCAAACCGTTTCTCACACCCTCTGTTGCTACTATTTTGATTCTTTCTTTTTTTGTTTTGTTTCAGTAACTGTCTGCTACCGCCGCTCCAACACTAGTCGACCCACACACCCTAACCATGTGGTGGAAATTCATCGTCGAGGTTACGAATGAGTACAAGATCCTGCGGGGCATGATTTCGTACTCGGCGCTCTGGCCGATCGGGTGTCTCATTCAACAGACGTTCGAGGGCAAGCGGCTGAAGAACTACGACTGGGAGCGATGCTTACGCTACAGCCTATACGGTACGTTCGTGTCCGCGCCGATGCTCTACTGCTGGATGCGATGCGCCAACATCATGTGGCCCCGGACGGACTTTCGGTCGTCGTTGGCGAAAGCGTTCACCGAGCAGGCCGCATACGACCCGTTCGCCATCGTGCTGTTCTTCTACGGCATGAGCATCCTGGAGCGCCGGTCGCAGCAACAAGCCGGTGACGAGGTACGGGACAAGTTCTTTGACACCTATAAGGTCGGGTTCTTCTACTGGCCGATGGTGCAGACGGTAAACTTTTCGCTGGTCAAACCCAAGAACCAGATCGTCGTGGCCGGGTTCTTCAGTCTCATCTGGACAACGTTTCTGGCGTACGTAAAGACGAGCAAAAAGCAGACCACCGAGTTGGCAGCAGCGATGTAGAACTGTAAAAATTCTTTCGACTTTTCCGATTGGTTACAACAGTGGTAGACTGATTTAGGTTGTTGCAATGTATCTCTAAAGAGCTACTGTAAAGTGTATCTCTCAACGATGGTGCTAATAAATAGATAGTTTGTATTTATCTACTATCTTCCAGCGTTTTACATTTTACCATTAAGGCATTCGGTTTATGCGCAGCTATAATGTTTGATCCGGCGCTACTGCTTTGTCGATGTGGTGCAAAAGCCTTCGTTCCGGATTAGCAGCAGTTACCTGTTCGGCCAACCCATCCAGCAAGGCAGGAATTACGTGTTCCCCGATAGAAATCAACAGATCGGCAATTTTCTCCACACGTTGAATGTCGCTGATCACTGGAATAGCTGACCGCATGTCCTCTCCCGAAGCGGACAGCTCTACTTCGATGCCATCTGTCACCGTATCACGAACTGGACGAGACAGCTAAGATAGTACACAAAACATAAAATACAGATATCATTTCCTATAACAGTCACACCAGTTCACAGTAACGAGACTCCCTACACTTCGTCCTGCTGTTGCGTTGAGCAAAAGCGCACAGATGAGCAATGTAGCCGAACCAATCCAACAGCGCAGATGAAACATGTTGCACTTCTATTGCTATTCCTTGGCAATGGAAAAACTTTCCATCCAAAATTCAGGCTTTTATACTAACAACGATCAGGTAAACGTAAAACAAATTTGGTCAACTTATGTGCATGCGATGGTTGTGCATCTAATTTGTCGCATGACAAGCTTTTAGCTGCAATTGCAGGCCATTTTAATGAGCAAATAGAAGTGAAATTACACAATAGGGCTGTTTGCTCGATTACATTACAAGGTTCGAGGTTGTTCAAATTTTGCTTGTGGTGAGAAATAGTACAAAGAATGTTTGTTCTGTAATCAAATCAAACAAAATTTGAACACGTGCCGGTTTCCATCGGCTGTCATCTGTTATATGAACCAAAGATTAGTTCCGTTGTGTGACAAGTGAGGTCGCTTTTTCTCCACTCGTTTAAATAATATGCGCAACAGATGGCGCTTGCAGTACCATGTTCAAAACTATGTGCTGCTGATCTTATATAAAGGTAAAAATAAACTAAATTCTATAAAATTAATGTTACCAATCAGATTAAGATAAATAAAATTGAAGTGACACATCTATTTTAATAAATATGATTATTTATTATGTTGAAAGAAAATCTGAAAATTTATACATAATGTCAAAAATTCGGTTTTTATGAGGCAAGGAGAGTAAGCATTTCGATAAATTTAGGCCATCCAAGGACAAATCTATTATACAAAATGAAGGCATGTTGAATGTACAGTTCACGCTCAGTAATTCGCACTACACTGAGTGCGAATTATAGAATAACGTTTTGATGTGTTTTTAAATTTTTTGCTTTTGTCTCAGCCCAAGCGTTAATGATAATATATCATACATTTTAGGTATGATATATTATAGTGGTAAAATATTTCACAAAATAAATAATTGTTGGTGTTTTACAAAGAAAGCTTATACAGTAGAACGTGTTAAGGTGTCAATTCAAGTATCGAACTATCCATACGTAAACACAACAACTACAGTCTTTCCCCGAGTTACGCGACACTCGAGTTACGCAAATTCGAGTTACGCGAATTTTTATTTTTGACAGGTCAGATGTCAAATCAGTACAATTTTCTCCATCAATTGTCAAATGAAAAATAATTACCGATAAATAACCAAATTTTCTACACCAATTGCATCAAATAAGTATTAAATTACATAAATGAACTAAATTCAATCAAAAATTATGATAAATAAAGTATATTTTTGCTGTAACATGTGATATTCGACTTACGCGAAAATCCGAGTTACGCGAATGTCTCCGAAACGCATTATTCACGTAACTCGGGGAATGACTGTATGTGTAAACGCGGCCTCATGAACTTTGTATATACCCAAGTGACATTTGCTCGATAATGTTTTTCCATATCTGCTCGATTAGTACTCGATACGCCTGAAATTGTGGATTTGTGTGTGATCAAATGTGTTGAATGCGCTAAGATTTGGCGTGTTCGTAATTTTGACTTTCTTCTATCGATGGACTATGCCGTCGAGCTCATTTTACATTCGTAGCGTTGATTTTTCATGAAAAATAAAATCGAATTTTGTGTGACTTTTTTTAATAAAAAATCGATTTCATTTAAGTGTAAAATGGCTACATGACCCACTATAACGATAGGAAACATCGTTTCCGATCGAATTTGGAAGAAATCAACGAAAAAGTTGCATCACAGTTGATTTTACAGGACTTTTTCTAAATTACCTTAAACTGGTGCAGTTTAAGGGAAGTTTAAGGCTCCAGTTTAAGGGAATTTGCTCGAATTCCCGGTTATTCGTGCTCGAAAATGTCAATTGGGTATACACTTGGATTTCAATAAAACTGTGTAGTCGCATGCTAGCTGTTCTCGGTGTCTCTTCATTTGATCACATATCACAACAGAACGTCGATTATCCGGGCAGCTTGGAACCGAACGGTTGCCGGGTAATCGATTTGCACGGATAATGGTCCTAAAAATGTCAAATTCATATAAAAATTATAAAGTTCACTAGTTTTATGATTAACCCAACATGAATCATTCAATGAGTCGTTAGTAAAATATTATTTTAATCGATAACTATAGGTTTAACAACTGTTCATGAAAAAACTTGAATTTTGAAAATACCATTAGACACTTCAGAGCTGCACAAAAATCTGGTTGCCCACTTGACTATCGCTGCAAATGTTCGCTGTACGTTTGAACAGCTGTCACATTTATGTGCACGGTTAAGCCGCCCGCCGGTTTATCCGCCCCCGGATAATCGACGTTCTACTGTATACCCGAAAATCCAAGTTACGCGAAAGTCTCTGGAACGCATTATTTCCGCAACTTGGGGAAAGACTTTTTCCCCATCGCATCGAGAATCGCGTATAGCGGATAATTGTTCTAAGGCCCGTAGCGTAACGAAAAAGGTAGACTACGGTAAAATAACGCTTGTTATTGTAAAGAAAAAAAGTGTTTTGTTTTATTTATTTTAGACGAGGATAGAAAAAAAAACTTGAGATCATTTAGTGTTAAATTGATATTTTGCACTGCAGAATCATTCTTACAGCAATTTCGATCGCCGATGGGTGGACTAAAATCGGTCAACCGAAAAAAGGAGCGGTACAATGTGTTATATTTCATCTGTAAATTTTTTCGTTGCGGTGGTTTTTAAGAGTGTCTGGCAGCTGTTGACACAAAGGTTAAACATTTTGTTATTTTGGAACGTATATTTTGTTGGTTGGGAATGCCGAATGAAATGTCATTTGCTAAACATAAACAAACAGCAGTTTTTGCCGGGCACAAAAACTCCTAGAGCAATAAAGTAGGTTTGGCTGCATAACCGGTATGCCACACTTAGGTGAAAAGCAGTTGTTCAATCGATTCATCAAATGTTTTAGTTTAAGGTACCCTTTGCCGGATTCCAAAATGGTCACACAGCGTATGTCGACGGAGGACGTGGAAGCGTTCGTCCACGAGCATCTGAAGGAGGATTTACGGATGTACGAAACGCAATTGAAGCTGATCAACGCAGAAATTATGGAGTATGTGCAGTTAAAGAATATGATCGAAACAATCTTGGGGCAGGAGCGACGCGAGGAGTTCAAGACGCAGGTCAACATCGGTGGGAACATGTTCATGAAGGCACGTGCTGACAGCGTCGAACACATACTGGTGGACGTTGGGCTAAAGGTTTATGTAGAGTTTACGATTGAAGAAGCTTCACGGTATGTGGACGTGAAAATCAAAGTGTTAACCAAACAGGCAGACACTATTCGCGACAAAAGCATCGAAACGAGAGCCAATATTAAGCTCGCTCTGCTTGTGATAGGCGACTCACAGCGACTTCACACGATGCAAGACAATCGGTGAGGTTTATTAAACGGTAAAATAAGCTGAAAGAATAAATACACAATTTATGGTTAACTAATTACCTCACGATTCAGTTTAATTGCACAAGGAGAGCTTTAAATGGAATCGTTTCGACACAACAAACGATTGTTGTTTCTGTTGATCGCTGCACATTGGCTGTCATCCTGTGAAGGTCATTAAGATGTCAAATCGGTCCGAATGACATCACCTTCTCTTGAAGTCATCTGACAGATGATAAACAGGTTGTAAGCAAAAGGAAAATTATGTCTAGACATAGTTCGGCGTAATAATAGTTTTCTGTGGAAGATTTAGGTAATTATCTCGCTTAAAATGTGTGCAAATTGTAACGATACCCTTTAACTTTGTTCCCTGACTTTGTTTCACGATTGAAAAAACAATCCAAGCCATTGCAACTGCCGCAACATGATGCTGATGGTAGCAATGTCCTCGATGTTTTGTTGGAATTAGCTGTAACATGTTTTCTCTGCTTCCAGTTCGCAAAGTGAAAAATCTGCGTGAAAATCTCTTCCTATGAAAGCGGTACCGTGCTAGCTGCGGATAGGATTGGCAAACGGGTGTCCTTGATCGACCACTTAGAGGGCGGTTCCGATTGCGCACATCGGAAGCTACCCCCGCCACACAATGGATTTGGTAGACATTGACAAGGTGTTGGACGATCTTGAACTGAACGAGGACGACGGCAACAGCGTTGCGACGAGGCCAGCGGGTGAGTATGATATATTGTGGAGGTAAACAGCGCATTGCGATGATCCTCTGTGTGCTTTGTTACAGACGCCAAGGCCACAGTGAATGGCACGGCAGCGGATCGACAGACGGCAGTGGTAGCTGCTCTCGGACCGGCGACAGCTGCGCAGGAAAAGCTAAAATTTAAGGCCAACGTAGTTAATGTGTCAACCGTGTTTTCAAGTCTGAACGAGTATGTGAACGCGGGCGGAACAGAGTTGGGCGGAGTGACGAAGCATGTAAGCCTCCCGGACTCGCATGATCTGGGCATACCCAGTGAGCGGAAGCCACTCCTGACTCCTCCGTCGACCTCTTCGATTTCATCGGAAGTGAAAACATCCTCCGCTGCGGCTACGTCATCCTCTGTGCCGACTTCCCCACAGCACGTCGCGTCCACTCCGGCAACATCGCCCGATTCTTCTGCCTCCTCGGTGTCCTGCTGTTCGTCACGGGTCGCTTCCTCATCGGCATCGTCTTCTGCGCATTCTTCTTCCGCGTCATCGTCCTCGTCGTCGGCGTCCAGCAGCGATGCGGAAGAGGCCGACAAGCAGCAGGAAGCCAAAGGGCATGAGCTGGCTCATGAAAAGCTTCCCGAAGAGCTATCGTCCCTGAGCGGTGATGATTACGTGCTGGACACATCGTCGATGACCACGCTGGCCACCACCAATGAGGGAGGGGCACGAAAGGGCACGACGGCTGGCGATGCACAGGATACGTCGGCGTTCTCTTACAAGAACAGCCTGTACTCGGACACGCTGAGCAATGATGTGATAAATTTGGAAGGAATCTCGTCCATCTCCTCCATTGTGGCCGTCGATCTGTCGCGAAGCGGCCAGGTGCCGCTGGTGCGCGAAACCAATGAAGTGGTGGAGGGAGCGCCAGTAGCAAAGGATGAGATAGAAACGACGGCGCAGGACGATGTGGAACGGCCGGGCAAGCCGCACGAGGGCGAAGATGCTCGTAAACCGGTGATAGGGTTCGAATCGACGATGGACGATGTGTCCGACACGGAGCTAGAGAGCTATCTGCAGGAGCTGGAGGAGTTTGATTTTCGCAGCGTGAATGTAGAATCTGCGATGCCACCGAAGCCAAACGCAGAGCCCGTTACCGAGTTAGACCTTGCGGTAACCACAGAATCACAGCAACCGGAGATTGAAGCCCCTGCTGGTGGAGATGTGGAGCACGGTTCAATGATCGTGCAAGATCGCGCTGCAGATGAGAACAGTATCGATAGTCGTAGTGATGATGAAATCAGTCCCAGTTCCTCCCGTGGCGAGAACGAGGACGATCTGATTTCGCAAGCATCAACGCTGGAGTTTAACGATTTGGCGATGGGCGCAACTGCGGCAGTGGTCGCAACAACACCAGTAGCTGCCGCCGTGGATCCATCGGATAGAGCCCTGGCAGCGGCGTCGGAGTTGGAAATTCCCATCCCAATCGATACGGAGGAACCGGGTGACTTTACGCTGGATGAGGATGGAAGCGAGATAAGGTTCATCGATTGTACGGAAACGGAGTCGGAGCGTCGGTTGGGACAGTCGGCTGCCGGCGAAGATGACCCGGCGAACGTTGTGCCGCATCCGGAACGGCCAACCTCGCTAGAACTTGGCAGTGTGGCCGTGGTGAACGAAGCCGGCTTGACGGATGGTGGCATAACGGCCTCCTTCGGACACACGCCTCCCTCATCCCGCGTTATCGTTCCCGAGCAGGGGCTTGCACTATCTTCCACAAGCTCGGATGATTTTGGAACGTCGATCGAAGCACGGACCGCATCACATGCAGCGGAAGAGGAAGCAGCATCACGGCTAGCCATTGCCGATCCGATTCAATCGCCGATAGCCGCTCCAGTGCCGGTCGTCCCGCTGCTAAGCCCGGCACAGGCACAGCTCGGCAAGATACAGCCGTTCTGGGTGCCGGACAATTCAACCAAATTCTGCATGCAGTGTAACCAAAAGTTTTCCGTCATCAAGCGACGCCACCACTGTCGGGCATGCGGTCAGGTGCTCTGTTCGACGTGCTGCTGTCTGAAGGCCAAGCTGGAGTACTTGGGCGACGCGGAGGCCCGGGTGTGCATCGAGTGCGACGTGATACTGAGCATTCAGCAGCAGCAGGCGATGGAGGCCGAACAGTATCAGCTGGCGGGAATGCAGAGTGGCGATAGCCGCAGCAGCCTGGCGGTGTCCGGTGCCAGCGGTCAGCGGCAGCCAAATCCGAACAACCCGATGGAGTACTGCTCGGTGATTCCTCCGTTGCAGCAGGCGGCCGCCAGCAACCAGCCCCAGTCGCCCATCTCGGTGATGGTCCCGGTGGGAGTGTTGAAGCGTGCGGGAGCCCCTAGGAACATGCGCAAGGATAAGAACGTCATCTTCAGCGACGGTATACGGCCGGGTTGCGATCTGACCGAGCTGGATCAAAACTGGGACGCCGTGCCGACCCGCACCTCGCCCCCGAGAGGCCGCAAACCGAGGGTCCAGACACCGCCCGGTGGGGAGGATGACGTTAACGCCATTCCGCGCGTTGGCGGCCAGTTGGCGTCGCTGATTCCGGCCGAGGAAAACAAACTGCCACCGGTGCTGAAGCGAATCAGCCCCACGGAGAGCAAGCTGGTGGAGATCGAAAACGACGCATCGTTGCTGGAGGGATTGCGCGAGGTAACGCTGACGTTCGCGATCCAGAAGAACTTCCACGTGCTCGTGACGGTGGTGGAGCTGGCGTGCTGCATCAATCGAACTGTGATCAACTTCACGACCCGCGGGCTGCACTACGTGGGCCAGGACGAGATAATCATCCTGCTCGTGCTGGGCGATTCGCGCGTGCTTCCGAAGGACATTTTCGTGCACCTGAACGAAATCTACTGCGAGGCAGACCGGGGCCACATCATAACCGAGCTCGGGTTTTCGCCCGCCCGGTCGAACAACTTTCTCGGCTCGAAGAACCACGGCGGGTTTTTGTACGTGCGCCCGACCTACCAGTGCATGAAGGCGGTCATCGCGCCCGAAGCTCCGTACTTGATCGGCATCCTGATACACCGGTGGGAGGTGCCGTGGGCGAAAATACTGCCCCTGCGGCTGATGCTGCGCCTCGGCGCCCTCTACCAGTACTATCCGTGCCCGCACGTGAGCGAACGGGAGCGCGAATCCGTGTACGTCGAGATTGCGCAAACGATCGTGAACCTGCTGGCGGACTTTCGGCACTTTAGCTACACCATTCCGAGCGTGCGGGGCATGGTGATCCATCTGGAGGATCACAAGACGAGCATCCTGATACCGCGCAACCGCTACGAGCAGATGGTGAAGGTGGTGGACGGGTCCAGCGAGCAGCTGATGGCGGTGGGCGGCAACTTTAGCAAGCTGGCGGACGGCCATCTGGTGTGCATACAGAACACGGAGTCGGGATGCCCGGAAGCGACGCAGTACACGACGCAGGCGATCGACATCGAGAGCCAACCGCGCAAGGTGACCGGTGCCAGCTTTCTCGTGCTGGACGGTTCGCTCAAGCCCAACTCGGGCCTGACCGGCCGGTGCACCATCCTGGAGGATGGGCTGCGGGTGCTGATACCGCCGGTGAAGCTGCAGCTCGTCAAGGAGGCGCTGAAAGCGATGAAAGACTATCAGATCGTGTGTGGGCCGACCGAGGGAGACGACAGCCAGAAGGAGCTGGTGTCGATCGAGTGGACGTCGAACGATTTGAACTTCAACATAGGCGTCACGTCGCCGATCGATCGGAAGGCGTTCGACGGTGTGCCAAGCATTCGGGTCCACCGGGGCACGGACTATTCCAACTCGAACCACATCATCCGCTGGACGGAGGTCTTTATTTTAAAGGTAGGGTGTAAACGGTAGTGAAAACAGTGTAAAAGATCGTTCCTAACAGCTGTATCAACATGTATTTCTTCCAGGGAGACGAAGAATCTAACCATCCCGGTGATCCGATCAACATGTCGAAGATTTCGGAAACGGTCGCCAAAACGGCTTGCAAGGCACTGGTTGAGTATCTGGATCTGCTGGCGTCAAACGGACACACCAAACTAGCCCTGCGGATTAGCTCCAATCGCGGTCAGGTATGGCGATGCGCGCGTTATCCCTCTCCTTGTAAGGATTCGTGTAAAAAAAGGTGAAAACTTTTCTTTTTTCCCACCAGATGGCGTACGTGGCGGGAAGTGGCGGAAACCAGCTAGCTCCTCTATATTCGAACGCGCTCGGACAGGCGGTGATGGAGCTGCTGGAACGGCAGGCCACGGCGCTACATCTCGATCTGCACGATATTGTATTCGAACTGATATTCCACATTCTTGACAAGTAGTTATTCAAACGCTAAGGACTGAATCGACCCGTGCGTGGTCCCTGAACCTGCGACCACAGCCAACCATGTGAGCCTATACGATATGTTCGAAAAGTATCGGTTGGTTTTCCTTTTGCGGTTCCGTTACGATTTGATTAGAAGATTGCTTCTTCGTGTTTTTCATTCACCAGCCAAGCCGGCAGTTGACCGGCATGCCGGGTCTCTCCAAAGAGCGAATGTATTGAGGATTGTATTATTTGCTTCGAACAAACCGACCCCTATAATAACCAAGTGCTAGCCTGGCCGCCCAGGTAGAGTAAAACGGACGCGGTCACACATTCACGGGGTGCATAGCAAACCGAAGTAGTCGACAAAAGTCGAGCGGGATAGAGAGGAAGGAAACGTTCACACCAAGGTGCACACCGTGAGTTATATAGAGTATATATAGAGTATACATATATACATAGATATAGATATATATATTTCTTATATATAGTTAAAATTATTGAAAGGAAGAGAGCCAGTCACCAAGTTTATTATGTCGCTGTTTATAGGTAGACGCGGTGGAAGGGGAGGTATATTTATATTTGATTTGGAAGTTTTAGTGCCGACGGACAACAACAACAACAACAACAGAAACGGGATTGACGCAATATAATGGCAGCAAATTGGCATTGCAATGATAGTTATTACATTCAAATCGGAACGTTGGCCCAAGTTGCAAGCATGATAATAGCAAATATATTAGTGCACGCGAGTGCACCTACCACGTATTGCAGAGGTGTAAGCGTGATCTTTTAACCCTTGTTGAGAATGCGGTTCGAATCGTACGAGTCATTTTGTTTAGTTTGGTTTGTGTATAATTTTAATCTATGATTGATTTAACGCGCTAATAAATTGTTTTATTCTTCTGTAATGAAAAGCAATGCATCCTAACCGTAGGTCAAGCTCTGGCGGCTTCATGGTCTGTGTCCGTTAAAAGCTGCAGTCGAGCGATTAACACGATTAGTAGATGGATGAGCAAGGGTCTGCGCGTAACAACAGCAAACACGATAAAATCCGTAACTTCTTCCTACCTAATTACGTCAGTCACGCGGCATAATTAACTATTGCGCGGGTACACTGCGGCCTGTACATGCCCAACCGTTTGCCCTATCTACTACTACTACTACTGCTGGAAAAGGAAACAAATGCGTACCGCGCTCGGGCATAACTTGTGCCAATGGCCCTGGAAAAACGTACGGCCCTGCAGCTGACGATGGCGGCGGAAGGCGGGAAGGCAACTGACGGTGACCTCTTGAGCAGCATTCCATCCAATCACTCAAACGCTCGCTAGGAGAGTGCATACAACCCCCATTTGCATATATCTGTGTGTAGAGAGAGAGAGAGCGAGAGAGGGTGCAGGGCAGCGTTGCAGCAGCTTAAGATTTTGCAAGCTGCATGCCCTCCAGATCTCGCAGCGTGATCCCGAGGGGAGTGTGGGGCGCAAGGGAGTGCAGCAAAGGCAACAAAAATGAAGGTGCGCGCGCGCTCCCCGTGAGCAACAACCAATCGTCCAACAAGAATAATAACAATCATCGTGCAACAGCAGCAACAGCAGCAGCAGCAGTAAACCAAACAACAGAATCGTAGAGAGTGCGCGGGACGGCGTTGCGTCTGCGATAAGCGGGCCGGTGCCCCACGGAAGGAACGGGGAGGGGAGGAGGCCGGACGGACAAAACAAAACAAGAACCACAAATGGATGCATATACAACACGAGCAGCGCGAAGTGTGCGGGTGGTGCGAGCAGCCAGGGCCAAGATGGCAAAGTAAAGAAAACCTCCTCCCGCCGCTAGCATTACAAATGACATACAATAATGTGCGCCCTAAAGCACACTTTCGCTTCGAAACGCCTTCGGTGTTGGGTGCCCGAGGCGGTTAGAGAGGGAGGTTGCGATCCTCTTTGCATTGGTTGCCAGCGCGAAACGGTACTTTTTATTATTAAGGATCATCGATCTCTCCGCGTGCGATCTCGCCACCCTCTCGGCGTAACGGGGCTCGGCGTCGGCGGGCTGGCCCTTTTCCCGCGCAATCGCGTCGAGTCATGACGATAATGAGCCCGAACAGATGCCGATGATGATCGCGCGCCTTCATGACGATGATCCTGTTTGTCGAAGATGTCGAGAGGCTTCCGGCGGGGATGGGAACGTCGACGCGCTGGAGCAGCCAGCTGAAGGACAGCGAGCATCGCGTCGTCTAACGTTGCAAGATATCGAATGTTTTATTAGTACATACACATTCACCCCCACCGATCGCGGAAGATCGAGTACGATGCTGGCTGAGGATTAGAAGACACACGGTTGTTGCAGTAGGAGCCACTCACTCACTCGCTCGCTCGCTGGAGTGGCAGCTGGCCAGATGGTGCGAAAGAAATTCACTTCTCAGTTGCGCAGTTTTTGCAAGAGCCCTTCACGCGCCGGAGTGCCAACCGGGGTTGGAGGTTTTTTTTCTGTCTTGGACGGGAAGATGATCGCTAGCAGCAGATAGTCTGACACCCACTGTCACGGTGCAGCAGCAGCAGCGAGGCAACGTTACGACTGATCTTTGAGATGAAAATGAAGAAAGCAGCGAATAAAACCCACAAGACATGGAAAATGAACGATTGTCATTCCGCCGGGACCGGGCAAGATCATGAAACGGCGCTCAACAGTGGGTTGGAGAGGAAACAACACCTGGACATGTGTAAGTATTATAATTGCTGCTAATGCAAAAGTATTATTGAATATTTTTTCCTATTTAAAACTTTATGCTCAAGATTAATGAACAATTGCGGTGCTCTATCCAGCAAATCAGGCGCCAAAAGCAGTAATCATTAAATATTAAATTAGATTACTCATTAAATTTTACTTTTGATATTATTGAAATGTATTCGACATCTCCAAATGTATTGATTGATTCTATGTATCTACCAAATTCGATAGTTTACAAACGACAAAAGCATTAATTAGACTGCGCATGCGACATTTCGGGCATTTATAACATCCTTATAAATCTACAGTAAGGTCAGATGATTGAATGGTCTGCCTATCCCTCATTGCAGTCCGAATTAAAATCAATGATGCCATAGGTCATAGACCATATGTCATGCGAGGAGTAGTAAACTCCTTCCTAACTACACGAAGTCGCAAAAAGCCGGAACGAACTAGAAATATTCGCATCAAACATAATTGCTCATTGCTCATTGCTCATTATTAGTACAATATAGCAACCTAGCAAGACTACGAAGTTAAATTATCTTTGGTAGCTTTTAGTAACAAGTGTATCCTCGTAAAAACTGAATGCCAAGGTTTCCGAGGTTCAAAAGTCTTTGAAAACATATTAAAAACGTAAGCTGACACACTGAAGTTGCAGGCAAACTTTGTGTACTTGAACGACGCATTCATCAGAATTTGAGAGGCAAAATTTAAACCACGATAAAAATGCTCCAGCATATGATAATTGGGACTCTCATCTCTAAAGATTCATCCAGTAAAATGTGCAGAGGAACGATAAGAGAGTTTCATAGTTAAAACTGGTGAAGCATGACCAATAGAAAATCACCCAAGGATCCCGGTTAAGTGGTGCTACCATGGTTTTAAATTACGGTAAACCATTTGATCATGTCAAGTGTCCGGGCAAAGTAAACGAGAAAGAAAGCGTTTTTTTCTTAATAATTTTTCAAAACCATTTTTCACATTTTTAATAATTTGATGAGGAGTGTTACTTTCAATGTGTGGGGAAATCTTTTTTTGATTTATTTGATGTTTGATGATTTATTTGATGTTGAAACTCGATTATGAATGTAACAATTCTATATGTTATTTCCTATTGATTTGTTGAATTCGTTAGGACCTGTTCCGAGCAAGTTTATAAGATATAGGAACAACAACTTTAAATAGCTTGCTTGTTGAATGTTAAAGGCCTTCATGACTTAAAGTGTAATATTTATATTCATTTATTTTCTCTTATATTTTTCCTTCATTTGTTACGTGCACATAATGCATCTTTTTATGTCCACTAACCATCCCATCGTGCGCGCTGTGACCCATTCGGCGCAACAACCAGCGGCGCAGCGAAAGATAGTTGCGATCAAGGGCCAAGAGGGCTTGCTCTGAGTAGCAAACATTATGCAAAAGGACCCTCACGCCCGCGACAACCGTGCGGGAGAAGTGCTGCCACCGACCGGGAAAGTGGTGAGGCATTTTCAACATTTTCCTAGCCAACTTTGTACGAGCGGACCGCTGTGATATCTCTGGTCTGTTGCTGGCGTAAGCCGCTGCGGCACGACGACTGTCCATGGGTCCATCCGGGGCTTCGGCATCGGTTCGACAGGGCGACCAGGGCAAGGGGAAATAAATTAAAACTGATCCTCGCGCACATTTATGACTCCTGTTCGGTTGCCGGGCAGGATCGATCAATCTTCGCCGGCCGCAATCGTATCACCGGTGTGCTAATCGTCTGCGCGGGTTTCTACCTCGGGCGAAACGAACGGGCGTGCGTGAGCCGGGTGCACGGGATGGGGAGTCTTTGGGAGTGAACGTGGCAGTGGGGCTGACTGACACTAATGTAAAGTTGACGCACGCAGCCCGGTCTTTGGCAGACTTAATCCATAAACAGTCAAAATGTCACTTTAAGCATGCGAGAAAAAGTGTCCCGCGCCCCGCATCATCTCGGGTGAAGGGGACGAACGGACGGGTCAGTGTGTGGCCACTGTGCCGTCGCCGGACGGATCTACGCCAGTTGACGGTGGACACCAGTTGGCAGCTGACGGTGTGTGTGTGCTATCTCAATCTCGCGAAACACAAGCGTGTCTCGGATGTTCCCGGGCGCGACATTAACGACACGTCGGAATTGCACCCAATGGGTGGGATGAGTGGGTGGACGGATCGGTCGAGCAGTCGTACCCGGGAAAGAAGATCAATCAATTGCAAGCAGCTGCTAGTGAACGGATTGGAAGGTTCGATTTCGTCCGAGTATGTTGCTGTCCCTATGCTGAACTACACAAGCCGTACAAGTTTGAATGCATCGCCTACGATCGCACCGAAGTCCATGTCAAACGCACAGAAGCCCATAGTCGGCTGTTATCTTCGCGTGAGAGTTATTCTGCAACGCGGGCTGGAGTGTTGTCCAATCGCCCGCAAAAAGATTGTTCACAGAACCATTTTAGCTTATCGCAAACACCACCAAAACACGTCAAGAAACACCGTGCAGAAGCGTCCAAGAACATCCGGGCAAAGAGCGCGTGTGGTGTGAGCGAGCAGATGGAGATAAAATTTATTTCATAATTAAAATTAATTATCTCAATTAATCTCACGCGCATCGAACCGTACCGCATCCGCGTGGCAAGAGCGTGCGGCCAAGAAGCTGCCGTGCGTTTGCATTGCCGGCTTCCCGAGCGTTCCGTTGCGGCTACTGGCGGCTAGAGCTTGCCTGTCTTACCTGTCTCTCGATTGTGGCTCGATTGTGAGGCGTTGTGGCCCGAGTTTGCGGCCCTTAAGCGGCCAAGATTTAGCAGGGCGAGATAAGCAAAAGGACGATGCTGTGGGGCGTTGGTGTCAGATTGATCGCGATGCCATCGCGATGGAAGCCCCGTGGAACGCCCCTTCTATCAGCACGGTGCGGAGGGGCTGGCCCTAATTCACGCTCAATTAGTAAGTGGTGGGAAAGAGGTTGACCATAATCTAGGGCTCATTTCTTCGCGGGTGAACGGGGGAAGATAGGTGAAAAAATGGATGGGTTGATAGAGTGAAGCAGTAGGGGCATCCATCATCATCGTACGCTGTATGGATGGCAAAGAGTATGAAAGAGAGAAAGAAAGAGTAACGGAGGAAAGATAAAGCACAAGAGATGTTTGAAAGATGTGGATCGGGTTATAGGAGCTTATGCTGTGAAAATATTACAAAATAGTACACTTGTTAATCTTCTTGAGTATTTCTCTGGTTTCGTATGAAAGCGCAACAAACAAAAACTGCATGCGAAGGTTATTAGCTACAGTGGGTTCTACAATACAGTTGTACAAATTGATGTAACAAAGTGAGATGATCTTTAGGTTACATATATCAGAACCAATTTAGTTGAAAACTAAAACTTAAGTGAAGTTAAAAGTGAAATTAATAAGTGAAGTTAAAAGTAAAAATAATGGTTGCAGTGCATTAATATCCTTGAGGAATAGTGCTACTTTTCATCGTATCTTATGAATCTTCAACAACGAGTTCAAAGAGAAAAAATGTTCAAAACATCCAATACATTTTTAGAGTTCAAAAACATTTTTCTAGATTGCCTAGGATATCAGAATTTATATCATATTTGTATTTACAATTTAAATTAAGACTAACCTGTACATATTGTTTCCTATCATTTTCATTATTTCATATGTTTTATCACACCATATCATACCATAGGTTTGAAAAACATGCTTGTTTCTTGAATTGACTAACGTCATAAAATCATGCAACAATCGAGTTTGGTAATAATACTCGGGATAATATTGTCTGGTAGATTTTTTGTGGGATTTTAGACTCGAACATACATGTTAGTTTCATTCTTTTAGTTCAAATCAAAGCTGTAAAGTCTTTTTTGTTTAAATTTCATCAAAACCAATAATCTATGGGACACGATGAATAAATCGTGAGGCGAGCCCAAAAAATTATGGGAACTGACCAATAAATCGTGGGAAACCCTATAAACATTTAACCAATTCATGAAATAAAAAATCATTATATCCTTAGTGTTTAGTGATTGTTGGAAACTGTTATAAGATTCCAACAAACTGTCAGCTAAGGCGATGTTTTGTGTATGGACATAAGCATAAAAAGGGAGAAAACCGCGCAAAATGGGATAATTGCGATAAAAACACCCAAGAGCGACGATAACGGAGAATAAATAAATAAACTAATTTTTTGGTGCACCCTCAGTGCTTACCTATCAAATTCACTTTGTTCTCTTATTTTTTGGTTAGAGCGCCAGTTTCTAACAGTGATGACTGAACATTCAACCCTCGGTTTATTGACCCTTATGTCCATGCCTATGGAGCAAATACAGAAAAACTAATTTTCTTCTTTGGCAGCATTGTTACCATTATGATGCAATTTATTTTAATCCGGCTTAACAATTTAAGATCTATGCCAAACCAAAAAAAAAAATGTATTAAATTTTTGTATCAGACAACTACGATCTGCAAAGCACTGATAGTTGTAAGCATTAAATTTGATTTATTTATTTGTTTATTCACTTATTAGTACAATCTACTTGCAATGTTTAAAATAAACTGAATTTAAAATGAAAAGAAAAGGAGAAGAAAATAAAAAAAAGGATCAAGTAACTTTGTCTTGAGCTCAATATAAACATGTTTTACATCAATGCTTGTTACTATAAATGACATGTTAAATTTAATCAATTTGCAAAATGCAAAAACCATAATAACCTCGTAACATTTAAAAACGACCAAACCTTATTGCTAAAAAAATATCTATCATCACATTCACCGCCTTTTATTGTATGGATCAACGAAAGCCCAAAGCAATAAATAGCTCATTATAAACTACACTGCGAACTATATTGACCCCTCAAAGCTATATCCGATCAGCTTTGGTTAAACAATTACAAACTAACATTTGATTCGCATCATATAACGCTGATTGGACCTGAGTGGCTGTAACGATGTGGCAGTAGGGCATTGCACCGATGCGACCATAAAGTTCTGAACCGTTGCCATAAAGTTAACCGATGCTAATGATAGGGATGCAGTATCAATCGGCCGGCTCCAGCCAATAATGGACACAACAAGTTGGAGAACTGCAGGATGACTTTTGGGAGGATGTTTTATCTGTTGCATAGTTTTGGGGAAGGATCACACACCGATGATGCCAAAAACATCCGGGTAAGCGTAAAGGCATTCATTTGTATCTAATGAAGTCCATAAAATCTGAGCGGGTTTCAGAGACAGGTCTTCGGCAACGGCAAATACTATGGATGTTTGATATTCAAAATACGCATAAACATTAAGTTAAACTTCCAAAGATATTGGTATTAAATTTACGTTTTCAAAAACCCCAAACTTTGAAGTAAAAAAACAAAACCTTAAAAAAACGATACATAAATAGTTTATGTTACCGCTCCTTAGAATGCAGCTGCCCTTAATTCCGATACCGATTATAGCCGTTCCGGGTACCAATATAACCGCTCCATCAAAGCGGGATTAAACCCATCTCTTGAGCCGGGCAAAACTTCGCATTAGTCGCGCGGGTTTGGCACCATCGGCACCGGTGCGTTTATCCTACCGGGGCCGCTGGATGAATGGACGATCGGCATTGAAACGTGAAGGCGTGAACAATTACTTGACGCGCTTCACACAAGCTTTTTGTGCACAAACGAATACCGCAGCTAATAAAGAACGCAACATCGGCAGGGATTCTTCGGGCCGCGGAAAAGAATGAAAAGAAAGCGCAGTGCCGGCACTGGCCCAGGACGCGAGTCAACCAATCCCGCGGCCGGTCGTGGAATTGAATCATTAATTTTAATCATTTTACTCTCTTCACTTGATGCAACGAGATGCTGACGGCAAGGTGATGTAGGGGGGGAATTTCACTGTCCCCCTATTGTCCGGGCGGGTCAAGGACCAGCCCCGAGCAGGCGTGAGCACCTGTACACGGTGTGGCAGTAGTAACCGGCAGCCAGCTGTTGGAGCGCGTTTTTACTGGCTCAGCAACGTTTTGATTGATATCAACCCCCGGCCCTTGGGAGCTTTCGTGGGAAGTGGTCGTCCGGTGGGCTAATTTTGCCTCCCCACTGGAGGGAGGGGAGTAGGCCGGACAGGAGGCTCGTTGATTGTAACGAGTTGGGCCGCACGATCCGCTAAAGAAGCCAGTAATCTGTCATGCTTTGATGTCAAACAGTGTGCACTTTGCGCGTTGGGCCGGTTTGGGCGTTGTGGGAAGGATTCGGACGAGTGATGTAGATCCTTGGGTAGGAGCGCGTTAATTTCTAGCCCCCATCTAGTGCCCGCGATACAGTGCACTTATGTGCCACGCACACTCGAAACACATTGAATAATGTGTCTTTACCGGTCGCTAGGTTATGCGGCACGAGTAACGCCTGAGCGTCGGTCCGTTACATGAGTGGCGCAAACAGAGATTGGATTATCCTGCGCCAATCCGGATGACTATGAAAGATTGGTTCGTTCCATTCAATCCCCTCGTGAGGTACTGTAGCACCGTGTGGAGCGTTGGGGTACTGTTAATATTGTGAGCAGAAAGGGCACTGCAGCGCGCCGGCCAACATTCGATTTGTGGTGATTTTTCCTGCTGAAATCTACCACCCTACCCACTGCCCTGATGAGCCCCTTTTGGGAAATGGCAACGACACGGCACACCAGTTCATGGACCTTTCTTTTCCTTCGGCCGGTCGGCCCGAGTTCCGCCCGAGTTTACTTGTACACATCCATTCCAATCAACGGCGTGTCAGCGATCACTTCGGGACCATCCATCTTCCAACGATCTCGATCTCATTTCAAATCACTCTAATCTATGCTATCACGCAACCAAAAGGAAGGGGGTCATGGGGACTGGGCAGGGAAAAGTGGCATCCCGTTGCGCTGCAACGAGCAAATGGTTGCGCTGCAGAACGGTTTACGAACTCTGTGCTGCAACAAACGTTACAAAATAGTTTCTGTCTGCCCCTGAGGGATCTGTGGATTCGGATTCGGATGGTCGGTGGAAGCGGTCGGTTGAGAGCGGGCAGAAAGCTGGGCAGAGCAGTCTCGAAGCATTTTAAATGAGATGCATTTCTTGCTCGGTTACAATCTACCTGGCAGGAGGGCGGTTGGGCGATGTCAAGTATCCGTTGGAGCCGTTCAGCTCACAGTCCGGCACACTCAGTTTCCTTCCCCAAGAAACGCCGTGTGGCTGTGACGTGTGGGCCTGAAAGTTGGCCAATAATTATGTTTCCTCGGCGCGGTGGAAAGCGGGTTCGGATTTCATTAAAAAAAAGTCTTTAAGCCAAACGGGTGGCTTCGAACTTGTCTTCGGCTCGCCCAGCCCAAACCTGCTTTGCGACTCGCTCTGCAATTTGTTGCATTCAAATTCAATTATCCTGCGCGTCTCGCTCGATCGGCGGTACATGATGCACAGGTATACGACCTCAAATACGTCCGCAGAGGTTTATAAATATCTCACCCAAACTGGCTTCGGAGCGTCATTGCACAGCGAGTGCTCAAATTTCTCGCATGGAATATCACAACAATTATCTACGCGAGGTGCAATTACAATATATCAAATGAATCTATCCAAAACTGTGTGCCGTGCCCGCCTCTGTCCCTGCGACGATCTGTGCGCCAATTGTCTGTCAGCAGATGGTGATCGTAAATTCGCCTCGCCTCGAGGATGTTGTGCCGCAAATGTCATGTGCTGCAGCGCGCTCCTGTTGCACCAAATTATTTCTAATAAATTGTCACGGAATTGATAGTGACACGATCGCGATCTCACACCCTAGACGCGATCCTGTGTTTGCCAGCCAACGGTCGCGGTGGGGGGCGGGGGGTATATCGGGTGTTGTGCCATTTTGCTTGTGAAACCAACGTCACGCCGCTGTAACACGAGAGTGCCCCGTGCGCAAGATGAGCTGCGGCGCGTCACACAGGAAGGGATCCGTGATGATCTATTTTCCCGTAGCTCGTAATGTGTGTCCGTCTGTTTCGAATGTGGATTTCACGCATTTGATTAATGCTGGCTGGCAGCGGAGGGAAACGTTTCAACGAGATTTTAATTAATGCTCGAAACATTAGCGCGACATATGGGTGTTGGTGCGCGTTGGGTTGTGAGTGGGTGTGCAGGGGTGGGCACGAAGGGTTAGGGGGTGCTTTTTATGCAATTTTAGAACGACGCAGGGAGCTCTAAGCACACCCGGGGATGACGGGCGGGCGGTGTGGCATCAAATTTGTCTGCACGTGGAGATATTTAAGACAAGAAGTAACACTAAATGGTACGTGCGAAGGTCAAATGCGTCAATCGGTTCAAATTGCGCAGAAATGCAGCAGGCAGTACTGAAACGCGGTACTGCGATAGATAGTCGGTTTTCAAATATTGAGAATTATGTTTTGTTCTTGGTGATCAAATTCTAAGGACAAACGAATTTTGTAGTTGGAACTGAATTTTGGTTGTTTGAAGAAAACTGTTTTGGTTGGGTTTGATTACGTTTGATTATAATTATGGCAATATTTGCCGATTTATTTTATTTATTTTATTCACACTTATTTGCCTAACTCGCGCTGGGGCTTTTGATTTTTTAAGTAACATCTTAGATGAGCTTATTAGCTACATATTCAATCAAAAGCAAAAATTTCAACAAGGATCGTGACAATAGCGAAAAAGGAGCACATAGAAAGCGTACCACATAGAGCGAGATGGATCATGAGCTCCTCTGTAAGTTCGCCTTGGTAAATTCTTAACAGAACATTACGGAGACGTAGTGCGTGATCTGAAGCATACAAATGGTCAGTTGGTAGAAGCTCAGGTGCTTCAATTTCATGAGTTAGCTACAAAAAAAGTTTGTGCTAATTCTGTCTAGGAACTCAGCTCATGTTTCTAATTATTTTCTGAATATGTTTTATACAGACCTTATACAGACCTGGCACAAATATAGAAAATAGATCAGTTGTTAGTATGTGTTGGCTATGTTACAACATTAAATTCTGCTATGGGTTGGACTGTTGCAACGAAAAATCCAACAAAGCAGATTAGGATATTAAAACCAGAAGTCAGCCCATAAAAAATACCATAATAATACTGTTCACGGAAGGAGAGTCAAAAGTAATACCGATGACTTTAATTCCTGTGCTACGTAAAACTAAACTGAAGTCATGAATTTAGTTGTTTCCAGTGAGAATCTTTTTACAAGCAAAACTAATCACACCACAATTAACGACATACTAGGCGAGCGGATTCTCAGAGCATCAAATCAACCATGTCTAAACTGAGCTGGAGTATTGAACAGTTTTATTGCTAATGGGCGCATCTTGATATTGTTTGCATACATTAGTAACGATTAATTAGGAAGTACAAATACAAAGACACACAATACTGGAACAATATTACTTCTTAGCGGTACACCAGACGAATTATCGAACACTTAATCACAATGCGGTATGATCTTTGGTGTAAGTAGGAATTGAACCACTAGACTAAATTATCATATGTGCCAAACCAGCTCAGTATTCTCGGTATGTTATGCTATCATGCACAGTTTTTTATTTTATGTTTGTTTACCATTACATGACGGGCATATTATTAAGTCGTACGAGTTGACGACTGTACCACGGGACCGCTCTACGTGAGATCAGTATTGAATTTAAATCTTACAAGATGATGATGATGATGATGAGTCCCATCTCTTTCCCCGACAATGGATTGAGAGGAACGAATGTATCACTAGGATATTTAAATTAACAAGACATTCTTCATTAATAAATGATACAAAACACAACAAAACTAGTACGTATTGAAGGAGGGAGTTACAGTATCATATATAATAGTTCGAAAAGAGCCGCAGCCTGCAACATAGTTGGCCACTTAAGGTTTTTTGAGTATTTCAAAACAAGGTTTGAATTATTGACTTAATATATGCCGCACAACATTGTTTAAAGCTGTACAATCATGTTTGAACCACGTGATTGGGCATTCGGTTGTACATTTGTAGTCCCTTACATATTAAACAGTTTCTCGCATTTGACCAATTTATTCTGGAGAGCCTAGGTACATGAGCTCTACGTGTTCTATATGTATGTATGTATCTAACAACAGATCGCATACTCATATAAAACAATTTTTTTCACCTAGAGATGAAGCTCTTTTGAAATTGCTATTGTATTGTATTGTATTGCTATTGTAATAAGAAAATATTTGAAAATTTATCATTTAATTTTTTAAAATCAAATTCCCTTAAAAATAATTTTACCCTAATCAACTATGGATACTTTCTTTCACTGTTCCTTTGGAAAAAATATTAATTATGCAACATAGGAATGAAATACCAGCCAAATGAAGTATTTTAAAGCAGAGGGCAGTGGCGGATTAAGAGTGATTACAATAATGTGGTACCCTATCACATAAATATATTCTGTACTTATAATCTAGCAAAATATTGCGCCCTAGAAAGTGCGCTTTAGTCGCAACAGCAACGGAACATCCTCTACCATTACTACATTTTATATAATTTTAATCAAACGTCCTTCACCCTTCGGTTAACGTGCTGGAAAACCAATCTCTCACACTTTTGACAGATTATCTGTTGCACCTCCGGCGGTACGAGAGAACGTTGTCACCTTGTGAGCAGGCCCGATGAAAGGAGAATACAACCCCGTACACAAATCACGACCCCATGGATGCCAAAACTGACACTCTCGAGGAGAAAACCAGAAGGTTAATTTTCAAAGGCACACACATCAAGTTCCATCCTATCGGGCGATGATCACTTCGGGTCCTTGTAACTGAAACCACCGGCCAGGAGAGTGCTGCAAACCGGGGGAACCTCTAATGTGTGTGAAATCCCATCCTCCCTGCTAGTTTGTTGTTGTCCATTCGAAATCATTTAAACGCTCGTTTAGACGTAATTTCGATGACATGTGATAGCAGGATGAGTCCGCCCGGGGAACGTTGCTGTCGTTGCTGACCAACGATGACAACGAAGCCCTGTGCGAAAGGCTGCAGTACTGCAGCGGTGCGATTGTTGGGCTGTGGATGAGCTGTGAACTTTGCCACCGAGTGCCGGCGACCGACACCGAACTGGGGAAGGTGGTTACGCGGCCAGCTTGGATCGGTGCGCTGGAGGAGTGTCCTTTCTAAAACCAGAAACGGAAACTCTATTAGCTCGTTGTCAAAGCCTTTAACTGATTTCCCACAACATGCTTATTCCACTAGAAGTGGGCACCGTTTTGTGGCCGGTGTGGCCGGTTAGGACCGTCGCCGGTCATCACCGGAACGCCAAGTTCGAAGCACAGGACACGGTGGAGGATTCGGACGCAGTGTAGGAAAATCATTCTCGACACCTGACCGTGAGCCAGAGTGTCGTCCGGTTTGGGTCGGTGCAATCGTTTTCATCAATTTGATCAAGTGCTTGTGTGTGAGTGTGTGTATATATCTGTGTGTGTGTGTGTGTGCGGCACCGGTAACTGGAAAACTCTCCGTACGTTGGTTCGGTGTACACGGGTGGAAAAACTAAAGCGGAAAACCCGTAGGCTTTTTCGTAGCACCAGGCTTCGTCCGATCGAAATCGGTTCGATACGCTCCTTTGACGGCTGGATGGAAGATCCACAATAGTGGACCAGACCAATGCTATAGTCGTACCAGATACACGGAGCATCGAATGTGCCTGCAACACAGTGACATCTGAGTCCGAGGAACGTATTTAGAGAAAGTAATCACATTGCAAACAAGTGAACAATATGTACGGTGCCGTCCGGACGAATGTATGCAAATTTATGCCTTTTGGGTGCGAGGTGCAAAACTGGCCTTACTCTTCCCCTGCAAGCCGTCATCAGCGCTGTCGTCATAGTCGTCGTTCGCTCTCGTTCGGTTCGCCCAATTCGGAAAGATGTCGATGAGCTGTGTCGGAGCCGTGTCAGAGATGTGTCAGGTCCGAATGGAAGGTGTCTCGTGTCCTTGCACCCAACATCGCACCGATAAAAGTGTTTATTCAGCAGAAATGACTTTATATTAAAGAACAGCAGATCCCGGCTGTGGGCGTCCGATGCGAGAGAAACCTAATTTTCGTAGATTACTTTCGGCCCCCTACGAGTGCGGCTCACTGGCGCGGTTCGCAACACCGTCATGCTGGATACAGGAACAGTACAGTTTGTAGTAGAATGTGAAACAGAATCCTCTTAAGTGTGGTTAGTGGTGGACCACACTGTGCCTCCGCATCTTCTACCCAGGTCCGCTGGTTCACCGTTCCGGCATGCCGCAGCAAACTCGACGTGAGGCGTGACGTTTGTATATATCTCGGTTGTTACAGCATCCGCCAAGTGGTATGCAAAATATTAATTCCCTTTCGTTGCCCGCGGACCTCGAGTCTTCGGCACTGCTCGTGCTGTTGGAATGCAGTCGGGGCTGGGGTAGCACACTCCGCCGAGTGTCTCTCTTGGTCAGTGTGTCTTGTCACGCTGCGACGATCGCCCGTCAGCGTAACGATTGATTGGTGCATGGGAGCGTTTGGAAGGAAGCACACTTAAGCGTAGAGAGAGAGAGGCAAAAAGAAGAGGTAAAGTGAAAAACTTTGGCTGCAAACAGTCGGCTCACGCTTACGATGGACTATTATAAATAATTCATCTCCGATGCGTTCGTGCTTGAGATGAAGATGTAGATGCAAGTGTTTGTACAAGGAACTGAAGGGAAGTGGCCCTTGCTGTGCCCGGCTCGGGCGGATCGAGCGGCCCGGTGCTGGGTGAGATTTGTAATTGAAGGTTTTTCTTTTAATAAATTACCCTAATTGATAAAATAATAGATAGTGATAGTGTATACTTTACAACTAATGTGATTAATCGGAAGTCATCCATATGTACGTTTAATTGGATGTTGTTTTAATTGTCTTAGTTTTATTGCACACACTTTATTTGCGTCGCGTATCGGTTTTGACGCACTGTTATTAAGCATTTTATATTTTCATTCATTTATATTTTTATTTTCCTCAATTACATTTGTAAAGGAGTTTACCAAGATATTCTTCTCGTGAGCCATCGCCAACACTCTTCTGGTCAAGGGATGAAGTTAATGCGAAAAACATAAAACCGCCTTATTATATATGTAGACACAGTTGTGATTGATGAGGTAGAAATATGAAAAAAAAAAGATTGTTGCCAGCTTTTAATAATAATCAACGGTAGATTCTATAAGGCGCTGTTGATTCTCGCGATCCTCACAGACAAATAACAATACAAAAATGTAGTGTTGGAAGCGTCTAACACTGGTCGAGCTGAGTATTCTCAGTAATCACTCAAATACAGTCGAAAATCGTTGCTAAGGAAATGGCACAAATGCACTCCTACGCATTAGCTGTGTGAAGCTATTATGTTTGGGGCGTCAAAATAAAATTATAAAAACTAATATGCTCATTATGTACCCATCGGAAAGGCCTCTACGATCGTAGAATTGTAAATAAGCTTGAAAATTTCATGAAATGTTCTTGTATTTTACGATTATACTATCGTACAAAGGCTTTCCGTTGGGTACGTAACAAGCATTTAAGACTGCTTAAGAAACACTTATAAAATATGTTACCGGTTCAATTGGGATGCCTTGTAAGGGTTGAAGCTTGTAGTTCTCTCCGATTTATGTAATTTTTTATGTTCTGTCCTTTGTTTTACCGCTAAATTTTTCTAAGCAATTAAATGACACTAATTCTTTTTGGGCGACAAATAGAAAAAGTATGTATTTAATATTTATGTTTTGCAAATATGTTTAAGCGATTTATGTGATTGCTACCCGTCCACCTGAGATACATTGTGCTTTATAAATGAGTTAAATGTAGTTAAATGAGATATCTAATGCAAAAAAATCCGGTAAATAATTTATAAAATCTATCTATAAAGCAATGCAAAGCGATCTTGGAACCCCACTTGATCATAACTTAAGCTTAGAATGAAACATACTGCTGTGAAACATACTTTAAGGACTCTGCACACATGTTAGAACATTTGTTTGTGAAATTTGTTTGTTGTTTGTTCGTTCAGTGCTAGAATTTTACTTACACGCTTTGCCCAGCAGAATGGATGAGCCAACTACACTTGATATTTGGTTCATTCGTAGATTAATTCTTCCAGGCATCATGAACACTTATTTACCGAAACGCTTTTCAACGAGATTGAATCGAACATAAAAAAACAGCTGGCCAGCAATGCCCCATAAAATCCGCTATTTCCATTTAAGGACGCTATTAGATTATGCGAGAGTAACAACGAACTTTATTATACTTTATTACTTTTTCTTCTTCTTCCTGGCGTAAGGACCTATGTTATACAGGCTTTCGGGAATTATTGAGTACCGCGTAGCTGGATAGTATGGTCCTTGTTATGGGAGACGGTCCGGTCCACATGAGGTTTGAACCCGCGACGGGCATGTTGTTAAGTCGTACGAGCGGACGATTTTACCACACAACTGGCCCTTAACCAAGAATATAAATGTTCATTTACATATGAGCAATAACAATAATGAATAAAATGGATTCAATACGTACGACCAAGCCGGGAACTCATTAGATCATGTTTAAAATATTATCGATATCACTAATTTTATTTATTTAAGTCATATTCTTTTATAATTTAAATTTTCATTTTTCAGGATACCAGAAGTATCATCGAATATCTAGATACAATTGCCCTCATTTGACAGTTGCTCTTTCCTAATAAGAATCAATTATACAAACACGAAATGCATACAGATCACACACTTGTTTAATTACGAACGAAATCCTGGTCTTAGCTTCAAACGTCTTTAAAAGAAATCCCACCCGATTCGATCCGGGTGAACCGAATGAAGTGCTCACCGCTGATAATCCCAAACACAAAGAACACACCCCACGAATTTGCGATACTTCCCTTTGGATGTACGGCTCTCCACGGACCGTCAAACGGTGCACCAGCCGAGCAGGAATCGCAAAATCACGTACAATCATATTAGCTACGGCACACGGCTACACGGTATGCAACGCTCGTTCGCGGCAAATTTCATTGACAACCGTTAACGACCTGTACCACACGGGGAGAGGCGGGGTCGTCGCGTGGTGGAGCGCACCGAGCCGCATTCCCACACATAAAACTTACCCGAAACTTTTATGAATGAAAACATCATCATCAAACCGTTCGTCGGTAGCTAAAGTTGCCGTTGCTTTGCCGTCGGTTTTGGGACGATCTTTCCTCGAACACACACACACACACACATAAACGACCCTCACATCAAACGACACAGACGACAAAGTTTTATCGCGTAATGCGCACCAGGAGCATTTTTACAATATCGCAAATCTTGTTTGTCGTGTGGTGGCACTTCCGAATTCGTTTCGTTGGAGGTCGTGAAGTGTCCTGCCGGAAGAAGGACAAGATGAAACAATGGTGACGATGGGGAACACATTCCAGCGTCGTCCGGACTGATCCCAACCGTGCCGTAGATGTCAAATCAGGTGAACTCGAGAAGAAGGTTCTGCTACTTAAGTTGTCTCGCCCATTTGTTTATCCCGATACCGTTGAACTTTGGGCGGCAAAAAAGCGAGAGAGGGGTGGCGGCTGATTCATGTGGGAGCAAACAGATAACGAATAAAACAAAACCAGACGCTTCCGGGTGAGGTTCAGATTCAGCGCGCAGCATTTCTTGGCGGACAATTAAAATTAAAATGCGGACACAGTTAAAAGAAAGAGATCGAGGAACCGTACGCCACGGTACGGCAGGATGACGTTGCACGGGGACAATCAAATTTCATCGCTCCAGATCGCAATTTCCCGTAAAAGCACCTTTGGCACACTACATAAACACTGGGCGCTTTTATGAGCAACCCAACGCTCGACCCGTTTCCGTTTGGGTTTGCGTTTTTTTTATGTTGTGACGCGGGTGTGTTTCTTCTGCAGGTTGCAACTGCATTTATTTGTGGAATATACTATGGCGAAATAGAGAGAGAGCGAAAGAAAAAGGACGGAGAAGGGAAACCTTTGCCGTGCGAGAAGCTGTTTGATGGAGCATTTTATTTCTTGTCTGATTTCGTTGGGTTTTTTTTGCTGTTTTGTGTTGTTTTGTGTGCCGTATCTTCTGCTCGGGCCGCGCAAGGGTGGCTGCAATCGGACGCCCGATTGGAGTTTCCGAGTGAAGACATTGGACGTCAAACCGGGCTTGTAGCGTTCCTGGAAAATGCATCATCCGTCGACACCGACGGGATAAGGATGAGATGAACCTTACCTGGGTCGTAAAATTAAATACCGTTCGGCTATAATTTAAAAAGCGTTGAGAATGACTTTATAGTTTCTGCATGCAGAAAGAATCAGCTCTCCGGCAGTAGTGCACTTGTGTGTGTGTGTGCAGTGTGGGTTTAATATCCTTGTGCTGAGATGGTTACAGTAAGCGTCAAAATATGAGCGAAAATTAAATCAAAATCATGATCGTAACATCTTTTTTTGTGCTAAATTTTGAAAAGGACAGTGAATATCCTCAACAGTCTTGTTAATGTTTATTCTATATGCAATAGAATAAAATTATATTAAAATCGATACGATAGTTTTGGTGCAAAAGTTTTAAAAAGATTTTTAAAATATGAAAGTCTAGCATTCTATTAAATTAAGAAAAGCCATTCAAAATACAACTGTTATTAAAACATCTCCCTTACCTGTAGCAGTTAGGATGAAATAAATTATTGGTCAAATTGTGATTAGATAAAGTATAAAATTCTAAAATTCTATAATAGAACTAGAACTAAAATGAAAAATATTGTTCAAATGAATGACACATACTGTAACCGTGATGTCCTGAGTCAGCTCCATCGGCGAGGCGTTTTGTTTTACTCTCCCAACCCAATCGACCAACAAAACCACAGTCGGTTGGATGTTGGACTCCCTTTCCGCCGGAGTCTTCACGTGCGGCCGGTTTAAATCCGCCCCATTCCGTGCGCACATTTTAACACGGGCAGCTTCCACTGCTGTTTTGTTATTTTTTGTAATCGTAGCGCCGTTCTCGTATGTGCGATCCCCGCTTTTATTGCCTCCCGCAAGAGAAGAGCCAGCAGCAGACCACAGACGCACCATCCACACCCAGGGCCAAGCCGCAGAACATCGTCCTAGCGCATCCCGAGCCCGGATACCCGAGATGCCGGGACCGGATCAGGCCAGCGTCTTTCGCGCTGTAAAAGTGCAAGATTTCGAAGCGGCTTTAAAGTTATACTTAATAATAACAATAAAAGGAACGAACCTTCGCTGCGAAACCCCTCGAAAGGGTAAGCTGGCGGGGTGGTAGAACGGTCCCCTGCGGGCTATCGTAAAACTGGCGTAAACAGTACTCGAGTACAATCTACCGGAAAATGAAACCTGAAAATAAAGTAAAGAGAGTCAAAAAACAAACTGCACGCTCCAAGTGCGAAATGGGGAACGTGGCGGGGCCGTTGGCGAGCGCTGTCGTTGGACGAATGTTGCGGATAGATTCTCACCGGGGGCCTGTGTCCTATTCGCCAGTTCCATTTGCACGGCGGGCCAAGCGCAGTAAATTGCACTTCAACACCGCTGACGAAATAGGACAGGCAGCGCAATTTATTTCAAATTAATAAAACTTCAATCCATCTGGTACTGGTGCAACGAGTTTTTTTTGTTTGCTGTTTGTTAAGTCGCCATAGCCTCCATCAGTGGGTAGGTGACTATGTCTGTGTGTGTGTGATTGAAGTCACGTCCGTGCCTCGCCGAACCATCACAGGGCGATTAATTGAAGTGAACTGGGTGGTGGGAGGTTTGCCGACTTGGCAGTTGGACGAAATCGCTTTTTTACTGTCTCTCCTGGAGCGTCTTCCTCCCAGCAGGTTAATCCTAGCGAAATCAGCGGGGCGTCCACGTTGCGTTAGGTCAGGTTTGCAAGAATCTCGCGAGAACGCGGGTGAGAATTACACCAACACAAACCGCGCACACATACAAACACTAACACACGGAATTGCAACAATTTTATGATGGACGACTTGATTTATACGACTGTGCATCGATAGCGCGGGATGTCAGTCAAGAGGGTCGTTCCAGGACGGGTCACCACGCTGACACTGATCGCGCCCGCGAGGACGTTGATCCGTTTTGCACGGACAGGCTGATCTTTGGACGGTCCAGCTAGCAGATTTGAATACTGCAGATGGGATAAAATGTAGTGTTTGGTTGCATGGTCATTTTATGATTTTATTGCGGCACTTTTTACAACTGATTCAAGCCAAATAGCGTTTCTTGAAGGAATTTAATGCTTTTGTTTTTATCTGTTCTGTCTCAAGTGGTTTTGTAAAAGATGCAATTGAACGTGCGTAGTGTAAGTAAAATAATGAAATAAAATGGGTCTATTTTATCGAACGCCTAGCCAGAATCTACGATTGGATACGTCGGATGTTTTTGATTTGAGACACCAAGATGTCCAAGCAATCTGTAGCATTTACTGCAAGAACAAGTTGAGTACCTAAACTAAGATAATAAATCAGTCAGTAAAATATGTTAAAACAAATTGGACTAACATAGGCACATCGGGGCGGTCCCATGGTACAGTCGTCAACTCGAACGACTCAATAACATGCCCGTCATGGGGTCATGGGTTCAAGCTCAGAATGGACCGTCCCCCATATCAAGGATTGACTCTCTGGCTACGCGGCAATGAACTAAGTCTCGAAAGCCGGTATATAGGCCGGCATGTCCACGTAGAACGTTACGCCAAATGGAAGAAGAAGGTACATTTTGCACAGGCAATCACCGGAATAGTAGTGATGGTTTGCCTAAATATTTGTAGATAAGCACTCCAAGCCCAATGATAGTTGATTTCCACCATGACCGTGCTCCCATGAATAGCACTGGTTATCCTGCCATTAGTAAGACAACAAACAACAATGAGGTAGCTCTGTAAGCAGAAGTTCTGCCAATTATTGTTATAAAATAGGGAATAGTCTTCAATGATATATTTTCTGAAGATTTTATGCATTGAATATTAGTATTCAGAGACCGACGACACGACGTAGATGCCACTGTTTAGACCAGGGGCCTCCAAACTTTTCAGTCCGCGGGCCGCATTGCTTTAAACATTACTATGTTGAGGGCCATTTGATGTTACCTATAATTGATGAGTGAACGTTTAAATCTTATTTTTATAACAAAATACTAACGATACTTGAACAGGTTCGTGTTACTAAAGCTTGATTTTTGTCTGAGAAATGTAAAAAAATACAATTTCTTTTGAAAAAGTCAAAATAACCTGATATTTATTCTAAATCTGGCAAAGTCATCGGGGCCGCATTATAAGCTCTTGAGGGCCGCATGCGGCCCGCGGGCCGTAGTTTGGAGACCCCTGGTTTAGACACATATACAATGCAGATCGAATGAAGTCATAATGACAAACAATGTGCTTAACCAATACTTTGAACGCTTAGGAGAAACAATTGAATAATCCGGTTATAAGAATTTTATCGTCTATCACAAACATATTGTTTCGAATTTTATAATATTTAACATCAAGTTTTATATATTCGTTTGGAAATATGCGACTGTATAGCTTATAGTATACCGTAACCTATTACCTATTATACAATACGATACTCTTAAGAGGGCCTTTTTAATAGATCAAGTATTTATGATCTATTCATGGAACTACACAAACATCAGATACCATATATATGTAAGGTATCAGACTATACATGCTGGGAGAATCAATAAGTAAAATAGAAATAAAATAGTAATAATAGCTGCTTAACTATGAAACAAATATTAGCAGGTACGACTAATAAACGGTCCTTTGGCGGTCCTTTTAATCGGTTTCGGGCTATAGTCGTCAGCTCGTACGACTTAACAACATGCCCGTCATGGGTTCAAGCTCCAAATAGACCGTAACGCCATACGTAGGAAAGACTATCCTGCTATGGGGGGTATTCAAAAAGTCACTGAAAGCCAACCTCACAAGTCACGGTTGTTTAGCCAAAAGAAGAAGAAGATGACAAGAAAAAGAATATCAAATGATGTTCAAGAACGAAATGAAATATAATACCAAAACATGGGAACAAAAGCAAATAAAACCACGAAGCAATTTTATGAGGAGAGGAAGTAATTCAAATTAATAAGTAAATGAGAAAATAACATAAATGGATAGTTTGGCTAAAGATAAGTATTTTGAAATGCAAAATGACAAAACTACAGTTGAGGGATAATTATAATAAAATAATTATAGCATCGTAGTAACGGTTATGCCAACTACGGTTATGCGAATCGTAATAGAAGGCTTCCGATTTTGCAGAATCCTCGGAGGAGCGTACCATTTTAGAGCAAAGTTGAGACTGAAAACTCTATTTTTGCATGAAATTTAAAGAAGCGTTTATTTGTACCATTATTATGTTTACCATCAATCATCATTGGTTGCAAATGTCAGCAATGATGGTGTGTATATGGTGTTTGTTCTACAAAGTTCTTCAAGTCCTTCAATTTCCTATAATTATGCTAAAAAAGGCCAAATATTTTTCTCATAGCGTTTCTGTAGCAGATGTTACTGTTCATGGAGATATACATCTTCAAAAGATGACTTATCCTTTCCTTTCGATTGTACTACCACCCGTACGTCTTTGTTTTGGTGTGTAAATTAGACAATCCTTGAAAAACAGAAAAGCCATCGCCGTATGGCCTATAGCACTTCACCCACCTTCACTTGTTGTCCCACACCGAATCTGGTAAAAAGGGTTTTGCAAACAGCAAACACTTCCTCCATAGCCGGGACCAAGGGTGGACGCTTCAATTGCGATGATTGCCCCGCACCAATTAAGCGAAACAGCATTCAATTACGGAAACGATCCCTTAAACTGGATGCGACCTCGAACGCGGTATCCTCGCGGTCGTGCGGCGTGCGTCGTGCCGTTTTATTTTCCGGTTCTTCTGTGTTTGTGTGTCTGATGAGCTACACGGAGCTACTTTTACCACATTGTCTAAGTCACTTCTCACTCGAGGTTTGGCAAGGGGGGTTTGAGGACGTACACGACGACACCTTCCCGTACACGTACACGTGGTGCGGCCGATGATGGCTGAGCCCGTAACAGTCATAAAAGGGCCGGTGTGGTGGCGGTGCGGTGCTGCGACGGGCAATTTAACCATAATCGTCGCCAATTAGTACCGAACTGCAATGAAGTGTAAAAGACAACATCATCACGACCACGAAGCGCGGTGCCTGGGAATGGTGGCGGCTCCAGGGGGAGCTGATAGGCTAGTTACCTTTTCAAGAAAACAGATACTGGGAAGCGAAACATACACCCCACCGGCAGGGCGTATGTATCACTGCAAAGCGATATAATGATTAGAAATTATACCGTCCATCATGGTTGTCCACTTGCTTCGCGGGCGTTTCGGGCGCGGCGAGTAGTAGGAGTAGGTTCTTTTAAGCCCGCTGCTTGAGAAGTGAAAGTGCCGCGGTGCAAAAATGCAGCACGACTCACGAATTTGTCACTCTCGCTAACGAATGTATGCGGGTCTTGGGTGAGTGTGTTTTTTTTACTTCATCCTTTCTTTCCCTCCCACGAGCGACGGTATTCCGCAATCGAACACCAATTCCAAACTGGCGGCCTCATCGTTCCCGCCGAAGAGTTGACCAATTACGACGCACACGTCTCACACGGCCCAGGCCGACAGGTCTCTGGTTAGTAATGGTTTGCATCATTTGCATTCTTTTCCGACGCAAATAAGATATCAAGGCATGTTCCGGGCATAACTGTCCGGACATTACTGCCACCGTTCATTACGGAGCCGCTATTTGTCGATCTGTCTGATTGTAATTGGGCTGCTGGCACAGACAGGCAGGCGCAGCGGAACGGTCGGAAGGCAAGAGATAAAATGCGGCTAATAATGGCAGGGACAAAGAATGGCCGAACCCGCTCACACGTTTCACCAATCAGCGGGCCCATCTTTTCTTGTGCAGCGCGCACGTTCGATTTTGCAGGTGACATGAAGCAAGCCGGGCCAGGCCGCTTTTTAATCAAATTATTCTAAAAAGTGCATAAGCAAATGTCAAGCGTTCAGGCGTCCGGGGTTCGGTAATGATGGGCGCTGAGTTTTAATTTAATTTAATATTGTTATCACCAACGCGTCTCACCCAGCGCGCAGAGCAGGCGGGCGGAAGTCCCTCCAGCCGGGCCCCTTCTACCAACGCAACGTTTCCTTCGCTTTACGACGTGTCGAAAAACATCCCGCGGCGATCATTAAAGGACACGAACGATCGCGCGCGTACGATAGCGATCGGCGTTGGCCCAGGCGGGAAATGATTTCATGTCGTGATATGGGCTCTTCACGCAGCCAGGCTCGTCCAATGGTGTGATGATGATGGAATGCTTCGCCGGTCGGCTGGTTAACCGACCACGCATTAAACGCAAACGGCGCAAGACAGCCATCTCAAAATGTTGCCAAAACAACTGGATCGAAGTGCCGGCTCGATTTGCGTGATGTGAAGTCGGGGGATTCTTTTTTGTCGTTGGCTCATACAGGTTGCCAACTCCAACGTTGTCCGCTGCAGGGGGCGCCCTGTGCCGCTCCGTGCTGTGCGTGTTGTAAGTTAAAATAATCAAATTAAAAATCGCTTATCTCGTTAGTAGTTTGTGTGATGTGATGTGTGTGTGGAGGGTATTGTGTGCCTTCTACTCTCCTTTCCACCGAAATCGGGCGAACAAACGGGCCCGGTTATGGTTTGGGGGCAAGATGGTCTGCAACTCAATTAAAACTACCAGAATGCCACGACCAACATTGCCAAAGGGTCGACTCTAAACGCTCGAGAATAATTTTAAACGATTTCCCCCTTCGAGCCGGGAAGGGAGCCTCCATTATCCTGTTCCACTGTAAGTGCACTAGTACGACAGATGAGGAGCTCCCACGCGTTATTTTGGGTTCAATAGCTCTGTTCTTCTGGTATCAACTCTAATCACTTTCAACCATTCAACCAAGGCGCTGTTGCTGCCAAAGCTTCTCAATCACGGCAAAACGCATCGGAAGAAACTTTTAATGAGATTGCTTTGTGGATCAACTCTGATGGGTGTAGAATGCAACGAGCACGAGCCCTGGCTAGAGTGGTTAGCCTAGCCCTCGATACACAAACTTCGAACCGTCCCGATTGAACCGGCCGTTTTGATTGTTGAGTGCACCGGAGTGACCGGTCGCGTGCAGTCGGCTGCAGGTTTATTAATTAAGCTTTATGCAATGTTGCCTCAACGGGGCGAACGATTAAAAGTTTGTTCGCACCTGGCCGATTTCTATGCAAATCCAATCCGGCTGGGTGGGGAGCAGTGGTTCTCCCTTACTTCCTGGAATGTGTGCAGATTGGATTGGAAGATGAGACTTGCCGATGCACTTTTTATCCGCTGCTCCACTTGCCCAGCATGTAAACAGCGGACGGTTAACATTGCAACACAGAAGCAATCCCCGTCAACCCGTCAGCGCTGCCAGCGCATAACGATAAACTGTCCAAATTTATGTCCCGCGCGATCCAATCATTCCGTTTTCTGGTTTTCTGCTGCCCGGCATGACGCCACCGGTGCGTGTTTTGTGGGAAGCGTCTGTCGTCCCCAGACAAGCAGCTTCGCCCGATTTGCATACAGGGTGTTTCGAGAAGGTCGAACCAAAGCTTGGAGGGTTTTAAAAACGCGCAACTACTTCATTTTAACCTTGCGCCGTAAATGTGTCGTAAATAATCGAAATTAGATTAACACGGTTTGTGCAATGTAACTGCGCGCCGAGTGGATCGGGTGACAGGGATCCCCGTCGTTGCCGCTGCTGGACAGATGCCGGATGCTTAATTGCCATCCATCCATTCTCACTTTCACTTGCGCACGGTGCACGGGCAATAAAATGCTTCGTTGATTTTTGGATAATTATTACATCGTTTCTTATCGATTGCTGCAGGACATGAACGGGACCACAAACACCCATGCGCGCAGAGTCACGGCATCACCGGCGAGGTGTAATGATGATGGCAAATTTATTCATCTTTAATTTATGTCCTCTCGCAACTCGGCAACCGCTACAATCCGACACACCATTATGCTGACGATTGATGAGACAAGCGAAGCGTTACCCCCGCCGTACCGGCCGGAACAGCATGGACCCCCGGTTCCCCGGAGGGAAGAAAGGAATAAATCGCTCCCCGCGCCGTGACTCGTGACGAGCCGCCTCGGCAAACGAAATGCAAATGCGAGAAAAAAAGGCGCACCGACAAACATATCGCTTAGAGGCTGCTGCGGAACTATCAGCCAAGGGGAAAAGCCATGGTGAAGAGTGGCGGCTGCCGTTCGGGCTGCATCAAACGTTGTCCTTTTTCGTGTCTTGCGGCGCTTTGCGACTGTGCGTTGCTCATCAACTGTGCGTCAAATCGGTGGAGCCTGGTGAACGATGCTGGGAGTGGGGCTGTTTGCTTAAATTTTATTACCTTTTCGCTACGGCAAATCTTTGATTAGGAAGGAAGAAAGCAATGCTCTCCCATCGGGCCGCCGCAGGTAGATTGTTGTCAATGTTGTTTCGTCTCAGCTCTTAATTGTACCTTTTGTACCGGTTCATGAAATTAACATTTATAGACAGCTGATTCGGTACCTTTTTTGTTGTCCACTTTGCAGCCTGTCTGGTCATCTGTCATATGGTCCGTTGCCTCTTAACATTGACCCTGATCGATCGTTCGATCGTACGCCACATAAAACTGCAGCAGCTCGATCGATGTACCGATGCATGTGCCGTTTCTCTTTACCCGGTGTTGTGGCACATTGCATATTTGCTATTTTTAATATCGCACAGGACGGGTTTTTGGTAAGCGATACCGACCGAATCGCCCGTGTGACATTAGTGCGAGGCACTATTTATTAATGGTGAGAGGTCCCAGGACAATTTGCACGGACCCCTGGGATGGTGATTTTGCCGACTGACGGATGAAATATTACCCCGAGCCGAGACATGACACCAGACAGACCGGGCGCAAATGCAACTCATAAATAGATAGTTTCTTGGCAATTGTTGCATTCGATCCGTTCGATGTGTTGCAGAACCGGGAGCACGGAAAGGGATTGACGCAAATATGTGTTTGATTTTCAAAGCAGCGGAACTGCAAAGTTGTGCCAAGTCTGGCTCACAGTTTCTGCAAAAATGCTACAAATACAAGCAGGCTTACAGTTATTCATAGGACAGAAGAAAAGTAGAAGAAAAAGCACAATTTATTAGGAATTATTTTTGAAAAAGGGTTGGTTAATTTATGAGCTCCTAATTTCCGTCTCAAAACAAACCTAGCTTGATGGAAATGGAAACAATTTATAATCACTTTATAAATAATCGTTAGTGGCACTGTGGCAAACGAAAGCGGGCTCCAAATAGCGTTTCTGTGAGGCGGCTTGAGCCCGAGCGGTCCGAAACTATCATCATGCATGTGAGCGCTTGGCTTGAGTGTTCGTTCCGTCCGCTACATTATCGCAAGGGATAAGACGGCACTCACGACCTAGCCAGCACACATTGCTGGGAATTATGTTGAAATGCATCGTTTCATAAAGTAGCCGCTGGTCTAACCCCAATTAGATATGTCAGTCATGTACTGGAAGAATGTGTGCGACATTCGCGGAGAGAAAATAAACAGCATCGTGGCTGCTGTACGCTAAAACTGTCGTCTAATGATTGTAAACATACACTCAAGCTGCATGGAATGAAGGAAGCAGTTGGAAGCGAAGCATTGCGTCATGGCATGAGGATTGAATGGGACGGTTTGGCTTTGGTGCTGTTATTCGTAACGAATCAAGGATTCTTTGATAATTAATAAGGGCGCTTGAACAACACTTAACATTACAAACTGCAAAGAGAATGTGTCATAAACAACCAAATGGAAGTGGAACAAACAAATTATTGAATGAATCATAAGCTTGAAATGAACCATAAGCTCCAAAGTGTATCGAAAAACACAAATAACTAGAGGTAGAACACATTTTCTATATGATTAGAAAAACACTGCAAAATAACATTAAACACTAATACATTGACGGTTTATAGTATTCTAAGTTGAAATGATTCGTGAGCAACCTTCAAGTGCAATGGTTAGAACATTTTGTATAGTGTTTTTTCATTTATGTTTCAATAAATATACGCATTTTACTATTGTTTTCTATATTTTCTATAATTTATTTCTATGATTGTAAATTTTCATTAACGAGGCAATTCAGTCAATCCCAGACTTTTGTAAAGGTGTGTGAGTTTCCTGTAGAAATGCCATCTGTATCTTAATAAAATCGCTAAGAACATTTTCATTCAAATGAGTTGTCTGGAATTGAATGTCCGTTTCAAAGAAATGCATATTCAGGCCTAAATAGAACTGATCTGTACTATATTTGACTTGTATCGTCCAGATTTACTTACCAGTCAAAATATCATATTCAACGCAACAAAACGAAAGAAAATTAAAAAAATCAAAAGAAACCATATCATCGATGAACAAAAAACAAAGAGCGTGTGTGTTTGGCGTATTAAAAAAATGATAAAATGTAAGTAAATCGTGTTATTTTTTCGTATACATCCACATCCATTAACGATAACGAAAATTTTGAAATATGAAAAAGCATTTTTAAACCCAGTGTTAATGGAATTATTTTCCTATTTGTATGTAGGTATTTTTACCTACCTGGTATTTTTGCCTTTCCTGATTGATAACACTTTGTATATAATTCGTCTTTGTATACTTTTTAACACAAAATATCATTAAAATAACAAAGTGAACAAAGTCCATTTTCAATTCAATGGCTTAAAGTAGAATGTATTGACGACGTGTAAAATATTGAAGTCACAATAATAGAAGCTCTTGTATTACATTACTACGATTGCTTAATTCCATACAAATGCATTAGTTGTTATTGGTTCTAGATTTTACTATTTTTTTTTGTTTGTTCAATGGTTCATTCTTATTTTAAGTTGTTGTTTTGAATTTCGTTGCACAAAATCATACTTCCGTTGTATTGAAGTGTTTACCATTGTAAATTACTCGGCTCAAATGCAGCTGGTGAATGAATCATTCAGTATAATTCTGATGAATCATTACTCTTTTATATTGTTGTGTGCTACGATTGGTACAGCTCAATCTGCATTTGTTGTTTTTATGTTAATGATCATATATGTATCGAGTGTTGGTAAATATTTGTTTGCTGCTGGGTTTTGAGTTCGACACTCAGTTTGCCCATCATAACAATAAACATGAAGTAAAGTATCAACCGCTTCTCTATCGTTGCATTTCTTAAAATAGTGGCTGTAAGATAGCACGTGTACAACACTTTCTAAATGCTTTCAATTTCTTTATCCGAGTTCAGCTTAACGGATATCGACTGAGAGTATCTTTTCGATCTTATTTTGTTCGTGAGTGAACAAATGTATTTGTTCCTTTTAAATTCAATCCATAGCGTTAAGAATACATCTGCTACATTGTGAATATATTACAATGAGCCAGTTTCTTAGTTTAATTCACATTGTGAATACCTTTGGAGAAAAACATGGTAAAATCATTTAAAACAGTAAAATAGTAAACAAATAATTTTTAAAATCACAACTAAAACCAGCACCAGCAAATCAATGCAAATCAATGTCAAGCACAAACATTAATCTCAGCATCACAATCGCAGTCCGTAGACACAACAATTGGCCTCGTGCAGTGTGGTGGATGCCGTACGGTTGATTACGCGACACAAGTATCGGCTTTCCGTCGGCCAGCAGTTCATAGCTGACTCATTAACCCCTAGCGGGCCAGCTTCCGACCGATGGGCAAACGCAATTGTTAATCCACATCAACGGAAATTTTCAATCGAGCTGCGGCTGGGTTGGTTGTGTAAATTATTTATTTATATTTAACTCATTTTTTGTCCGTAACGCCTTGCCTTTAGTCGGGGCTGGAGGCGGCAACAAAAAATGCACTTCATCAGACCGATGCCGTCGAGTTCCGTGTCGAGCTGCGGCTGCAGAGCTTGTCCCCGAGTGTTTACAGTGTGTGGCGAAGAAGTGATCGGATTGTTTGCCGTTTTGGGAAGTTTACAGAAGCGAAAAAAGGCAATACAGAAGCATTGAATGAACAGAGAAACAAGAAAAAATCATCATATCGAAAATGAATCCTCTCGCAATCGAAACTCACAGCGTTATTGTCGCGAACGGCAGGGTGGCGAGGGTGGCGCGTACACTTTCTGTCACATTATCTCGGGCCCGGCAGCACTCGATGGGATTGCTCGATGCCGGTTTTTGTGCGGTGGTTTGAATTGTTTAGTAAACATACGTCAAACACGACACATCGTTTACTAACAAGCCGTGCGATATGGGCAGCACGATAAGGGCGCATCGACGAAGTGAAGGAAGAGCAGCCAACCGCCAGCGCCCAGGGCCGGGCGATGGATTAGTGGCGGGAAAAATGAATCGATTATTGCAACCAGCTGCTGGGATCGTTATCGTGGTGTAACAACGATCGGTGCCGGGACAGGGGTGTTGCGGTTTACTGTAAACACAATCGATGTCTCGATTTGCCGGCCCCGATGGATCGATAGCGGTCGCTTCTTGCCCTAGCAGCGCGAGTGTGTATGCACTTTGGGTTAAGAATTTATGGCGCTAAAAATATTTCCCATCAAACCGGTTGGGCCGGGGTGGCGCGGAAGCGTAGTGAAGCGGAAGGGTGCTAGTGACAAACACGATGGTTTATTAAATTCCGAATAGGTCATACTAATTAGTCGTCCGTTTTTGGGACCTCGCGGGAGGCGGGATGGCGATCGAGGATCGGTACGTATACACATCTGCTGCTTTCAGTTCGAATTCGTGTGCTCGAAATCAAATCCCCCTGGCCGCTTTCCCCGTGCGGATGAGGCGCAATGATCGGTCGGATCAAGTAGCGCAGCGCAAGTCTTGGTGCATCGCGAGCACGGCGTACCCCGTTCACTTAAAAATATCTCATCCATATCATCCGCACCAGCACCAGATTGCGGGCATCAGACGCCCTAGCCCTCCACTTGGCGCGGATGGAGTGTTCTTTTCTCACGATGGGAAGGGACGAAGGGGGTATGGGCGGGACAAACAATCCAACAAGGCCCAACTGGGCCGAGAAATGCCCGCCCATGTGTGTGCGTGTGTGTGTGGTTGTGCGTATATAAATTATAATTTGTGACTAATTCGTTTAAATTAGATTATGAATAAGTAATACTCATAATTTGTGCGGCGCAAGCAGAGGTCGAGCAGTGCGTCCGTGTGCGTACCGAGTCGCGCTGCAGTATCGGATTTCATTCGGCAGGGCGGTGGCGGAGTCGATGGCAGGCTGCAAGCGTCTGGTTGCAGGAGACAGTGCACAGGGAAGTAGCATAATATTCCGCGCCAAATCTATAAAGGTGTGGTTGACGATTGCTCGGTTCTTAGCGCGAGAGAGAGAGACAAGGCTGTCGCGTTGGTCGCCAAAGGTAGAAGCACTGTCCGGTGATGTTCGAAGGTGACAGAGGATTCCGAGTTTATGGCGTTAGAACACTGGGCGCTGGTTGCGCCCGTTAGATCTACAGGGCTTGGTGCACATTCCGTTGCATTTGCGCTTTTTAGTATCAAAGAAAAGTACACTTATTAACAGACGATTAGGTACACAAGTAGTAGAAAACAAAAATCTAATTTTTGTTTTAATAATAAAAAGCCAAACTGTTATTCAGAAACCCTTTTTCAGACACTTACTTCAAAGTCTCAAGAACAAGCCGTTACTTAAAATGCAAAGGCGAGTCGAGCACAAGTTTTGTTCACACCTGTGGTAATGATATTTTCATAAGAATATACCTATTTGATGTCTGTGCGGTTTGTGATGCCGCTTCTGCCCCGGTAGCCAATCTCATCTGGTCCATAAATTTATTCAACAGACACGCGGATGCGCCCCTCCTCCGGCAGCCCACGGTCACACGTGGCATTGCTTTGATTTGGAGGATTTACGTCGTCGGACGGACACAGAAACACACTCGCACAACCATCCCGGGACAAACAAAAGAGATAACTGGCACATTGGCGGTGGCGGGGATCCACCGCTTCCCAGGGCTGCAGGTCTATTAGCTTTGGCACAATGCATCGCGGAATGCATTAGTCGGCGCGTTGAGAGCCAATACCGAGGTCTTTTAAATTATTTTGTGATAACAATGTGACAACATTAACTCTCTCCTGTCAGCTACACGCGTACGTGTGTGGGCAGAGGATAGAATGCGGTCGGATTTGCTGCTTGCGGCTTGGGAGATTTGCTCTCTCTCTCTCGTTAACAGACCCTAATTGGATGCAAGAAGGGAAGGCACGGTGAGGATGATTAAATTCAATAACACAGCCGGATATTGGGATAATTATTTCGATTTCGGGATTAAAATTGGCAAATCATCGTTGATCGATTAGGAGGATTAATTTGATGATTTTTTGTTCATTTTGGTTTGCTTGTGATGGAACAATGCTCGAACAATGCTGGTAGAAACCCTCCACCCTAAATAAACACTTGGGATCGATGGGAAAGGAAGTAGAAAAACCTTAATTTCTGATTTCACGCTAATTATTTGTAGTGCATTTTTGTTTCCCATACCCCAATGACATTATGTAGCGTCGTGAATCGTCGTTAACCTTTTCATTTGCCGAGCTTCCCCGCCCCACACCCCCGTCTCGAAAGCGATCCTTTGCCTGTGATGATGGGCTACCGCCACATCCAATTTGCCCCTGATGTCGCGAGTTTGATGCTGAGGAAAAACCTTCATTTGCATCATACTTTGGACAGCGGCCGCGGCAGCAAATAATGATGGCTATTTATTAAAATAATCATTCCCCCCGACATGACCTGCCCGACACACGCGTACCCCTCTGGGGGGGGGGGTAATGGGAAGGGATGCACTCTAGATGCTTCCCTAATGCAAACCGAATTTTCTTTCCTCCGTGTGTGTGTGTGTGTGAATGTTTGTATGCAAAAAGATTGGAAAATCGAGGCTCACGAGAGCGGCCCCCATTCGCGGACTTCGTTTCAACTCTGGCATGCAATTGCTCAATTATAGACGCGCTTTTTTTGTTGTTGCTGTTGCTGTTTTTGTGTGTGCATGTGTCTGTGGTCGGCATTATTTGTGCCTTCGCTTTTACCAAACATCAATTTTAACGCGATTGCTATCGCGCAAATACTGCGCCCGGGAGTGATTCCGGGAATCAGCGTGGCTTTTGTTCATCGCCAGGACAAGGTGCAAGGTGTATAATTGTATGTTAGTGTCCCTTGTTTTTGTGTCCTTCTATTTGACAAATACACACACCGACCGACTGATGGGGTGGTGAGAGGTGAGGCTTTTTTGTCAAAAGTTCGCCGTCAAAAGTCAGTTTTTTGCCAGCCGGGGTGGGGAAGTTGAAGACGATAATGAGGACCTGTGGCTGGTCGGACAGGAGTGTACGACCAGCGTGAGGAGGGTACGACCACACAATAAAAAAGGTGTACGTGAAAATCGCTCCCGGTAGAAATATAATGGCACTGAAAAAAATCAACTAATGAATATACAATTAATTCGTCGTAATTAGATCTGCCTTTTTTCGAGCCCAGATCTCGGGGTGCCTGTGCGTGTGTATGTTTGTGCAGTTTGTACATGGTTGCCCGTGTGCACGGCTGCAATTCACTTATCGAAACGCAATCAGCTGCAGGTTGGTTGGGGAGCGTATCGGTTTCTATTTTCAAACTAGCACCCACCAACCCACCGCAACCGACACTCGATGGTGATCACTCTTCAGCGGGATCGTAAACAAATCACTAGTGTACGGTAGATGACTGATGGCCAGATAGCCGGTGTCAGTGTTGCCGTCGGCCGCCATGATGATGATGATGATGATGATGGGTACACGGTTCGGAGAGTGGGATGACAAAAAGTGACACGGTTGCATCGTGCCTTCGTGTGGCAGCGACGACGACCAACAAGTACGGGGCATCGTGGGAAAGGTGGGTTGTATAGGCCGGAATTAGTAATCAGGAAAGATACACCGGACAGCAGTGGCAGCAAGGCACACTGCACTCATTCATTCTCAATCAACAACTGTTCGGCGTGGGCAACTGACTGCGGTCGTGTGTATCAGATCACGAGTTGCAGTGTTGCGTTCCGAGTGCGATTGAATGTCAAAATATCGGCAAGATATGTGCCGGAGCAAAGCTTTAACATTGCTGGTGACATTGTAATTTGACGTCTTCTAATTGGAAGCTTGGGGAGGGAACAAAGGTGCAGCGATCAGGTATACTTAGAATTCTATACAACTTGGAAAGAACGTTGGAAAATGAAAATTAACATAATGTGATATGAAATGAGCTAACAGTTTAGTTTGAAACTAAACTAAAACTATCACAATTAAAATGAATAGAAATTCGTGTTATGAAAAAGAGTGTCACTATTTTATGAAATTTTTCCCACTGGAATCAAATTGAGCTATTTTCATGTATTTTTAATGTGTGGATATTCACATATGACAAGGTTGTACCCATTACATAAAGGATTCCTTTATTGTTGTAAACTATAAAATCTGATTAGAAAATCTGGTTAGCTTTGCCTAGTTCAATATTTGCAGTTAGAGCCGTGGTAGTGGATGCGATTTTCGGACTTCATCGGATGCGATATTATCGGACGTGCTGTCAAACGCTATATCTTTTACTATAGTGATTATTTGGATGAGTTTAATAGTTTAACGATCATAATAAAATAATTTAATTTTGTTCCTACAAAATTCCACACAATCAGTGACAAATAAAATCGTATGCGGCGTCCGACGAAATCAAATTTGTTTGCTAGTGTATTCCTAGATTAGTTAGTCTGAAGAATGGCCTCCTGGACATACCAAACTGTTGAATGGATCAATATAGAACAAAAAGGATAAAATAAACTGAAAACATCTGCACTCAATTATGTATAAAATTGGCCTTTCGATTTATTGTATCAGTGTTTCTCGCACTCTAACTTTATAAATATCAAAAATACATTTGAATTCGTGTTCCCCGCTAAAGTCTGAGATAATGATTTAGGTATCAAGGCTGTAATTTACATTACTAGTGACGTACATATTGATATTTGATATTTATTTTAAAAACTGTAGCAATTTGTAAAGTATATAATTTTTATAAGGGCAAAGTAATTCGGTACAGAAAATGTGGTGGATCACATACTGGGACATCAAACACTATTTTAACTTCGTAGGTCGTCTATCTCGCAAATAAATATAGCAATCTTTCTTCTGACCGTTTAAATTCAATGATTAAGAATTGCAATAAGAATAATCCGTCAAATTTATCGTAAATTTCCACATATTGTAAAATAACACAATTTCAGCAATTCATTTCAATGGTTTGGCAAAGCCTGTGTGTGTGTTATGGATAATATTAAATTTAAATTCATTAAAATTAAATTCATGTGATCGCTTTTACGTTTGGTTGATATCCTTATAAAAAGTTATTAAATAAAAGTTTTATATATTATTTTTTATAATCCATTATGATATAATAGATGATATAATATGTATTATACCGAACATACCGAATTACTCATCAATACTCGATTGTAATGTGTACACATTCAGTTTTAAGTATCTAAATATAGATGGAAGTATGCAACATCCGTTGGCGCACCGTTTTCCTCCATTTTGGTGCTGAACTCAATTAACCGAATCGTTATAGTTTTCAGCAATGATCACTACCGTGCTACACATGAACATCTAAGCACTCGGGCACCGTGCTCGTGCAAATCAATAGGCTCATCATCTGAAGTTGAAATAATAACAACAACGGCAAAACAAGAAGCGTCTCCATTTGGAAGCTTGTATGGTCTCCACAAGTTTAGATAACAGTCCTCGTTCCGTCCCATCCCTTCCCGTCCCGTCTCGTCTTTCACTGTTTCTGTTGCTTCTTTTTGTGCTTTCCGCCTCCCGTGCGGGCCTCATCGGACAGGGAAACGAATAATCACTAATGGTTATTATTGTTATAAAATACAATTAAAATTAAAATTTTACTCTTCCCGAAACGCTCGCCGTAGCAAATGCAAACAAAAACGCGTTTCTAGCTAAACTACCCCATCGAGGGGTAATGCTGATGGTAGGTTTTCATTGGCCACTAGTCGTTGCGTGTATTTTTCCACCAGGCCAGGGCTAGCGGAGCAATGGGCAGACGATGGAAAAGCGCACTTTTGTTCCGCCCACCCAGCCATATGAGTCGAACGGTACCGGAGGCGGACTTAAGCAGGGTGGAAAACACATTAGGCGGGCTTTGCGCTATTATACCACCCGCTCGATGGAGGGAGCATCTGTTTTCTTGTTCCGATTCCATTTTCCACCGCACTCGGCCGCACATCAGCACCCGGGCGATGGCAGGTGGCTCTGGGAAATGCTCGCCACTTTCCCGGGCTTGGTCGGTTAGCTGGTGCCCGGGATCTCTAACATGTCCGCTTTTTACTGCTCCCGTACGGCTGGCTGGTCGGCGAACGCGAATTTTACGGGCTTCTGCTTTGCCGTAAAAGTTTGCTAGCTATGGAGTGATAACTGGCAGCAACTCGGTGCACATTTATTGCTTTCACATCGACGATTTCTCGACGAATTTTCTTATGCTAACGAGCAAAGTTATGCATCTTGAGTGCACTGCACGGTGGGGGAGGGAAACGGTATCGGAGAGCATTAACACCAACTTACCCCTATCGGTCCCACCCCCACCATACCTGCCAACGTACATATTTGCTTGTATCAATTATTCACGTGGATGTCACAACCGTGAGCACGTCGAAGATGAAGATTATGGACTCAAAGAGGTACAATTGGCAAATGTTGGTGTCATGTTCTGGTGTCGCCGGGGAGCTTGGGAGGGGCCGGATCAGATAAGCGTGCAGGAAAGTTTGATGTGTTGTCGCAGTAACGGTGACTGCTGAGTCCCGCAAACACGGGAATGCTACCGTGTCATTACGGTAGCTGGAACACGGCCACCTCTCTCACGGCCGACCTGTTCCGTTTCGCTACCGTTTCGCAAAGGGAGGGGTAGAGAGAAAGCAGTAAAAAGTCCCATAATTTAGAACCGGCGCAATAACATAAAAATAACGTACAAACTCTCAACCTTTTTCCACCCCGTTCGACGCCACCGGCCCCTAAGCATAAAAGTGGGAAAGTGCTCAGTCATGAAGAAAAATGCAATCAGATAAGGGAGCAAAAGAAAAAAGTTTACCGATGAGCGTAGAGTCGAGTCGAAGTCAATCGGTGCCGAGGGTGAGTCGGGATGGATTCGATATCATGCAACACGAAGTGCAAAGCTTAATTGCTGCACTTGAGCAACTGACCAAACGATGGTGACCGATGGAAGGGAAGCTGTGACGTGACGCGAGGACGAACGTACGCTCGTGCTGCGCCGATGACGAAGAAAGGCTAATTGAATAATTCTGTTAGTCCGTTCGGTGATAAAGAACAACGATAAATTGTGTCCCGTGGGTGGTATTAAGGTTCCCGGTGTGGAAGTTTTAATTATCGGTAGTGTGATTAGGTTAGAGAAAAACATCCAACTTACAAATTTGCTTTTTTATCGGAATTACTCTTTTTTGCGTTGGAATATATGTAGTATTCCTCAGAAGGCTTGGAATTTTGTGTGAAAATGTCAAAGGAGTATTACTAAAAGCATTATCTAACACATGCATTCCAACTTTAAAAGTTAGTAATATAGTTACTGTTGGAGCTTTTATAAGTTTCTTCCGAACTGTCAGTTATGTTTCCCAAACGATGTTTTAATCGTTTCGTATGCGGTTAAATAAGGGTTGAAGTGTTAAGGCTATTAGAGAAAATATAGTCAAGCGAATCGGAATTGAAGTGCAAAAACGTAAAGCAAACAATAATTAAATTAATATATGGGCACTACACCCAATGCCTAAAGAATTTATTTATTTTCATTTGTAAGAGTTACTCTTAATGTTTTCTCCCGTAATGTCCCCAAGAAACAATTGAACGGATCTTGAATTAAACTTTTTTACGACCCATAAATTTTACAACTATGATATAGTGATGGGAAAAATGAAGTTTTCAACAAAATCGATTCCAGCTAGTTCCGAAGTTTTTTTTTTTGTAAACGATTCCTGAAACAGATTTCGCATTCAATTCCGGAATTGAATCCGGAATCGGCTCCGGAATCAAAATCGACTCTGAAATCGAAGTCGATATCGGCATCTCTTGGCGTGAGAATAGGGTTTGAGGTGCTATGATACTTCGATTGTATAGATAGCCGTAAAGAATCCAAAACGATCCACTCTCATGAAGATTATTGAATCTGATTCCAGAGTCAATTCCAATTCCGAAACTAGTTGGATTTCGGGACCGATTCCAAGTCCGGAATCGATTCCATAATCGGAGTTGGCTCCGGAATCAGAATCGGAACCGGATTTGGAATTGTTAGGAACTGAAAGGAATTTAAACATTAAAATTGCATCCACAAAACTACTTAATATCATGATATTAATCTATTCAATACTTAAATATTATGAAATTAATCTATTCTTCCTAACGTACTCATCCAGCGCATACCTCTAACAATTCAATATTTTTCAAATTCGACTGAACCACTATTTTAGCGTACGTTACCATCATTTTGAGATATTGATATACTACAGAAATGTCGTGAAATCTTTCCGTCGTCTGCTAATCCGTTATTACAGTTATTATTTTTGGCTTATTATTTTAAATTTTGGCAACTATGCTTGAAGATGACTTAAGAGAACTTTATGGACTGGTTTTAACCTACCGGAGCCTAAGATTGCAGTTAAAGAGTAATTTGAAACTTTTGTTGATTTACGATTTAATCGTTTATTTAGACCTTGCGTGAAAGGGAACGTGATTTTTTTTTTCGATATTCCATTGCATATTTATCAGAATTTGGCATACTGTACATCAAAAGAAGGAATATTCAGTTCCCCTATTTAGAGTGTAAACATATTTATATAATTAGTTAAATGCATTTCCTTGTGATTCCCCACTGACCATTATTTTTTCACCGTGAACAAAGTTGAGAATCACAAGAAAATGCATTTAATTCATTATTTCAATATATCTCTACATATTATTCTACATAGTTATATCAATATTAGACTAAATAGTTGGGGATTTATATTTCCACCAAATTTCACGACAAATTTCACTGGATCTGTAACCCAAGCTTGCAATGCATCGTCGTCGTCTTAAAAAATCTCATTGTAGAATTGTAATTTTTTGCTTTGTATTCAAACATTTAATTTAACAAAACCGGTATAAAATTTTCTATAAGAATTTACAAACAGTTTTCTCCATAAAATCATCCGTTTTGCTAATTGAATTGAGAAAATAATCATGACAAACAAGAAAATCTAGCGTAAAATGATTCGTGATCGATATTTTCACTTGAAAGGATGCGTTACTAAGGCGTTTTAAAATTAAACTAAATTAAAATAAAAAAAAACTCGAAAAAATGGTAAACAAACAAATATCTCATTTCAATTTACCTAATGATATTTTCAAAAAAATGCCACGATATCCAGTGAATGGTAGATAGTTGTTGTTAAATTAAATTGTTCTTCTGAGTCCTACCAAAAGACTAGTGTTTAATTGCGTACGGAACCACTACCTTCAGCTGTCGACCATTATATTTGGATTTGTAGACGTTTAAAGCTAATGCAACAAATTAACTTTTCACTGGAAAGCTCCCCGGTACTTTGTCGACCAAGTTTTATGCACCAGTTCCATAACAATTGTAAATACGACAACTTTTTCCCCTGCAGCAGCCAATTCTCAAGCTCTCCCGTTTCCAGTTTGACCCGAGCGGAGGTAAGACGGTAATGAAATAAGATTAAATATTAGCCCTGTCCATTGCATTACTCCCTGCAGTGAGCACATTTCTTTCTTTTGAAATCATCCTCGTTTTGGTGTATAGAAATTGTTCCGGTTGCTATTTTCCCGGAAAGGTGTAATTCGTCTTGTGTCAACTGGGACGGTGTTTTACATTGTGTTGAAAAACAAGACTAATCTCACGCTATCGCGACAGCAATTTCCACTCAGCTGTTGGCCTTTACGTTTTTCTGTCTTTGATCATAGCTCAGCCTCTCCTAGCATTCGAAGAGGAAAGAAAACTTTTCTACAACCGAAACTTTTGCAATCGTCTTTTGCTGACAAATTGGCCTAGTGCTACAACGTTAGGCCGGCTTACTTTCGGTACAATCGAAACACAGTACACAGTACGCGACGCTTTTTGTCAGCTTGAGTCAACCGACGGTTTTGTGGACGGTGTACTCTCATCAAACATCTGAAAAGGATAAAAACCCATCCAGATGCTGCACACTATCGTTGCAACTTGCCATTAAAATTGGAACTTACAGCAACGGCAGGAGCAGCAGCAGCAGCATTACAAAATTAGTTGAACTTTAGTCGTAAAGGCTCAAAAAAGGCGTCCCAAGTGATATTGGAAGGAAATGAGCATTCTCCAGAGCCGTAAACACCTCTGCGCCGGGCCCTTTGCCTGGGGCGGTCGAGCGGCAAACTTTATCATTAACGTCTGGGCGGTAGGGTCATAAATTCCCCTTCATTATACTAACGCTTGCCAGCATACATCGCCAGCGCAATATTGCAGTTTTTCGTTCGGAATTCCGCCCAACACTGCGGTGGTGCTTTGTGACAGATCCATCACACCATCACTTAGTGGGTTGTTTCGGGCTTTTCGCCCAGTCACGTCACACCTTCTCCGTCCGGTCCTCCCCGCCCGGTCGCAAAGCTACACGCTTTTCCGCATGCCATAACCGGCTCGGAAAAATGCATCACCACTGTTGTTGGCTCAACGCTGTTGCACCCATAAATGACATCGCCAACGAGACGATCCGCATCGCGCGACTGGAATCGTTTCGTCAAAGCCATCAAAACCGGATTTTAATGGTCGAAACTTTAAGTTTTCCGGCAAAGCTGGCAGCCCCTGGCGGATGGGAAAACAGAACGAGAGCCCGCCCCGTTTCGCCTGAAACTGCAGTCGAGGAACGAGGTGCACATTTGCTCAAGTGTTCTTGGGCGGTTCGGCTCCGTCCCGTGTGCGCTTTGCACAAAGAAGAAAATATAATTCATTTCCTGAACCAAACCAACAAAAATTGAAAAAAAAAATACACACACACTTACTCACTCACAAACACACACACGGATGTAGTCGGTTGGCGATAACGGGGAGCCAGCCACGAGCGAGTGTAGCCTTCGACCGTTTTTGCACTATATCTCGTCGTCTAGAGGTTCAAGTTTTTATGGCTCCTTTCGTCAGCCAGCTCTAAAATACTCCCTACAGTCCCCCCCCCCCTTCAAAGCAAATGCAACGTGTGCACACACACATATATAGCTTTCGGCTTGAGTGATTTCTGAATTCATATATTTTAAATATATATTTTAGGTATAAAGTAAACTTTTACGATGCAATTTCGAAAACAAAATAATCATATTTTTAATATGCATCGTCCGCGTGTGACGACGCGTTCGCGGTGGAGGCGGGCTGGCACCTCAAGGCCACACCACACGAGGCGCACCAGGAAATGCAGTAGCAGGGCACGGTTTTGTTTGTGTGTGTATCTGTACATTCCACCTTCGTTCTACCCTTTAACAACAGCAACCCGTTCAGTTGAGCAGTTGATCTTTATTAGCCTGGCCGGGGTCGTTCGAAATGAGCATTGGAGTTTTCCCCATGCACACACATTGCGGAGTGCACGGTTTTTATTTCCACATCGATTCGTTTGTTCATGCTTTTTAACGTGTTTTTGGTGTGGCACTGTCGAAATAGACTAGTTTGTCCTTCGGGCTCTTCGTTTTTCCCTTTTTCTGCATTTGCTTCAAAGGCCACCCATTTCGGGGTTTCTTTCGAGCGCAAACAGTTTCTGTTTGGTTTTTGCTGACCCGTCCCGTCGGGCCCTACCCCGTTTCCGTTTTTCCGTTTTCTTGTGATCGTCCCAGGCTTGCGTTTTTCGCTCCAGACTGGACATGGCTAGATTTTTTTGAGGGTTACTAAATCTCATAAAAAATCGGTTGAGCTGGTTATGAAAAATCATCGCATGTCATTGCCACACGCGCTCGTGTCCCGCTCTTCGTCCCGACATGCAAACATGCAAGCCCGTAGAGTCCCACAAGCGAGTCAGAATCGTCAAATCTCGTCATTAAAAAGTCCTGCATCTTCCTCTGGTCGACCAAACCCGGTGGTCGTTGGTTTGGGAGTCGCTGAGGTTGGGCGGTTTTTGCTGCCAAAGCCCCACTGCGTTCCACTGCGGAAGCCACAGTCAATCGACGCCACCATCGTTTCGGTTGCATTTTGGACGTAAAAGAGCGATGATTTTAATTTGTTTCCTTTCCTCCAAGCAGGCCTCATCGTCGCCCGCCGTCGCTCCATCAATCGTTTTAGACCGGGCGGGCAAACATTTGTATGTGAGCTTTCAGGTCCATCGACCAGAAATCAAATACAAATTAATTTACGGTGACTTTTATTGCTTTCGGGTTTCGGTGTTTCGGTGCGGTTTGCCGAACACACCGCAATGATGTATCGGCTCGGCCGGCTGTTGAGGATAATTCGTTCCTCAGACGTGTTTTGTCCGCTGCCAAAATGAAAACAAAATCACCTTTCAGCGTTAGCCGTGAGCGCCGAGGGACGCGCCGAATTAGCTTACCTTGAAATGTCGGTCGACAAAAGAAAATCATCATCATAAAACGCTCATTCCTGGGATATCGGGACGCTCACGCAACAAAGTTGCGTTGTTGAATATCTAATAAGTTAAATTTCTGGCGCGCAATAAAAATATGGATTGATTTTTATAGCTTATCGGTGCGTACGGGTGTGTGTGCTTTGTGCTTTTGTGGCTATTTTTACTTTCGCAAAACCCCAAGCGATGATCACTTTTCCCCCCTGAATCACGTGCGAAGCTTCTCGGCACTGGAACGCGGGTTTTATTTTCCTGCTGCTTTGGGGGCGACGCCAGCCCTCTGGCCGGACTGGGGTGTCCGGGGTGCAGATTGCAGACACTGGCGGCAAAAGTTCTGCATGCGTTCTTTCTTTTGCTGCGTTTGTATCCGCACAAGGATCTGTGGCGAAATCCTTGCGTTCAATAAATATTTAATGTGTTTAAGTTTAATGGCACCGGTCGGAGAGTGCAACTGGTGATACAATGTTGCAGCTCAACAGGTAGGATGGGTCCTCGGTAGGATCGGTTGGTTTGGTGGATTTCGTTGATTTAAAGCCCCTACGGTACCGGACGACTCGTTCCGGACGATGGTGGTCCACGCACTACAATGTTTGTTACTCGTTTATGACGACTTTTTGGAGGGTTGCGAAAGTTTTAATTCTAAGAATTTTAACCAATTTGCGGCACAGCAACTTTGATGGGCAATATCCGGTGAAGCTTGCGGACAAATTTATGGTTGGTTTATTGTTCAAGAGAATAACTTAAACGCTCAATCTCGAAGAGCCGGCCGGGAGAAGTATTATTTAAATGCTTAATTAAGCTTTTTTGGTAATACGTTTTTCTTGAATTTGAAATTATCAGGAATATTCTGAGTGGTTTACGATTTGAAATGTCTGGAGTGAAGTTTTATATAAGACCATATAGATCAGAGGATTATTTTTCAAATGCGACTACGTTTATAAACAATGCCAAAACCTTGTAGAAAATAATCCATATTGATTTGGAATCCACATCATCCAATATCCAACGCAAACTTATTCTGTGGTACAAATTACAGACACTCCAAACTACGAATTTAAGAAGGTTCAATGCTAAGCTCAAAATCAATGTTAAGTATGAATAAAACATATATAAGGATCGAGGATAAGTATTTGGTATTTAGCATTTATTGAGTTTGTTCATCGAACATAGTCTTAGTGAACTAAGTGGTTGCAAGCTACAGGACGTTACATTTAGTTTAATTGACGAATTCGCAAACGCTCACGGAACGTAGATTGAGACATACTAAATTCATACTCGTAAGACTCAATAACTTCATGGATTCAAATCTAGAATGAACCGTCACCCCGTAACAACGATTGACTATCCGGCTGTGTGGTAATGAATTAATTCTCGAAAGCCTGTATATAGGCCGGCATGTCCGCGAAGGACGTTACGCCAAATACAAGAAGAAGTAAATTTGACTGAAGGCGACTCTCCTCATGTTTATCGGAAGTGACTGACCAAAAGTGTTACGATAATGTGACGTATTATTTTATGTTGCCTGAGATTCCTAGACGAAACAGAAAAAATTACAGCGCTGAGTAGGTTGAGCGCATCAATTTCGCCACAAATTAATTTCCAGATTGCTACAAAATAATGAGGACACTTTTTAGGGCATCTTTAGATGAACAAACGTTTAATAGAAACAATCATTGTAATTACAAATAATTTTTCTTATGATGTGTATATCGAAGAGTTAATTCAATATTAGAATAAAAAAGCGTTTTGATTATAAACAAATAATAAATTGTGATTTTAAATAATACATAATTTTTATATTGTAAGCCTTCAATAATTTTCATGGATTTTGCAATTACAGTTTTGTATATTTTTTTCATTTTTATTAAAACGCTTTAAAATTTGGGCTTATATCGATTATGACTCATATGACATCAATATAAAACCTTGGGTTGCAAATAAATTTACGTTATTCCTCTATTTTCTCTTAGTAACTATAAATGGAAATGTTAAAATTGATTCTACCATTTTCAATGTTTTTACAGAGTGTATATTTCAAATTTCAGGCATTATCAATAAGCACATAAAACAACCCATGTTATTAAATTAATTCAATATGATGTGATTGATTCAAAACTTTAAAAACCTCCAAACCCTTAAAACGCGTCATTATATTGTTTTGAAGCTATAAATAAATATTGAAACACAAATTAGCACAGTTTTTCAGCGGATCTGTCCCATTGTAGCCACACTTTATCACACACTCAATTAACACTAGACGAAACAACACGCTCTAAGCACCACTCGGCAAACCCCTGGGACACGGCAGGATAAGCCCTCGATGCGTGTAACCTGCTACATGATTGTACAAAGCCTACAGCCCCCTTGAACAGCACCGCACCTGGGTTAGGGATTGTCGCCGATCAGTGCGGTTTGTTGACACTGTCCACAATCTTCTGCGAGCGAATTCGGCTCAAGTGGGTACGTTTGGGTTTAGGTGTCAGCTATTTGCACATGGCCTCACCCGCTACGTCCAGGCACTGCCTACAACGCTTCCCGTTTGAACATTAGCCCTTGAATGGCCGGAACATGGGCAACCCAGCAGCTCCCAGTTCTGTCTGTCCTGGTGTGCCTAGTCCGGACCGCTGGCTTATATCGCATCGCACGGCAAGAGACTCCGATTTCAAAAGCTCTCGAGTGCTGCATCTGTTTGCCCTGCAAGCTAATACGTAGATTTAATCAAAACCATACTTATTGAAATGATCAATCAAAATCCACCCTCCCGAAATCGCTTGATGTCATCGTGTAGCCCACCTTTCCTGCTCTCCTGCTTTCCCACTGTCACCCACTGATGCGAGGGATGATGTTCTTGTTTGGAACCTCATTATTGCACAGTTATAATGCGATTTAATCCCTTCTCCCTACTCCCGATGGACGCTGCTGGAAGAGAGGGGTGCGAGGGATGCGACTGTCCCTATCTCGCTCAGTCTCCTTCATGGCAGGGACGCGTCGACACACATGCAACCAGAGCACGCCTGCCAAAAGCGCATACCGGACACAAACACGAGTTCGAGGCACAAACACAGGGCACCGGAATGCGGTGCGCCCGAAGACTCTCGAAACAAATGTTTGAAATCAAATCAAACAAACAAATTTACATACTCTTGAGTGAACGAGGGCGTGTGGGCCAGCTGGCAAAATGGCAACGAGGGGATGCAGCGGGAGTTTGATTTTGTGCACTTTTTGAATGCCTGCCAGTGAAGAGAGAGAGGATACCGAATATGGCCATCCAAAATGCACGTTCTGTGTTGGGATGGAGGATATTTGATGCCGGAACAAACACAGAAGAAAGAGCGAGAGGAAGACAGAGAGTGCATGTTTGTGTGTGTGTGTGAGAGAGTGTATGTGGCAAAGGCATTAAGTGCTACCCAAACATTATATGGGTGTGAAACAAACAATCCTCATCCGCCCCGGACGCCCGGTTGTAACCGCACTCCAACGCAATTCGCATCGGTGAGCATCGCTATTGCCCGGGTTCCGGGGGTGTCTGATAATGCCAGCCACCAGAATCGGTTTGGAATTGCAGGTGTTGGCGCTGGGCATGAGAACCGGAGTTCATTTGTGGCGGTGGCAAACCACTCCAGATTGGTCCCTCATGCCTTTTCCGTCGGGCGCTTAGCAGCACGCGGGCGGGGGCTTGTCGTCTTCCTGCTAGTCGCCTTTATTTGACACAATCCACGGACGGTTGGGAGGTTAAGGTAGTCGAATTCGTGCTAGATTTCAAGGGATTCCTTTAACGCCGCTTAGCACTTCGTTCGTTCGGATGCAAATCTCTGTGCAGAACGTAGGGGTGCACGACATGCAGCAGCAGGAGCAGCAGCAGCAGCAGCGGACTTTGCAATTTGCTGCGCTTCTATACGCCATCTAAGAAGAGATTCTACGCGGAGCAGGCAGTTTGAAATCGTTTTCTCGCCTTTCTGCAACACTGGCATCAGAAATACATCCCCTCTCTCACACACACAGACACATCAAACGGCATAACAATGTAGTACGACTTGCCTTCGTTTGACGGAACCCCTCCGGATCTCGGTCCAACTCTTTGAGATTGGGGTTAGCTCTGCTGTTTTTCGGATGTTTGGGGAGAGAGGGAACGCCTCGGGTCGGTAATTGCTTACGAATTAACCGTAATTACGAGCACCAGCAGGATCGAACGCTAGGTTTTGGTTCGGTGGGTGATGAACGGTTCACGACAGAAGGAAGGATGGGTGCGTGTGCATGCGTGTTGTGCTTCTGGGAAAAAGCAAGATTTTCAAGTGATACAACGCCACCACGAGGTGCAGCGGTCCTTGAAAGCGGTCTAAGCGGGCCGGGCAAATGCACTGTCGGCTTCGTGACTGGCCTAACGAAAGCAAAAGTGGTCCAGTGGAGTGCCGAAGGATACACGCTGCAGGATGGTTCGTTTGTGGAACGGGTGCCTGGGTAGGGGTGGAGTCTGCAGCTGAGGGGGTGCAATTGGTGGATGTGGTGCAGGTGACGGATAGGTTGATTACGGTGTAATTGTTGTTACAATTCATCAGTACAACTATGGCGAAATCTTGCTGCAATCGGACACAAACCATTCAATGCATAACTTTAAGAAGAATATGGATTCTTCATACGTTTGTGTGGAGAAGTTTTATTAAAAAAGGGGAAACTAGGGTAAGTTGATGTTCAACATCATCGAACAATTGATGCAAAAATTGGCTAAAAAATGCCTGGTATACTAATAAAACTTTACTTACTACGATTCCTTCGCGTCATTTGGGCTGCTGCATATTCCTCTCCAAATAGAATCATATTTTTGTCCACTATTTGCTGCTTTTCTACTGTGCAGGTGTCATCAACTGAAATCCACACTTCAACCTGGCACAGACGAACCATTGCAATGCACATTATCGAACACCTTCCTTGTCCATTCGATCTCCAGTTCCCAAAACGGTGCATAGTATCATGCCGCAACGCATTGCTTTAATCTGTATCAGTTCAAGGGTGCGTTGGTAGTATCCCCGTTTGCATCTGCATTTGTCCACCATGAGGCGCAAGGTGGTGGTCGCTGTGAAGATGCCAAAGAAGCTACAAAAGAGCTTCATTTAAACATTCGCTTTCGGTGGGGCCCTTTTTTGCGCACTTTATGCACATATCCCTGTTTCTCTTTCGTCGTATTACGTACGGTGCAGTGGTGGTTGCTGTTGCAAGCACACCATGCCACCCGATCCCGAGCAATGTTTACTTTCGCTTATTATTGAAAAGGCGCATTCGTGTGTTTCGCCCTTTAACATGCACCTCAGATCCTAGCCAATTTTCGTACTTCCCTCACGGCGACGACTGGCCCGGTTTGGAAGCTGACTGGCCCGTTCCTAATGCCGGTTCCCTCCCCCTGGTTCAACTGTAGCGCAAATGCATTTGCACACCGGTCGCTTTGAATACGATTGCAACTGAGCACGGAGCCCGACCACGTCAAGGGAGATGCAGTGCAGCCGGGAGACAGCGAAATAACCGCGCACCGGCTGAGACAGTGAAATTATTCATCTCCCTCGTTCGCGGGCCGCTCGTTGGCTGGGCCGGCCGATGACCGATTGCCGTCGAAATGCAAATGGCTTAAAATGTATCTACATTAGAATTAGATATTATTAGGCTGTCATGTCACCGATGCGATACGGCTGATTATTTTCCTTTCTGCAATCTGACCTCGCGCCATCGCAACGCGGTGAACTGCGTTGCGGATCATTGTGCACGGCCATCCGGCGCGTCTTTTCGAGGAAGTTTAGATCAAAGGGTCTGCAAGGAAGCAGCAGTCTGTTGAGTGTCCGAGGATGGAAATTCAGGATAGGATGGTGCAATTACAAAAAACAGCCCTTTTGAGGGGTTGGCTACAGAGGATTTTTCCATCGTTCGGTAGATGAGCCTGCTGACCTTGACGGTTGCATTCGGTTAAATCTGGAAGTGAAACAGTATTGCTACCGGTATGTCATTACACCCTTGAATAAGAGATTTGTAAGCTTAAATGTGTGCGTATGTAGTGGAACAAAACAGTACGAAGTTAGACGACAGGAAGATATCATGAGGATTAATATCATAGGAATAGACTATTGGTTAATCGAAATCTTGTACACCTGGTATTTAGACACATGTACATTTAAATACTACTACAAGAAATTTACAGTATTGTATCTTCTTGAAACCGAGCAAAAGCCGATTTGTTATTTATGTGCTTTGTAACTTCATAACTTAAATAATTGAAGCATACATAATTGATGGGTTTTTAGGTATCTCAAAACCAGGATGTAAAAGTAACATAGTCAATACATAGGTAGTTCTTTAAACATAGATTTCAAGTATAACACATTTATTACGCATTTATGATTTAGTGCTCTATACTCCTTTTTCTGGTGTGAATTGGTTTCTGATGAACAGTGATGGTCTATTACATGAATACGTCGGAGATTCTTTCAAAAACCAAATGGGTTCGAATCTCCGTTTTTCCTTTTAAAAACTCACCTTCCGATTGCGACAAGCATTCGTTACGTGTAGGTGGTTATGTCAAGAAGAAGATTCATTGATGTTGAAAATGATTTTAATATTTATTCTTTTTTAGTTCTAAACCGCTGTAGGCAGCATTTGCAAAAAATAGTGACTTTTGAATCTCTGTTTGTTGGTACGTGCTGTTTAAAATAAGTCTCTCTACACTATATTTGAACCATGTTATATGTGCTTCAAAATTGAAAGAATCAGAGGTTTTCAATCAAAGAATTCAAAGAAATACATCTTTTTACATTGACTTCGCATGATTTTACACCCAATAGCTTAGCAAAATAATTGTTAAAAACGCAACCAAAGCTTAACTAAAAAAAGACAGTCAAATGTCACACCAATTACATATTATAGTCTCAAAACAAAAGTGTAGTAGAAGCTTTTATATGTTAACAAACTAACTGACACAAACTTTCACACCAAACCGGCGACGGGAAGCTCACTGCCGTTGATCACAATATGTCCCGAAGGTGAAGCGTTCGAAGCGACATGACAGTGTGAGCCGCACCAATCAACAGAGATGTGACGGCCAACATCACTATCACACCTGTGTAAGCCGCCCCGGGAGGCCACCTCATGTGTGTCGCGACGCAGACACAAATAATCCATAAATCATCCATCTGCCTTTGTCGCTGACAGGGCGGCCGCTCCGGCCGGTCTGTGCCGCACGATCGCCCGGAACGATCCCGGGACAACGAAACACGCTCTCTTACCGTGTACCCGGGGACGAGTGATGGTGATTTCACTTTCAAGAGCCTTTCTGCTGACGACATTTCTTCGATTGGCATAGTGTGTAGCAAATCTAAACAAAATACAAAAAAAAAAACACATAAAAATACAAAAGACAACCTAAACGATCGATCGCCGGAATTTGCATCGCGCCGTGCTGGATCAAATGTTAGGAGACAAGGTTTCCTCGATCACTGATCGGCCGACACGAGTCGAATGCTAATTTGATTTTGATTATTGGAAGATAATTTATTTCTCATTCTTTCGCAGGCCCATCGCCGGTCGATTTAAATCGTGTGAATCGGCCTGTCCCCTGTCGACAAGACGAAATCGAAGATCAGCAATCGGTGAGCGATGTTCGAAGAACTGAGGCAGCATGTCGTTCACCCTTGGCAAGATGGGTTGAATGGACGCCAGAGAAATGCGAATTGGCTTCTTCAGAGTGAAGTTTGTTTTTATAAAAAATATAAAAACGAACAATTCTACAAGTATTCAGATGTAGTAAATTAAATTTTCGTTCCCTTTCGTGCGCGAGAATAGAAAAAGGATGCCAAAACCGAATACAACCGACAATACGGTATTAAACAACAACAAAAAGTGCTGCTCCTGTTCGGTTTACAGTTCGAAAACAGGTGGAAATATAATGAAAAATACAAAACCGATATTTGCCCTGTCGCTGCACACTGAACTGCAGTTTCACTCAAAGGGATGACACTTTACCTAACCGTTTTCATATTGTGGACAATCGAAATTCACGCGACCACTATTCAAACGACGGGACAGAATTGAATGCAATTGTTTTGCACGCTTGTAACGCTGCAGCACCGTTTGCAATTTGTATGTAAAACTGATAATACAATTTTTCACTTTTCCCTTTGAATCGAACGTTCCGGGAAGGTGGGATGAAAACATAAAAAAACGGAAATGCAAAGAACACTCCAATAACTACAAACGTCGGGCGAGAAATGAAAACAAAACGACAGGAAAAATAGAACAAAAATGCGCGTAATACAAGCCACGAGCGGTTTGTTTTTCGGGGCAGGAGGAACAAAATAAAAAACAAAATCAAATAAAAACAACAGCAGCTACAGCAAACCGAACGAGTGACACAGTTTGCGCCGGTACGAGTGACTCACGTGCACACGTGGCACGAAGGCCGGGCGCTGTGTGAATATGGATCCAATCAAACATTTATAAATTATTAATTTATTCAATTTTCCGTTTCCCTGCATCATCGGGAACTGATGAAAAGCTTTGTTGGTGACATTGGGCTGCCGCCCGAAACCCCGAGCGCCGCCAGATTGAGCGCCGGTTAACGCCGCGGGCCACGCCGTTCGCCGTGTCCGTTGTTTATGTAAATGGACAAGTCTCTGGGGAGCGTAGGGAAGGAAAACTCTCAACATACGTAAAATACACATGCAAACACACACACACACATGCACAAACGGGCATGTCCATCGGATTCTCGCCGAAACTAGCCGGCGGCCAAAATCTGCCCCTGATGCGACGACCGGTGGCGTTTACGCACTCGAGAGCTCACGGAATGCCCTCACACCAGAGCAGACAGTGGAACGCATTGTACACGCAGCATATGTGGATCTTATAGGGCCGATGGATGTGATTGTTTTCGGTGCGAGTGCATCGTGGTGCAACCTTCAGATGTTCTTTTGATACGGACGCACTCGTTTTGCTGGGGCCGCCGTCGACGTAGAATCGAGAACATCCCACACACGGTGGGTCCGTTTTGATCGGTCGACCTACGACTGGGAAATCGAATTATTTCTTGCATGCGGGGCAAATGCGTCCGTTAGGGTACCGCGCGTGAAATGCGGGTTTGAAGTTTTAATCAAATTATTCAAATGCTCGAAATGCATTTTTCGAAGTGTGTACTGTTCAAAAGAATGCTGTACCAATGTCTTGATCCTGCTGCTGACGGCTGGCTGCGGCGAGTGGACACAATTCGATTAGATTGTGCATGCAGTTGAGTTTGATGGTGCTTGATGTTTTCTTTTTCTCTTTTCGTTATGGAAACATCAACAGTGTAGGGAAACAGTGTGTAATTCCATTCCATCCCATTTGCTGCACCGTACACATCTCATCTGTTCTCGCTTAGAAGTTGAGAGCTACTACTCGAGGGACTGTAGGGAATTGAGTGATGCAAGGTTGATTAAATGAATATGGAGGAAAACTGGTTAGTTTTGGTAGTACATTGGCTTACCTGGACATTCCTTTTTAGAAGTTAAGACATGAGTGTGGGTAAAAAGAGAACAATAATGTTGGTTTACGACAGTGTTTGCATTTTGACAACTATATTTGCTTTTAAATTTTCTGTAATTGATTTGGAATTAGGCACTTAAGGTAAATTTTCTTAAATGGTAATATTAACCAATTCAGTGATTTCCCCGAGTAAGACTCTGACTGTGCTTTTGTTCTTCGTTTCGATTCAATCGTCGCGTGGGGGGGAGGGTGATAAAAACAATGATAATACACATTTTGCACATAATCTTTTAAGTAAAGCAACAGATTACAGAAAGGGCCAAATTATTTTTTTTAACTTTATGCTATAATTTCAATATAAGTTTATGAATTTTCTAAAAATCGTGGGACTGTCAATGGGTTAATTTATTAAAGATCAGTGAAGGCATGAAATGTATTAATTCAATTGCTAGTGTCCGCCCAAGGCTTAACTTTATTTCATTTATATTAAATAAGGAGAAGAAGGAATGAAAAGAAGAAAGAGAAGAAGAATAATTTATCATTAGTCTAATAATCATCTATATATTGTAATGAGTTTCATGAAATAATAAAAAAAAATATGTATAAAAAGGAGAGCCATTTAGATAATCAATTAAGGCAGACACAAACGCTGCATGTTGTAAAATGTATTATAGCAGGTTTTTACAAAGAGATTAGTTACATAACCAAAATAAATAGTTCAATTATACAAACATAAAAGCGATACAATTGTATCCGATCAATCTTATTGTTCTATTGTCATCTCGAATCAATTCAACGAGGTGGGAAAATGAATTGCAATGTGAACTTTTTCGTACAAATCAACACAAATAAAAACATTAGTTGACGTCAAGATGACGTCAATATCAATAATAGAATAAGTCTGCAAATAATGTATTATTCGGACAAGTTTTATTATCATTTAATATGTTGTAGTCTGCTTTTTTCATGTTTAGTTATACTAATACTGAGGATGATGTATTTCTGAGGTCGTTTCTAATCCGAAAAGCTAAAATGGCAAAAAATGAAACAATGAGCTTCATTTTCATTAAATAATCGTTGATGTAACCTTAAATTTAATGCACTTCGTGATTCATAACTATTAGTCGATGGTTGTACTTGCGTGTGAGTTTGTGTAGTAAATATTATTTAAACAGCATGTAGTGCATTCAGCTCGTGCACACACATATGCACTCACAACTATCTAAAGCACCACTAAAATTGATGATGTCTGTACAATTAAAACTTATCATTTGCCTGCCCATTTGTAACATTGTGCCTGCCGCAGCGTTATGTCCACGCAATAGTTTGAGTGTATTTTTATTTCACAAAATTACCGGCATTACGAAGGGTCGTAAATTTTGTCTCATTTTCCACTGGCAGAAGTGTGCGTTCGGCTTCCGAGAATAAAATCTTCGTCGCCGTATAATGACCACCGACAAATATTGCAATTATAAATGTGAACGCAAAACAAAGACAGAAATGGAATACTTTCAGCTCAAAGCATGCGTTTTTCCACCATCACCACCTCGAACCGTTTTCCCGAAACCACCTGTTCTGTTTGCAAGCTGCGCCCGGCAAGATGCTCTCTCAAGATAGTCGGCTGCATTTATTATTATTTAAATTAGCCTAATAAAAGTGTGCAAATAACTGTGGCCGGTGTGGCGAAAAGCTCACTCGCTGGCCACTACCACCCGGGACCGGGACCGCAGGCATACGAAAGGCAAAAGATCCGCCGCTTTTCAACGGTCAACGGACGCGTTGCCGGGCGGCGGTAGGTGTACACCCCATTACCGGACGCCGTAGGACCCTTTCAAGCGCGGTGCGAAGCAATAAAAGTTCCTCCAGCCTTCGGCTCATTCAGCATTCGACAAGTTTTATTGGCAATTTCTGCCGGCAACTTCTTGGTTCACCAAGCAGCGCTCCCCCATCGGTGGCCACCGAGCCGATTCGCTGCTAGGAGCGGAGCAGAAGCGGTACATTTCCGTTGCTGATTATCATTCAATTAAGCAGGGAATCGTACGCGCTTGTTTGCTTGCCCAAGGTGCGGCCAAATGCAACTGCACTTTTGCGGCCTGGCGTCGAGGTATGGGGGACTCGCTCGCGTACTCGACACGCACGGACAGTGTTGATTGATTTCTTCGGCGTTGTAGTGTATGGAGCGCGTAGAGCGCTGCGGGAGGTGTTACAATGTAAATAACAAAACTGCTCAAGTGATGTGACAGAGGCACACAGCCGAACAAACATACAAACAAACAAACAAAAAATGGGATTACACACCGCGACGGCAAGTAAACACACAGTGGCTTACAGTAGCGCAGAGTGAGAGTGAGAGAGAGCGACCAGCAAACAATTGCGCATTCTTTGCGCCGATTCCAACCGATCCCAGGCACAAAACACTTCTAACAGTGCCTTCCTTCCCACCAGACAGTAACATTAATCCGCTTAAAGGCTTCGAATCCTTCGCTAAATCCTTCCACAATCCCTGCCAAACAATGGGCAACGAAGCCGACAAATCGACTCTGAACTGCTGGGTGGCGGTCCTGTATGTTTGGTCCTGCAGCATCACCAGGATAACAAAATACGTGTGGAGAGCTGCCAGCACCTTGGTCGAATTTGTGGCGATGATGCTATCGGTTTGAAACAATTCAATCGGAATCGTTTTGCACATCTCTTTCCAACGGATACCGCTCGCTTGACATGGAGACAATCCCGCTCGTCCGCGTCGTTCGTTTGGAGGATAAAAATTGATACACCATTGAAGGGTTCTGGTGGACAGTGTTTTGGGTATTACCTCGTTCGTGAGCGTTTTTTTTGTATCGTTCCAATCAACCAAGCAACGGTGGTGTAACTGTTGGTTTGGTCTTCCTGTTTCGAATTTCCAGACCGAAACAGAATCTGGTACAGCAAACGAAAGGGAGAATAAAAAAATCCACCGTACAAGCCACAGGCGCCACCGATTTGTGCAATGTAAATGAAGAGGATAAGCGAACATTGAGAAGCAGCTGCATTTCAAAAAGTCATAAATATAATTGGTATGTTGATGATTTATGAATCGTTTCATTTTCATCTGTAAACTAACTCTGAAAAACTTATTCGTAAAGCTGTTTACTGTCTTTTGAATATGATTTGTGTAAAGGCCGTTTCAACTAAATCTGATCGCTCTAATTAAGTAATATTTATCCTCAGGTTGCGCTATTAATACAGACCAAGAAGAGTTGACCAGTACCTAAGTCGAACTTATTGGTTTTTAGCCAACATATAGCTTATTTTTGTGTGTTCTTTAGATGGTAGGAATTATTTGATTTTACTACTAGATTTGACCACTAGATTAATTGTTTGATAAAAATCTGACTGATTATAGAAATTTTTAACCTTTTTGAATGGTTTATACTAACCAATAGTGAAATTATATAGACCAATAGTGAAATTATTTTACATTTGACATTTGATGTATCAAATCAGTACAATTTTCTCAAAGAACATGTTTAGAATACCGCTTATCTCCAAATTTGCCTATAGGAGATATCGTGTATCTCGAGGACTACCTGGTCGAAACAAATTTGTATTTAGCTTTAGTGAATATCCAGGAAATGTATTAAACAAATCTTATAAGTCTACAAAACATAAAATATCAAGTAAAATATTATAGTTTGTTTATTTAAAATCCAGTAATAGAGCACACAAGCCTTGGCTTACCCCGTTTAAAATAAACTTAAATTGTATACAGCCACCAATGGCCATATAACAAGGACAGGAATAAACAAACTGGTGTCTATATTAATGACTTATTCCAGAAAGATCTTTAGATTGGTCTAGATTAGCCATTAACGAATTTTTTGAAGTATTTACACCGGCATTCACAATCTCATGACAGCTACTCGGTATTCTTGCAAAATTCCCCTAGTCGATTGCAACACTCCGCTATATGATTGCAAACTTCCACAGCTTGTAAGCAACATTCCCCTACTGATTTGCAACATTCCTCTAAGTGATTGAACTATTCCCTTATATGATTCGAAACCCTGTAATGTACCTTTTAAGCTGCAAGGTTTGTTTATGTCAAAACATTTAATGGAATGTGTTTATAAAATTTAATTTTCCCTGCTAATTTCTAAGTATAGGAGACATTGTCTGGTTATTTGCAGGTTATTTGCGTGTAGCATTTATATGCATTTCAAATGGAAAGCAAGCAGCAGCTATTCTATACATTTTTTGTTGCTCTTTTCAAATGCTGCTCGTTCAAGTATAGTGTTCTTAGCATATTACCTGCAAACATTCAATAGCAAAATGTGTAGCTCACGTGAACATAGCAAATCAGGATATGCGATCATGGTTCAAGATTTTTATTTAAATAATTCATTGCAAGACTAGTATGACTGAAAAATCTGTTAGTTTACTTGTAAAGTAGTACAATACAAACCGAAACCAAACGTATCACTCAACAAAATAAACATCCCATTTGATATGACCAAACTTGAATTAAAGGAAAATGTAAACAACATTTACTCACGACTTAATAAACACGGAATATTTTGATCAAAGGTAAAAGGTACAAACAAATGGATAATAAATCCATTTGCCGTAACATTATGACCAATTCCACCCATCAATCGCTGTAACACTGTCCACTGTGAGCCGATGGACGACCACAGCCGCGAATGGGCCAATGGTTTGGCATTTGTCCATCCAATTGTTACCAAACCATTTCGGCATAAACAGAATCCGCGAAACCAATGGCTGGGGATGAGGATGGACCAGCTAGGACGGTGGATCCTGCCGGAATCCCGGAATCCCACCACAAAGGATACGTTGATTATGTTGGTCAGCATTCGCCGCCGGCGCACACCCACCGATCCAGGCCGGGAGCATGTGTTGTTGTTGATATTGTTGTTGGGATTGGACGGACGAGTCGAGCGCCAGCGACTTTCCGGTCCGGTCGCATAATGCCGTTCATAAACAATTGAAATATAATTATTTGGATTGGATTTAGTTAGTACTACATTTTGTGGCCAGCCCAGTGCCCGCCGTGTTAGTTTCTGATGGCTCAGGCGGCTGTGTGGTTTGTTGTTTTTTCGCCCCTGATGACGACGGGCGTGGATGTGATTTTTGTTTCTCTCTCTGTGTGGGTGTGTTTTTTTTGTCGCACTGCATGCCGGTGTGATGTTGTCGCTGATGGGCGTCCAGTTTTACAGTTCACTTTCGAGCACCATCTGTCATCGGGTGCTTCCAGTTCCGGCGCTTGATACTTCCCTGCAGGATCCCTTCCCGCGGCACCTGGACCTGACAGCTCCCAATCCCGACCCCCACGGCCATATGTTGAACTAAGCGACGGTTGGGAAGGGAGGAAAGAGAGTATGATGGACCGTGGAACGGGTTTCCGTTCGTTCCGGCGCGGTGGCGCTCGAGTGGAAGTAAGTGATTTTTTGTCCCCGACCCGAACTCCAACTGCAACTGCAACATTGGAACCAAACCAAACGCTCGTCCGGATGCGTTAGACCGTGCACCGAGTAGCCCCGCGGGATCCAGCCACGATAGCGCACGATAGGAGCAGGAGCAGCACAGTTGCACGCCAAAAACAAAACAAAAAAACAACAACAACATGTATATATTTAAACCGTGCAATTCCAACTGCGATTGTGCGTTTGGTGTGTGGTGGGAGGCCGGAACGGCGGCTCTTGTCATCCCCAGCATCCAGGACTCTGGGTGCATTTTTTGCCGCTGTTGCTGTTGTTGGCGTTCGTGTCCCCTCCGTTCTGTTCGTTCGCTGTGAGAACGGATGACATTGAATTGGAGTTGCGGCGACTTCCAAACCGGACTGGATCACGAGGCGAGGCCGCCCAGTGGGTGCATAAATTGTAGGTAGATTGTTTATCGCGCATCGAGTGACAATGACAATCACAACATAATTACGGCTACACACAAACACGGACTCGCACACACTACTGGCACCCCGTACGGATGTGCTGTCGCAGAGAGGATTCCGTTCGAATAATTAAACACAAATATTGGAAGCGTTTAAGAGAGAGAGCGAGCGTAAAAAAGTAAAAGACTGCACTGGCCCGCACCGGAAGATGAGTCGACGGGTAACAAAAATCGGCGGTGATGGGTGCTGCAGCTTGCCCGTTGATGGACATGGCCCGCCAGGTCCGCAGGTCGAGATGTGGGCAAAGGATGATGAAGATTGAACGCGCTTCACACCTTTTCCATTCCCGTCAAACACCCGGCGAAAAGTATTGAAATGTAGAATAAGACAAAAAAATGGGAGTGTAATGTACGGTCGCTTCTGTCATTTTATTTCGAATTGCTGGACAGTTGGTGGGACAAGGTGCAAGGTGCATAATAGCTTGTTTCAATGTTCCAGTTCCCCTTTTCCGAAGTTTTTGCATATTTGCCAGTACACACCATTTGATGATCCGCTTTCCCTGGCGTACATCAAATCACCCGAGGACATCGGATTATGTTCTCCCGTCCAGTTCACGATTGTGGTGTTCGCTCCCAACCCACTCTAGTCAGTTTTGTCGCACAAGAGTAATTATAAAACAATTTAAGGCAAACTACAAACACTCACACCCACACACACACACGTATATACTACAAAATGAAACACAAATAATGTAATCTATTTTCCACCGAGCCGGGATGATCCGGGTTTGCTTTTTTGTTGCACCGCCTTCTTCTTCTTGTTCCTCTCCGGGGAATGCATTTTGCTGCAGCTCCCCCTTTTTCGCCCTGCCCGGTGCTCAGTACAGTGGGGTGGGAGATAGAGATGATTGGGTGCATCAGCAGAAATAATGCAGTAGCAAATAGAACGCTAACGGAGCGGAAGCAGACAAGCAGGCGTGAGCGACGGCAATGAATCAGCTATCGGGAAGATAAATGTTATTTAAGAATTTGAATAAAATCGATTGGAATATGATATCTCACCTCTTTCTCACTCGCTCTCCATCCCCCTCGAGCTCAATTCAGACCGTGACCGTTTGATCGGAGTTTTTGTAGTTGCCGTTGTGTTTGCCAATGTTTAATTTTGCCGGTGCCGATCAATGACGATTATTGTGTGCGCGCTGGTTGTGGGCGAAACTTAATAGCAGCCGCGTGGATAATGTAGCGTTTCTGGTCTCTCTGCACCCCGGGCATCCCTGCTTCAAGTGATTAGCCCTTGCTGATTGGAGCTGCGTTTGCCGAGGCGATGTCGGTTGATGATGGCGTGCCGGTAATCCCTGCAATTGATGTCGATCGGTTGTGTCGAGTCGGGCAAGCCAAAATCGCTCCAGCCGGTCCGCGTTACATCGTGTGCGATCAACGTCGGGTATGTATGGATTGTTGAACGGTTGATTAGCGAGATTTGCCGAGCGAGAACACGTACGAATCATGGTAATGTTGTGTAGGACCGGGGGCAAAGGGTGCGCAAAATCAAAATTATCGTACATCAAAAACATGGCGTAATTTATGTATTCATCAACGGCATGTAATGGATGTAATGTTATTTTTTGAAAAAATGTTAGCGTGTAGAGTGTAATTAAAAATCAATTTTCAAGTGGTTTAATGCATGAGCTTGGCGTTTAACTTGAAAAATAGCTGTAATTTTTTAATTAGACAGAATAATCAAAATATACCTTTCTGAAATCAATAATGTACCGTGTGGTATGTGATGAAGAAACAAAAAATTGCAATAGCATAAAATGTATTATATTCTTCAATGTTCAGTCATGAATTTAAACACTATTGACCATCATGCTACGAGCTAACCAATCTGCATATGAGCATTTGAGATACAAACCTAGAACCAACGCGATTCTCACGCGGGAATTCAGCTACTGTACCATGGATAGATAGACACTGTTAAAACGAAGTAGCTAGAAGAACAATTTATTCTATGATAAAAGTACACACATACCCTTGGATATCCCAGTATCCGTGAATTGTTCAGGAGCTAAGTTGTTATTTTATGAAAAATAAAACGGTAATTAGTAACCTATAAACTTCATTGAAATTTCTAAACAATTGTACAGATTTTAATACAAGGGAGATGTTTTACCACTGAAATGTACTTATTGAATGAAATTTATGTAGCTGAAACATAACATCCTCTTTGTTCGCTATCTGCAATAAAATGTAAGTAACATGCGATTGTAAGAATATTTTTGCACACTTGCACACCTAGCAACGAAAACTAAACTCTAGCATCTTAGTGCACAACACTGGTGAAGCATTTTGCAGACAGTTTTCAATGATATCGCTCGTCAAACGTTTTCTCGCCACTATCAACCTGTCTCGCAGCACGTTCCCGTGCAAGAGATCTTATCACGACCCGCTCTTGCAAAGGAATAGGGTGAAACGTAATGAAATTTTCCTTCCAAAAACTTCCCTCAAAAGAAGGTTTAAAATTTACCCCATAGCCCGCACAGCCAACCAACGTCGCTTGGAAAATGAGCTTCACTATTGTTCGGTCAGGCAAGGGACCGCACGGTTAGCAATTGCTTCTTGGCGCTTCACTGTTTCGTTCTGTAGCCGGTTAGTTGCCGACTCCTTTAACCCATCCTTGATGAGCTGCATGTTTATGTTTGCTCCGGCTTTGCGCCCTGGCACAATCGATTGCTGGAGTTTCTTATCGTATCGATGCTTCCCATTTCACAGCACCCACACACATGCTCACGTTTGCGACGGTTCGTGCCTGAGCCACGCTCTCGGTACCGTGCTGCATGATTACGGGGTTTCCACGGCACGAAGGACAGACTCCAATTGAGAGAGAAATAAAAAAAAGAAAACTTCCCGAAGTATGAAAGCATCAAGCCCGCGTTCGCTGGCATCTTTCGGTGAAGCGTACAATGCACAGTTTTGTTTTCCACCGTACCGCTTGTCGCATTTTATGGCAATTTTCCCCGTACAGTGCAAAGTGAAGATTCGTTCTCGCGCCACGGATATGCAGCATCACGATCTCAGCATCATGATTGCCTGTACTTCTGGTAGTACTTTGCACACAACGACGCAAGGGTGAGAGAAGACAAAACGGGGTAGAAAACCACCTATTTTCTACCTTGCAGAGGACCGTTTCAGAAAGGTAGAGGGCCAAGGACCGATTACCGGGTATGGAGACTGGATGGAACCGCATCAGCACGACTCATCTCCGCCACCATTCCGGTTCATATCCTTGCACAGTACAATGCGACCGGCTCAAACTGTGGCTCATCCAGCTGGGAAGAAGAAATCGCGTCTACGAACGGTGAAACCATTGAAAACTCTTCTCCTCCGCTTTGCTAAACTAGTCAACCTAATTTTGCCATCCTCACAGCGTCCTTACTCCGATGGAAAAGGGAAAAGTGCATCACCCTATTCGAGTCCCGCTGCCAGGATTGATAAAACTATGCCTCAATACCGACGACCGTAATTAAATGTTGTTTGGATGGCAAAGTTCAGACTGATCCGATGAAATCAAAGAGAGAGAGAGAGAGAGAGAGAGAGAGAGAAAGGCGGTGGGGAGACAGAGAAATTGACGCAGCGTTGCGTTCAGCTACTTATTTCTTGAACTTCACCACCATCTGGTTGTTGGTGGTAAAAATAACTAAATAAACACATCGTTTCGGACGCATACATTGGCGAGCAAAGCGACTCGAAATACAGCACGCACGACGGAGTTCAGTAATAATATTAATAATTTATTTATGTTTGTTTGTTTGTTTGTTTGTTTGTTTGTTTGCTTTGTTCCACTTTATTTCTCTTTTACCGGAGGTTGTTTCCCTCAAACTTACAGCAGTAAAACAGCGTTTTGCGGCGTTTGACGAATCAAAGATACTTTTCCTTGGGTCTTGCTCTGAAATTTTCTTCTTGCTATTTTGCACATGCTACACTTGACGTTTAGCATGTGTGTTTTCGTTAGCTGTGCTGCCCATCGCTTCCATTAATCACGTTCTACTTACTTCATCTTTTGTTAAAACATTATTCGCAGCACACGTTTCGTCATCAATAGATGGTGTACTGGAGCCGGATAAGGGTGTTTTTTTGTTATTTTGATTCTTAACTGTTGCTGTTGCATTTGCATTTACACGCCTCGTCTCATTACTCCGTCATCAGCGGACGGGACGTTTTTTCATTTTATTTTGATATTGAACCGGGTAAAATGTACATATCGTGTTGTGACTCTATGCTATGTACACCTTTGCTGTAACTGTTTTCTGTTGGCTGTAACTGTTTTTTGTTCTCCCCTTTGTTGAGATAATTATGTATGGTACACGTGCATTTCTAGCTTTTGATTTAAGTTTAACGTTTTGTTTCTTGTTTCTTTCTTTGACTGTCCTTCTTGTTGGAGTAATATTTTACAAGACATGGTTTGTGCAAAGCGAAATGTTAAGGTTTTTATTCTCTCAGAAAGAGCTGACTGCACACCAGTATATATGCACATTGTTGTTTTTTCTTTATACTCAGAAATAAACATACATTCACGCGGCACCACTGATGTTACGGTTGTGTTAAAAAAAGTCTCTCGAACAGCGTATCAATAGACATTGCCAGTTCTATGTAATTTGATCTATTTGTTTTCAAGCTGGATGACGAACATGCATCAAATGGTTTGCTTGTTCTACTTTTTCTACATTATAGTACAGCTTGCAACAGTGTGTGAAATGTGAAGGACTAATGAAGGTTTGATGAGTGGAGAAAATGGGATTACATTGTATTTCGCTGCGTAAAATATAGCTCTCAGCTGTATATCTGCCTTGTAGTTACATTAGGTTTTCTCTTCGCTTTTCAATTGGAACATTACACCCTTGCTTCTACAACTGTCTTCTGCCTGTACAACACCTTTTCCATTTCGTGCACATTCGAGGGGCCGGGCGCAGGAACTCCTTGGGGGTTTATTTGTTTCGTAAAGGTGGACCTGTTTTTTAATGTTTAAATTCGACTGCAGGATGGCTAAAGCATTTTGACTTCCAACCCCTAACCGTACCCCCTTTGCTCATCTGCCCTGCCCCTGTAATTATCTTCCAATCTCGTTCCTGACACTGCTGCTGAACATAACGATAAACGAATCTCTCTACAGACTAACTTAGCGAACTAGAACCAATCAAACTTAGCGCAAACTAAACCATTCGTTAACTTGTACGATCGTGTGCAGCTGTGTGTGCGGGTGCGCACATAAAACAAAAGCAATATAATTACTTTTTTTGTAAAACGAAAGAGCAAGAAAAAAAGGCACCGAAACGAGAGTACAGCAACATGGGATATCGCTCCAAGTGGCGGGGTCTATCATCCCGCCCCCGGATCACGGGACACGAGCACGGCGATCTACTACAAGCTACAAATTGAACAAATATGCAGTACTGCGCACGTATCACAATTCAATTTTTTACTAGCCATAACACAATCGCTCGCCGTTGTAACAGATTTGCCTTCGAATTTCTTAATCTCTTTCCGTCATCTTCCATGGGAGATGAACATCTGAATTTCCTGCCTTCCATTCGCACACGAGAGAAAAACGCAGACATAACAAGAAGGTGATCTGCTTTCCCAACTTCGCAATTCCGGTGTGTCTGCCTTTCTGCCAATGAGTTTCTGTTTGCTTTTTTTTTGAGATTTTGGTTCCAAGTGATCGAACCATGCTACACACAACACACACCCGTTTACTATTTTCATTACGTTTTACACTATTAAAAACAGGTTCGAATTTTGGTGGGAAATTGGGCGCCAAGTAAAGAACGCGCGCCATTCGTTTCGATGAAGGTTTGGTTTTAGCTTTTTTTCCAACAGCAATGATCGTAACGGGGCGTTACTCACAGAAAATGGGAAACCGTTCGCCACACACATAATCACATACGATCACACACACATACACGCTCACATTGATTGATTTGACATACAACGAGCCGTGTGCGTACTGTTTCGTTTTGTTCGGTTTGCCTTGTTTTGTTCCTACCGTTTAGCTGTGTTTTTGTTTTCCAAACAAAAAAATCTAATATTTATCCTGTACACAACATTTTGTATCACAGTGTAGACCTTCGTTGCACGATCGAAAAATATCAATAATCATGTTTTCTGTTCGACAGGGGTTTCTTTCCCTTCCCGCTGTTCACTTGCGCCTCCGGCAATGATTTTGTTGTTTCATTTGCTTCTAGTTTGTTCTACCGCAAAGGGCGAAGGTAATTTAACGCTTAGATAGCACTTACGAGGGTGGGAGTTTCTCCAGTGCAACCCGCCGTTGACGAGTGGGTTGGATTTTTGTTTTGTTTCCGGGTGCGCCTTTTGTGCGCATCGATAAGGAACGAAAGCTGGATCTCTTGCAAAGCTCCAGTAGCAACAGCTGGGGACGACTAGGTAGCATCTTTCGGGCTTGCAGATGATTGATGTGAAATTCCAATCGATCTGTTTTGAAGAAACGAAAAATAATTGAAAAAGGTTAATTGGTATGATGATGAAAATGCAAATTATTTGAAACACTCGAAATAAAACTACAATTTAGAGGGAACGGCTTAATGTAACTTTGCGATCTAGTGATGTTTGATCTGATGATGATTTTTTCTGAGATTTTTTGATTTTTTCTAAGTTGATATCTAATTTTAAAATAATTCTTATGATATACAAGGTAAGTCTGTATTCATGCGTCAGATTTATATATTTCCAATATTCACGTTAAATATCCACCTCAAATTTCTAACGTTCAACATTAAGTTTTGGGAGTGTTTACAATACTAGACCATGTGATGTGCTGTTCAACTATCAGTTCATACAGCAACGTTGTTACTACATACATAGATTGACATCTTTTCTGGTCATAGTTGCTTCAAACATTACATGAAAACATTAGAAATATTTTTTCTTCGGGATATATTTAGGGTCGGAGCTGTATAAATCTTGTGAAAACATTGGGACTGATTTTCATTGCAAAGTAGATCACATTCTCGTAATATTTGCGTAGTGCATAAGCTGTATCATTTCACGTCTTTTAATATTAATTTGGACAATAGGTTTAATAATATGAGTTCTGCGCATAGTTGTATAGATCATAATCTTTATACATCTTGTAGCATCTTTAATCATCTTTTAAAATGGATAAAAAAATTATTGCATAATACCTTTCATAGTACTGAACGATATCCATCACAATGATTAAGGTATGAGGTTTGTGTAAGTCTGTGTGTTGAAGGACTGCAAACTAAATTTACAGCCAGATAAACCAGACGCATATAGTTATCGTTTTTTTGTTTTGTTTTCTGGGTTTGTCATATCATCAAGCACAATGCACAAAACCGCTCGAACAAAGGAACGAAACTGCTGAAACAACACACCGGCCCAGAAGAGAGACCTCACAGCCAGTTGAGGCAATAAAAAAAGCAATTCCCACAAATGGAAACCCATAAAATTATCTCTGAAAACTAGTAAAATTCACTAGCCCGTAATGGCCGATCAGTACCGGAACCGGTTCCATTACCTTCTGCCCTGCGCACCGTTGCAACCGTTGTTCGGCCACGATGGAACGGTGTGTCTTTGGCTAAAATCCATCTATGGCGTCTTTTCATCGGCACCACCGCGGTAACAAACGCCGGCGAAGAAGTTGATCCCACCCCACACAGTGTGCAACATTAGTGGAGTTTGATGCGCCAACTGCCAGCTCGCATCGCTCGCATTCCGTGTTTCATGCCGGTTATGTGTATGTGAGAGCTGTAGAAAAACCGCAACTACACCACGGCATCGCGCACCCGCCGTGCTGCAGTGCGAAACATTTCGCACAACGTCCGAAAAGGCAGGACGCTTCACAGCTCGTCACCGCGAGTCTAACAATAATCATGAGTTGATCGCCCGGAAATGCTCCGGGTTTGTCTTGTAACAGTTTCGCAGTCTGGCTCGCAAATGATTGCCCCCCTCCAACTTCCCTCCCCCCTAAGAACAACTAGGAACTTTTGCCAGGCGTAGTTTTTTAATGCGTTTTTCATTATACAAAGTAGCTTGTAAATTATCTGCTCACAGATGTCCTCCAACTTTTATTGCTTCGGCGCTGCGGCCACAATGTTGCTCCACGACGTTTGCCGTTGCAAGTGGTAGCGTAGTACGGCATGCTGCTCTACCTCTAATCGCGTCATGACGGTAGTGCGGAGTGCAGATCCGTTTGCCAAACCGCTACCAGGGCGGCCGGTTCCCGTTCGCTGCGGATTATCGTAAAATACCGCCGACGATACTGATTGGAGACATATCGGATCTTCCAAGAACAGGTAGAAGGCTAAGATGAGCGGTGGACTGCGTCCGTTATCGTGCTCCATGCGACAACTTGCACCCCAAGTGCACTTGCACTCTCAGCTGGAAACTATGCCATGTCGGTGGTGGAAAAATTTAGCATAAAAATTAGCAAAATGCACCCTGCGTGCGTGTCTGTTTCGGTCAGCAAAACGCGTCCGGGACGGTTCGGATCGGGCCCCGGTCTACTACAAGTGCATCACGAGTGGCAGCCGTTGCGCCGTACGCAGTGTGTGTTTGCGGGATCTGCTCTTTTGCAGAAGGTATGCTGGCAAAGATATTTACGACCTAGTTTACGACCGTTGTAAAGTTGCATTTAGCGCGTCTTGTAAGACGCTTTTTCTCGCCACCATTCTATGGCCTGCCAGTCAGTCAAGTCAGTCAGGCGAGCTGTTATTCTAGTTGCGCTCTCTCTCTCTCTCACTCTCTCGCGCTATCCCTATCTTTCTCCCACACATTGTATCTCACCTCATACAGCTCCTCCTTGCCAAAACGCAACGCACGGATTGTCGTCTACGATGTTGGTCCACACGGTGCACCTTGGCGTTGGTCTTGTCCCGGGCCCGAGGAGTATCGATCATCAAAAGATGCAAAAGATTCACGATAAGCGCAGGGAACGTGTTTGAAACCCTGGAGGTGGTTGGTGGGTATGTCTTCTCTGCCTCTCCTGGCACAGAGCACCACTCGCAAAGCATCTCCCCACGAAGGGCAGTAAAATGGAAAATTATTATTGCCTGGAATATATATTAGTTCCTAATGTATTGAGCGACCTCGCGAACTGGTCGAAGATGTGCGCCATGCGGTCCGGCACTGTGCAAGGAGTGCGGCAGAGAGGGGTTTACTTTTGTGTAGCCGTTTGCTGCGGCTGCGGCGTTACCTTTCGCTGCGGCCTCGATATATAATACCGTTTTACGAGGAGTCGTTAAATCCCTGTGTGCAACTTCCCCGGCGGTTGCATCACGAACTTCGAACAAAACACCACCGCCGTCAGCGCATAATGCATTCCCGGTGTGCCGTGGAAACACGTGAGAGTGTAGGATGGTTTCATTGCAGAAGGCAAAACAACACTCGTTGATGATTCGGTGAAACGTTACGATCAGCGCAAAGATGCACATTAGAGGCTCTTTAAACCTATATTAAAGAAAGAGTTTCCGATATTGCTGTACCTGCGGCTAGCAAGCAGAAGGAATGCAAATGAATTCGATTCGAGCACTAGCAGGAGGATACTAAAATTAATTTCTAATCGGTAAATAATAGATAGTTTTTTATCTTCTCTGTGCAATTAGACCATAAAATTAGAGAGATATTGACGTTGATTTTCAATGCGAGCTATGTCGTACATTTACTAGAACTAGGTTCGGAAATTAATTATTGTTTGTGAGCGACGAAAGTCAGGGGCACTCAATAAACAAATAAGTAGATAAAATACTAGAAACATCAAACGTTCTAAGCGTTTCTGCTTAAAGCTTTGAAATACTGATTAAAATACTTCAAAGAACAGAATGACTTTTTCATTTGTTGGAAGTATGTATTAAATTCAGTACTAAATATTTACAATATAATTAGGCATAATGAATAGCTCCTAGAGCTACCTGTCAAAATGATCGGCCTAGTAAATCTAGCATTTAAGCTTGCTTTCATCGGATGATAGCTTACAGTCAAGCGAACAAACGAGCCCTAATCAAACAATTCGTTTCAAAGTGTGCCACACAAAATTAGCTACCACGGAAGCGGAATGCAAAAATCACGTTATTTACCGATCGGCACACCCGGGGCCGACTGTACTGCCCATAGCGCCCCATAACTGACCGGCTGCCATTAATGATACATCAGTGGATAACGAATGGAGTAAATTTATTCATAACTTGTTCGCCGCCCGGTTTGCTACAAAACCTTTCGTCAACAATCCGCGTCCGTGCACGATGTATACGGCAGAATTGGCACGAAACGCCTTTCTTCTGCTGATCACTCTGCCGGGATGTTGCTGTCGTTGGGCATGGAACGGGTGGTCAGTGGTGCAGGGGGCGGCGAGCGCTGGCATCCGAACTGCATACTGCACCGTGCCAGATTAAACAAACGGTCGCCCGGCCACATACACGCAGCCACGCACAAACAGCGACGGAGTTAAGCAGGCGAATAAAAATAGCCACCAAAGTGCGAATGCCGAGTGTCAAACCGATCGCATCTCGTAATACGCGCATAGTTTGTCGTTCGATACTTCTGGCTACCCCGCTGACAGAGACCCTTTCTCTCGGCCCGTCTCTCTTTTTCTCGTGCAATATGCATATTTACAATGCATGTGCATAGACTGCTAAAGTTGCACATCGCCAAAGTGCCGAAATTGGACGACTGGTTGCCGGCTGCCGGTGGGTGGCAGGGTCGCGAGATCAGACGGGAGGTTTGTTTTGATTTGTTTATTTCCGCCTGACGAATGCAGGGGTCTCCAGGTTGTTTCACTCGTGTCACTGCAGCTCCCGCTCGCTTTATGTCCCTACGTCGAGCGCGGAATGGTCCGGGAGTATTTGGCACGCCACCCTTTACCATTATTACATTGATTGCTGCCGGTGGGTTTGAGGTGCACCGGGGGGGTAGGTCGGACAATGAGGGTACCCCACCGGGGAATACGTTGCATATTTTGTGTATAAATTTTGAATAATCGAAACAGCTCGATTCTTTCTATCGATTTGTTTTTTTTGTTGTTTTGTGTTCGTTTGTTGGTTGCTCCAGAGCGCCATTTTCAAACAACACCACCTGCCTGACTGACTGGGTGCAGTGTGCAATTCGGTGTGTGTCGGTGCAAATCAACATTTGCCGTAAAAAGGTCCCCCCGAAGGCAATGGCGACCAAAGCGGCAGTGGAGTGAAAAATAGGCATTGGAAATCAGGCACGCTCGGAAAAACGGGCGACACAACGCGTTGCATTAGCCAACCTTCGGCCACGACCGCTCACCGCTATTTGCACCACAGTGTCCATCGTCCGTCCATACTCCGTCACACACACACACACGTGCATGCACCCATATTTGTGTGTGATTAAAAATAAATATAAATAGGAAATAAATTATTTGCTTCGCGACCCGCATGGATTATTTTTATTTAGAATTTTGCAGCACATCGGCTCTGGTAGGGGGCAATGAGGGTGAGCGTAAGGTGCAGAGTTTCCAGTATCCAGTTCGATGGAGTGTGCCCGTTTTTTTCGTTTGTTTGCTTCCTCCTGCCCATATCAATAACTAAACGTTGATTTGGCCATGAATGATTTATTTAATGCCGAGCGATACCAAGCGATGATCGATACTGGCAGAAGTAAAGCAGCCCCCAGGGTGGCAGCGGAACCAATGTTGACGACAACATATTGGCGTTTTTCCTCTAATAACGTCCCCAGCCCGCGGAAACAGTGTGAAGATCAAAGAATGTCCGAAGGCCATTTGCTTCATTCCATTTTGTCGCGATGATTCGTGCTACCGTCCCTTGTCTGTTGTGTCTGTTAAAGTGACCAAAAGGGCTGTAAATTTGCATCCCCACTGGCCTACTGTCTAATCTACCCATCCTACCCTACCGCATACTGCCCACACTTACCTTTTTGTACAGCGGTACACTGCACTGTCCGCGGTACGCTGCAGCAAACAGCGAGTGGACGCAGTGTGGATCTAATGGATGGTAGCAATGGAAGCCTGCTGGGCGGTGAGCGAATTTTCCACCGCACTCGCGTAGAAAAATGCACCCTTCGGTGGCGTAAGCCGGTTGCTGCCCGGCGAAGACGACGACGTCGGTTCCTTTGGTTCGGCCAATCCCTGCTGCTGCTGCTGCTGCTGCTGCTGCTGCTGCTCCTTCCGATAGAAGTGCTCGACGTGGGGCAGCTGCAGCGGCGGCTGGTACCCGAGAAAGTGCGTGTGGAACATGGGCACTGTCGTGGACTCGCTGCTAACGGACGGATACAGACTGGACGGCAGGAGCTGGGCCGGGAAGGGCGTCGAGTAGAGCGTCCGGTTGACCGCCTCCAGCCCGGGCAGCAGCAGCGGCAGGGCAAAGTTGTTCGGCTCGATCCCGCTGTACTTGTACATCGGAAACGTCAGCCCGTTCGGTTTCTTCAGCAGATCGAGCCGCTCGAAGGTGCTCTTCGGCAGCGAGTACGGAATGCGCGGCTCCTTCTCCTTCTCGTAGCCCGTCGGCTCCTCGCCCGACGCCTCGCTGTCCTTGAGCGCGAAGCACTTTTTACTCCGCCGCACCGACTCCAGGTACGCTTCGTAGGGCTGGGCCGGGGTCGGCTCGTCCCGCTCGTCGTGGGGTGATGCTTTCCGTGCGGCATGCAAATCTTCCGCCTCCCCCCGGGGCGGGCTGAAGGTGCGCGTCTTTTTGCTGGCCGCTTCGACCAAGCTCTCGTACACGGACACCGACACCACCGGCTCGTCGTCCGGGGCGGGCGATCGACTCTGGGCGGCCGCCATGTGGCTCCCGATGTGCTCGGCCGGGAGGGTGTGGTACCGTTTCGAGTGGCTGCGGCCCCTGCTACCGGTGCTCTGGGCCGTCCGCCCGTGCCCCCGCACCACCGAGGCACTGTCGTCGAACGCGCTGCAGTCACCGTCGTCCCGATCGCAGCCGGTGCTGCTGCTGCTGGCGGATGGTTTGAATTTGGTGTCAAGGTTCAGGGCCCGATCGTCGGCCCGGGGAGTTTCGGCCTGGCGCGAGCAGGACCGGGACCGCGACAGCGAGCTGGACCTCGACCGAATAGTGGAGTTGGTGCGGGTCACCGAGATGTTCTCGTCCTCGTCGTCGTCCTCCGTCAGCCGGTCGCTGTTCGGATCGAGCGATGACTTCACCAGCGCTTCGTAGGTCTTAATGTGTCGTTTACCTTTTTGGGGGTTACAAGGGGCGGTGCAAAAGAGAGAGAGAAAGAGAGAAAGGGGGGGTGGGATAAAAAGAAAGCGGAAAATCGATTAGCAAAGTTCGCATTCAGCCCTCGTCGGACGGCGTTATGGTGGCGACCGTGACTCGCTCAAAGGCCGTCTTACCATACCTTCTGCACAGATTGATTGATTGTAGAGTGGAGTGGAAAGTGGTCTGCTCTAGATCAGCACCGCGCAAACGGTAGTGATGTAGCGCAAGGATTTTTCTTTTTGATTGATGTATGTGTGTACGCAGTATTCTCGCATTTCCCCGCCCCCGGGATTATTGGAAATTCCCATTTTGGCTAAACAACTGTGTTACGGAAAACAAACAACGAACATTTCTACTGCTCTTTTGTACTCTCGATCTCGATCTATTTCTCTCTCGCCGTCTCTTTCTCTTTTTTTTGCTAATAACACACACGCACGCACAATTGCACACCATCGGTACAGGCTGTTGGTTTTGATTGGAGAAGGTGACGATGGCATGTGGGTCGCGCCCGTCAGAAGGGTCGCCTCAGATCACCCTACGGTGGCGCGGACAAAGGTTCATTTTTAATAAAGTTGTGGCACGATAACGATGACGATGTTGACTCAGGTATTGGTTGAACGATGGTTGGAAGGTTGATTGGTGACGAAACTAGACTAAACTATTCGCTACTAGTGGAACACAGGTTGCTCTCCTCCGCCTTCTACTTTTGCTTCATTTTCATTTTCATTTTCATTATGCACTCTATTACTCCTTCGCTTTTCAGCACACGCAACTGCTGCTGTTTCTCGCTAAACCTAACACACACACACACACTTGGACGCCCAATGCACGCTTTCGACACTTCGAAGGGCATCCTTCTCTCAGAGCAACGCCGGAGCTACTACAGTGGAGCCCGGACTGTTTTGCAGGGGCATGAGCCGAGCCGGTGCATCCCTGGACGGGGTAGTTCCAGAGGGGTAGTGTTGGAGTGGACACACTGTGTGGCGGCCATTCGCGCTTTACACCGTCGGCGCCCGATCTCACAAGTATAGCTACACGTGGCAGCCCCAGAAGGGCTGCAGGTCAAAGTTGTCCTCAAACCGTATGTACACTGTATGTGCCGGGGTTTTCGGGGTTTTCGACGCAATTACGTACCCGCCGGGGCGTGGGCCACATAGAAAAGAACGCAAAGAACAAGAAATATACAGATGATACAAAAGGGGTGTGATTCATTTTGTCGATTGGTTTTTGTTTGGTTTGTTGGTTTGGTTGCAGAGATTGCATGGGAGAAAGCGGGCTTGTGGCAGTACGAATACCCACGATCGGCGGAACGCTACGCAAGTACGCGCGAAGCCGTGCGTCCAGAGCGTTCGAGGAGCAGCGACCACCGGCTCTAGGATCTACTATGTACAAACATGCTGCAGTGTTTTCTGTGTGTGTACAGGCCGTTTCTTGAACGGGACGACCACTGTTTTGTTTTTGCTGCTCCGATTTAACACTAGAAATTCCCCGCCCTCCCCCCGAGACGCCGGACGCACCGCACCAGTGCAGCTAGGCTGCCAACCCATTCTGCTGCCCTTCTATACCGTGGTGCGGCTCTCTCGCTCCACTCCTTAAACACTAGTTTGAACTTATCGGCATCAGTTGCGCACGCGGCTTGATTTAAAATAGCACAGAACTATTGAATTCGTTTCACCAAACACACATACACACACACCCACATACAAAGATACGGACAGTTACAGTGGTGCGGAAAGTTTATCATCCACTCTGACGGGTGGTATTGCGCAACTCCACGCCATCAAACATGTTCAGATTATGCAATCGTGAGTATTCGTTGACCACCGCTTGACCTGTGTTAAACATAAATGAATGGAAAGGTAAGGCTTTGAAGGTCACTGCTGCTGGCTGACGGAATTCACAATTTTGTTTTTGATTTTGTATTTTTTTTATATCGAATTTTGAAGTCAGTGAACGTGGCATAACACCATATGCCGCTACCTTCAAGATGCAGATACTCCTAACTTCTCGTGTCTGAGCTAGCTAACTTAACCTGTTGGATTGAACGACATTTCAATGAGAACAGTATAAATAAACTAGCCCCAGACGATCAAAACATTCTTGGGAGTTGAGACGACAATGTTAAACACTAATACGCAGGTAACTTAAGATCATCTTATCCTAGGAAAAATTGCCTTCATCTGAAACCTTTCCTTAACAGCTGCATCATGAGGTAGAGTCTCTCGCAAAAAAGAACACGTTTTTGCTACACCCTGTGACCACTGGACCCGGTGCTAGGCACAGTAGATGTCTGACACGGTGATGAAAGTGATGTCGAACGACACCATCATCGCCAGCTTACCTTCGTCGATCCGCTGGTGTGCTTTTTGTACATCGCCATCGGCGCTCTTCAGTATGACGTACATCAAGGGCATCATCTCCCACGGGTAGCCGAGTTTCTCCAACAGCCATTGGGCTCGCTTCACTAGCTCGTCGTCTGAAACGGGGCGGAAAAGGCAGAGAAAGCATTAAATACATTTGTTTTCCTGGCGGGGGACAATAAAAAAAACTTCTGCATCTGATTTTCCAGTTCGAGAACGGGCTCTCGGGCTTTAGAAAATAGGTTCTTTTCAATGCCACGTTCCACAATCCCACTTCCCACCTACTGCTGTGGAAAGCGTTTCTTCTTCAGCCCAGCAGCACACGCTCACGAGTGATTGCAATCTTATCGCTCGTGGCAAAGACAAGACCCTGTCCCCTCTCCTTTAGCTCATTATGTGCGTCTTATCGAAGGTGTCAATCGTGGCAGCGAATGAGAACACACGATGTTCATTAGGATCGTTTTTGTGTTTGATTTTTTCCCACCATCTCCAGGCGTTTCCAATCATTCCTGAAGATCGTAGCATCAGCAACAGCAGCCAGAAACGAACTGGACTACGCGCCCTGACCACTCGGTGAAAAATGACTTTCCCATCAGTGCGCGCACAATAACATTCTGCGATCCGTGAGTCCCAAGACTGAACGGCTCAAACCGCTGTACCGTTCCGTACCACGTTGCCACTCCAGCCCCGATCTCGAGGTGTAGGAAATTCGAACCGTTGAAGTTATTTTTTCAAAACAAGACACTATAATAAATATTCCATAATCAATCACAACGCATAACGGACGTCCCTCCGAGAGTGCCGGCGGGAGCTCCGAAGCTCCGAAGGTGTCTCCCTTTTGCATGACCCTGCCCGACTAGCTTCCTTGCTTCCAGACGGGCTTATAGTAGCCACGCACCACCACACAAAGCTTACGGAAGATTTATTTTATATTTGCACTATTATCATCATCATCATCAACAACAACAGCAGCAACAGCAGCAGAAGCAACATCGTCTTCGTCATCGTTACTGGCACTGGAATAGAACCGCTGTATCGACTTCAATGCCCGAGGGCAACCTTAAGCCAGCTCTTTCACTCCTTCTCTCATTCCCATCCTCTACCTTGCCCTCTGAGGTTGCTCGTTTGCATGCGCGCACACACCGGGGCAAAATTGCGCTGCATCCAGCTAGTTTGCGAGTGCAGCCATTCTGACACTTTGAAAAGTCACTTCAGTCATGCTAATCTCGTGCTTAATTTAGCTTCAATCTTCGCGGAGAAGTTGAGCACACTATCTTTGCATTGCCGTCTTCACAGTGATGCTTCTTCTTGCACAGTTTGCGCTCATCTCCCCTGCCTGCTAAACACAAGCGCACGCGCCCGTTTGTCATTTGATCACGGTGGAAATAAGCGTCCTCCTTTGGCCCCGGCTGGAGGGTGGATTTTGTGCGATTTCGCGTCATCCGTCGACTGGAAATGGGTATTGCATCAGAGCTGTCAAAGTGTCAATCCACCGGTAGAGCCACCATCACCGCCGTCTCCCCGAGATTGTGCCGAGGTGGATCCTCCGAAAAGCAAATCCTAGCGAGACGCGCGCGCATGAACTAGTCAATAGATCATTGTCGATCTTCCTCTATCTATTTCTGGCATTTTCAGTTCGCCGTGGGTTGTAGTAAAAGGGCATCACTTGAAGCGCTTTGTCGATGACACGAAGCTGGCTGCTCCAGTACCGGAGAGAATGGGAATACCAGAATAGTAACTTGCAAGCAGCGGCACGCATCGACCGATCGATGATCATGACAAAACGATCGGTGCTAGCTGTGAAGAATTAAATGCAATATTTTGTGCATGTTTTGCATCGATCGTGAAAAATTACGTATCATTATTCTTCGGGTTGAAGGGCCCTTGGTTTCGCTAGTTCCAACCAACTGTTGAATATTCAATCTTTTTTTTATTTGCAAAAAAAAGTTCCTTTCTGCAATTCTGTGCGTAAAATTAATCTGCGTAATTGTAGTTTCTCAATGTTATGATGCTATTTGTGGTGAACACATTTCCCAGACATGAATCACCTGAAATTCCATTCACCTTCACAATACACATTCATTGTTTGTGCTTATCAATTTCGTGTCCTTGCAATTCCTGGACGTACTACATTGCCCGCTCAAGCTCATAATCCATCGATTATGAACTTATTCTTGATCGCCATGTTAACGCACGCTTCGCAATTATAAACCAACTTGGACCAATCGTTTGTTTGTACAGTTATGGCTCGTGTTTCGTGTCCATCCATGCTGCAACATCTCGATTCGCGGATGCGTTGCACATTTGCCAAGCGGGCAACCACAACATATCAACAAGCGGGCCAGAACAAACACACAAATGCACTGGCAGACGATAGTATCGATCGCGGAACAGACCTGCACAGAACGGCGGTTTCAGTCCTGTTTGCCACTGCCGGGCCCAGGCCCGCGATAAATTGAATAATTGAGCAATATTTTATTCATCCAGACTAAACAAACCATAATCGAGCAAACGATCGGCGTGCGCTACTGGAATGCTTCGGTGCAGAATGCACCTTTCCAATGCGAGCGCAACAACCAACCCATTCCCGCCCACTGCATGACTAAGCAAGGCTAGAGAATCGCGTACATCGCGACCTTCAACGTATTAGGCACGGGCACTCCACACCAACAGCTTCGTCCCGCTAGCAAAAGATGAATTTTCGATTCATCCCCACCGAAACACACACACACATAAACCCACACACACATTTCCGGAGCTGATTTTACGATCCGCGCCTGTGTAATGGGAAATGATTGTAGACGATAAATCATACTTTCATAGTATGCGGTACCGGTAGCGGCAAAACCGATCTGCCACCCGCTAAAGGCGCAGCAGCAGCAATTTGTACCAGTCGCCGATGCGGAAGAATCCATCGAAACCGGCGGTGTTGCAAATAAACTTGCTAATTGATGTTGATTGCTTTCGATTGCCTCAACGCCCCCGGAGCGGTGCGCGTGTGTGCATCTGGTTTCGGTGCAGCTGAAATCCGAGCTTCCGATGCACCGAGCTCCACACGGCGGGTGCCGAAAGGGCACGAGGATGCTTATTGCAGCGTGCATACTTCTTACCTTCTTACCAGCAGCATACTTATCCTTTTTTTGCCTACAATAACGCAAATAACGCTACCCCCGAGATAAGATCCCTCCTCCGATGCAGCCCGCCGCGCCGTACCACATTCGTAGGGGAACTAATTTAAATAATCGCCCGGTTTCTCCTTTTAGCTGTCACCTCGTTCGCTTAATCTCAGATAAGACCGGTGCTGGTTGGTCGTTTTCGCGAACGCACGTGGCGCGATCGAAGCCACCCAACGCTGACGTTCATACCCCTGCACAACCCCCATCCCTACTGCAACTCCACAGCCGCAAGACTGCAACTGCATCCGGCTAACGAATCAATCGGATCGTTTATCACAAGCCGTGCTCGATTGATTCAATTATTTTTATTTAAGTTTGGTGCACGACTTGCTTAGGTACGCTTCATGTTTGGCGCGTATGCGGACATGACCTTGCGTGAGGTAACATGGTTGTTACCGTACATGGGAGGAGAGTCGCTGCACCGTGTACAATGTCCGATTCATAGTCGGGCAGGATTAAATTTATGGGCGGCATTAATAAGTATATGACCCGTCAAGATGTTAATCAATCTTTTCGGTGGGGCTGGTGGGAAGTATGGAGCGCCATAGGAGCGACATGACAAGTAAATAGAGGTGCGCAATGCCATACAGGTTGAAATGTTACTTTCAAGGCAAACGTAATCCAATGAGTAAAACAATCAGTCGACTGATTAAACTGCACATAAAGATACATTCAATTCAAACGTAAACCAATATGCCGTTTGAATGAAACTTTAATAAATCGGAAAAATATGGTGTGATTCTACTGTCCTATAAAAAATCATAAAAAGCTTTTGGCATCTGCTTGTTTCAACATTGAAACATGGCGTTAGTTAGTTAGCTAACACATAATTTCTTTATGACATTTTTTGCGTTATCAGGAAATTTCAACAACAATAAGAAGTGCAGTCATTTTATTGCAATAATAGTTTTATTCACATAACTTAAAATAACAGATTATATAAAAATAAATACTTATTTGTGGGTTTGTTTTCATTGAAGTAAAAAAAAAAAAATAAAACAATGTTGTAACACACAAGTAGTAACAAACAAGTTTATAAAGCATTGAAACAAGTTTGATGATTTAACATCTTTCTATTTATCTTTTTTGCTATTTTTTAAAGTAATTATATATAAGTATAAATAGTAAATCCCAAGATAATAAAAAGGACTAACATCACTACATGACTAAATCTCTTTTAGTGCTCTTGGTGAGTGATGAGGATTTCTTTTATTTGGTACTACCAACAAAGCGCGCTATTTAACGACTTGTTCCAACATAAATCCGCCGTGTAAAAAACGATCTTGACTACGTTGTTCATTCGATGAGCAGATCCTACATAAAGCTTCTACTGCTCCTATTTTCTTCAGCCCTTTTCCCAGCTCAGATACCAACTCAGATTGTACCCGTTTATCGTCCGTTGTTTTTTTCCTCCTAACCTTTCGGTGCTATGCAGCCTTCCGGTGACTTGTCTTTATGTGCTTTTATGCTATTGTGCGATTCTACCAACGGGCATTAATCGAGAGCAACGTTTTCCGGATAGCTGACTGCCTTTGGACGAGGTACTCGTCATCGCTGCGCAAGCAAAAACGCCCCATTCGAAACGCAAACGTTCTTTTCGTTTGCCCGAATGCTCCATTGCTAATCTCACCCGAAAGCGCTCAGAGCGTGTCTGAATTATTCGCGCTAACATAAACATCCTTGTTTCCTACGAACGTGCTGCTCTCCCAAGTATGTACCGCTAAATGGTTCTTTTCCTGTCGTATCCGCGCATTGCAGTCCTTCTTTCCATGGTAAGGTTTAGGAAACAGGCGAAAAAAATAGTCTTTCCGTTGATAGAGAAAGCTCTTCTTTTTCGGTTTAGACATACGTGGCGAAAAGCAGCACTAAAACATGTTTTCCCCCAGAGCCGAATGGTATGTCGGTGTGTGCTTCATCGTTTGAAGAAACCCTTCGCCGTTGGTAGATAGTTGCTGCTTCTTCAAACAAGCAGCGAAATCGTTTGTTGATTCCCTCGGAAAAGCGGCCTCCTCTCCGCTCCCGAACTGATGGTGAAATTTTCCGACACACATTTTCGGGCTTGCTGCTTCTTCCGCCTGCTTTTTGCGGAGTGCTCCGATGTAACATCGTGCTGCAACGCCCAAACTTACCGCCGAAGGGATGCACAAGATACCGTACCGGATGCACTGGGACAGAGTGAGAGTGAAACGTTCGCAGCAGTTTCGCCGGAGCATAAAACCGCGACGACACCGACGATGACGACGGTCGAGGGTGTTCGGCTTTCGGTGGCACAACATAACGAGATGCTGTATCTACACACACACACACAGTTCGACCGATGTGCCAGGAGACGTCCACATCCACCGGTTGGCGCAGAAATGTAGATAGAGGAACCACGTGCTCGGTCGGAATTTGTGCCGCAGCCAGTGGTGGCAAAGCCGCACGTGCAAAAAGGTGTGTGGAACGGCTGCAACGCGCTAGAGCGAGTCGGAGACCTATGCTCGCGCGCCACCCATCAGAGCGGGAGCAACAGAACGACCGACGAACGCAACCAATGGTAGGGTTGACTCCGCCTCTGTCTTATGTTTCGCACGCGCTCTTCCCGTCTCGCTCTGGCGGCCCAAAACATGCTCATGGGGCGCAACATCGAAACATGCTCACCAACACCAACCGCCCCCCCCGTAAATCTTTTCGCTATGCGCTTCGAGTGCATAGCTAGTGCTGGGCGCGCGCGGGAGGGTTTGTTGGCGTCGAAGTTTGCTCCCTCGAGTTTGCTCTTTCTATCCGTTACTTGCTTTGATGCTCGCCACGCCGAGCATTGTTGATTTATATGTTTATTTTTTTACAAGCACATCTAGTCGCGCGCACTAGCACAGGTTGGTGTAGATCCAGCCCAACTAGACAACGTCGTGCTCGTGACGGTGGAGTTTCAGCGATTCGAGCGATCGCACCGGTCTCGAGCATGGGGTGGTTTCTTTTGTTTTATACGAAATGGTTTCCATCTTCTGGAGTGCCCACACACCCATTACACACTATTACAGCAGCCCGAGCCAATCGAAAGCCTCGAGCAATATTGAGGGGATCTGGAAAATTCACCCCAACACCGACCATTACACCCATATCGCGATGGAAAAGTGTGCAAGGGTCTCTCGTATACTATGCCCGCTCTGTGTGGGAAGAATAGGGCTTTTCTTGTACGGGTGTTCTCACACTCGCTGTTGAGAATCGGCACGAAGCATGGGGAGAAAGGGCAACACAACGAATCATGCCACTCGGGTGTGCAGAAGGTATATAATAACTAGTTTTATGATTAGGTAAAAGCATAACACTACTACTACTGACGGTGCTGCGGGTAATGTAATAATAGCGGTAAAACACCGCATTAAACTATTTCTTCTTCTTTTCACGTAATTATGTGGCAGCATTGAATTGATTTTAATGTAGGGAAGGATGGAAGCTAGCTGTACTTTACGCCAGAAGCATAATGTTATGATTCTATTTATTTAAATTTCTACATTTAAATGTATTAAGCACAAACTACGCAAATGTAAATTGTATCTATCTTATTAGTGTGGGGATGAACAATTTCCAACTGGCCAACAACAAGTAAAGTTCTAAATTAGAAAATCACATCAATGTGTGTGTTTCTTTTAAAATTAAACTATCATGCAACATTAGACTTTAATATCATAAATAAATGTATTGTTATTGAACACTTTACTCTTTTTCAGCTTGGCGTTCTGTGACTGATTGGAACACTTACAAAACATAGTTAATTTTACATAGAAGGATGTTGAACACATTTACTCGAGCTTTTAAAAACCAGCTTTTGCTGAAACCGGAATTTGCATGCGACAAGCTATTGCATGCGTAATTATTTGTTGAATTACTGCTAGCGAATTGCTTGTCGCAGCTATACAAAATTATATTGAAAAGGAACATGTACGAATGAGTTAAAAAAATACTTTCCACACTTCCGAAATAAAACTTCGTTCGGCATAATGAAGCAATAAATGCGATTGGTCGTGTCGCGGACCACATGAGACCGTTCCATTGACAATGCAGCATCATAAATGAGGATTGTTGGACACCACCAAGACATGCGTTGGAAACATTCCTCTGCTCGTCCCGGCCCTTTGGCCACTTTATTTTATTTTGATTTACAGCAACTCAGTCAAACGAAACCTTGACGGAACAACAAATCGCATACACGAGTTTATGACACTTCCCATGCCTCAACGGTAAAAGGGAAGGATGAAAAAAGGCATGTGTGCAAAACTCATATCCGCTGATTCAATTTCCATCGACTAGCATGCCCAGACCAGTCTGCCTGTGTGTGTCTTACAACACCCCTTTCGCATCGTCCCGGTTCTTGTTCTACAGCTAATTGGATCATAAAAGCTACAAAACCGCAATTTTGTATCCGGACTCTTCGTTTTCCCTCAGCCTGTGCGTGTGTGTTTGTGCATGCAGTGGCGCAGTTATTTTACCAATTCGTTACTAGCTTGGTGTTTTTGCACAACAAATCTTCACAACCATGATTCACGAAGAAAAGGGAACCGAAACCGATCTTGGGCGCGGTTCCTTGCTCGCCAAAGCGGCTCGCAATTGCGTTTGCACGCCACTTCACGAGCAATTGTAAAATAAAATAACGAAATAAAACTGATGACGAAAGCGATACAGAAATTATCGCAGCAGCACACAAACACACACACACACTCTGACGATAGTTCTGGTGCAATGCTTTTATTTGTTGAAAATGAACGTTATTAGAGTGAGTCTCCGCTGGGGTACAATTGTGCAAAGCTTCCCCATTCTCCAAAGACACCCGTTCCTTTCGACTGGAAGGAAATATAAAAATAACAATAGCACCAAAGGCATACACACACACCCTGAGCCATGTCTTGTCGGCGCCCAGTGTGTCGGTGCACGGCTGGGGAACGGAAAGCCATATAACATTATAACAAATTACGAACGTCTCTCAGCCGGCCTCGGCTTATGCTACGCTAAAATGTAATAAAAATCATATTATAATTTACGATCCTTGCGCGCCCGGCCGCTGGCACCGGTGTCCCTTTCCCTGCGCCGATCGGTTCGTGGTTTCGCGTTTAACGAGTGGATTTTCGATGCCATCAGCGACGGATGGGCGAGCGACCGCGCGGAAAAGGGAACCAGTGGAGTGAGGTTTTATGACAGGCTGGACCTCTTTTGGAATTGAAATTCACTCACGCTTACGCTCATTTGCACGCGTTCGCTGCACAGAGCGAAGAAATGTGTTCGAAACCTGACAGATCGCACAGCAATTGGCACAACGAAGGGAGGTATTTAAAAAATGTAAAATAAAAACTAAAACCCCACCCCGTGTTGCCCGTGTTCCGCGCCGAACACGCTGTGGCCAATTGGTCCAAGTACAACTACACGTCGTTACGCCGTACCATTAGACGCTTTTATTGCATTTTGTAACGATTTGCTTCAAATGCAAAACTAACCCCGCTGAAGAGCAGCTGAAGAAACACCCTCTTTCTCGTTAACGAGCAAGTAAAACCCATTCTCGACCGGGCACGCTATGAATATGTGTTTCAAGCGATTTCAATTTGTTTTTAAAGCCTTCACATGTCGTTGGGATGAATTGTGCGATCTGGCGGACATACACACGCATGCAAGCAAAGGTGTCTTTAAAGCGCGGTTCCACTTCACTAATCATATGCATCGTCAACTGCTGGACGTATTGGTTACATTGTCGTTTAAACGGAGCAAGACCACCGCCGTCATCACCACCACCGTGTAGTAGATCACACTTGTGATGGGCCACTGCATTTGATGTGCGTTTGCTATCCTCCCAAAAAAAAAACAACTCCCGATGACGTTGACGACGACAAATGCGAGTTTCCAATTCATTTCACTGACCGTCTTTGTAGATTTATGACGCATTCAAACATCTTTATCGTTCCCGGTGTCTGCGCTTTCGATTCCGTTTTTCGTGCTTCCGTGTTCCGGTGCAGATTTGCACCGACCTTCGCCAGCACAATGCGCTGGACGGCGGCGCCAAAACTCTACTGGAAGACATCAATCCACTGCAATGCTGCGAAGACGTGCCCCGCACCGTCCACCGTTCGAGATGGGGTGCGCAGTTATGTTGGACGTGCGGTTCGTTACGCGATTTGCTTTTCGCTCGATTCCTGCTGGTTTGCCTGGTGTGCCTTTTGTCAGTTCCATCGTTTCATAAACAAAGTCGTAAAAATTTACCAAATCAGCCAAAATTTAAAACTCATCAAAAACATGCAAGCCAAGGTTCGTTGGTTCGCAACCGCTGCTCGCTGGGAAGATGCATCTTACCGGGAGGATGTCTACATTGCACTAGCGTACTGGTCGGAGTGTGGAAAAAACACACACACACACATGAAGGCCCTCCCAAACAATGATTTGACCATCCTAAGTCGTACACGAACTTGGCTTTTTGTCAGTCAGTGCTTTCTTAAAATGCCACCAAAGAGCATGCAGACAAACAGGGAAAGGAAGCATCAAAACTTATTAGTTTCCATCACAAACTACACACACACACACACATAAATCAAACAGGCGAAACAACAGTGGTTTCGAAGACGAAGAACAGAGGCAACGACTCGCATCTCGAAAACGCTAACGAGCGCCGCGCAATCCGTTCCACAGCAAAGTGGTTGAGCGAGGAAAATGAGAAAAACTTTTCCAAGCTCGTAAAACCAAACATGTTTTACTGCCCCCGGGGGCAGCGCCGTGCTCGCGCTCGGCCACGGATGATGATTCACGGATTAGTTTTGGGACGAACCGCTGTTCAATCTTTCAGCCCGCCAGTCTCTCTCCGCCACCGTGCTAGACAGTGACGTGACCTCCGAGGGGAATCTACGTGTAACTTTCGGGCGGGCTGGTGAGAACCGCACCGAAACCGTACCGAATTTTCGGAGAGGTCGTAAAAACTGAAAATGCGCATATTTTCCAGCAGCGTTTTTCGACAAGCACACACACACACATACATATTTCGATTGAGTGAAACTTATTTCCTTGGCATTATGTGTGAGGTAGTTGTGTTGAGATCACGTGCATCAGATGAGTCAAAGCATCTTGAAAACGTCGTTTCTTCCTTCCTGAAGATGATGACTGGTTTTGCAAGCGATTCAATAAAAGTACTAAAAAAATAATAAATATTGCCCGTTCTACTTCACAAAAATCCGCTCAGTTCATTTAAATACGAAACATATCAAAGCTTTTTTTTGTTCCTTGTCAAGGCTGTACGAGCTTCCGGTGCCGGTGAGTTGAAAATTGAATTAAAGTTTTACGGCAACTTACCACTGCAGCTACAATGTGACACAAAATGGGGCTCGTGTCAGCCTCAGTACCATTGCTAAATAAATCAGATTATCATTTGAATCCATTCCGATGGGAACCAACCGACCTTTCCTGCCGTCCCGCACACGCACCACATCCGCAGTAAAAAACAAACCGGGAAAAGGGCATCGTCCGAAAGCAATCACAAATAAATAAACTACAAATTACCACGTCACCACGCAAATTTCCGATTAACGGCTAATGAATCTGGCCCTTCCGTAATGGTTGTGAAAATAGGAGCGCATCATTGAAAAACCAGAATGCCATCACACACAGGGACAGACACGCACACAAATGATTCACATTTTATGCTGCGGGGTCGTTACTTCAAACCGAGCGCCAACCGTATCGGCCATTGAACCAATTCTGAACTTACAAAACTGAAAAAGCGTACGCATGCATGCAGTGTGGAACGAAAATAAAAAAAAAAGATCACTCACTGACATTTTAATCGCGTTTTATTTCGTGTTTTTATTTTTTGTTTTCACTTGCATTTTAATCGCCTGCGTAAAGACAAGCCCGCGGATCATTCCCCCAGCGGAGGTAGAGATAAAAAACGACTGCGTGAGGATCGGTGGAAAATTGATTTTTAATAGTCCTACTGTTTGGAGCGATCAGCGCACTCTGGCTGGGCTGGGGCGCACTGCTACAAGCCAGGAAACACACGCTCGCACACGCGACGCACGGTTTTATTGGCAAAGCCGGCAGTCGGCCGGTGACGACGGAAAGAAATTAAACAAAACGGCCCGTCGTTGCCGACATTAATGCCACATTCTTGCCGACAGTTAGTTGCAGCGCCACCAACGGAGTGTTTTGCCCTTATTATCACGATGCACTAATCGGAGGGCTCATAACGACGGCCTGCGATGCAGCAGGCAAAACATTAAGCGAAATCGATGCCACCGATATCCTTATCCATCGCTTGCGGTCACCCCTTCTCCCTCCCTTAACGGTCGATCTTTTGGCGAAGGCTCGATCGGGCCAGCCAGTGCTGCCACTATTGAGTGCAAACGACATTTTAGGAGGAGAGTTTAATGACTGCCCCGCCGAAGGAGCCACAGCTGTCGACTCGTAAAAGCAGAAACATTCCACCATTTAGCTGATGCACCTTTCGGGTTTCGCAAATACGCACTGTGGTCAAATATGAACCATACCTCCTCCTCGGCATCCCTTCATCTGCACCGCGCCATACCTTCTCCAATGCACGTGAGAAGAGCCGAGGACAGATCCCATAATATTTTAACGATCGATTTTAACGACCCGAACCGCTCGTAGCAAAACAGCCCGGGTAAGCCTGCGGATGGGGGCGTGCCGGGCTATTCGATCGATGAATCAGGACGTTAGTAAGTGCAGTTTACGCTTCAAAGCTGCACTTATGAGTGTGCCTGATCGCTGCGCAGAAACTAGACTGCCCAGAGCTATGCCTATTTTGTAACGCTTTTATGGCAGACCTTCACTGTCGTCCGATTGCAAGGTACTCATTAATATGGCTACATTTTTGCACTACAAATTACGATCATAGAGAGCTTAGTGGGATGTCTGTTTTATGGCTGCTGCGTGACATCATCAGTTTAATAGAGAGGTTACAGGGTGTGACAGACACCATTTTGTTTGTTATTTTGTCATAAAATAAACTAGAAAGCTTCGAGTTCGGCACACAACCGGGTCGAACGAGCATTCAAGCGCAATTGCAACGCTGGAAGTAAACTTTACCCCGTCAGCTGTAAACAGTATTTATTGCAAAAATGTTTGGTTCCTTTTTTTTGCACATTTATTGCGGACACGCTCTTCGTTGCGCTCTTTTCGCGCTTAAATCGTACTTTGAGAGCCACCATTTTGTTACTAATCTGAATTATAAATACACTTCTGCCTATTCCTGGGCCTCGTTAATGCAACACACCGTAAACGCGGCACCAGCGATCCACCATCAGCCGCCCTCCCTTAGTCCGGGTTTGTGCAGCGGACTGTAACGAAAACCAGCGCACTACGCCATTATTTCTATCTCAAGCGTGTAAAAAGCTCACACAGCTCGGCTAACGGCGGGCTCTGCTTGGCTGGAATTAAATGTATAAAGGAGCTGGAAAAAAGAGGGATTGGCCTGCGGGGTTTGTGCGCGTACTTTGCTCGCAATTGCATTTTTCATCACATCAAACACACACAAACACGCGCGCGCACACATTCCACCCACCCGAAGCCGACATGGCACAACCTGATCCCGCTCGGAGCGAATGCAAACTTTGCTTCACGTGTAAAAACTGTCTAACCATTTTAGACACATAACATTATCTCCCACTCTCCCCAAAAGCTGGCCCGGGAGGGTGTGACTAATTTTCGCAGGCGCTTTGGTTTTTGTGCAAACCGACTGCTGTTTGGCCAACGAGCCAAACACATTAATTTCGCCCTTTCTCTTTTGGGTTGCCGTATCGCCGTACACATGCCCACAAAGAGCCCTCCACGCTGGCTTAGATGGAACGTTCCTTTCTCGGGCACGGTTTCTCGTTCCCACCTTATGCTGGGGTTGTTACATCTTGGCCCGAAACGACCCACCTCGCATATAACGGGGCAACAACGCGTGAGCAATCGCAACTCCACCTTCGGTACATAAGGTTTCGTGAAGTACGCAAGCATTCGTGCTCTATCTGTGATATTAATTATTTCCTCCTACCCTAGTATTACATCTGCAGAGTCTAAGTGGTACGAACTACGAAAGAGCGAGAGAGGTGTTATGGCACACACCGTACGAAAGAAGATGTCTCTAGGCAGACGTTTTAACATTTTATTGCATGTTGTTTACTTAGCACAACTGGACAGATTGATTACTTGCGTAGCGTTATTTAACGCTAGTATATGGGATATGTTGTATGCACAAATTCAGTTTTGCTTTTTTAACGTTCAAATATTGTACTAAGCTACTGAGCTACTAAGCTACTATCCTTTATACAGTGGTATAGCACCAATCTATGTACGGAATAAATAATGATTCACAATCAACCAAATTCAATCATGACTGCGCAATTAAACGGTCAAAAATGTAGAAAAAAGGCCCACGTCAATAAGATGTTCAATCGTTCTTAGACGGCATTGGTATAGATGAGATGCGAATTATCAAACATCAAATATAAATCACACAAGTCATTGAGTAAACGTCGGTAATTCCCAACGAATTTACTCACTAGCGAGCGATAAGCGATTAAGGCCGATTAGCTCGTGTTCGGCAGTTAATACACTCAATCGACTTCTTATCTCAATCCAAACGAGCCCCGCTTGCGATACAAAGGTATGTATAATTCAATTGCTCAGGTGAGAAATTGCTTTTCCTAAAGCATTTGCCCCACACCTCGGTTATCGGGGGGAACGTACACGAGCAACCGCTTGTGGTCGATATGGCCGTAAAACAATCCGAAACTGTTGCGATTACGGATATTGGAGTCGACATTTCGCACCGGAGATTTCAGTCCCAAAATCAACTTTCAAGTTTGTAGACATGCGGCTACATTTGCTGTGCGGTGTTTTTCTAATCGGGCTGCACTCTGCAGCCATTGCGGCGCATCCGAAGGTGCAGCATAGCGAGCGGAAACTGAACACGCTCGATCCGGTCAGCCTGCAGGAAGTGGCAGCGCAGGAGCTACGGTACCGACTGCCGAGCTACATCGTGCCGACGCACTACAAGCTGTACCTGGAGACGCAGGTGCACACCGGAAACCGATCGTACAGTGGCAGTGTGGACATACATCTGGACATCCGGCAGCAGGCCAAAACCATCTACGTGCATCAGCGCGGACTGCGCATTACCTCCAACGAGCTGTACGCGTCCAATCCCAACACGAACCTCACGTTTCTGGAAACTCTGCGCTATACCGAGGATGCGGAGCGCGAGTTTGCCGTGTTCGCGATCCGCCGTGCGCTTGCACCGGCCCTCGTACGTTTTGCACCTCGATTTCGAGGGTGAGCTGCGCGTCGATGACGATGGCTTTTACCTCAGCTCGTATCTCGATGCGAACGGTACGCGGAAATATGTAGCATCGACGCAGTTCCAGGCGATTAGTGCGCGCGCCGCCTTCCCCTGTCTGGACGAGCCGGCCCTGAAGGCTACGGTGGAGTTGGGGATTAAACATCATCCCAGCTATAAGGCCGTATCGAACATGCCGATCTTTGCCGAAGCCGGGTATGGCGATTGTCGAGTGCTCTGACGTTGCGAGGTGTGTTTGTGACAAATAGCTTTCGATTGCAATTTCAGTGATCTGGACGGCAACGTTGTTACGTACTTTGAAACTACTCCGCGCATGTCGATCTATCTGTTGGCTTTCCTGGTGTCGGACTTCTTGTACACCGAGAACGAGGCGGCTGCCCAGCGCGTCTATGCTCGCCCCAACGCGATCAACCAAACGCTGTATGCATTAGAAGCAGGCGTTCGCATAATGGACGCGCTGGACGAGCACATCGGTCTACCCTATCGCTCCTACATGCCCAAGGTGGATCAGGTGGCACTTACCCAATTTTCTGCCGGTGCCATGGAAAACTGGGGACTGTGCAAATATCGGTGAGTGTGTGTGTGTGTGTGTGCGGTGAATCATTTCATTTGTCAACGCTACTCTCTGGTAACATTTGCGCCCATTTCCTGCTTGTACAGTGAAGAGGTCCTCCTGTTCGAGCCGGGCGTTACGACGTATCGAGCGCAAACGACCATCACCACAATCATCGCGCACGAGTACGTGCACCAGTGGTTCGGCAACGTTATCACCAACGAGTGGTGGAGCTATCTCTGGCTTAACGAGGGCTTCGCGACGCTGTACGAGTTCCTGGGGGCCGATATGGCTTATCCGGAGCGCCAGTATCGGGACCTGTTCAACGTTCAGGTGGTGCAGCGTGTTCTCATCACAGACGCCGCGGAAAGCACGCGCCCGATGACTTTCAGCCGCGGCGCAACGTTTAATGCCATCCTCAGCCTGTTCGACAACGTGGCGTACTCCAAGGGTGGCTCGGTACTTCAGATGTTCCGGCTGCTGCTGCCGGATGCCGCCTGGCGGCAGATGTTGCGCACGTACGTGCAGGGCAACGAGTTCGGCACGGTCAACACGGATAACTTCGTGGCCGCACTGACGGAAGCGTTCGACGGTGTCGTATCGCTGCCCGAGGGGACCGATGTGGAGCGGTTTGTTCATAGCTGGGTCAATCAAGCCGGCTATCCCGTGCTGGAAGTTCGCCGCTCATACCGTGGAGAGATGATCCTCTCGCAGGACCGATTCTACGGTAACAAGATAGTTAATAATGATTTCACGGTTTGGGTAATACCGTACACGATGATGGAGCAGGGCGATGCGCAGGACGCTCTGTTCGAGTGGCAGTGGATGACTTCGAAAGCGGTACGTGTACCGTCCAGCACACCGAACGACGAGTGGATTTTGGTCAACGTCAACCAGACGGGATTCTATCGCGTCAACTATGATCCCTCGAACTGGTACATGCTGATTCGGACACTGCTCGAGGACACGGCGGCCATTCCAATGCACAGTCGGGCGCAGCTGATCGACGATTCCTTCCATTTGGCTCGCTCAAATCGGCTCGATCTGGAGATTGCGCTCGAGCTGCTCGGCTACGTGCGCCATGAACGGGAGTATCCTCCCTGGGAAGCGGCTAATCGGGTTCTCAGCTACTTCCACGGTCGAATGCGCGGTCAGCCCGATTACATTCTCTATGAGCTGTTTGTCGACACACTGATTGGCGATGTGTTTGTAACGCTGGACATCACAACGGTGGCACCGGACGAGAGACTGCTGGAGAAGTATCTCCGACAGGTAATCTCCAGCTGGGCCTGCCGAATGGAAATAGAAAGCTGCCTGACGGCGACCCGCGACGCACTGGAACGGGAAGTGTTCGACGCGGAACCTGTACACCCGGACGTTTCGGCGGTGGTGTACTGTTACGGTTTGCGAACCGCGCCAACGGTCGCCTTCCAGTATCTGTTCGGCAAGCTGCTGGGTTCGGACAACCGAGGTGAACGGCAACTGCTGATCAATGCACTGGGATGTGCCAACGATACGGAGCAGCTGAGCTCGTACCTGCTGGCTGCCATCGGTGGCGAGCTGCAGGTGAACTTCAACGCCGAGGAACGGCTATCCATTCTACAGTCCGTCCTCAGCAGCCGCCAAGGGGTGGACGCGCTGATCGAATTCCTCACCGAGAACTACACGTACGTCGTGAGTCTGCTCGGTCCTAACGCGCTGGCCAGTTTGGTGCAATCGATCGCCACCAGCACCAATACGCTCGACGAGGAACAGATGGTAAGCATACAATGGAACGAGGCCGCACACCGCAACTGCAGCATGTTTGAAATGTCTTTAACACCCGCCTTCTTGTACTGTTTTTAGCTGATTGCATTACTAGAGCAATTGAACTCGGTACTTCCTGCTAGTGTCAGTGCAAGCGCTCGCACTACGGCGTCCATCAACCTAGCATGGCCATCCACTCGGGAGGGTCTTTTGCTACGCTACTTCCTGGAGCGTTACAATTTCCAACCTGTACAATCGGACACCGTGCTGCAGCCCGACGCGTGATCTATTGAAATTCCCTCTCCATCTAAGAATAAAGCGGTTTGCACTAGCAAGGCAAAGTGTTTGTCAGACAGATCGTGCAGTGCGTGTTGCTCGAGTCGTAACGTTATCCATACGAATTAGGAGCGTATGCCGACTGGGCGCACGAAGCATCATAGGGCGCGAGCGCGCGAAACGACATTCTGACACGTAGCGGCAGCACCAGTAGCACCGGTCCGCTCTAGATAAAGTGATACTACCCGCTGGGCTGGGGTGCGCTGATTGGGTATCGCGTCTGGAGGAGACATATTTGCACCGGAGCTGTTTATGGCACGTTGTTGTTATTTCTATCTTGCTCCGAACCTTCTTTTTGGTTCCATTTAGGCTTCACAGGCACACCCGACCAACTACCTAGCACACGGTAAACTAGCGCCTGGTCAACCCAACCACCCAACTGGCACAACTCAGCGCATATCAACTGAGCGTACTGAGCATCCATCGTACCAGCTGTGGCCGTGTCGCTGACGTACTGGGCCGCGCACGCTCGGCACACGGCCACGGGTCAGCCGTGTTGCTGCAAACATACGTGCCCCAGTGTCGTTTTGCTGTTCCGGAAGATTCAACGATGCATGCAAGTGGCGCTCCGTGTGCGGGACTTATCAGCGCGATTATTGCAGCATGTTGATCTGAATTTGACCGAATAACCCTGAAGCCCTTTGTCAGTTGGGACGCGTTTTGCTAAACATAACCTTCGCCGCTGCACACAGTAGGAGTGTGTGTGTGACGTAGGGATTACTACCACACAGTCACACTGCCGCACAACAAAGTCACCCTTGAGAAAACGGCATCCTCAGCAGCGCGTTTCAGCAATCAGTTCAGCTCACATAAAGTAGCCGAAGAAAAAACTACAACATTCTACCAAAGATGGCGCATTATTTCACAGCTTGAGCCAATCAAAAGCACACACACAAACGAGTGTTAATCGATTTGGCTCAATCAACCGGAAGCTACTTGTGTGAAGAGCTTTCCATTCATTCCCCAAACGCGTTGCCATATTCAATTTTGAAACCATTATGCACTTTTCATCGCAGCGGACGGTAGACGGTGGGGCCCCGGTGGCGGCAGCAACACTCGATCCGCTATAAAATCGCACCTTTTATTTGCGCACATATTAACAGTAATTATGCCGTTACATGATTTTCCGACCGAACCGGACGGCTGGGAAAAACAAAAAGGCAACAAAAGCAAAATGATAAAAAAGCAAAGAAAATTAAAGACACGGATCACACACGGATCAGAGAGCGAAACTCAGTACTGATCCGGCTGGTACTGGAGGTTATGTACTGTGCTGGTTATGCCGTGTTTATCACTTGGTTGATTTTTTTTTGTTTCGTTCCGTTCCAATGCTTGCCAACGCCGCCGCAGTTCAAGTGCACATCAAAGCGATGATGGCGATCGTAGCCCGAACAACGGTCAGGTTTGGTGGTTAAATTGTATCGCCTGTCCTTCCGGGGACAGGGGTATGCCAGGCCGATGCTACCGAGCATTCCGGTGTCCCGCATTATTGTGACCATTAATGATGAAGCGAATGTCCCAATCGCGGGCGGGTATTGATTTATAATTAGCTTGCACACAATCTAACCGCAGATATAATTATGATTTATTTGTAATTATTTCCAGTTTTAATTTCAATTTTAATTAAATTGAATTTTATTATTTGCCCACCGCCGACCACCACCGCGGGCATGCTCCGAGATTCACATACACGGATATGCACACATTCGTCATAATACGGCCGGAAAAACACATCCATCCATTTGCCGATTTCCCTGCTGAAAATTAGCCCGTTCGGACTCTCGGCGCGGAATCGTTGGGTAAGGGTGAGGTCGATTGTTCGAACCACGTTCGAAATTTCATGTCAATCCCGGCGGAGTGCGCCTACCGTTCGCCGTCCTACGCTACGGTGTTGATTGAGGTGGCGAGTTAACATTTGTCGCACGCGCTTGTCAGCCGGACGCGTACGGCACGCCAAAGCCCGTGTTTGCAGTACGCGAAACCTGGCAAAACACGTGAAGTGTTTATTGGATGCATACATCAACACCTACCGGCCGGAGTTGCACAGTAATTTTCCATGCCCGCACGGGGACGACTACAAATTCAGACCAAGGTGTGAAAAATATGGAAAGTGTGAGTGTGGAGACTAGCTAGACGGGTCCCGATAATGTGCTGCTGGAACACATTTGACTGATATTTGAAATTTTCGCTAGATAGGAGAGAGAGCATGCCAGACTACATACATACACACACAAATTCGATACACGGTCGGTGTATTGATCACTTCATCGATGCTAAAACATCAAAGGGAGACTGCTCGCCTAACGAATTGCATCGGTCAGCACAAAGTATGCTTCTTCTGCCGGAGGTACGATATTGCCGACCAATTCCTAATGAATTCTACCGATTGGCATGTAACCAGTGTAACACTCCAGCTATGCTTGATTATGTTCTTCGCTGATGAATTAATGTAATTATTGTTGCCTTACTTTGTGTCTACATACTTTTTAACGTCGATCAATGGTATAGTTGGATTGCAGCGCGTTTTTGTTGCTGTCTAGAATTTGAAGAACATTGTTCGTTCATCCAACGACGCGACATTGAATCCGAATCTTTGTTTGAAAGAATCAATGCTTCCTGCTCGATAGTTATGCGGCTTATAAACAATTTAATACATTGTAAACACACGCAATCGCTAGTTACCAAAATTTCTAAACAGCTCTCTACTGCTCGCAACAAAGTATTTATTTCCATTAATTGGTTTCTTTTTCCACGATTCGTCATTAAATTATTTTGCTTCTGAGCTGGGAGTGTTGTGGGCCCTTCCAGCTCAAAACGCTCCGTCCGTGAAAGGAGCGCAGTCATCATAACAATTATGCTCTCTGTTTGCTTTGCATATACTGCCCGCCACAACATGTCCAACAAGCACATGCCCAAAACGAATTGCGCACTAGCGTAGAACGGGTAATCGTAAATTTTAAGAACAACAAATACCCTATCCTTGCTGGCATGACATTTACGACACCTCACACACACACACACTCCACCGCCTTTGGTTTGACGAGTTGACACTTCCTGTGCACACACATTCCTTGGGAAGAGTGTCTTGGGCGTCTTCGGGCAGGACAAAACGCACAGACGAGCATTAATAGAAAAACGTTGCGCATAGTGTTGCGCCACTAAATCGATTACACATTTTCTCCGCGCACACACGCAACATTGTAAGAGCCTGTGTACACGCGGCCGTACAGATCTCGCTGGGCAAACCAAGAGACAAGTACCCGCGAGGCAAGGACACGCCCGAAGGAGATTAAAGATATTTCGTTCTGGGCGTTGTTCCCGGTGCCCTGGAAGTGGAACGCGCGTTTCGCGTAAGTGTTTAAATGGTTTGCAGCTGTGGGAACCGAACCAGCAACGAACCAGCAGCGGCAAGGGAGAGAGAGAAAGCCGAAGAAAAGGGAAACGAGGGTAAAGTGTCGAAATGATTGTTTCTTCGCGGGTGACAATTCTTGTGCGCACAGCTTAGACTGTAAACATTCAAATTTGTACTTCCAGCGCACAAGTTCCATTCACGAATGGGGTGCTGCAAACGAACAGCTCTACATTGTTGCAATCGTAAATTTCAATACGTTTCCTGTCGGCCGAGCAGTGCTTATAATATAATAAGTTGCAGCAAAACATAACAAAGTGTTTAATTTAGCAGAGCTAGCCGTGGCCCGTTCTCCCGCCAGTGCCGGCCAAGAGGCTTTATTTATTTGATTTAAGTTTTCTTTTTTCTTGTTGGTTTTACCTCCAACGCCAACCAAAATCAAAACAAAGAGAGCTGACACATTTTTGGATCGCGTTGTTTGGCGATTTAGTAAACGTGGCGCAAAAATTCGACCACCGAAAATGGGAGAGTTTGCGCGAAAAAACAACACGAACTGGCTCTATCACTCGAAACGTCATCCTTTAATACATTTTGCATAAATTTGTGACAGTCCATCTGTACAGGGACGTTCGCCACTCCCGTCCCACACATTCAATATCGCACACCAACTCTTCCGATCGAAACGGAATCAAAATCATCAAACGACTGTTTTGTTTCACGCTAACCATTCTTGCTCGCCGTATCGCAGCCATTCTGGGGAATCGGAAATGCAACGTTCAAGGCACATGATGACACCCTTGGCAAGTGCACGCTCCGACACCAACTCCCCCAAATAATGCCACCCCGGTCTCTCTCCCTCTCTGTGTTGGCCATGTACCAGTGAGTGCAAATGGGCACCGATTACGATGGACAAGCGAAGCAGTACCCTCCCCCATGGGTGGCCAATTTCCTTGTGCCGATGCTGTTTCCCCACGCCAAACACCGCGGCAATGGATAGCAAATCGCTGGGCAGAGGAAAACCAGCCGTCGATCGTCGAATATGTAAATTTACTTTGCCGAATCGTATTTGCTGCTACTGCTGCTGCTGTTCTGTGCTCTTCGTTTCATGCCTTCATTCTTTCCAACTCTTTTTGCTTTTTTTTTTGGCCTGCGCTACGTGCTAACAACAATCCATTTCCTTTCCATACGGCGTTTGGAACGGAAAGAAAAACAAAACCGCCCCGGCATTCTGGGGTAGTTCAAACGGTTCAAACGGTGCAATTCCACCCGGAAGTAAATCCATTCACAGAATCGAAATTGAACATCCGCCGACAGGTACGGTGGTGGTAGGTAACTCACTCATACGTACACACGGCCGCCTACCCATCGGCCTCGAGCGGTTTGGCATAACATATCGTTCACGCAATGGTAAGGTGGAGGAGAATAACACGTTTTCGTACAATGTGCATGTTTTGTTTCCTTTTTTTTACCCCCATGGGAGTGTTTTTCTGTTGCATTTTTTTTTTCTTTTTTGATAACTTTTTTGCTTTCCGTCATCTTTTTTTTGCACATTGTTTTTGATTGTCTCTCTGTTTCTTCTGTTGGGGAAGGGTTCGTTTTTAATTGATGGATTTAAAAACCGTTTCAAGGGGTTTTACTGCCATTTGCGGGACAGCTATGTCGCGAATTGATGACACGTTGGAATTATGTTTGACACAGTGTTTGTACACATTTTTTCATACATTTTCAACAGCTGCTTAATGGTGTAATAGTAATAATAAAAATATTCAAGCTGTAAGATTTTGTTTTCCTGTACTGCAGTCAACTCAGTTGGTTTTTTTGAGCGATACATCTTGAATTAACTACTTGTCCTTCTTGTTCTTTGGATTAACACTTTTTCTTCTTGTTCTTTGGATTAACAAGCGTAGTTGATCAAGACATGCCTAAGCAACTAGAGGGTTTAATCATCAGCAATGGATTGATGTACCTTTTATGTCATATGGGGCCTACACCTGGATGGAACATTTTGTTATTTCGTCCGTTATATCGACTTTACTACAGGACCATACCCAAACAGTTGTACTGTGTTAGTAGTATCTAGCTTTCATTCGCATTGTTTTTTTGTTTTATTCTTCTAGTTGGCTAGTGAAATATTTTTTGTTAAGATGGGTTGTTGTTTCGTCACACAAAAAAAACTTTTAATTGTTAGCTGAGGATTGAATGCAACAAATTAAGTGTATTGTTTAAATCATTAAATTTTTTGTAATCAGTACGAATTGCCCATGACGTATCGGTACGTTAAACAGTCATTTCAAATCAATTTGTCACACTGCTAACTCACCTCCCCCTTCGAACATTCACACCTTGTTGTGTTTATAGGCGCTAATGGCAGCGCGCAGGTTCTTGTAGAGGCAACCACAGCTCGATTTGGTGCATCGCACCAAATGCATCCCTTGGCGGTACAATATTTGGTTTTGCCACTTTGCAACTCGCGCACTCATACCCGAAGCAACATCATCATCCTTGTCCACACTCACCCTTATCACTCCATTACTCCTAACTTTCCAATGCGCGACCCAAACTGCCCCGGGACACAAGTTCGCGGCCACGCTGGATGCAATGCGTTCGATTAGCACTTTTTCTGTCCGACCGCGAACGACTGTCTGAATTGTAGTCCAAAATGAACATCACTACGCTGCCTCTCCTCCGTGGAGTGTGTGACGCCGTCCCATCCCCAGCGCAAAACCCACTAATGACCAGCGACCTCCTCCCTGCGTTTGCTCACCGTGCAAGTGTCGATAACTGTCACTCCACTGTCTCTGCGCCTCCCATCAGGAACCCGTCAGGTTGATCGGCGGGAGGGGAGGACGACGCAAGGGTCAAACAAAAAGGGAACGGAAAAAGCGGTAATTTGCAGCGCCATTGTAGGGTCCGCGGTCTCGGCACAAATTTCGTGCGGCCGAAGATCTCATTAGGCTTTTTTGCTCGAGGAGAACATTGTTTAGCAGCGGATCTAATTAATTTGGAAATAAACTGCATTTGTACTTTACCCGCAAGGCCGGGGGCACGAGGAAACGCGCGGCATTGTTGCATTTACGCTGCACTTGATGCACTGAGGCAAGAGAAAGGTTGACCGAACCGGCGCGCCCGACCGATCAATTGTATCTTCAATGTAGAAGGCAATGCCAACCGATAAATCATTGCCAACGTGTTTTTGTGTCCCCCGCCTACCATATTCTTTTGTACAATTTGGTTGTGCTGAACACGGCAAGCACTCTAGAGGTCAAGCCTTCGCGTGGAGTTAGTGGGTATGTAGCCGGTTCCTCGATTGAGCCGTAAGCAACGTTTTATCACAGTCTTCGCAGGTTAATTCGGCAAGCGGTAGCCATCAGCATAAAGCATCCACGATAAGTACGATTCACATTTAGTGATTTATCAAAGAAAAAAAAGATGCACTCCTTTACACTGTAGTCCCGAAGTTGGATGCAATGTTTACTGTGGGAGGGGGGAATTTATTACCATGCAATATTTTCTCCCGATGCACCTTGCCGAGGCTATAACGGAAAGCGAAAGAATCATTTCCCTCCTTGATTGCGCTCTTGCCGCAAAACTGTATTAATTGTTACCGGCTTTATCCTTTTAACACCTACCAGCGTTGGTATCGATGATTAATCAGTGTGTAGAAACGCCCGAAAATGGGCGGATTGCAAGTGTAAAGCTTTTTTCCAACGTTACGTGAAGCAATGGGTAGAACATGATAATTAAACATCAACAGTTTGTGGAAAAAAAAACTATAGCCTGATTTGAGTTGTAAGACAGATATTGTGGTCGTGTACACAATTTCCCTTCCAAAGTTTGACATGCTCTACAAAATGGAAGGTCACACTATGAAATAGAGACATTTCTGTAGCGATCTACACTTTCTACAGTTTACATGCGCTTGACATTTGAGTTTGTAAACTCTCCACCCAGGCCGTACTCGCACCAGCACGATAGAGGTTTAACTTCCATCACGTGAGGATGAATAATTCATAATGTGGCGCACTTGTGTGTCACCCGACACCCGCCTGCCTGCCTGATCCTGATTCTTGCTTGTTCCAGCTTTATTAGCATTACGGCTTCGATTGCACGCGCTCCAATCGCAAACAGCAACAGAAGATAAATCATCAAACAATGTGGACACACACCACCAGCTTCAGCTTGATCCTCGCACACTTTATCCCGCTTTTTAAATTGACCCAAACCCTTGGCCTGCTCTTGCGACCCTACTACGAGGCCAACCCGGGTAAGAATCTCTCGGTGCCGAAGAATCGTGCAGCAGTTTTCGTCCTCACCTCTTGGATAAACACACACACTCACACACGTTCTAAGGAGAAAACGATGAAACCCCTGAACCGGTCCAGTTTTGGTGCTGAAGCACCCTTTCAGCCTTAGCCACCGCCCACCCGGCAAAAGAGTTCAATGAAACATTCATGTGTTGCCGTCCGTGACTGAGCGACTTTTTCTTATGCTACCGGGGCCCCAGCTACACCAGCCTGGTAATCATCGGAGGAAGCGGAAGTAAGTAGCCGGCAGCCCGCTTCTCAAACAGCCGGCACCATAAATTGTTCTGCTAAAGCGATCTGCACATGCGAACACTTCATAGACGCGCGATCGTGTGCTACTGGGAGGGCGGCGTGCTACTGCGCTTGATCAACAACATTGGTTACATTGGCCGAGGACGAAGGGGAGCAGTTCCGAGTTCTGAGATTAATGTGGTACAGAGCTCCCCGCGCGTATGTAAATCTCGCACTAATGGTAAGTAAAGAAACGCTGCTGCAAGGGTCACATCTCCGAAACGGTCGAGCGGCAATGGTACGATGGTTACCAAACAACTGTGCCCCGAGTTCTGCGCCCCCCTCCACCCCATGTAAACGTTAATAATAAAATAGAATGAAATATTAATTTCATTACCAGTAGCCCGAAAATGATGGTGTGGTGTGAAAATTATACGACGAGCTTTCTTAATTAGTTTAATTTTAATTAAGTGCTCACTAGTGCACTCGCCCTGCCGTTGATGATGGGTAAAAGGGGAGGCGGTGAAAAAAAGAGGCTCGCCCCAACGCTGGAAGCTCGCCTCAGCTGTGTTCAACGTGGAAGGTTCAACGCGTTCATAAAGAACAACGCAACACAAGCGCATCCACGGCAACTCGGCATCCATGGAGCATAGCCGTCTCCGACGCCGGGGAAATGCTTCGAGGCGATGCGTTTTACCTACACTCGGCGAGGTGGCAGAGAGGTGGTAGCTGAAATGATCGTATTGGTAGCCTGGAAGCCTGTAATTTCTCGTTGATTGCACCGCTCGCTACAGAGCGAATGCTTGGACGTTTGCTGCACTTACGCTCCAATAAGAGTGGGAAGCGGGTCTGAGCCCTGAAGGGGAAAGTCGGTTAAAATGGTGTATAGGCGTATTGTTCGGTTTGTTATTGTTGAAATTACAACATGGTGGATCGATTCCCAACACCGCACAGCAAATGTCTCAAGTTTGGATGGTTTTTTTTATTGCATTGACAGGAAGGAACGTATTTGATGTCTAAAATCAACTACATATAACTTGGCTTGTAAGTTATGTGCATGATGACAAATTTGATAGATAACTTATGAACCGTTATTTTCAAACCATTCTCAAAGCAATACTTCACTATCATCGCACTGTAAATTTTGGACCGTTTCTTTATTTAACCAGACACTCAAACAGTGCCTGATGTTGTGCACGATATTTACATTTGTTTGTTGCTTGTTTTACAACCCCAAAGCCTGTTGTGCCGAGCCGAAAAATAAGCCGACAGGCTCTCGGCAGTCTTTTGATCGCAGCAAACCGCACTCACAGAGAACCTTGCGCACACCACCAGACAGTGCGTTCGGTGGTATCTCTGGTGGACGTTCATCTCCATCAGCCAATGCTCACCGGTCCATATCTTGCACGATGCAGCTGAATGCAAATCATTTCGGCTTGCTCCTCGAGACAGCTGTGCCATCCCCTCGGTGGGATGGCGCCCTGGCAACTCTTTATTCGTCCTCGTGTCATGGCCTTTTGTTCTGTGCGATTTTTCATCGCTCGTCTATCATCTCCGTACGATTACTTCCAGCAACGGTTGATGTATGCATCACGAATGGCAGTGCGGCAGATAAAATGTGCTATACCCACCTCTTGAACCGAGGCCACATACAACCAACACGCTCCCGAAGGAATCTCCGAAACGTACTTGAGAGTTTCGGCAGTCTGGACCAGGAGCTGAGCGGTTGCTTGCTTCCCAAAGAAGTGGCGTACCTCTCGATGCAGCGAAGGTACACACTAACCTTGTTCGTTCTTCGGTCGACCACATTTAGGAAATTGTTTTGCCGAATCCCAGTGCAGCACAGTAGCACGGGCAGCTGCCCTCAACACACTGGGAGGCGGGCGTTATATGTACCGTGTCTTTTCCTCCTCCGGCTCAACAATTGCCCCAAAACTGCCGGAGCTGCCGAAGGCCAGACGGGACCGCAAGTGTGAGCATTAAACAGCGCTCAGATGAGAACTTTCTTTGCACTACATGCTTTATGACAGCTCCAGCACGGTACAAAACGACGAGTGGAGCGCAGCGAGAATGAAGAATGTGTGTTCCGTTTGTTTGGTCGCTTGTTTATGTGTCCCCACGGGGGCTTCAGAAATCGACTGTGCCGAGCCGGAAAATTGCCGGTGCGGAACGGACCCGTTTCGTCTTTTCTGATGAGTGATTAACATTGTGCCTTGTTGCATTCTATTCCGGAAAGGAGCAACACGAGGGAGAATTGCTACCTACAATCGCCTCACTAAAGCACATACACCGCGAGCCGCCGTCAATCCGGATGTCCGAATTGGAGCCAAATGATAGCACCAGCATCATCTAGACATGCTCCTTTCTACTCGTGCCTTTTTGGTATCCGTACCTTTTTAGATACACTGTCCAACTACTGCTACTGTTAAGATTTACGACCCAAGATAGCAACGCAAACTTGGAAGAAAGGAGATCCCAGACGAGGAAACCTCCGTTTTTATGGATTCGGTTACGCCGATGGCGAGAGCTTAATGTTTCAAAATCTGCACTGTCCTGTGCTGTACGGAAAGGACTTTCCACCGCCGAGTGCGAACGAAGCAGATCCAGTTTCTCAGTAGTGGTTTGATCCTGTGTGTGCCCGTCACGCCGAACACGGGTACAATTAATACACGCTTGGGTGCAATTTAATTAACTTGTCCAAACAGTACGCTCTACAACCGCTGTATTATGTTTCACCTGTACTGTGAGTTGCATACTTTTTTCCAGGAACTGTTTTTACGGATCAAAAATGCACAGTCTTGCAAAAATGCCTGTTTTCTATTTGTGTCCTTTATAATAAATCATAAATAAATAATTAATTAATAAATAATAAGGATACTCGGAGCAAAATCGTCATAGGGTCAATATTTGCAAATTTACATGTTTATTGGAACAGTCTAGAAAACAGTCTTATCAAATAAAGTATACACATCCAGACACATGAGACACTTGTTATTATCTTGGTTGTCTTTTTACCATTACCATTTGGCAATAGTTACGGAAATAATTGTGATCATCTTCTTCTCATTTGGCGTTTGCTTTAACCATAAATCGGATTGACTATCAACGATTTGTTTATTTACTCAAAGAAGGATAGTTTAAAGTAAGATATGACGGACAAGTTGCTATAATCTTTTCAAGCCAAGTAAACAACGCTAAGGTGCTTTTCAACATTGTTCAATCGTAGCAAAACATTTGCTTTCGCCAATATTAACATTCGTCTATATTACCCGGGCTCGTCGGGCATCAGAATTCTTTGATTCTGAATCTATTCAAATTAAATTATTTTGAAATTGTTTTAATTGGTTTCGATCTTGAGTTATAATAAATGAGAAATTTTCTAGCAATCTATACACGTTATTGACAACTAAATTCGCATTATTGTTGTAAGTGAAAACAAAAACAAATTGATAAACTCTATTGAGCAAATGTATCAGCTTAGAGGAGTCAATTGTTTAGTTACAAATGAACAATGTTCAGAAACGCATAAGTATTTCAGTTGGACGCCAATTGTTTACCTACAGTTGAACAACGTTCTAAAGCAGCTTTACATAATTTACTTGGGCTCGAAACCGGTGTAAGTGATTGACAACTGATCTGACGGGATCGGCCGATTACCATTTGGCTTCACATCATTAGAAAAAATATAATTAAGGCAACTTGCAATTTTGTCTGACAGTTTTTAAACTGATTTTGTTTGTAAACGAGTGCAGTTCATGTTGTACCATGAATCTAGAGTTAAAGCACCGATTTTTGTTGAATTATTATTCAACGATTTTGAAGATAATTAATGATTTATCAAAAGAGCAAAATTATTCCCATGACCATTATGCCCCATGTTTCCTTATGAGCCCAGCGTGTTCCATGATTGAAGACTGCACCACCAACAGGCAAACAGTTAGGGGCCCGTTCGCTAATCATTACTGTGCGTTTGAAAATCGCTTCGGTAACCGGATCTAACACTTGCTTCACTCCATCTTTCTTGAAGAACCACCACCATCGCCATCATCATCATCATCATGATCCTCTTTTCTCAAAGTAACGACAAACTGGTTCGTTTTGCGTTGTGTCATCAAACGATACAGTTAATTTCAGAAGACATCGCATTCACGTAGGTTTGTGTGCGTTTGCACCTTCTGCCAAATACCGGCATCTTCTTGTGTCCCTAACATGGCCAACGTTATTTGCCACGACGACCATGCCAGCCATACCACAGCTCATTTCCACTTAACACTGTCTTACCGGTCTCCGCCGTCCGGTCGGTCGTGCCCGCATGACGGGGCTGCAGCCGCAATTGGGGTTTGTCTAGACGCGCTACGCGTGAAATTCCATTTACAAAGCTCACACCATCAGTCGCTCCATCGCAACGATCCGCCACAGGTGCATCACCATCACCAGGTTTAACGGTGGTGTGGCTTTGTTGCAACCAGCAAGCAAACAAATCAGTGCGCATCCAGGGGCCCGGTTTGCAGCAGCTCGGTGCAAGAAAAATCAATCAAACACCAAACGGGACGGTTGGGAATGTATTGCAGCTCATCTCCCAACATCAATCATCTCATGCAGTTGGTTTTATTGGGATGCAACTCGGCTTCGTGAATGCAAATGGCCGCTGCTCACTCAAACGCCTCCAGAACACTCAAACACGTTTGTTTGATAAAGAAATATCGCCATCACCGCAGACACACACGCACCGGTTTATTCAGGTTCGTTTAATGGAGTTGACAATGATCGAACGCAACAAATGTACCTTCGAACGGTTTTTCCTTCCCATGCCCATCATGATCGGGGGCTCGTGCGTTTTACGCACTGGGACACACAATCGCATTGTTACAACAAATGTTGCAATGTTAATCATGTTGTAGGAAGAAAACCTGTCCCCTGTGCGGCACGAAAACTGTGGCATTATTTTCAACCGGCAATTATGGGCTAGAAAAAGAAAAAGGGGGTGCATGCCTTCAATTTCCACCGAAGCTAGCCGATGCGGAAACAAGAAACGAGTCTCCTATTCGTGTTCCCTGTTGCCCCTACGGGTGAGACAACTTCCAGCTCAAACTAAGCTGGATGCAACCCATTTTTAAAACAACCAAAGGAAATAGATTGTGCGGGCTTCAAGCCACGATTTTCTGCTTGTCCTGCGTACGGCAACCCTTTTGCGCCATCTGCCCCAGGCTGACATCCCCCGCACACGATCGGCTACAATGTAGAGAAAAATCAGGCTCACAATCAAAAAAGCTGGACGAGGCAGGAGATTTATTTTATTTTATTAGTAGTATTGCAATCGGGTTTTTTATTTTACTCACTCATTTTCTCACCCATCGTGATCCGCCGGATCCCCCCACCGCCAGCTTTTGGGGGCAGAACGGTTGACAGACAGCGAGGAATATTGATTCCTGAAAATCAAGTACTTCCACCATTCGTGACCTCTTCGCTCTCCTTGCCTGTATCATTTGATCATTGCACTGCACACGCATCGTTCTCCCCCTACATCACTGTACCTACCCAAACCTCGTGCCTGCACCCCTTCTCGACACTCCACCGATTAAAAAAGGAAACCAACTTCCCGGAGGTGAATGAGGGAACCTCGCGCGTGCCCCCATGATGCAGTTGCATGTTGGGGTTGAGTGACAGTGACATTGACATGAATTGGTGTTATTTCCCCCGGTCCCTGCCGCCCTGCCCAGCCCGCAAGGCCCCGAGGAAAGGAGCGCCCTTGTTCCTCCCCCATTCCCAGTGCTTGCTTGGATAAAGAGTTTTGTCCAGGCCCTGGGCGACCAGTTTTACATCGGCCTCCGAGTTTCTTCCTTTTTTCGTACTGTGCGATTGTAGTCGTGTTCTTGTTCGAGGTCCCTTCCTCCCCTTCACACTCTTTACGCTCGCCTTATCTCCATACGGCCGCGAGAGCGCGCCGAATTCGCCGCTGTTACCGCTGATCCCCCTTGACGGGTCATCGCAACCACCGCCCGGGGAGCAACAAAAAAAGCAAATACGAGCAAAAAAGTAAATTGTTTATTTTGATCCGTAATGAACTGTTCTGATGGGGCCCAAGTAAATTGTTTGCAAATTAGCCATCAAGCGCACTGTCATAACGCTCTCTTTTTCACTCTCGCGATCCCATTGCGCACTCCTTTCTTTTTGGAAGTAAAATCAAGCGTTCGAGATTTTCTTTGCGATCAATTTTCATTTAAAAAAAATCGCGTATTGCATTTAATGCAAAGAATGCATGCCGAACATTTCCACGCGCAACACATCGAAGCGAGCGCATTATGTCGCAAAAGTAGCGTCGTGCTTTTCACCCCAGCACCCGTTTGATCTTCGTGATCTCCAATCATCACATCGCACAGCGAAACGATTAACACCCTTTTTTGCCCTTTCGGTGGTCAAAGGCGAGGGTAGAGGCGGAAGCATGTGTGTTTGAGGCAGTTTCTCATGGCGGACACGCTCTCGGTGTTTGTACCTTTGTACAAACACAGCGCTCGTATCCGCCGAGTATCAGCGCAAAGAAACATCGGTTTTGCAAATATTTTATCGTTCTGCTTATGTCCACCACCGGGTCCCCCTGCTTACACACCCGGTGTATAATGCAACAGTATTTGCGCTGGTATCTGTCGTCTAGAAAAATGCTCAACAGGGCGACAAAGGTGCGCGAAAAGCCGCTGCTCCCACCGCCGCCGCCGCGATATGCATGCGACAAACATGAGTCTCGCGCGCGCCTCAGCTCAATGCCCACAATTGTGTGGCGGTCGCCTTAAGAACGGGGCATTTTATACGTTTTCGTACAAATGCCACCAGCGGCAGACAGATAGGAGAATTATGTACTCGAAGCGATTTGGGACAATTTCGATCGGTTGGTGAATGTGGCGATAAATAACAATATTGTCCAATTGCCATACCGACATTATTTCTGTGTATGTGTGCTTGTGATGTTAACTGTGTTACATCTCGAAAAAGGGAAGCCGGTAGTACCTCATGTCCACTGGCTTAGAAATACGCTTAGCCTAGCGCATAAGGTCAAAGAAAGCAAACGCCCACAAGATTTAAGCGTCCGAGCGCGGTAAGGTGAGAAAAAGGTGACGCATTGTGTTCGCCGATATTTATAACATGCAGCCTGCAATGTGGTCTATAGCAGATTGCATCGGGCAAGAACATACATCATTCCATAAAGTATGAGCTGTAAATGCACATTTTTCAAATGACGTCCTATTTGCTTGCAAAGAACTACATGTTGGGTTCAGTTGGTTTAAGATTTTTTAATATCGGCTGTAACATAACGTGTTAGCAAATATTCAAACGTACACTGTGAAGCACTACATGTTTGCTACAACACCGTTGTACCGCTTTGAAATATATTATTTCCTTTTTTATTATATTTACTTACCAGGTAGGAGATTTACAGGTTCTGGTGAAACGCACGAGTGAGTAGCTGAAAAGGAGAGCAAATAAATAAAAAAGATTAACATCAATTAACTGATTACAATGTAAATGTTAACATGTCGCAAAACCACGTGTTATAAACTCAAAAATCGTACGCAAAACGCATCGTTGAAGAAACGTTTAAACATCAGTGAAAGAAGAACAGAACGCTCGCAACAACAGACGTGTGGTAAAGCTAGCAGAGGTGAAGTGGGTAACCGGGGGTGCTGAAACTACAAGAAGGCTCGCCGAAAACGGTTACCCCTTTCCTGCATCTCGCTGCAGTTTGCACACAGCCTGGCTGCACAACACCCGGCCGTGGTCACGACCGATTGTTCACCTCGGAGCTCTCACACACACACCCACCTTTTATCCTGGCCATTCCCGCGTACCCCCCCCCCCCCTCAAAACCCCACCCCAGGCGGCCGTTCAATACAACCCCGACGCGAAACTTTATTTTTACATCTACCATTTACGTGTCCGTGTAACGGGAGACGAGACGCGAGGCCCGAACACGCCAGTAACCGAGCCAGCCAGCACAGTTGGCACTAGCTTCGGGTTGCAACTATTTACCCAAAGAATGTTATTTACTTTTCAACATCCACCCAAGCGGCACAATCGTCGCGAGTCATTCGGCGCGTCGCAATGAATTGATCTTCTCGAGTAAACGCGTTTGTGTAAGTAGTGTTTTTTATACAAACACACACACACACACACACTGTAATTTGTAAAAAAAAAAAACACGCGTACACAGTGAGTGTACCATATCACACAACTACATCCATGGGTTGTTGCATTTTTTACACGTGCATTTTGTCCAATGCACGGTTCAACCCCACTGTGTTGGTATAAGTGTGCATGTGTGTGGCTGGTTGAAAAGGAGAAAGAGGGTGCGGGAGGGGCAAGCGATGCAGTTCCGTCCATTTTCCGCCACTTGGCATGAACTCAGGAAGTGCTCTATATTTAGTCTCGCGACGATTCGAGTCGCGATTACCTTTTACAGTGGCAAACCGGCTCACCATTAGCTGACCAATAACACCACCAACCGCATCGGTCCTCGGCTACAATCATCCAACACACGCATCTTTCTTCTTTTTCTTCATTTTCTTCTTCTTCTTTTGCTCCAGAATGCCGTGCGACAAAGACAAAGACCGAAAACTGCAGCCTGTGCAGCCGGCACATTCTTATCAGCTTGCCTCGCGCGCCCTTCTTACCGGTGCATCGGCACCCGCCTGCGTCACTTGCCTCGCCCATGCTTGGACCTTCAGATTCTCCCCCGAACTGCAGCAATGAACACCAGATACTACTCCCCGCCCGACCATCAACCGCCGCCCATCCGATTGGGAAGGTGAGCCGCGATCACGAAACCAGCACGCGCCGCCACCCAAACCCGAGCTACATTTTATCTTCCCCTAGCAGCCGGTCTCAGGCCACACCACACACCACAATGTTTGCGTCGCGCGACAACCTCCACGGCATCATCGATTCTTCGCTCGCGCGCGCGCTCAGGCTCACGCTGGTAACCCAATGCCGCGGGAACGGGGGAGAGCTGCCCCACCACACGGCCACTTCCCGGCCGCATAGTGCACCGATTCATTCTGCACGTTAAACAATTACGCAAGTGTAGTGTAGTAGCTGCAGTAGCTTCTATCAATAGGATTCTTTGCGCGTCCCTTCCTCCGACTCTCGCGAAGGGTGATTGCGCAGGGAATTGGCTTCTTCTTTTCCTCTTGATTGACCTTCAAACTCGAACTAGAGAACAGTGAAAACGGGGGAAATTGGTGGTGGAAATTTAACAATTTTATTTATTTAAAAAAACTCAACCTTCCAACGAAAGTTTATGCCCACATTACTGTTCCAAAGTGATTGTGATCATCTTTCGGACCGCCGGCCAGCCACTGAGTTGGAAAATTAGCTAGTCACATGCCGCCCGCCCAGATCCAGAACGCGCCCCGGCCAAGAATCATACACGCGCCGCACAATTTACGCCTTTCTCGCCGGTGCGAGCTGGTGTTGGTGCACGCGCCATTTAGCTGCAGCGTTGCACATTCCACCCTTCCCTCCCTGCTCCGTTGGCTCTATCGCTCCAGCGGCGAGCTAACGATGGGTTGCCTCCCGTCCGGTTGATTGCATCATCACTTCTCGTACGCTCGGATCTCTCGAACTGGCGGTGCAGCGGGAGAGGGAGCAGAGCAGCACAGTTGTAAAAGTGGCTGCAAAATAAAATGCGGCACACACGGACACCGCTCGGACCCGGTTATGGCCACCGGACAGGCCAGTGCGAACAAGTGCTTCCGTAAGTGCAATTTATGATTCAATCGGCTTCACCCGGGGGCCCGAGTGTGATCGACTGTGACATTACACAGGGTACACACACGCGTGAAATGTGTTTCTTTTCACTCACCTCCCAGCAGGAGACGGTACTAGGCGAACCATCATCGTCTACTGTCACAATCCTGTGGCTGTGTGTGTGTGTGCGCACGATTCTCCAGACAGCGATGGAGGTACAGGGCAAGGAGGAAGCAGGAATGTGAGAACAAATCGTCTTTCTTTACAGTGGGACATTCAGGGTGAGAAGAGACGAGAGGGATAGGGAGTGGTCTTGGACCACGAGACGAGATGCAATAGAACGGGGATGGGTGGCTTGTTTTGCTTTTACATTCTCCCATTACAACGCCCTCTCCTTCCCAGGGGCCACCAGGCAGCGTGCAAAGAAAACAAACAGACACACTCACACACACCCGCACCCGAGCTGCAGAACCAACAATTGCAAGTTTGCATCGGCACTTCTTGCCGGCGTTTTGTTTTTCTACATTCCGCTGCGCTGCTCCCAGTGCAGGAAATGGAATCTAACCACTAATATTGCAAATGTATTGCCACTCACATCGAGCCCCACACCATCACACCCATACACGGGAACCAATCATACCGCCCCTCCCTCCTGGGGTGTGTGCGGAGGGTTCGATTTCTAATTTTATGCACATTTTCTTCACGAACTGCAAACGGGCAAGGCGACGAGGGGGCTAGGCGAAAGCGGACTGGCAAAGGGATGGAGACGATCCGTCAAGAGTGTGGCCCGTCCGATCAGCATCCGATGATGATGATGATGATGATGATGATTTTCAACCCTTATATCAAGCACGGTAAAGGTAGCGATCGTCACCAAAACTCCACTGCGTCATTGGCACGGCGGGCAATGCAGGCCGGAGCAGCAACGAGGCAATGAGACGACAAGTGCATCTCCCACTTGAAGCTGCGCTGTGTGCAAGTGTAAATTAATTTACCTTCTCCCCCGCCCCACCACCACCACCCACACGCCAACAAAAACGGCGGAACAAACGAGACACCGCACCAGACGTGTGGTCACGCCTGGTGCGGCGGCAGGAGACTCAATCTGGTTGAAGTGGATGATTTATGGCTGGGAAAGTAGCCGCGCGCTCGAAGGGAGATGGGTGCCTGGTCGCACTGGTCTCGCGTTACTGATGAGTGTGCGTTTGGTTCGGGTTTTTTGTTGGTGTTGTTGTTGTTGTTGGTGCTTTTTACAGCATTGGCGGAATGCCTTCTCTGGCTTTTTTACTCTTTCGCTGCCGTCTTGTTGCAAGTGTCTATTGCGGGGCAGTAAAAAAGGGCGCAAAATTTGCGACGTTTCGTTACGATAAAGACATCCATTTCTTTCGTTTGCTCGCGGCCTTTCTGCGATCTACGGGCCAATGCCGTAAAGCATTCCGGGCTTTCAATCTTAAGTGCTAATGACAATTACTGCAATGTGTGAAACTAGAAAAATGCTCAACGCCGGATCATGAGTCAAAGTGGTTCTCCGAGGGTCAATATCAAACCCTTGAGCGAAGATGGTTAGGTTTGATAAATGATTCTTCTTTGCATTGCCTTTGCAACTGGAGGTACTTAATGCCAAACAAACTCTCGGTGCTACGACCTCCACCCCGTGAGCGACTTGCCGCATGGATGGATGAGCACATATTCTCCCAACAATCCACGGCTGGACAAACACACACACACACACACACACACACACACACACACACACACACACACACACACACACACACACACACACACACACACACACACACACGAAACAGTCAACATCCGTTCTGAATCCAATTTTCAGGACAGCCAGACACACACTCACTCCGCGAAGGCTCTAGACAAGCGGAAGCCCCACATTAGAACGCAACGCAGCGTCGACCCGTTACTGCTGACGCTGACCCTGTGTTGTTCCCTCCTGTGTCTATGTGGATCCATCGTTCGCGGGTCTGCCGGTGGAAAACATGCAGTAAAGTTTTGATCCAAACCGCTTTTTGTGTTTTGGAACTCCGCGGCGCCGGGTATTCGCCCTCTCGAACCACTTCCTTCCTGTGGTGATGATACTCCCTGGCCTACACTAGCAACGCACATTTGTCTGGATACCCGCGATAGCCCGCGCAGCAGCGAATGCGCGACGATGCACTTCCACTAGAGCGAATCTGTGTCGACAGTTGCGGCGACATGTCATGCACATTCCAGCGGGAAAACGCGAGAAAAATAAAGTTACACACACACACACACGCGTGAATATATCAACATCACTGGTTATTGTCGAACTGGTTGGTTCGAGCGAAAACACTGCCAGAAATGGCACCAAAACGCTGGCTCATCCAAGGGGTCAGTGTCGGGATAAATATCGGTGAAACGTTTCAACATTGAACTTCCCACCCACACTCACATACACTTGTGCTAGTAGCAGGAACTAGCAGGCGCTGCCACTGCTATTTGTTGGAGGATGTAGGGCCTCGAATTCGGCCACCGTGGGCAACTTTGGCACCACTAGACCACCTCTCTGTCCCTGCAGAAATAGAAACAATGTGAGCGGATGCGGTCTTTTTTGTCAGTTAGTCGAGGAGATGCAGAGCTCCTGCTTCAAAACAGCAGAGAAGTAGTGGTGGTCGTAGCAGTTTTCGGTTCGAAAGTTTGCAACACACAAACACCTCGCCACAGAGCAGTCGCTGCCCGTGACTTGCGTTCGCCCTATCCGTCCGGGGAGTGGGTTTTAGGAGAACCCGAAGCTAGTGGAATGTTGAAACAATGGCCACACACATCTCCACCGACCTAGGTCAACGATTGTTACAATTGAGCAACCGTGGCACCAGTCCTCTCGGACAATGCCACCACCGGCGACCTACGTCGTCCACTCCCAGCGGAGTACGCTTAATTTGACTAAATTATGCTCGCTATTGAGGTGCAAATGTGCACGAGGACGCTTTTCCTCCCGGTCCCGATCGAATGAATTGTGCCCCGGCGTGGATCTGCGTGCTGTTCCTTCCTCTCCCTGACAGCATAATCATAGGACGACGTTCTGTTTCTTCAGCGTGTATGCCAAGAGACGGAAACTTGCCTACAAATTGAGGGGCGAAAGGATTCTTAAGGGGCGAGTTGCAGTTACAACATTGTTTGCCGTGTGCTCCGGAGTGACCAGTCGCGCATGCACGTGTAAAACCCCTGTCGAGTGTGCAGCAGTGCAGCCGCAAGGGTTGCCATTCCCAGGAGCTGTCAAAAACTTCCCCCGAAGTGTCTGTCACACTTCGTATTGTTACACACATTACCCTGCGAGGGGAGAGCTGGAATGAATCCTTACAAATTGGTCCGGGTTTTTTGGTTGTTGTATTTATTCTATTCTTGAGTAATTGTCTTGCAACAGAGCAAGTAAATGCCTCATTACCCTTTCGATAAGCTGCACGTTTGACACCTTTGCTGGCACAGCTCCAGCTCTCCGCTCCAAGTACCGCCAGGTATGATGTCGCATGTTTCACCCGCTGCCGGCCAAAGCGATGTCAGCCAAAGCGAACACTCGTAAACACCAATCTTTATTAACGCTTGACATGCAACATTTTTGCATCGATCTGCGTGCAAATCAGATTCAAAGATTGCAACGTGCATTCTCCCGCTTCCCAGTCCGTTCGTGTGGACGTGGTCTGTCTGTCTGTGCAGCTTCATCTACGCTTTACGCCAGCTTCCAGCTCGTTACCGTGACGCCTCCACCGCAGCTAACCCAATTTTATGCGTTCCCGTTTGTTTTGGCCGCTCTCCTGCCTGTGCCGTTTCAGCGCGCTGCATGTCAAAACGTACCGATAGTTTACGACACTGTGACGCGGTACTATTACGCCTAAAAATTAAGCAGTGTAACTACGCAAATGGTAACAATCCAACGCGAACGGGGGAAACAATTTAACGTCGATTATTGGGGAAGCTTGGGCTTCTATCGATACAATCGATTCCCGACTCCCGTGCGAGCTGCCTGAACTTGTCAGACTTTTAGCTCCCGTCGGCCGGGTGGGGTGTTGGCGTGGGTGGTTGCTGTACTGCTCCTTCGCAACAGTGCCACATAGTGCTACCACATAGTAGGGCACAGCACAGGAAGGAAAAAACGAGTACGAAGGACTGCCACCGTCGTCGCTGTACGCTGAAGGTGGGCCTCCGCGCTTAATTAGAAGCGGAACGCAAGAGCCCGAGACTTGTCAGTCGCGGGGTTGGGATAGGGTAGTTGTCGTCTTTGGCCGCTTGTCGCCGTCGCTGTCTGCGCTCTGTTTAGTGCGGCTAGGTTTGTGAGTGTGTGTGTTGTGTTGTACAGCCGAACTGCTCTTCCAGTTGGCGTATTTTATTTTATTTTTCGCGAGCGCGCGTTTATCGCCAACAAGGGTCGGGCACGGTGGAAGATGGCTTTACGAAACCCCGGGTAGCAGCAAACAGCTGAACATTCAACTGTCACTTATCGTTATTTCGCATGCTCTTTAGCGATGCAGCGAGCGACCGTGTGTGTGTGTGCGGGGGAGGGGTAAGACAACCAAATCCAGCATGTGATTGGGAAAAAGCGGCAATGCAGCAATGAAGGAAAGGAGAGCAACCAGTCGCCTGTACATGTACCATTTAAAAAGCAAAGCGCATTTTTGTAGTGCAAAATTTAAATTCATCAATACACTTAGTCACCGTTGGCGGCTAGATTTCCGGGTGGAATGTACGGGGACGGGGGCACAAAACCAAAGTCACCACCCAATGTGTTCCGGGGTGCCGTCGCTGCTGCTGCTTTGCATTGCTTTGAGCGAACGGGGACTGCACCAACACAAACTAATCTTTGCAACATAAACACAGCCGTGCCACGCGTCTGTGTGTGTGTGTGTGCGTGTCACTGGCTGCATGGGGAGGCAATCTATTCCAGACACGAGCTACACGTACACGTTATGTTTACATAGCAAATCCCAAGTCGAGGTCACTCGCGGCAAAGAAAATGCAGGGCAAAAATCGCCAGCTGATAACACAATTGCACTCGGACCTACCAGACCATGGCGTTAGAGCAGCGCGTATGTGTGTTTGCGGCCAAAATCGAGTGCGACTAGAAATCTGACATTCGTAGCAGTATTGCACAACGCAAGCAAAGGAAGAACAAAAAAAGCAAACTCAAACACCATGAGTACAATGTAAACCACACAACCCACACTCATGCACAGACGACGATGCGCTTGCGGAAGAGTTGTGCGTTCATGGCACCACCAGGGTGAAGAGGAACACTAATGAACAAGCACGTCTATGTGCAAGGGAGGGTGTTGAGACCGGAGGAATTGAAGGGGGTTGGCAAAAACTGAAAGGCTACCCCCGGAGTGGCGAGTGACCAGAATAGAGGACACCCGTGTATCAAAGGCGATAAGATTAGTGTGCAGTGCGCGTCACAATGCCTGGGCCTGGGAGGAATTCAATGCCACCCACCGTTGCACCGCTTAGAAACGCACATACACCGCGGCAGTTTTGCGATGTGATTGAGCACGATTAAGACGGCGTTATCAGCGAAAGTCACAGCGCGCGTCGTCTTCAAACAGTCGAACGTCAAACCGCATCATACCCGTGACCAGGGCAGCACGAAATGATCGACTTGGGCTCGGATACCCTCTGACTAATTAATGCGACGTTAAACGCTTATCGTAACAGCCACCCAAACCGGCCACCCGGGCCACTCCACATTTCTTAATCATTTCTTTTATCGCGAACAATATATGCAAATTTACCAATGTCAACGATTTTCACAGCTCCACTATTGCCGGTCCCTGCCCCGTCAGCCGTCTGCTCGCCCTCGCTTCGTTAATTAATGCATCGCAAACGGTAACACGAGCGTTTAACAGCCCGACAGCTTACAGCGAGAGATAGCTAGCGTCAAGCCTGGCCTCGAAACTGCAGCAACAGGGTGTATCTAGCAGGAATGGTCTTGCCTGTTTGGTACTGCTGCTGCTGCTGCTCCACTGTAGATCGATTCAGTACGAATCAGTTGCATACGGCTAACCTGCACAACACTTAATCCTATCCATTTGCAAAGCCACCGGCAGGCAATAAACGCTCTGGTGTCTATTTTTCGAACCTTCTGCAACAGCAACAACGGACACCATCGTTTGACGGGGATTTTATTTTTTTCCTGGGATTGTTTTTTCTTTTTTTTTCTCACTCACTCGTTTTTCCTTACTTTTCTCCGGGAGGTTTACACACAGCTGTCACCCCATGACCCCACGGGGCCACGAGGAACAGGACGGGGGTTGAAATTAGAAGGATTCTTCGTTATTCGATTTTGCCTTTCATTTGCAGTCCCGAGCCGGCCGGCCAGTGTCTGGTTCTTCTATATTGTATGCAATTGTGTCGTTACACCTGGGACATTGCATGTTGGCTGCGGTCGATACTACCACAGCCACGGCCACAGGCAGGCGAGCGATTTTAAGTCAATCAATAACTCTCATACATAATTTATGCTACGAATATCAACCCTTGGGGTAGTCTTTAAAGCAAGGACAGACTAAGCCTATAGCTATACAAATTGTTTGTGCAATATCAAACTGCAACGACAGCAAAACACATAGATGAATCTATCACTCACATTACAGCTGAACGTAAGAAAATCGTTAAAAAATCGTCATATAAAAATAACAACAATATATTTTTTAAGTATGTAGATTGCAAAGGACACTGAATATTTCTGTTATGATTGAATGTGATTTATATGATTTTCTGTTAATTATAAATTGACTATAAATGGGTTTATGTTTTGAAATATTGTATACGTTACTTTTAAATTTTAGCTTCCATAGGTGGATTAATTATTCTTAGACTAATTTAAAGCTATTGGCTAGTATTTTTCCTTACAACACTCATTTTCCTAATAGTGTTTTTGATATTACGGATACATTATTTGCACAAAAAAAGATATGCAATCGTCACGGTGAACGGTGAAAGGTTACAGCAATAAATGTGAAATAATTTCAACACATCAAACACATCCATCCGCACAAAACATCCATGCAGATACACAAAGAACACAAACAAGAATCAGCTTCAAAAATCACATTTGGATGAAACACCATAAATAATTAAAAAATAGGTCACCTTCAATCCGAATGCAGGAAACGAAGACGCTGTGAAGATGCTGCCATCAAACCCTTTTGATGTTGGCCGCATCGAAGCCATTGAGACATTGAGAATGATGGGGCAAAACAACTGACTCGCAAAAAGCGACACCAAAAGCACCCCGTCAGGCGCCTATTCGTCACGGCTGCTACTGCTGCTGCTGTTGCCGACTATTGTGGCAAATATTCGACCGACAGATTAGCACACACATAAGATCCTCCTCCTTCACGCCCAAGGTAGATCCAGGCGCAGCACACCCTTGTTCTCGCCCGAGGACAATAGTCATAATCGTGCGATGCACCAAGGATCGTTCACACACGCTGCTCTCAGTGACGCTCGACCGGTGGGAGGGCGCAAAGGAAATTAATTATATAATTCACACAATGCATCCAGACAGCTCAATAGGACGATGTAGCCAGCGGTCCCTAGAGCCGGCCTATCGGCCCGATCGCACCCAATCCAGACGCGATAGCCGTGTGTTTCGATCTCGACCCCCACCGTTGATTGATTCTGCATTAATAGTGGATGCACTACCACACTACCGGTCCTATCCCCCCTCCTGGGAAGGACCCGTTCCGTTCTGAGGAGGGCGAAACGATGACGAAGATGATTACGGTTGAGTGTGCAGTGCATCATTGACCATCGCCGTGACTTAAGCGAACAGCCTTCACACGAAGATTGCTAAAGAAGGCACTACAACATCAACCACAACAACAAAAAACCCACGAGCCGAGAGAAAGATCGTTCATTTGTCGATTTTATTGGATCCCTCTCAGTGAGCCTTTGTTTTGCGCATCGCCGGCTCGCCAGCGGCCCCCTCGAGCCGCAATTCGCGGTTGAAATCAATTTTTAAAGAAGCTGCCTGTACCGCCGCCAGACAGTGCGCCTACAGTTGCCTCTGCAGCGGCTGGCAACACCCCGAACAACAGCCAACTGAGCTGAGCTGCTGCGCTCAGGTGAGACAATGGTCGTACCATACACACACACCACCCCTGTACCTCCGACCACACGACGCGACGATTCTTCGACAGTCGTTGATCGATTTGTGGCGATTTGAAACGGTCCTCTCCAGCCGCCATCCAAATGGTTCCCTTCGCCCCGAGGGGAAGGAGGGACTGATGCACCACCGAGTGGCCTCAAGTGGTACCTTCATAGTTTCGTTCGCCTCGCCTAACCGTTTTTTTGCTCTTCCGTACGAGTGAGCGCCCCAAGTTGGGTTCGTCACACGATCAATCTTCAGAATTGTTTTCCTTAGTTGCAATCTCTTCGGTACGCGAGCTCTTCATCGGCCCCCATTGCCGGTTCAGCTTCATTATCTACCGGCAGCTTGTGCTTTCCCTTTCGCCCGTGTCTTCGCTTCGGACAGGGAACACCGGTATCGAGCACACCGTGAGATGGCCCCCAGTGATCTGCTCGTGAGTTTGGACATCGTCCAATTTATGCATTTCTCGAGGTCGTTCGGGAGCACGGCTACGCCCAAACCACCGGATTTTTCGTTTTTTTGCTTTCGATCGCCCTGGTCATAACTTTAGCAGATCATAAATGACGCGATCACTTCAGTAATGATGATAATGATGTTGGGAACTCGTCGCACACCGTTTCCCGTCTCTTCGCCCCTTGTCGATCGAACTTCCCGGGTCGTTTTGAGTGTTGTTTTTGTCTGTTTTCGTCTTTTGTCTTTGGCGTTTCTCTGGACCGATATGCCGATGCTTGTTTAATGCTGGAAGAATCGATCATTTTCTTCCGCTTCCGTTATAAAGCAACAGATGAGAGCGAGTAGATTGAAATTAGGAAAGATATGAATACACTCAATCAAAACAGATCAATTCCATATTCTTTTGTGAAGCAAATTATGAGTAAATGAGAGTTGCGAAAGAGAAAAAAACAGAGTTCTTGTCCATCACCAGGTCATCTTCTCAGAGCGCAAGTACAGAGTTGATTGGCAATATGCTTCAAGATTCTGCTACAATACGCTAAACTCTGGACTATCAAGTTGTTTTTGATCCTTGAGCCTGGTTATATCTCCATCAGTTATCCCCGTCAGTGCACGTTTTAAAACGTTCTCGTATGCACCAAAGCACTATTGGTGCGCTATTGGTAGCTGTTTAAGACAGGTAGCAATGGAACGAAAAAAAGGTAAAACATCTGCATAAGCATACTTCTTCGAGAACTTCCAGAGCCTCTCTTCTATCTAGGGCATGTTTGAAACAAATAGCCGTGCAACTTTCTTCAACCACCTTCGACCCCCATGCCAGAACCAGAGCCTTTGCCTCGAAAGAAACCATCCAAGAAGCAGTGCCGACTTCGCACGGAAGCCGTTCCTTAAGCAGATCCTTTGGAGGCGTAGTAGTACGCGTGTTTTTGACAACGGATTCGCAGCACGTATTGACGTAGAAAATAAGTGGGTACAAGACACGCGCTTTGATGCCGTTGCGTTTGTTGCGCCAGTATCGACTGGAAAATTGGCTACAAAACGAAACGCTACGGTGCAGTAGAATACTCAAATCGCCTTCCACCCCGTGCGCTCCCAACAAACTTTGGATTATATCGTCATTGCGTCGAAAAATGCGTATTTTTGGAACTGCCCAAACAAGCAGTTTGCGTACATCGTGCCTCCGTAAAAGGACCGCGGGGCACCGTGTTGTTATAGGAATGCATATATCTGGAAGGGAAACCGTGTGCAATTTGATATTCACGCAACTGTGATGACATTGAGCCATTGAGCTAGGTCCCACCCGGTCGGTTCCTGGTGGCGCAGATTGCTACTGCGAGAGCTGCAATGAATGCAATTATTTCACGTCACTCATCCATTCAATCAATGAATCGAAATGACTTCCCATTTATAAAGAAGCGCTCAGTTGGTACTCAGTGGTGTAGGTGTTATAGCATGTGTGCGCAAGGCCTGGAGAAGGGCAGCTCTACGACTAGGTCAGTGCAGATGCAGCATTGTACTCTAGTTACCGCAAATACATTCTGCAACGCGCCAAACACACACACGCACAACAAATAGCATGATCGAGCTAACGTGCAGCACATTTTTAAAGCTGCCATTATTAATTGACTTCGGCGGGCGAAGGTTCTTAACAGGATGCAAAAACTATCAAGCGAATTCTCAAAACACGACATTAACTTAAACAAAAGCCAGACCTTGAAGCCGAACTAATTCACCAAACCAAACAACAATGTGCAAACCGCAACCGCATATTCGCTCCAAAGCTACATTCGCATTTGCCCTGTGCTGCGTGTACAGGGGGACTGTACTCGATTATTCGTTTTCCTCCAACCGGCAGCCTAACCGCCCGTTAACATAACGTCAATTGTATTATTTAAAAACACATAAAAATACAACAGTCATGATTTTCTCATCTTCGACACATCATAAAGTTATCAGCTTTTCCCCGGGTGAGCCACGCCCAGAGCCCGCATTCCGATACGTCCGGGGCGTCTGGTACACGGACCGAGAGCCCGTGGTGGCGTGAAGCAATCATGTCTCTTCTCCCCGTGCCCTTCCCGTGCCCAATCCGTGCGGTCCGTGCACAGGCTGGCCGTGGTCTGTCGGCTTCGCTTAATGCTGCGCGAAATGCCTGCAAGCGCAAAGCGCATTTGGATGTTGGTGTTCCTGCTTTTCTCCGTATTTCCTCCCCTTTCCCTTTGGCTTGGCCACCACCACCAGTACCACCACCATACTCACACTATGCAATTACCAGGTTGATATAGCGGAAAGATGCAAGCGAGCCTGGCTGCATGTGAATGCTTACCGACGACTTTGGTGGGTCCTTCCAGTTTTGAAAGGACGGTGACAGCAACGGGTAGCAGGAGGGATGGCGAAAAATAAAACACGGCGAATAAAAACGTACAACTCGAGAAAACAATATCATTTCCCTCGGTTTGCCTCGGTACCCGGTAATAATCGAAAATTATCCATCTCGATTTGCTCGATTTGATGCTACCACAACATACCCGCCGACCTCACGAAAGAACATCACACTCTGGAGGCATCCATCCAGCGTGTCCCCCCGTCCTGTCTGCTTGCTGCGTTGACTGATAGTCGGCCGGAATGGCTTTACCTCACCAGCACCGGGACACACATCTTGCACCGCGCGCATGGACTGATTGCGTTTTGGAGCCCCAACCTCCAACCGATCATTATGATTGCAGACAGCCCTGCAGAACCGACCCGTAATGATGTCTAAAGGATGCCCCGTTTGTTTGGGCTGTTGTGCTCCACAGCTGGGTTGTTCTCTTTCACTTAACTACTCAAGCACTTTAACAAGTGTGGAAAAGATTTGTAAATTTCCGTGTTGCGTGAATAAATCATCTAAGCAGAAGTTCTCACATTGAAATATTGTTCTCATTGACCAATGTCTAATAAATATTGACGAATAACGTAATATCTTAGGCAAGGATGTACTTCATGGCTACACGATATCTAAATATAACAATGAAACATAAGGTTAACCATCTTCAAACTTTTCAAAAAATAGAAAGCGTTTCAAGAGATCTTCAGCTAATTGAACAGAAAGCTACTTTTCTCGCTTTGGAATGCTTGCGCACGACAAGGTCACGGAATTGTTCTTCGCGCATGCGTAATACCAATGCACTTAGTAACGATGCAACCTCATCCAAACCACCGGAAAACTGTTCCAGAGGACACAGCTGATTAAACTGGACAGGGCGGGCGGCGTTTATATCTTTTATTTACCTCGCCTGCCGTCCATCAAGCCGTTCTTTCCGATGGGGCGCGTGCTGGTGCAACGCTGCTGAAACAATGTCGTACGGGTCGCGATAAAGCGTGCCACAAATTATATCTTTAAGCGCAGAACCACACACATACACACGGCCAGTCACAAGATAAAACCTTTTCTGCGTGTCCAAGACGGCCCGCCGCTCACACCGCTTGATGAAAAGATGCGAAATCATTGCCATAACGCACCGCGCGCACCGCAGCAATGGGCTGCAACTTACTTGCCACCGGTAATAAATCCAACACAGACAGCAACCGGGGGATAAGTTAAGCTTACTGGCATTGTGGCGTTACGGCTAGAGAAAGGTGGGAGCAAGAACAGGGCTAACACAAGCACATACATAACCCATTATCATTGTGCTGCAAACCGCGAAAAAGAGCTACCCCAGCGATCTGATTTCCTTTTCCTGTGTGTCTGTGTATGGTTTGCCTTTTGTCTTTAAATCTCCGGTTGCACCAGCGCTCGAGAGATGTGGTGAGATCCGAAGAAAATGGGATGCAGACGGGTGTGCGAAGATTTGCTCCAGCTCGGTGCCGCGTTCGCCACATCCCTCCCATCCTCGCTCGGAGCCGGTGGGTGCGAGAGAAGAGATGATAATTACAATCATAAATTTTTATTTTACGACATGCATTCAACAGTTGCGGCATTCGGCCGCACGCGCGGTGCCGGCTTATTGTGTGTGAACCTGGCCTGGCTGGAAGGGGGACCGAGCGGTGCGCGTTTTGTTTGTCTGCTTATGTTTGCTCGCGGGTTTGGCAGCCAAACAGCCGGACGCCGGATGAGGCAAACGTCGCTGAGCCCCCAGTGCCACCCGGTGCCGTGGCCCGATGCTAGCAGAAGAGGTCGTAACAGCGGCGACTGCGCCACTTCCTTCATCACCACACGCTGGGGCTTTGCAATTGGATGAGTTATGTACCTGGGATGCGCGATCAACGATCGACGATTGATCGGTTTGTGGAAGCAACAACTGGAACCTATCGCAGCCAGAACACACTGCCGCTCACTGATCAAAGCAAAGGTCTCACGGGGCCGCAGCAAAGTGTGAGCCAGTCAACGGAATCTATCAATTTGTTAGGGTAATGATAAATAAAGCCACCCCATAACCATTAGCACAAATTATACGTTATAACACCATTCCGGCCACCCCTCCGTTGCCGCGATGAATGAAGCGATCATCAAGGTGTGTGTGTGTGTGTGTGTGAACACTAAAATCGTACCGATCGGTAGCAGAATGAACGAAAGCAAAAATGGCCCATTCGCATTTTAATTTGCCTATTTTCTCTCTCAAGCGGGACGTTATGATGTGCCATAGTTGCAGGTTTACGCTATCATTTGGAGATTGTGGCAAAAAAGGAACGCATAACAACAACAACCCCCTTGGAGTTTGTTATTTATCAACGCTAACGTTGGTTGTGTCTCGCACCGATGCTCTGCGAATCTAGAGGAAGCTGGCGAGCGAGGAGAAAAGGAAGGAAAAAACGTCTAATCGGTCCTTAATCAGAACGCATCATTAAAGCAAGCCAAAATCGTGCCATCGCATCATCGAAAGAAAGGAAAGAACATAAATTAGGGACAAACGAACAAACAAGCTGCTTTCAAGGTTTTTGTTTCACTTTTTTGATAACGGGGCCAATCAAAACTGGGCGGGAACTTTACTCTTTCTGAAAAGCTCTACAGTTGCTGATGGTATGTTTTTTCTGAAACATAGAAAAATGTGTTTCCTCGTTGAAGTTTTGCTTTCTATAGAATCAGTTCATAGCATTAAATGCTTCTGTATGTTAAAAACCGTTTTGTTCAACAGAAATACCTAACATTATATTATAAAAATTCTTATTTACGAAGAAGAGTCTTAACAGTTGAAACAAAAACCTGCTACACCTCTTCAAACACTCAAACCCAAGTAAACAAGCAGCATTAATGCGATCCCTACGAGCATTATCGTCTGGTGCCGCTGTTACACCAAAACGCCATGCCTAACGCCTAACTCAATCTCGTCTAAGTGTCATACGATATCTTGCCTTTCCCGCTTGCTCTAACAGCGACGAACCGGACGGGCCTTTTGCGTCCTTCGGGTACGCGAGAAGCGCCACGACTGACTTTCGGGCCTGCACTCAGCAACAATCTTGCATTTTCACCGATTTTCCACATCGCATGCGTCCAAAGCGCTCACCCACATGCACAAACGCCCGTGTGTTCCGTGTCGGTACGCTTGGCTTTGTGTGCGGCGGCATACAACACACATCCTTTCGCTGTGTGCAGCCGAGTCGACAGAACCAACAGCTGAGAGAAAAACTGGCCTCCCTTTCTTGGCCGAGGTTTTCCCCTCCTTTCGCCGGTATGCATTTTCACTGCCCCACACTCCCCCGTGACAAGTGTATGCGGGTGGCGCGCGATAATTTTCAACCGATAGAAAGAGAGAGAGAGAGAGAAACAGAGAAAGAGAAAAAGTGAGAAAGAGAGAACTTTCCACTTACTTACACAGTCAACCGTACACGAGACGGCTCAACCTACACAGCGCGACCTGCACCACACACCAAGGACACGTCTCTCTCTCGACTCCTTCCTTGTCTCGCCAAATCCTTTAGCCCGTCTGCACATTGCACCCTTCCCTCCCAACCCACCTACCCTTTCGGCCACAAAATCAGCCCGGTTAGCAACAATGTTGCGGCCACTGGCTGAACAGCGTCAGGCCGAATCGCGCGCGCGGAAACGTAACCTAACCCCGCGCACATACACACACACACAGCGCCCCGGCCCCCGGAGTGGAAAACGCGTTTGCCGTGCCGCGTCATAACAACGGCTCGTACCCAAACAAACAGCTTCGTGCGCCATGCGACTCAACGCAGGAAAGGGAAACAAGGGGGAGGGCTGTGTTGCAGTGCACGAGGAAAAACCCGGCACGAATCGTCGTAGCCACATGTTTTCCCAACTGCTTGCTTCGGTGCGGCCCGTGTATGGGTGAGCCGGCACGAACGTCGACGACGACGTCGACAACGCAACGATGACAAACACGCTGTGCACGCACACATCGAACGGCATCGGCCCCACATGGCCCATCTGGCTGGCATCGGTTAACGGTGTAAACCGATTTCCCACATCCGAGACACTTTTCCGAGACTCCCTTCCGTCTCTCTATCTCGCTTTCTCTCCCTCCCTCTCTCTCTCTCTCATAGCCCACTTTTCCGCGAGCTTCCAGGGGGTGGTGCGCGTCGGTTGCCTCTATTTTTTTCCCCGACCGCCCCATCCACCCCAAGACGTGTGGGTGGCGGATCGTTGTGGACGGAAGCGTTGACAATTGTCCTTGAACTTGACGCTGATGTATGCCCCGTTCCGATTTACCACCGCCGCCCAATGGGTTGGGGCAATAGTGAGGGGAAGGTAGGTAGGGACTGTGCGCCGAAGTGGAGCTGTTGCTATATCGATGGAGAATTTTCCGGTTTCCTTTCTGCTGGAGAGCTCTCGTTGACATTTTTTGTTCCGTTACTGCGAGACCGTTCACACACACACACAGGCATCGAGCTGCACGATGACTCCGACGCGGCAACTCGGCACACCGGAAAATAGGAACATTTTTTTTTAGTTGCTTTTCTGCAGTTGTTTTGCGTGTACACGTGAAAGGATCCTGGAGCTGTTCTGTCTTTTTTCTTTCTTTTTTAACCCGTTCCGAGCCCATCGCTGTTTGTGTGTTTTTGTGTACGGCTTTTGTGATTTTCGCTCTTATGCACCCAGCCAACCTGATTCTGCTCATTAGCTTCCGTCAAGTGGAATGAAGTAGTAACGCTGTGGGACCGCACATTCACCAGGGAAAACATACACCCCCGCTATTACTTTGGTCGAGCGCGGCCTGTCCCCCTGCGCACCTTCAGCTCCTGCTCTTCCTGCACGCAATCGTTGCACAATTGCACACAATCCTGTGCATTCGCCTTTGCGAGCATGAAACCGCCGCCACTGTGCAGTAATTTTACCGCTCGTTGATCCGTCCCGGTCGCAGCAACAACAACCAACCTGGCAGGACAGGGCAGGTGATGCATTATATCATCGAGCGCAATCCGTGAAGGACTAAGCAGCGCTACTGGCCCTACCAGCTGGAAGTAACTGCAAAACGAGGACTTACTGCGGCGTCCCGAACGCAAACATGTGCGCAGCCACCACTCATTAGTGCACTTCTTTATGCAACAGGATCGCGTGAGAACGTGAGAAGAAAAAAAGGCTTTCACCATAGTGCCATCGTGCCTGTCCGCCCTGCGGGAATGAGATGTCACCGGGGCTATTAGTCAAACAGCATTGACAGTGGGGAATTTACATGCCACACGATGGTTAATCGGAGGAATGATTCCGGGAAAACAATTTCTTTTGCTGCTAACCTGCATCAATCAGGGCTGGAGATCAGATTTCTAGATGCCAGCTTTGGACTAAATTGACCTTGTGAAAAGGAAATGAGTTCAATAACATCGTTCGTGGGTGATACATATTTTATGCCCTTGTCTGTAGAGGCCTTTCAGGATCTGGCCGACCCTGTATGTGTAGTTAAGGGATCCAGAATAAAGCCTGTTTTAATGCACCCCTGTCGCTGGACATTGGGCCTGTCGAAGTCATGATTTGATGCATCTACCGGGCATCTACTGCCATCGTTCGAAAGCAATAACACTAATAACTTCATATTGTGTTTCTACATTAACCCCTCTCTCTCTTTATGTCTTTATCCCTCCCGTTCTGTGCTGAAACAAAATCGGCCCAACCGCCTAACGAGAACACATTTACAGATGACCGAAACCTTGCTACCAGCCTGCAGAGTCTCGTTGCCCGAGGCCCGCGTTTTTGCCCCGAGAGGGAACGAGGGAGAATATTAATTAAAATTTGCATATTTAAAAATGAATTCTTTAACATTAATATTTCACATCGCCACTTTTCTGTCCGACGAGCTGCGCGACTGAGGGCCCGACTGAGGCAATGCTGAGATCATTTGTAAGAGAGCAAATATGAGAGATGGCTGACTGACGCCGCGCTGGAGGTATCGGAGGCAATTTCTCGTCCCGTGCAAGATGATGTCGTGCGGATCGAAATCAGTTTGCCGCCTGGTTAAGCTGAGCTGAAGCCATTTCGGGGTTGTTTGTCTGTGGAGTTAATAATGTATTATGCTTAAAATGCATCAATCCACATACAACCGGAAGGGTGGGTGGACAAAAGAGTGACCAGTACTGGCAAGTTGTTTACCTTTACTCTTCGACAGAAGCTTGCCAAGGAGTTGTTTAGCCATTTTTCCTAAAATTTGTTGCATTGAAATGGCATTCAATCAGATTTATGTTCTTCTGCTTATTCCAGCAGCCACCGGCGGAACACGATGGTGGGGCAAATTGTATTGCAGCCGGTTGGTCGGAAAAATCACGAGGCGGATGAGACCAATTAGCCGGTCGCACGGTTCGCTTGTCCGCGTTTCCGGGACGTCATAAAACTGGGCAACAGAAACAAACAGTCCACACCAGCACAGGATAAAGTTTATGTAGCGAAAAATTCCAAACCTCTTCTCAATTTTCGATCCACACGCCACCACCATGGCAGCGCGGTGCCAACGTGTGCGACTGTTACACTGTAAATGAAACAAGGAAGAGCTTTCCTTCTACCGAACTCGAAATTTACGACCATCCAATTTCTTTTCCCAGGCAGCAGCTGCAGCAGCATTCGAGCATTTTCTTTCCTTCCCTTTGCGTAAGCGACAAATGTGCGTCAGAGAGTGTCTCTGTGTGTGTGTGTGAGCGCTGGTAGTTGTGATTGTTGTGCATCAAAAGCATTGTTTTTAGCTCGTGTGTTCGTGTTTTATTTGTCTGTTTTTTTGTAAAAGCTGAGCGCATCTATACATGGCAAACCCGAGTCGTTCGAAAACAAAAACAACCTGCCACGGGAAACATGCGGAAATAGGAGGAAGAAGAGAAAAAAAGCGGTCCAGTGACAAGGGAACGTCGAACAAAAGCATGACAAAATGCAGCACGGCGCACAACGAAAAGCAGCGGAAAAGCTCTCTAATCATAAAACGAGCATGAAGGGGGAGAGAGAAACAAAAAATGAAACCAACCTAGATTGATCCCCTCGGTCTGCATAGAAGGGATTGATTGTGGTGCATCATCACTGGCATGAGACTCTGTGTGTGTGCCGGCTTCCTCCCGACCTCGGCAAGACGCAGGCAGCAGACGCACCGGAGACGAAAAGCAGGACTCGCGCGCGCAGTGCACATTGTTCTGGGCGACTTTACATTTGTTTTTGTCCTTCCTTTGCATCCATCTCGTGGTACGTGGTGGTGGCTGGATGGCTTGATGCTTCTGGTTGGTTCGATGAAAATGTATGAGCTGCCAGGATCTGTAACAACGCGGAGCGGCACGGGTGGCGCTCCGAGTTTTCCCATGCTCAAATCAACTCCAATGTGCGGCGCGTTCTTCAAGATCCAGCCCCGGGAATGCATCAAGAAATATTTCCCTGCATTTTACGATTATTGCCGTTCTTGAAATTGATGTTCATTATCTCCAGCCAGCCACCGGAAATGTGGAACCGGGCAACCGAAACCGACAGCCAGGGCAGCAATGCCGAAGGTCATCAAACGTGGCCAGTAAAACCTCCACCGAAGACATTTCGCAATGTCCTGCGAAATCCAACACAGGACCGTATGTGTGTGTATGTAAGTGCAAGGATGAGTTTTATTCGCACTGATCCTTGGCCATTACTTTCATCGTTGTCCTCTGGCAACTTCAAATCCAACGGACCACCAACCTCCCACCACGCCCCCGCCCCCCATCTAACCTACATAGTGCTGCGCTCACTGTCCTCAGCAAAATGACTCCCTGGAGTAAACGTGTCTAAGGCCGGCCTGCGTCTGATAAAACGAAGAAAAACTGCGTCTCGCTTTCGATGCATATCGTTTCCGTCAATCAGTTTCTAATTGTCCTAGGTCAGTGTCATGGTCGCCCCCAACCTCTTGTTCTTTCTCACTCCCACCCAACACACACACACACACACATTTGTTATCGTTTCCGCGAGAATGCTTACTGGCGACGCATCGCACACAACATGAGCTCCCGAAACCCAAACCGCTTCTGGTGATTCGTTTCCCAAGGGCAGAAAAATACGCAGCAACAGCAGCGTTGGACATGTAGTGGAGAGCAAAGTGAACCAAAACCACCCACCAGCCAACCATCCCAATGTGTATGTGTGTATGTGCGACTGTTTCCGAGGTTTGTTCTCACTTCGAGTGTGAAATTGATTTGAAACTGGAAACGTGCACGTGTCTATCATTTCATTATGAAGGCGTGCGTTTTTTTTTTCTCCTGTTCCGATCTTTTTCTGTCCAAACAAATCCACCACACCGGCGGACTGGCCGTCCCGTCAGCTCCGTAGAACTCCGTTGCTGGCAGGCTCTGGCTTCGCCTGTTTGTTCGCCAACGACGATACGACGATTCGTACGAGCACTTTTGCGTTTTTCTGTAACCGTCGGACGGTTTTTTTCCTTCCTTTCCATCCATTTCCTTGTTTTCCCATCCATTTAACCAGTCAGCCACACTTTCACACTACATTGCATTTCCACTCTCACCCCTCCTCTCCCTTCCTCCCAAACATTTCCCTTTCTCTTTCGATGTGTGTGTGTGTTTGTTGGTCTCTAGACTGGAGCGTTAGTTTTTCCATTGCATCAAAACGGACCTCTAACAAGCATATCGATTACGATATGGGCTTTCCCGCGAACAACACATACACGCATACACCCAAGAGTGAGTGACGATAAGCCTCTCCACATCCCGCTTCCCACCGCACCCTCTTTTCCACATACGCCGTCGAGCGTCACAGTAGGAAGCAATTGTGAAACGCTTTTCCATTCGCGACGCCGACGAGAGAGAAGTTTTTCCAACTGATTCAGGCATGAAAACGATCGGATGCATCGGTCGACGCGGTAGGGCAGTGCGGATGCAACCATGAGGAGAAATTGGAGGAGGGTTTGTTATTTGATAAGGCAATTTTCTGCGCTTGTGCTAGCACTGCCCTACCGCCCGTCCCGATTTTGTGGCCCCCTCTATGCCAAGCCATGCATCGCTGAATGCATCAAGGTCACTCGATTACACACACATATGGGTGGTCGGGGGATGTTATTTAAATGAAAATATTACAATCTGTTTCGCCTGTGTGCTGTGTGGAGATTGCGATTAACATGAAATGCATAAAAGGTTTATGCTGTGCACAATTTTATATCTAAATCTAAATCTCAAATATGACTTGAACTTTGAAGTGATTATCTGAACAGCATCTTGCAGAAGATTTCAGGTTATCTGATACAATTACAGGCAAATTTGATGGATTGTCTGTAACATTGGTGAACACAAATATGTCAAAGTGCCTTTTAAAAATTACTCATATTGAAAACTTCAAATAAAAAGGAACTATTCCACACAAGGCACGCAATATTTACGTTCTTCCTTAGCAAGTTTTGCATTTGATGTTTATATTGTGCAAATATTTTAAGTTTACATCTCATTTAAAAAAATACAATCGATCATTACAGAAGACTTTTTGCAAACAAATAGTAACGCGCCCTTATTAATAATTAAGATCAAGCAAAACATTGCAAGACAAGCGAACACCAACAGTAAACACTACGCAGCTGCTGCAGAGCATTCCGACGAGCATTGTTCCTATTTGTTTTAGGCTCATTAAAAGTAAGTAAACCTTACACGATCAGGAATCGGGATAAGATCGTGGCGTGCTAATACCTTGTCTCGCTGCACTGTGAGATCAATACAAAAGACGGCGGCGGCGGCGGCGGCGACGAAAGTTTCTATTGATTTTGCCATCGCTAATTTAAAGTAAACTCGTCAGACGACACCATCGCTGTGTCTGGAGCCGTTAATGAGCCGTGTTACAGTGACACACGAAACAACAGCACCATCACCGCCACTGCAGCAGCGTCCATGCATCATAAAGTTCTGTGGAGTGTTTGTTTTCTTGCTCTTCTTCCTTGACTCGCATCACCAAAGTTCAAGGGGCGTTGAAAAACGACTTGACCAACCTTGGCGTTAATATGCGCTGCACGCACTCGATACCACCGAATTCTATCGACTGCAACCGAACTCACGCAGTGTTAAGGCAACATTCCTCTTGCATACCTTACGATCGATGTGTGTGTGTGTATTTATGTGGGGAGGAAAACGATCTCCTTCAACATAGGGCCGTAATGCGCAACACACGATAAAAAACGGGCAAATTATGCCCGGTGCCAGTCTGCGCTCATCATGATTCTGTTGCGCTTCCGATCACAAGCCCTTCCTTGTCCCTTGACCCTTCCTGTTTGCGGTCCTTGACACACACACACTCCATGTGAGAAGGGTTCGAACAGTTTGGGGCATTTAAAACCCAATTGTGAACATAGCACACAGTACTGCAAACTTTCGCACAATGCCTCGCAGCCGTTTTGCCTGAGAAACTTTTTACTGTGAAACCATCGCCACCATCACCTTGTGAACATAATGAGCTGTGGAGGATGGCAAAATACCATCCATTGAGGATGAATGTGCATTTTTATATCCAACTAAATTATATACCGTTGATCCATGTGATCATGTGCAATGTGTTTGTATTCAAATATAATTCCACATCCTCGCTTTTCTGTTCATCCTCCAACTGTTTCACAATTTTAATAATGGAAACGCTTCAATAAACCGTTTAACGACAGCAACCACACATACAAAAAATACTTAACTTTGATGTGTTCAATCCTTCATTGCCCTTTCTCTAGGCAAGCTCGAGCCGTAATTTGAGCCGAATCTATTTCTAGCACAACAGTCCTGTGCCCACTCAAAAGAGTAAAGCGAGCCCCATGCTCCATCGCCAACCAGCTCTCCATTTACTTAAGATGGCTTCCGATGATGCATCGGTAAGCCAACTGAACTTGACCCGCACCGGCATCGGTCCTATCCGTCGTCCAACAAGGGCGATAGAGTCGCGATTCTGCCCTGCTTCCGTGCCCCGACTGCGACATGGCCCACCGTGCTCTAGTTCTATGAAGCTGCCGTTGCCTTGGCTGCATAGAAACCGATTTACTCAAAACCATCTCCGCTTGCTCAAAATTCATGCTCCCCGTCCGACGCTACACCATGCTCTGCACACATTCACGTTCTGCTGCGCGCAGGGGAAAAGACGCCACAAATGAGGCATTTTACATCCACCGCCATGCGCGCCTTTCTCTTGAACGCTGTGTGTGTTTTTTTTATTCTGTTTCGCGAGCGACTGAGCGACTGAAATGTTTACCCAAACCTCTGGCCGATCCTCAAACTGCTGCTTACAAGAAATAAAATACTCCGCACAACATTGATCATGCATCACGATTGGTAAATACAACAATCGCCCCGAGAGGTTACCTTCCAGTGGTTGCCGCGCTTGCATCCCGCAGCCTTCGAGCCGGTCTGTGTGACGGTGGTGGCGATGCCGGCGGCAGAGGTGGCGCACATCGAGAAACCCGCGCTCCCTGCATGTATGCAACAGGAACTGCCGGGCAGCTCTCGCCGGCGCAAGAAATGAATCAATGCGCAAAAAATGGAAAGAAACAGGTTTATTAGCTTTACCGTTTTTGAGGTTCTCCTCCCTTCTGGTCTGGCACAATAGCCACAGCGTTTTGCTGCCCGTTCGGTCGCAACACACTGTTAACGTCTGTGTGTATGTGTGTGCGATTTTTTGTGCATCTTGCAATTTCTTCTGTCAGCTAACCTAGACGGTTTGTGCTCTGCTTCGGGTTCGAGCAAACAGAAGCTGGTAGGAAAACGTTCCGAGCCCTACGAAAGACACCGTCAGTTCCGTTCCAATGCTTCTGGCTGAGATCTAAAGCGTTCAGCTGGAATTATGGGCCTCCCAGTTTAAGGGAGGCCTTTGGTATTTTTTTCGTAGATGCTCCGATACACAGGGAGGAGAACGTGACACTGGTCGTTTTTTGACGCAATGTTTGTTGGTGGCACTGGAGTAAAAGCTTTGCAAAAGGTTAATGACATTAACGATGAGGTTTTATCGATGGATTGGAAGTTAAATTTGGCCGAGGTTATGGTCTGAAGACATGAGCGTGGCCTTTCAATCATTGGTCTGTTGCCTGTTCCTCTACATGCCAGGTGAGAGTTAACGACTTTGACTAAGATATTTAGGGTGTAGTAGTGGTTTTGAAGACCATATCAATACATCGACCTTAGCTAGAGACCAATATGACTTAACCTGGAGGTCGAATATCTTATGGAACTAACGCTAGAATTTAATCTTTGCTTAAATGAAGTTTTGAAACTGTCCAATTTGATGCCAATGTTCTGTTCGTTTCTGTGATGAAACTGAATGACTCTCTATGACTTCCTTATTCCAGGAACGATGCAGAAACGTGCACACGGGAGGACAGTCAGAATAGGTATCGGACTTTTTCTAGCCTTGCAGGACTCGGCCCAAAACAGCCTTAAGGACAAGATAATGTAGAATGGTCATTGAGGATAACTCAATGCTACATCTTTCGAATATATGTGCTATATCAAAATGCCAACTCATTTTAAACTCTCTGCTTTCTGCATAAAACCGACACACCGCACGAAAAACGCTGAGGTTACCGACATAACTTTGGAATGATTCCAATAATTTCTCGCAACATACACCCTGGATCACGCACGCAACACGTGAACACACATTTCCCATCTTTGCAGTCCTGCGCTCGGTTCGGTTTGAAAAGTGATCCGTTTTTACCTCGGCTTATTTTCTTCCCCGATAATCTAACCAAACGTTAAACCGAATTATACTGATTATTGGCCGTGGGCATGTTGTGGCTCAGGCGACGGCGACGCAGCGGACGTACGGAACGCACGGACGCACTTGTAAAACACGCGATCGTCAGCGACGACACCCGGGGACGCGCGTGTGTGTCACGGAAACCTCGATTGCAGAGCCACGGGATGATTGATTGCCCATGCTTAATGCATCTTGTTCGCTGCAGCAAGCATCCTTCCACATTCCCGTCGACATAATTGGCCGGCCGATTATGAGCTCAGACGCGGGCGCTGTCCACTCCTTCGACGACCATTTAAGTGCACTTTGCGCGAAGCAGAAGATCCGTCCACCACGTGTCTGCAGCTGATCATACCGGAACGGCTACATTTTGCAGTGCAGAAATTGCAGTTAATAGCTAAAAACCCGAACACATACACACAAACCGGAGCGCATTACAAACAAACAAAATGGAAACTAATTTTAAACATGTACTTTTAGCGCCACTTTTGACGTTTCGCAATGCAACGGCAGCCACGTCAATGTCAGATGCAGCTGTACGAAGATATTGCTCGCTTTCCAGAATTTCGCGAGACGTCCCATTTATCAACTGTCTCATCACAGGTGATGCAATTATGTTTAATTCATTATCCCTTATCATCAAGATGCTTGTGATTGTTTCTTCAACCAAGTTACAAAAATACTCTTCGCGCCTGCTTCGGTCAGCTTATCGGCGCCCTCGCATTACGGACAACGCCAATGGTGAAATCGCTCATGTCGGTAAATAATCCCTTCCAGTGTGACCAAGCCGTTCAGCCCGCTTAAGATGCCTGTCTCGATCGACAATCGTAACATTGAACGTGACCTTAATCCCGTCGCACGGTATCCGCACGTCGTTGTTTATTTTATAAATCGTAAGCACCACTGCTTGCGCTCCCAACCATTCTCAGACAAGCTCGTCTCTCCGTTTGGTTTCGGTGGTACATTTTCAGGGTCCTGATGCCCCAAACCAGAATTTAAAAATATATACACATACACACACACATACACAAGACCTATCGCGGGACAGCCTCACTTGATGAGGGTATGCCGTGACGTTCGAGAAATACGCGCACGAACTCTCGAGTGCGTACCCGCCGAAAGCCCTATCTGCCGGCCCAACAGCACACTTCATTTGGACACACAAACGAAATGAATCAAAAAAGAATCAAAAAGTAACTAAATCAACCGCAGGCTGAACACGGCCATCTCAACATTGTTGACCGATTCCGCAAACGATTCCGCTTCAGTGGCGTAACAGCAGCATCCGTATCCCGTTCGACTTCCCATCCGGTTTCCTGCCCGGCCCAACACCCACCAACCCCCTCCTGCCTGACACTTCATATTGCCTCTGTTTCTCTAGCTCTTCTTCCATTGCCACCTTTTTCGATTTGAGGCAGCATTGACAGAACTACCCCAGGACGCACACACACTCTTTCTCTCTCTATCTCTCTAAAGTGAAGTAGTGCACAGTGTGGAGCCTCGAATCTTTTGCTGTTTTGTTTGTTGCACGCTGCACAGGAGGAGCCGGTTTCTGGCTGCTCCCGCGTCTCAAGGTTTTCTCGCCCAGCAGCCTTTCCCTGGAGAGGATCAGACGAAGGAAGAGAAGTGTCAAGAGTGTCGGAGAGCGAAACTAGTCCTCAAGGAGGACACGATGGAGTAGGGATCGGTCACCAACCTCTCCCCATATTCGCCCCATCGCCGACTGTCTGGCCCACGTCAAACGGGGCCCTAACCTACAATGAGCCTCCCGCCCTGCCAGGAACCAGAGCCGGGCGGCAGAAAACAGCAAGTCGAATAAAACATAAAACGCGAAATGAAATAGATCAGACAGCATACAATTATGCTCGATTTTCGACGCAGCCCGTGAGACGTGCTGCTCGCTTTCATACCGGAGAGCCGTCGTAACTCTGCCGACTGCAAAAAAGCGCGGCAAAATGTGTGGCAACATTGCGTCCCGTGCTCGCGGAGGACGATCGCTATGGCTTCTACGGCGAAGGCCCTCCTCCGATTCTCAACCTAGCGCAAAACCCATTTTGACAGAGCTGCTCGGGCAGAAGCTGCAACTACGACGACAACCGGCACTACGCTTCCTCACCCCCCGTTCACATCAACGCACTCAATTCTATCCCGTGAAGAGTGATGCCTTTGGGGCACTACTTACACGTCACTCCACGGCAATGCCAGGCCGCGAAGCCTTGTCTATCAAGCAAGACGGCGTGTGTATGCTGTACCGCTCTCAGCCTGTCTGCGCTGCCTGTTGAACATCCAACATAAAGCATGTGCGGTGGTAAGTAAAAGTAAAAAGGAATCTAAACCACTGCACCACAGGCTCAGCCGCGTGCCGGTGTGCTTCCTTGCACGATAAGACAGTTGTTATTGCTTCCTAAATGTCTACCCAGCCCCCCCCAAACCCGATCGAAGACAGTCGATGAAATGCAATAACGTTTGTCGAGATTTATGCTCCACTCACGGCGCACTTGCGAGCAGCGAGATGAATGCAGCCATTGAGAGGGTCTCGCGCGACGGTCAACGGTAGTGCGGCAAGGCGCACCCGTATTCTATTCTGCTGTCATGTCGGTGTGAAATGAATCGAATCACGTGGCAACCTAAACTTGTTTACGCACTCCTAGATATGGCGATTGCGCGATCAAGTACCGTTCTGCCCGCAGATGCCATGCTGTGTAGCCGATTATCGCAAAAGATTTATTAAATCAAGATACCTTTTACGAAAGAATAATCAAAACGAAGAAAAGAAATAAATCTTGCATGCTTATACTGCATTCATAATGGTAGCTTCAATGGTTCAAGAAGCTTTAAGCTAGTTTAACGACACAACGGAACAATTAAACGTTAGGATACACAGGATAAGCATAACAAGCAGGTTTAGCAGTCACAAAATGTGATTGATAATTCAAACGTAAATTATGACATCCGAAAATAGACTCTGTCCATAGCTTGGTTAAAGTACGTCTAGTCTGTTTTATAGAAACAGGAAACATTTACCTTGTTGCGGCATTGTGCCCTTGTGCAACATATTGAAAGCATTCGTATGTTGCGCAGAGTTGTCTAACTGAAATCTAATTAGCATGTAAAAGCTCCAGACCAAAGGCTCAAAGTGGGCAATGCTCAACTGTCCCTGGATGGCTGGTGCAAACCAATTCTGCGCCCAATGTCAAGTGCAATTGTGAAATTGTCCCATCATAACCGGTTCCTGTCGTCCCGCCTGTGTTTAATTGAAACATTATTATGAGTGTTATTGTTTCCGTTCAGGACGCGCGATGGACGGTGGACGAACCAGCGCCCAATCGGCAACTCGGTCCCCTGAGACAGCCTTTCAACCTTTACATACCCGTGTTTGTTTGTGTGTGCTAGACTTGATTCTCCCCGCAAAACCACCGCTATCTAGCACATAAACTTTGCCTACTAACTGCCTGCTCGATGGCGAAAGCTGCACGACGGTGTTGCAGCCTGCAAACGGACCAGCTGGTAGAATATTAGTACTCCTGCTCAGAGACCTCAGACCTCAGTGCAATGGATGGAATCAATTTAATTGTAAATTTGTAGTTAATTTATTTTATTTCACCTTAACGCACGTCCCACTCGGGCACGCTCTGCCGTGCAACCGGTACGGGTGGATCTTTTAAGTTCAATTTTCGCATGGCACTTGTTTCATGTTTTTATTCGTACGGTCAAAAGAATGTGAAATAATGCACCATCGCCACCAGTTGCACTTTTCCGAGCGATCTCGTTTTTGTGCGTCCGTGCTTTTTGAACTGTTGCTGTGGCAGTTTTTTCGGTCCGTTTTGTTTCGGCCACTCCTCTCACAACACTCCCGATGGGCAAAAGGAACCTCACGAAATGCACCGGCAGGAGACAGCTGCACCGTTAAAACGTAAATAAATACATTCCACCTCGCGCGGTTTGTGTGTGCAATTGGCCCCACATCCGACCACATCCGAGCGAAAATGGCAAAATACGGCGGACCGCGCGTGTGTTCGTCCAGTTCCCGGCGTCCAGGCAGGCAGCGGAAGAAATTTCATATTTCCGAAAGAAAAGAAGCACACAAAAAAGAACCACTTCTTCACACCATACCGTTGCAATCGCGCAAACCGTGTGTCCAGCACCGGGACGGCCAACCGAGAACCGACTGAACCGAACGGACACGACAGATACGCACGCGGAAGTGCCGCAGACAAATAACGCACACGCGTTGATTAAGTACGACGTGACGCGATGCTCATATTCGCCCCCAAGGGCTGCCACGGTGGCCCGGGTGGTCTCCGGCGACGAATATGAATGTATCAATCATCATCGCTGCCCCTATTCTCCCGTTGCCCGTCCCTCCCACCAGGGGCCATCCCATCTATTGCGGTTCGTTGGAGGTGTGTGACTTTAACATCTTTGCATTGTCGCATGGTGTGCTTTGTTTTTGCTGCACTCTCTGCATTGCACTTTTTTGCTGCATTCGAGCATGCAAGCTGACCACTGATGCACATGTGGCACAGGCAGCGGGGTGCATGGTGGGTGGGTGGGTTGCTTGGTTGGTTAAAATTGAAAGAACAAGAGCGAACAGAACAGCGCTCCCGGAGGATAATCGATCGCTTTAGCAATGGCGCGCGCGCACACACGTCACACGTAACGAACCGGAAAGCGCAACACACACACACACACACACACATCTGTCGTGCAAACTGCACATTTTATGCGCTTGTGAGAGAAAGAGAGGAAGAACAGTGCGCACGAGAGTGCACGGCGCACGGAAAAGGTTAGTACGACAGGGGTGCAAGTGCACCCAAGCTGCTCAAGAAGTGCGCACATTGCTCCGCGATTGGCATCGGCGGGGACAGCGGGGGCGGGCCGCAATACGGCTTAGCGTACCGACGGGCTGTGCGGAATTAGACGAAAATAGACATTTGGCCGCGCAACAGTGTTGCCGCTCTCGCGGCCGGCTCGTGGTGCTAAATTTAGGCGGGTGGCGGCGCAACTCGCGCATTATTTTCGGTTTCCACCCGTATGAGGGAATCGAAGTCGGCGGCCGAACGGCGAAATCAACCGAGAACAACGGGGCGAAAAGCGAGCAAAGTGTCCGCGGGGTGTGTGGACGATGCAAAAGTGCACAGCGCGGATTGCACATCTCTAATCGGTGGTCCCAACCCTGCTTCTCGTTAGCTGTCGAACGTGTGTGTGTGTGTGTGCTGGCTTCCCGATTGAAGCTGCCAAAATAAAGGCCGTGTGCGCGCGCCAGCTTGCGTGATGAGGAAGTGAACGCGCAGCAGCTTCTACGATAGACTATCTCAAGACTCACCCCTGTTCGGCAGGGTTTTGCGGTTCAGTTCTCAAAGGTAAAAGCCCATTAACAAGCCATTTGCTGTCCAAAGCCCCCCGCTCTTCGGCCGAACACACGCACAACAACCAAACAGCGCAAAACGCATCGCGGAATGGAAATTATCTCGTGTCACCAGATGTAATCTGCTGTCGCGCGCGCACCCGGAAAGAACCAGTTTGGTGTGCCGGTGTGTGTTCCCCGTTTTCCCACAGGCCTTTTCTGTCGGTGTGCTGGTTTTCCACATGCCAAGCCTTTGTTGCCGGTAAAGACAAATTTCTTTGATTTGCATACAATAATCAAATTATTCAAATACGCTTTTAATTGCACCGCGTGGCGCGGGGAAAGGATCGCACCCGGGCGCGCGCGCCTTAATGAACAGGATCTAAATTACGTTTTAATTTGTAAAGCAGCGCTGATTGCATAAGCACCTGGGGCGAGGGGATGGATTCGCGGAAAAACGTTCTCCGCACAGAGAGGAAAAGGATGCGCCATTGAGCAAGTTTTAGAAATTGCTAGCCGACCCCAAGGTACAAGACGAGAAGGGGTCACACACATTCATAGACACAATCAAACGTGTGACAGGGAAAGTGAAAACCTGTCGAGGACTCTGCTCCGGAAATGCAGACCCCGGTGACTTTGGCCAGGAAGAAGAATGGCGCACCGATCATGTGCGCAAGGAACTATTAATAATTTTCTAATTAGCTGAAATTCCACACGTCACACCGGCGACCCGTGTGCGCGGTCTGCTCCAAAACGCAAGCCTCCACCATCGCTATGCACTTTGGGCGCTGCCGCGATCGGTGTGCGGTGCGCGTAAAAGATGATCTTTGCCGTAGTGCAAGTGTGTGTGTGTGTGTTTGTGTGCATTTTTTGCGCTTTGTCCACATGGTATCCGTCATAGATGTCTCACTCATGACTCGCCCGCAGAAAGGCGCATTTGCAATCTATTGGTAGGGCCGCGTGCTCGCTAATGGGATGTACGAGCGAGTGCGCTCTCTGCAGCGCAGGAAAGGGAGCAGCAGTAAATGTGAAATATCTTTTAAAATATCACTCACTCACGGTCGAACACTGTAACCATTTTTCGCATGGGGCGAAAAACCATTCGACAGGAGGGGAAAAACTGAAATGCTTGCGTGCCTCTACCACTCGTCAGGCGAGGACGAAAGTGTTCATCAAAAGTCCCTGCTAGCCGCTGCTCTGTTTTACTTGAGGTGTCAATGTACGGCACAAAAGCATGACGACGGCGGCCTTACAAGAAGAAGCAGTAACCGCCAGGTTTGACCTTTGATTTGGGGTGTTTCGACGACGAGTTTTGGGCTCCTTCAGATGTGCGCCTTGCGGCAGTGATAGTCCTCATGCGCAGGAAGTTGTTGTTTAGTGCGGAAGTTTGGAGGGCAGAGCACGGCGGTTCCCTCAACCGGAAACAACACAACAATCGGATTAAACACGCTCTTTGTCTGTTTCTTTTTTTTTTGTAGCACCCTTGTCGCTAAGCCAACCCTCCGCTTTTCTCAAACAGCCAGTTTGCCGTCATTCTTTTCCCCTTCTTGATTAACCAAAAAAAAAAACGAAGATCGCAAGAGAAATAAAGGGTAACGACGCCTTGACAAAGCTACTCACTCTGACCACAATACCGCTCGGAGCGACTCGGCGCTCTCTAGCCGGCCATTCGTCTTCATCGCACCGTGAAATGAGCTTCTACGGACGCCAAAAAATCTGTCGTCAAGATCTGTGGCGCACACCACCACCACCAGCGAGATCTCTATCGGTGCTTCGGTAGTAAATGACTCAATCAACACCATCGCCGCTCGGAGCCGTCAGGAGCTGCGCGCGAGTGGCCGAAAAGCCATCGCCAAAAAGTAGAGACAAGAGGGCCCTTGTCCGACTGTGTCGAGGATTTATGTGCGCAGTAACCGGACCCATCAAACACGTAAGCACACACACACACACACACACACACACACACACACACACACACACACACACACACACACACACACACACATACCGCGTACCGAGGTGCATGCGCTCGATTTTGGAGCGAAGAGAAATGGGATCGAATCACCTTTTCCAGCGCGACCTGATGCTGGAAACACACAAAAAAATGTGTGCAAAAATTCAAACCGGTTACAGGGCGATCGTACGCGCGCAAAAACCTCTGCAACATTGGCCAGCATACACTCACACACACACAAACAGCAACATGGTACACATACCATACCTCCCGTCGTTTCGATGCAGTGACATTTGATAGTGCAGCCCTCCACCTTTCGACATGTGACCAGCGACCAGATACGGCGACGGTCAAAGTCGTTACCTGTTTGGGGGACCCCATCCGCCCAACCCCACCACACCTTATAAGTGCCAAAAACAAAATCAAAACAAAAGCAACGGCCGCCATGCCGTCAGGTCCGTCACCCCATCATAAACGCGCATTTAAGACATTACGGTACGGTTGTTTGCTGATGTGCTCCTTCGACGCCGCCTAATGAGCTGTAAGATACATAATGCTGCTTAATAAGTAGTTGAAGCAGACTACCGGATGATTCGGGCGATCTTTTCACGATCGCAACGAAAATTGCACTCATTGCGCCAGAGCGAGCTGGTGTGCAAAGCCGGCCAGCAAAGCCAGGGACATTCGATGGACCGACTGCGGCAGTCGAACAATGTGCAAGCGGGTCCGGGTCACACGCAGCTCCCTGCTTTGCCTGGAAAGAACTCCACCGCGAACTCCTCCTCCCATGATTGGTAGGCTATTCTGAGCGGGCGCATGATTAACGATGAACGTTGGCGGTCGCAATCAATCAAATACCTTCAAAAGCCTTACACAGCCAGCTAGCAAACGTTCTTCCTTCGCGAAACCTGTTCTAGCAAATGCACACCGCACCGCACTGTCCTGCTGGCGACACATTCTGCAACATTCCGCAAATTCGTACCTACGCCCAGCCACACACACACAGCCAGAAGCTGAAGCGAACGGGTTTGCTAGACCCCTGTGCGGGCGCGCGCGATTCGCGCCAAAGCTTCTAATGACAGTTTTAACATGCCGCACCGGGAATGTGTTTTAGAGGGGATGAAAACAATAATAACAAGCCAAAGATGAGCTTCCATAGGCGGGTTTGGTGCTGACCGGACCCGTGTTGGCATGTTGGTAGCTGGGGCCAAACGGCATTTCTTAGCGATGTTAAGACTCTAGATGTTTTATGTAGGCAATATCGTTAAAAATTTAAATTTACAAGGCATATTTAGTGTTGTGAGGTTTTCAATGATCACATTTACAACACAAAATGTAAGATCTTTCTCCGAGCCTTTTGAATCTTCTGGGAAAGTATTTTGCACATTTATAGACATATATTTCCCAATAGAATACTTCTTCAGCTCTCCTTTCAGCAAACCTTCAGTAATTGCTAATAATTTTACATTTCAAAAAACAGCTCAACACAAATCTAATGCAATCTCACAGCCCAAGAATGTAAATCAAATGTTCAACTTGCTCATTTCGTTCTGTTTCCTCTGAAAAATAATCAATAACAAAGCAAAAACGTCTCTTACGTGGTCATTCAGTAACCTACCCTACCCACACTCCTGCGTTCCCTCCGTGCGCTCAGTAAGGTCAACTAATCGTCCTCTCGTGCAGGAAGAAAACATTGCCCCGCCGCCAAAGCCCCACCGTTCGCAGGCGGCGAGGAAAAGCGTGGAATTGCGTGCAAACTTTTATTTAGCATATACGGGCAACGCTTAATCTTTGACTACACACATTCAACCGATAGTAGGGAGTGCTGACTGCAGCTTCCTTTGGCATGATGGCGGCGATAGAGGAAAGGAAGGAAAGGGAGAGTGGGTTGGGGGAAATAGAGAGAAGCCAGCCGGCAGGAAAAGATATAACAAGTAATAATTGCACAAGTGGCAAAGTTAAGAGCAATTTGGCGATAACCGTTCCAACAACGGCAGCCACCGCCACCCGGCACACGAGCTCGAAAAGTATTTTCTTTTTCCGAATACATACCAATCGTCCAAGGAAGCGACACGACATTTTTCCCCGGGTACCCTGTGTGCGTGTATATGAGGTGTGTTCCACGCAGTTGTACAAATAGGAGCAAATGAAAAGTTTGTCCCTTTGCGTTTTATCGCGCACAGGACCCCTGAAGAACGTCTGCCTTGCACACCAGACATTCCGTACCTAGAAAAACAAGATCCAACTACAGCCGGAACCTTATTGTTTACCAAAGTCCACTACAAAATATCGCTTTTACGTGTTTTTGCTATCACCGATCCGTTCAAACCGAACCGGGGCGAAGAAGCATACGCATACGCCAGTGACCGTTTGCCATTATTTGTAGTACCAGGGCACCGAAACACCTTCGTCGCCAAACCAATGCGTCCGACAGCATGGCGGTACATCATCGGCCCCATAACGAGGTGTGTCTGAATTCTGATCAATTTCGTCTCACTCCGGACCTGGGCGCACTTAAACGGTTCTGCATGCAGGCGAAAGGATACGCGTCTTGCTAAAGAATGTACCAATGGGGGATGATGCATAAGAAACAAGCATTGTCCAAGCGTGCAAACAAGTAAAACAAACGAACACAGTGCAAGACAAAGAGAGGGAAAAGAGGGAAAAAGAGAGAGAGGGACGGGCTCCATCGCCACCGTTCGAAAAGAAGTAGATAATTAAATAATATAATTATGGTAATACGATGCGAAAAAAGAATCGGACGAGCTGGAGCAAGCAGCAGTGGTGTGAGAGGGAGTACAAAAGAAGCAGAAAAAAGCAGAGCCCCCAACAACGAAACGAAGGGTGATGGGTGAAACACATACGAAGTGAGACGTAAACGCTAAACACAAGGTACACCAGGCCACCAGGGTAATCGTCGAGGTAACGTGTGGTGGAAGTACGCACAAAAAGAGTGTGTGGCGTCCATTCCAAGGCATTCGTAACCTCCTCTCTGGAGCCTAGCGCAGTGCTCCACCGAACTCCCGACACTGTCCTCGCGACGGGAACTACAATCTAACGAAGTGGCAGGTGAGCGAAAATGTTTGCAGAGATCCCGGAAGGTAGGCTTAGCGAGGCAACGTAGACCAAACAGCATTAAAACCGGTCCCCTCCCGGGATTGCACGGATTTCCGACCGTTGTCTGAGTGCAGCCGTTCCTCGTGCGTACCGTGCTGGGATGCTCCAATTTGAGGCAGTGCCTAAGCGCACCAATAAAATGTAGCACAGGCCCAATCCGTGGGAACTGGAGGATCTCTGGTGCGCAATCTGAGCATTAAAGATGCGCTCACTTTGGAGATGATCCACTTTGCGTGATGTTGGAGCAAATCATAGTCTTGCAAGTGTTTTCGGTGCATGATTCGAACCATTCGAAGAAACTCTATGCGAGCCTCAGTTTTTATCCCAATGGTAAATATGTATGAAAAAGTGTGTTAAATCCTCAACAGACTGGAGTAGTTGTAAAAAAAAGAAGAAATGAAGACGCATGATCGTACTTACCTCCCATATGCTGCGGCTCGGGCACGTGGTGCGGTACGCCCGGCGACCGTCGGTGTATCGTCAGTGGCACGCTGGAGGTCCCCGGTGCGGACGCCATCGATCCGGTGGAGGAGTCGCAATCGAACGATCTCGGCTGAGAATTATGAATCATATTATGCTTCAGGTCTTTCAGCTCTGATAGCTTTGGTATGTGAATGTTAGCTACCGGCTCGGGAGGTACCTCGCCCTCGTTCAGTGCCCGCTGCTCGTCCTGGGTCTGGGCGCGCCGCAGCGCCGTCTGCAGGGCCATCACGCGCTGCCGCTCGGCCGTCAGGCAGCACTTCTCGCACTGGCAGGCGCGATACTTGCAGTACCGCTTGTGGCCCTTCAGCCCGATCTTCAGCCCGTGGTTGCGGCAACGGGCGCAGTTCGGCGGCGTCCGCGGGTTCAGCGAGTTGTTGCACGAGCTGGCCGCACCGTTGCCGTCCGTGCGCGAATCGTACCCGGAGTCGGACATTGCTTCCGTCCAGCGGTCCTGTGACACCATTCAAGATGCACCACACGCCCGTGTGGTTCCGCGTATGCCTTCCAAACAAGCTCTACGTCTACGTCAACCCTGCGACACCCCTCCTCAACTTGCGCTTCTCCTGCTAGCCTTACTTTCTTCTCGTTCACAGCACCTCTCTGACTACGCCTTGCCTATATATCAATCAAACTGTTGCGTTCGAGAGCCAATTCCGACTCTTAATGCTGGGTTATCTATGCCGCCGAATGCACCTGGATGTATCGGTTGGCCTCTCGATATAGGAGGAAAAAACACGACACCGCTGCGATTACACGATTCGATCGCTTCGGCTTACGGTACGTTATGTTATTACTGTTTCGCGCGGCGTATTTCACGGTCCCAAGTAGCTTGTGTGTCTCTACCTCTCGACTAATGCTTTCCCTGCTGCACCCCACACAAGCGCAACAACAAACTGGCCAAACTCTCACACCCTACCGCCTCGTCAGCGAGCTTCCTTTTAGCACCTTCGAAGAGGACACACCGTTGTCATTCCCACCAAGCACCGACCACACAATGTACAGATTGGACGAACCGACAGTTGTGGACGTATTGTGACTCCGACTCTCAACATCTGGAAGCTTGGTCAAACGTTACACTTGCCGGCGCTACATCGAGCTCGCGCAAATCGTTGGCCGTGGTGCGTTGCGGCATTGTCCCTCCGGGTTTTTTTTAAAAGGTGGTACGAGCACGAGCAAAAGTAAGCTCCTCGCTACTGTGTTTCTTTACTATGTAATCGCAAAAAAGCAGATTTGTCGGGACATGGAGTTTATCTTAAAATATTTAAAGATTTCTGTGTTGTTTTTGCTGCGAAAATACAATGTGTTTTCCACTCGGGTACGATCGTTCTCGGGCTGTCGGTATTGGTTGGTCGAGGAAGCGATGGTGCTAGGGTTTGGTAGATCTGCAATCAAACGTACCGGAAGAACCATTTAGAATTTGTATAGCCTTTATTGTTGTCATACTAAACACAATTCATAAAGATGATGTAGGCGTTCCAACGTAATATTACTATACACATTACAATAAATCTAAACACCCAATGACCAGATGACAGTAAAATAATAAACATGATAATTAATATAAGTGCGAGCATTGAAGTCTGGCAATTCATCATAAAAAAATTTTTTTTTAATAGCAATATGGTCGTTCCTTGTAATAAAAAACCAATGAAATTTGATATGGACATAGCTGTTTTATAATTTAAGGTCACACTAGATCTTCGCTCACCATAAAACATTTTAAACAAGCCTTGCTATATGAAAGCTACTAAAATCACATCTTCACAAATATTTTATTTGTTTCGATCAAGTGTCATTAGAATTCGATCGAAGGGATCATATACATCATTTAATATAATTTAATACTATGACAAAAAAATGTGAAGAAAACAAAATACACAGGCCATGTTTCTTGCATTTTTTATGGTGTTAAAATTCAGAATTACATAATTTTGTATTGTTCGCAAAAGTTTATATGTATCTAACAAATGTTAAAAAGCATATTTTTGTTGATATATCTTTGAAATATATATAACTGCAATGACAAAGAACCGCAATTGCTTGTTGCTGCAGCCAATCACCTGCACAGGGGTATTTTTTAAGATCTCATATTTTAATTGAAGTAATTGACTATTTTGGCTGATTATGATCTTGTCCATTTAACATCTTATTTAAGACATGATATACATTATTTTCATTTCCTGTAATATTTCAATACATTGGAATATTTAAAATTAGCATTTTTTCACTTCTGCTATGATGACCAAAGCATAGCACCATTGAAAATAATGAAAATTGTGTTATTGAATATTTCAGTTTATGTATGCTGGATAAAGCTTATTTGACATTCCAAAAGCATTGAAACCAAATTAACAGAATGGTTATGGAAAACAAAACGGCAAAAAGACATTCCCATAAAATTTATAACACATTTATATATTTAGACAATAATAAAATTATCAATACATTTAACTAGTGTAGCAGCAACACACAAAATGCATAAAATTCAATCATTGTGGAATATTTTTTTCCTTGAAAACAATCTAATCAAATTCTATTGCAATCAATGAAAGCAATGTGTATTACAATCCTAGACAAACGTTGGAGTTAGTCAACGTCTTGTAAAAAATTGTATCTTGATAGTCAACGTTACGAAAAGCAAAAAAAAAAAAGGTACAAAATTTCATGCCTGGAAAAAATAAATATTTTAGTTTTCGTCATTTCAGTTATCTGCTGCACATTTAGTTTATTGTTTTATAAAATTTGTTGCAACATTTTACATTAAAAAAAACTAGCAATCAGTAAATGACTAATGATTTCCCTGGAAAATATACAAATTTTACAGCGACACGGCCTGACTGTCCTTAGGAGGATTACAAAAAAGTTTGCGTATCTACTTACCAAATATATATTTTTGAAGCACTCCTTTTCATAAATTTCTTAAATCTGCTATCTTTACATTAATTGGACAACCATCACTGCACAATCACATAAAACACACACGATCACACTAATTTTGTTACTGAATGAGCGGGTATCTCATATCTTCTTGCTCGCCAGGCAAGTACTACACGCACACGCACAATCTTAATCTCATTCCCAGCACACTGTTAACGACAACAAAAATACACCATCACAATCACTGATAATTTTTTTTCTTCACAATTGATTTTCCAGTTTCAACAAACCCCTTCAACACACACACGAGATAGATAAAAATTGCATTCCGTCCACGCGGGTTTCACTGCAACGGGCGCAGGGCCAGAGGATTGTGACTCGCTCCAATCCGCACATCACACATCACAACGCAACGCGGAGTGTTTATTTTCTACCCATTTAATTCTACACTTTTCGCGCCTCTATATGCGGTCAGTCGAATATCTGTGCCGTGTCTTCACCGCCCTTCACTTATCGCAATTTCCCCAAGCGGTGGTGAATATTTACTTTTCTATCGGCCGCATGCGTGTATGTGTGTTTGTTGGGGATGCAGGCGTTTTTTCACGCTTTTTGACTTGGAACTGTGTCGCGTACCGCCTGCGAGTTGTGCGTTTGGAGGCTGCCGCCGAAAGCGTTATCAGCTGGCGTAAACTACACGTGTGCGCGTTGGCCGCACTCTTCCTCACACTATCAAAACTGGCAGTTTTTTTTTTTGCAGTCCGATACTGACTGGGCCGCTGCTACCGATTGGGCGGCTGTATTTTGTCAAGCGCCGTCAACGAGTTTTATTGGGAGCTGATTTAACCACACGCGCACGGCAATCTCTATTTACGCACGGCCGTTCAGGATTATTGGGCGGCCCCTTTCTCAGCCAAGCCGTCACCGCTAAGGCTATCTTCTCACACACGGCACAGCTCACCGATCCGAACGTAAAGTTTCCGGGTTTTAGCAGAGAAATCCTGTCCAACACACTAAAGTTCTCGTTCGCTTCAACTAGCGCGTTTACAAACGTTTTCTTTTCCGTTGCGTTCGCCGTGGCTGTTTGCTTCTCCGACACGCGCGTTACTGACACTGGGACATTGGACGCAATTTCCTTAGTAGGCGATCGTCGACATAGCAACGATGTACACTTTTACCGGCGGCCCACTGCACTGCCGCACGTACCACACGCACTGCCCGAACGGATGCTCGAATGTCGACTGCACGCTTCTGCTGCGCTTCACACACAGAGAAAGAGCGAGCGCGGTTTGGGTGCCTTTCGAAGTCGACGGCGGACAGCACAGGAGTGTTGTATGTGTTCCCGACGCTCGTCCGTGGCCAGCTACGGTCGTCTCGGTTGTAGCGCGCGATGCGATGCGATGGGAACGATGCTGCGGAACAAACTGCAGTTCGCCAAGTGCATCGCCGACACGCAATGCAACAGAGTTGAGGCGAAGTCAATCGTCCGTCTCGCTCGCGCGCCACCGTTCGCCGTCCGTCTCGCTCGCGCGCCCGTACACACATACACTCGCAACGCGTCGCGTCGGCCCCATACCCGCAACGGGGAACGCTGTCCGCGCGGGTCGGCTGCCGCTCGTCTCCGTCGTAGGGCGGGCAGGGTGAGCAGTGGCGGCTGTTTGCTAACGCTGCGATGGTATGTGTGAACGAACTGCTGCCCTTTTGATCGAGCTTTGGCAAACATTTTCGCACAAACCCAATGTGCCCCCCTCATTGCATTGGCAGCGAACCCTGCATCTTCTCGGCTGCTTTTACACACACTCTCTCACACACACACACACAAGCATGCGCGCACTGTACGCGATGGAGACGACCGAGCACGTGTATGCATGTACGATCGTGCTCCCCACTAACGCACACACACACTGACACATTTTGCACCCCCAATTTGTCGTCTCTTTCCCACTCTCGCTTACTCGCACTCACACCAGGACACGTATTGTACACACACACTGTTGCACTTAGCACGGATAGAGTGTGTACTTTTCTCTTTTCTTTTTGCAAAGGGCAGTCAATGTGGGATGGGGTCGCCCCGATGGTGATACGAGGCGTTTACAATCATTCAGACAAGGGTTGAACTATCAATGTGTGTGTCCGGGGGCGTGTGTGTGTGTGTTATGTGCCTCGGTGAACATTAGTAGAAATAAACGGTGAGACAAGTGGACCGCTCAAGGATCAAATTTCGCACGATTCGAAGGATCTCAGGAAGGAATGGAAAAATGGTGTTAAAACTGGTGTTAGTACAATAGAATACAATACAATAAACGGATCCTGAGCGAAGTGTTAACCTATATTTAACAAGCAATGAAATGAAATGTACGAACATGATAGGAAGTTATGTAAAGGAATAAAACAGAGTGTAATTGCGTACTTTGTACAATCGAAATGATTTTAAATTTTTCGGTTTGCGAGTACCGTACATAGATTTTAATGCCACATTTTTACCCTTTTGTATAGTCCAGAATTGAACTGCTATGCAACAAGTTAACGGCTGTTACAAACTGTTGCCACATATTCAAATAATGAATGAGCAAAACATAATTCTTCAAAATAAGATAAAAAAATCTCTCCAAAGAATATTTGCAGGAAAATAATAAATAATGCTATTATGTTAAATCAATTTATAATCAATAGTTATAATAGTTTGTATAAATATACAAAAGAGTAAGACTGTAAACAACAAAGTCAAAGCGAGCGAAATGACGATGAAAGAGGTTAACATGCTCGTAACAAAAAATAATTTCATTTTCGATTCTTTCCTTCGAACAATCATTGATTAAATCATTCGTTACAATCACTACACCGACAAATGTACAACTAGAAGAGATGCCAAACAGCCCTAGCAACAGTGAGAAATGCAATAAATTAAGCTGATGGAAATGACAGTCTGCTAGTGTTTTTTATCAGCTCTGATCGTCACACTACTCGTTCGATAAATAATCGACACTATCCAACATAATTGCATCTTTCTCTCCAGACTGATAACTTCATCGTAGGTATAACGAACATGATTTTTGCACACCACTCTGCAGTGCAATCGGCGCTGAGCTGCTCGAACCTTATCACTGCGACACACAGATAACATGAAGCGCAACAACACCAACAAAAAAACGCACGTGTCTCACGTTTGATAAATGTACCGACCGTCCGGCAACCCCCGCCCACACACGATCGCTCGCACACACCGATATTCACCAGCCCGCAGAACCCCACGCAATGCCACGCAAAATGCAACAATATTTGGCGGCAAGCCTCTGCCTCCCACACACACACACACTCTCCCCTCTCTCTCTCTCTCTGTTTCTCTCACACACAGATACACAATGCGCTCCACCGAGCGGCGCTCCGTGCGCGCAAAACCCTTTGGGGTGGAACTTTCCGAAAAACATATGTTTTGTTGTTTTGATTTTCGTACACCGACGGCGCCACCACAACAACACCGAACAGCGCCCTAACAAGCCGTCAAAACGAAAACGCGAAAACGAACCGACACTGCCCAGCGAGCCGCCGCCGCCGCCGCCTGCTAGCAAACACTTCGTCGCGTTATGCTTTTTTTATGCTCACACATAGACGCACACACACACCAGTGACAAACACGCATACAAACACGCTGGGCGCAAAAGATGAAGGCAAAAAAGACGGCCAAACGCAAACGCTACCATGACAACACGCGGCTCTCCGAACCGAAGGCAGCGAAAAACGGGGAAATGGTAGCATTAGAGCAGTTGGATGGGCTGTAGGCGAAGTTTGCGGAAGGGGGAGGGGCGGGGGGGTGATTGAGGTGGGTTGGAGCAATGGGGGGGAGAAAGAAATACCAGTGCGTGTGAGAGAGAGAGGATGGATGTGCATCGACGCAAAAAGGGGTAACGATGCAAAAAGGGAGGAAGGGGGGAGGGAGAGGGCGTGCGAAGGGAGAGGCACAGTGCGGTGCTGTCGGTGGGAAGCAAAACAGGTAATGAAAACGGAGCAACATTGTTGCATTAATTATAAGGAGCGGGTTCGTTGTGTGCGTGAAGGTGGCGCGCGACGCATACACACCATCGAAGAGCCGTCTGCGCCCCATGGAGCTGATTCGCCCGAGTGGATGTGTGTGTGTGAGAGAGAGAGAGTGTGAGAGAAGTTGATCGTAGGAGAGGAGGGGAAAGGTGTGTGCGGTTTCGATGCACACTTTTTATTATTGAACGACCGAAGCGAAAACGTCTTGGATGCACACACCGCGCGCTGCAGCGGATGCAACGACGCCAATGGAGCACTCCCCCTTCCTCCCCCTTCCTACTCTCATCCACCCCCCCCCCTCGCTACGACAGTCTCATTACCATTACACCGCTCTTCCCCTTCACACGTGTGTGTCCTCGGCATTTGACGGCTCGAGTGGCTCGACCCGTCTCGACTCCACAAAAAAGGGAACAGAACGAACGGCAGGTGTGTGTGTGTGTGTGTTTGTGTGTATTGGGAAGTGCAAAACCGGCAGTACATTCAAATACAATTGCATCGTTGAATAATCAAATTCGCACTGTAAAATTGAATGTTTTTTTTTGCGCACATTACGTTCGTATTCTTTCACTGCCCTTTACCACTCACGACGACACATCTCTGTGTGTGTGTGTGTCGATTGTTTGTTGTTGTTGTTGTAGCTGTTTTGTTTTGTTCCCGGCACTTCTTGGCACAGTCCGATTTCGCGCACTTTGTCAACTTTGGTATACGCACTTGTAGAACCTTTGCTTAAAACACCCGCACAACGCTTTTGTTTTCACTGCACCTTTGCACACATTGTGCATTCTTGAGGACCTTTTTTGCGCTACCTTTACCGTCGTCTCACCGTTAAAGCACAAGATCCGTGCTGCTGTTGTGCGCTTCGTTACACCCGCCCCAGTAGTAAACGGCAACTGCCAACGAGCGATGGTCAAATGTTGCCTCCTCGATTAAAGACCAGATTGCGATTGCGAAGCGGCGAGTACGCGGAACTGCACTGATAAATGTGCATTTACGCAAACACACTCACACACACACACACATACATTTCGCACAAACACACGCGCACGGCCCTTTTCAGCTCGCACACATCGATGAGCACGCTGCCCCACCGGAGCGGACGGTTCGGTAGGCTGGGGCAGTAGGGCTGGGAAAGGAAAGTTGTTGTAGGTCAGCACACACATCGCAACGGTCTGGTCCGGCGGAGTGTGCAACAAGTTTTTGATTTTTCCACCCTTCCCTGCCCACCCCTCTAACGCTCTATCCCCACAACCACACACACACACACAGGCGCGTTAGATTCTCACCCTGCCCAATACGGGAGAGTAGAGAATTTTTCAGCACGGCCGGTCAGACACAAAATCTCGGCTCGGCTAATCTTGGCATCCCTCGCGCATGGGTCGGAGCGAAGATAAGACGGCGTTTTGTTTTTTTTGTTTTTGTGTGCGAAACACGACGAACGTACCCTAACGCGAACGTTCGGAGAGGAGCGAAGCGCACGAGACACTGGTGCGGGGACGTCTTTACCGTACTAAGGGTTCGGTTTTGTTTAAAAAAAAAGACTGCGCCACAACACAACGTCCCTGCAATACATTCACAACATTGTTACTGAGACTGTGCTGTAGCTAGAGACTGTCGTACGGCTTGAGTTTCTTTTTCAAACACGTGCATGTTGTACAGTGCGCGATTGGGTGGTTATTTGCTCGGGATGCATGTTTGAGTGTTGTGCTTCCGGGAGCAGCCAGAAAGCGGTTTTCCAAAGGCCAAGAAAGGTTGTTTCCCAACGCAGCACAATATGGGCGATAGAGTGTTCGTCGCACGGTTCCATATGCTAGAGCGCAGCCTTACGCGCTCGCTTGTTGTGTATGCGTGAGGCAAGGGTCCCAAGTAACAATATGCGCGTCAAACCGATGGCATTAGGAAGCGATCTGTACGCTTTCGTTAGGATGGTTGGTTGTTATTTGCAAAAAAAAAACATTATTTAAAGCTGTTTTTATTTAATTTATTCAAAAGGAAGAGGTGTGAATATAAACCAAAAAGAAATTGAATATAATTTTAAAACTAAATTAAAATTATTGCAATACGAATTAATAACAAGAAAAATACTCCTACAAACAAGCTCTACTCACGTTTCATTCTTATTCTTATTATTATTATTATTATTATTATTATTATTATTATTATTATTATTATTATTATTATTATTATTATTATTATTATTTTTATTATTATTATTATTATTATTATTATTATTATTATTATTATTATTATTATTATTTTTATTATTATTATTATTATTATTATTATTATTATTATTATTATTATTATTATTATTATTTATTATTATTGTTATTATTATTTATTATTATTATTATTATTATTATTATTATTATTATTATTATTATTATTATTATTATTATTATTAATATTATTATTTATAACGGTCAAGGTCTGTCTGCACTAGAAGTGTTCCAAATGAACCAGAACCGTACGGATCAGTTCACGTGAAAAAAATAAATAAACCGGATCACAAGAGATGAACGCTAAGGTTCTTTTAATGCATCAACATACAAAAAATCATGAAAATGAGTGCAAACATTAAAGATCATTTTGAAATAACGAACAGAAAAACGTTTCAACACTCGCCAATTTAGAACAAAAAAAAACAAGAAATTGTCGATTTTAAACTGTTTGTGTGAATCGCTTTCTACGGTCAAATGATATATTGTCAATATTGGTACAGACATTTTTGGCATTTTATATTTTATCACTAATTCAAATTTAATCGGCCGTAGCTCTACTTATCTCAGTTAACTATAACAAAACTTCTAAATTTGACGAAAAATAAAAGATTTCCAATAATTTTATTAGAAACATTGCAAAAACTGATTGAAATTATAACGATATTTTGATTCACATTCCGGACAGTTTCGACTTTGGACGAAATTTCGACAATTATCTTGACTTTTACACACATACACTACATCTTTTTTTGCTTACTTGCTTATCCGGCGCTACAACCGCTTTGCGGTCTTGGCCTGCCTCCGAAGTGGAGTGTCCGAAACCGCTCACGGTCTCGCGCCTTCGTCTGCCAGTCCGTTATCCCGGCCTTAATGGCGGACGCCTCCACGCCATCTTGCCACCTCAATTTGGACCTACCACGCCTCCTCTGTCCTTGTGGACGGCCTAAAAAGACTTTACGGGCTGGGTCGTCCGTTTCCATGCGTATAACATGGCCAGCCCACCGGAGCCTGGCGAGCTTTACAGGGTTTCCCACGATTTATTGGTCAGTTCCCATGATTTATTGGTGCGTTCCCACGATTTTTTGGTCGTATCCTATAGATTTTTGGTTCGTTCCCATATTTTATTGGTATTTTCCAATTGGATATCAATACAATTGGACCAAAAAATTCTGGGAAACGACCAAAAAATCGTGGGAACGCACCAAAAAAATATGGGAACCCACCAAAAATTGATGGGAACCAACCAATAAATCGTGGGAAACCCTGTATACGCTGTACGACAGTGAGGTCGCCGTACATCTCGTATAGCTCGTCATTATAGCGGCTCCTCCATTGTCCTTCCACGCATACGGGGCCAAGTATCCTTCTGATCATCTTCCTCTCGAACGCGGCTAAGAGGGCTTCGTCAGATTTGGACAGTGTCCATGTCTCAGAGGCGTATGTGAGTATTGGTACTATATAGGTACTATATAGTCCCAGCTTCGTCCGTCGCGACAGGTTCTTTGAGGTGAACTGCTTTTTCAGGCTGTAGTATGACCGGTTGGCAGCCAGCATCCTTGCGTGCAACTCAGCTTCCATGCTATTGTCGTTGCTGACCTTTGATCCCAGATAGGTGAATTGTGGGACGACTTCAAAAGTGCGTTCACCTATCTGTACATCACGCCTACGTAGATTCTGATTATTTATTGGTAGGTCCGCTGATGTTGCCACCATCAGTTTGGTCTTTGCCTCGTTTATCTGCAATTCGAGGTTCTCTGCCGCCTGCTCGATCCCTTGGTAGGCTTCTGCTACATAGGAGAGCCGCAGACCAACGATGTCTATATCATCAGCGTATGCCAGGATCTGGGAACCAGGATTGACTTATAGAAGATGGTTCCCGTAGTCCCCACCCTCGAGTCGCGGATGGCCCTCTCTAGCGCCAAGTTGAATAGGAGACAGGCAAGCCCGTCACCCTGGCGCAGACCCTTGGTGGTAGCAAAAGGTCCTGAGAGTTTTCCATCCACTCCCACCTGGCATGTGACGTTGGTCATAGTCATTCTAACTAGCCTTATCAGTTTGGCCGGGATTCCAAAAGAGCTCATAGCGTCATACAGTTTTACCCTGGCTATGCTATCATATGCGGCTTTGAAGTCAATGAGGAGATGGTATGTGTCGTGTCTGTATTCAGGCATCTTCTCCAAGATCTGCCGCATGGCGAAGATCTGATCAGTGGTAGATTTTCCGTTTCGGAATCCTCTTTGATAGTTTCCTACTATCTCTTCGACGTGCGGGACAAGGCGATCCTGAAGGATCAGGGAGAATATTTTATAGGCAGTATTCAACACCGTAATACCCCTGTAGTTGTTGCAGTCCAACCTGTCTCCCTTCTTGTATATGGGGTAGATGATGCCGAGATTCCAATCACAAGGCATCGATTCGCTATCCCACACCTCAGTAACAATTTGATGAATCTCGTTTTCTAGTCGTGCACCTCCATTCTTGACCAGTTCGGCTGCAATTCCGTCGGTTCCGGGTGCCTTGTTATTTTTCAGCCGACGGATAGCCTTTCGTGTTTCTTCTATGCTAGGTGGCAGTAGCATGACATTATCTGCTAGTGGCACTTCTAGCTGTTCGCTAAATTGGTCATTGAGTAATTCATCAAAGTACTGAGCCCACCGCGAGAGGACCTCTGGCTGGTTACTGACCAGATCTCCATCCTTGTTGCGACAGCAGGTTACCTTAGGTACAACGTTGTTTCGGTGACCTGCTATCGCTTGGTAAAACTTTCGTGTCGGTCCGTACGCCTCTCTGGTTTGCTCGAGTTCCCGCATGTTTTGCTCTTCCAAAGCATGCTTCTTGGAGCGGTGAACTCGTTTCTCTTCGCGTCTAAGCCGTGAATATTCCTCTGCACATGCCCGCGTTCTATGCCGTTGCTGCATTGCTCGGTATGCAGTATTCTTACGTTCGGTCACTTGTCTGCATTCATCGTCGAACCAGCCAGATTTGGTGTTGCCACGACGTGGTGGGAGTATATTTCTTGCACAGTTTATTATTTTTGTTTTTAGAGCATTCCACCTCTCGCTCGTAGTTTCATATCTGTTTTCTGGTAGTAGAGACTCGTCTAAAGTGGCTTTGAATTCCTGTTGGACAGTAATGTCCCTTAGAGAGAACATTTTTTTTTATTTTAACTTATTTTAAGGACCGGACAACCAATTCTGTGGTCGGTGGCCTCCTGAAACGACAGGACAACGGTTTTATTGACAACGGATTTCGAGTGTGGTTTTTCTCTTGTACTCGTAGATGAATTCAACTGCAGTACTGATGTGCGAATAGACGATCTTCCCCTTACGGTCATTAAGGCGATTTGTCACATCTATATTCAAATGTCGTTGATTTATTACGATCACTGAATCTTTGTTCTTGTTAATATCACTGTCTAAATATATATGTATATGCAATTTGATCACAATTTGCTTAGGTTGTCCGCGAATTAAAAACAATATACAAAATTTTGCTTCTAATTCCGGACGGTATTAAATACGTATTTTAATGAAATTCCGAGCACAATATGATAAAACACTGTTGTTATCGCGTTGATAACTACTTCCACAATGGATTCCAATGTACTTCAATGCACGTGGACGCGATTATAAAGAAATATAAACAAAATAACACTGGCGTCGGCTTGGAGCAAAACTGCTAAGAATGCCTCTGGTGGTGAACTGACCGACAGAAAATATTTATTTACCGTGGCATCAGGCCAGGAATAAAATATGAAGAAATTAGTTTAAAATTTGTCAGCAACGGATTGCTCATTTTTCAAATAGTGATTCTAAAGGTATTGCGTCGAAAGAATGAAATCAATCAGCAAAAAAATTAAATGCCACCGGTATGCTTGGCTTGCAGACTCATTGATACAAAATATACGAAGACAATTGACGGGCAGTTTAAGAATGAACGATGCCACGAGACCGGTCACACTTTTATTATTTAATTAAATTGATCGATACTGCTTTATTTGATTGATCGAATAAAGCCGTAATTTGAATCAAGGAAGACGTTGCCAGACGCTTTCATTTCACACGCACCATGGCGGTTCATAATCCACATCATTCAGGTTCACCATTAGCGAGCCAATTTCACTGAAAATGTAAAAATGAATGTACGCATAAATGCACTCTGACAACATTTTAAAGCACAAATACCATTGTTGCTGACAGTAGTTTCATAGTGATACGAAAACTTCGGTAAAACATATGCATGATTTTGATTAATGACAGTACAACACCATAATTTGGCAAATATCTGAAAATTACTTGAATAGCTTCAATTTTAATATGAATCAGATCCTGCAGCTAATTTAACTATTCTTAAAATAGACATCGGTAGCACGGCTTTGAAACGAGAGACACCAACCATTTGTTTGATAACAAATCTGAAGAAGACAAAATAGCAGCTTGCCGGAAGGTCGGTCGGTCGTGGTAGAGCCAAATCGGGAGGCAGCGTATGTCAACTAGTGATGGGTAAAGTTAGCAAAAATCCAGAGCCGACTTCGATCCTTATCCGAAAATTTCAGAACCGACTCCGAACGGCTAGGCTTCGGTCCACGGCTCCATCCTGAGCCGCTTGGAATCGTCTGGAGTCATGTGGAGTCGGCCGGAGTCGGTCCGGAATTGGAGTTGTCCGGAGTGGTCCGGAGTCGGTCTGGTGGAGACGTGCGTTGCGATGTGTTTGCAATCAGGCATTTTATCTCCGACATCAACTCTTGCTGACTCCAGTCGACTCAAACCGTTATTTTTAAAAAGAATGGCCTGTTTAAGAAGTGCTCGCGCAAACAGTGGCGGATTAACACGAGTGTAGGCCCGAAGCAGCCACACAAATGTAGGTGTTGAGCGAGAAATTGTAAAAGGAATTCTAAACTAGAGAGCAGCAAATTTACTTGTAACCGGGGGGGTTTGGTTCCTTTATTCGGGGCCTCTTGAGATTGCGTAGTGCTTAATGCGCCCCTGCGCGCAATGCGAAAATGGTAAAAAACACCATGAAATGAAATGTCTGACTACAAACACATTGTGTACTATTTTTTATCTCAAATTTAATAACCTCGCAATTTAAAAAAGAGAGCCGGTCTCGGGGTACAGTCGTTAACTCGAACGACTTAACAACATGCCCGTCAAGGGTTCAAGCCCCGAATAGAACGTGCCCCCGTACATAGAACTGACTATCCTGATATGGTAATAATATGCAAGTCACTGAAAGCCAACCCCACAAGTGGTACAGACAGGCCTTGACCGACAACGGATATTGTGCCAAAGAAGAAGAATAAAAAAATAAATGAAAAAATCATTGCATTCTACTGGCCCGCGGATGTCGATAATATAAAAAAATTGGCCGTTTACCTAAAAAGTTTTGCCGACCATTATCATCATAATCGTCTTCATCATCGTCAACGTCATCATCATCATCATCATCATCATCATCATCATCATCATCATCATCGAACATCATCATCGAACATCATCATCATAATTTTCATTGATAAGCTCGTTTGTGATTCTTATTTTCTTCTGACCGTTTCATAGGTATTATAATTCCAACCGAATCTACTAGATTGAAACTTCCGTTCCTAGTTCTAAAGCTTTCGAACGTGGACTAGAACGAACCTAATACGTGCGCTCGTGTACGTGCATCATGAAATGTGATAGAAACGACAATCCTGCATATTGCAAATATTATATTATATGAAAGAAATTTATAATTTGTGTGTCGCAAAATGCCTTTGCTGGAAACAGTGTTTGTATTTATTTTTTCATCTTGTCGATTTTTCACAAATGTGTTCCTAATTGACTCAATTTAAAAAGCACTGCGTAAAACCGATTTCATTTATCGAAATATGCAATGTGCAAAATCAACCAACTGTACAATCGATATTGCATACACTTCAGGCGTAAGCAAGTCGACATTTGAGAACGAGATTGGGCTGTACTAAAATTGCAGATTGCATACGTTTTTCGTACACTGCAATAACAAAAGCTTTACCTACTGTAAAACAGGTGGCGTCGATGTCATATTTTTTAATTATTATAGGCTTTACGTTTCACATATAGGTGGTGCTACCGCTGTCCCAGCAAACTGATAAGCTTATCGGTTCGTCATATAGAGGACGCTCATGTTTTCGTTCAAATTTATTATGCTATTTTTTTTTGAAGGAAATTGATGGTTGTGATATGAGGAGGGCGGCAATGTTTCTTTGTGGCGGCTTCTCTTCATATCTTAGCTCAGATTTGAACCCACATAATTTAGTACAGGATACGTTTTTTTGTGTTGCGTTACATTCCAGGGCATGCACGTAATATAGTTGGAGGTGGATAGCAATAAAAGGAGCACAAATGTTTACCAGCAAAACCGTGTTTTTGTTCATCGATAGGTTCGTTCTTGTTCACGAAATCGCAATGGAATAACGCGCTAAAGCGTTCATATGGAAGCATGTTACGTAAGTATATCATACAATTGTACAATATGTTTCTGGTACAAGATGATGTGTGCATTACGTAGTTGGTACATTTTTTTTCGTAATGTGTTATATTGTATAATTCCTTTTTATGATCTTCTTCTTCTATTTGGCGTAACGTCCTACGCGGACATGCCGGCCTGTATAGACTTTCGAGGCTTTCCTTTTCATGATACTGAAATGAAAATTCAGCAGAAAAAACAACAAATAAGAGCGATATTTTAGGTAAGGTGACTGTATGACTTATTTCTTATTTCGATTGTGATGAAAGCGATCCTAGCAAAACAAGCGCCACTGGTAAACAGGTACTTTCTTTTGTTTGAAGCTAGTTTAAATTTTTTTATTTATTCAGTCAAAAAAGGTCGCTCTAAATTTGGTTTCGAGTAATAAAAAACTACCGATGGTCAAAAACACAAGAACTGAGATCCTCATGGTATCACGCCAATGACAGGTCGTGCGAGATAATCGCAGTCCGTGAATGAACTCTTGCACGTTTGGGTTGACGGTTGAATGAGCCGATGTACAAACATCTTCATTGACGATCCTTTTCCGTCCTTTATATTCTTTATCAATTTGAATTGTTTTGTTATGTATATGTTATGATTTTATGTTTTGTTGAGTTAGAACGGGCCGGCCGCAATGCTAATTATTACATTCGAGGTGAACATACAGTTGTTCAATTTATGCGACAATGATTGGCCTTTTTGCGACGATTATGTTGTCATTATTTTTGTTAATTTATTTAATAAATTCACTCAATTCAAAATGCTTCGCGTTATTGGCGCCAGAGCCTGAGTAGATGCATAAACCAATCAGAGAATGCTCTTAAACAAAAACAAAAAAGACGCCAAGGTACGCACAAGTCAAGTGGTACGTAATACGGATTCGGTGGTTAATTAACCACCGCCGTGGTACCGGGCTGACGGTAAAGGTCACCAACGGAGTTTATCAAAAGGGTCATGCAGATCATGGGATCGCGGTCGCCAAATGAAGTCCGAGGTGCACGTACAACTGAACCTACGAGAGCAGCACAATACAGTTGACACTTCCGTTACGAAGCCCGAAGATGAATGCCAACCTGGCATGCCGAATACGGTCTGCGAGCGGTGGAAGCCCCAGCAGCAGACGCCTAGTCTAACAGTCGAACCATCGGTGCCAATCACGAAGGGCAGCTAGAACACGAGCGTTCGAGGTCTCGAGGGACCCGAGAAATGGAACGCACTGTCCGCTCACAAAAGAATTTGCTTCCCAGTCCTTCTCTGGTTTAGAATTCCTCGAACAATTTCTCGCTCGACTCATCAGAAAGGTCTACATTCCTGTAACCGCTTAGGGCCTTCACACGTGTTAATTCCCCTACTGCATAAAGGCAAGATAATACAGAAAGAAATGCTTAAAATATTAGATTAAAATAGGATATCAAATGGGGCCGGTCTCGTACGTAGGACTGACTATCTTGCTATGGTAATAAATAAGTCACTTAAAGCTAAGTCCATAATTTTGCACAGGCAGGCCTTGGCCGACAATGGTTGTTGTGCCAAAGAAGAAGAAGAAGATAGTTCCATTTATACGACTGCAGATCTTGTCTACAAGTTGGTGTTTGTATATTTGTATATTTTTTAATGAATCGACGTATCTCGTAAGCCGACTCGATGTATACCCGTTTCATAGATTTACATAGTCTCACACTTACACACAACTATTACAAAGACGCTAAACATTCAGACGCGATGCACGAAGAAAATTAATACGGGACGAAAACACCTATGTCATTAACACTTACAAATTCAGACCTACAAATTATGATAATCGTTTTCTTTAAGCTCTAATCGATGCTCAGAAAGATAACGATCGAATGGTATTATAATTTGAAGTCTAGCTTAAAAACTGACCAAAACATTGATAACGGAAAAAATTGAGTGCACCATCAACTTATGGAACATCTGTATTTCTAATACACAGATTACTATTATCACAATAATCTAGTTCACAGTACATTGGATGAGCAGGAAGCTTTACTAGAAAACTTTCAGGAACAACATTGATATATAATAAAGATATAAGAAAATCTATTCTCCTGATATGTTTGTTCATGTTCCCCAGTTACTATTTCACTGTTTGGTCGGTTGCATAGACCTCTCGGCCAAGCTTCTGCAGGAATGTAGCCACATGTTCCTCGGTCTTCATTTTCAGCTTCCTTTGGAACCCCAAGTCATTCAGGGTCGTCTGTTAATCGGAACCGGGCTTTCTTTCGATGCTCTGATTGTTGTCTAATAGTGCCAAGTTGTAGTAGATGCCGGAACAGGCTTATAAGACGCTCAGAAACTGCCGCACGATGTCTGTTTTAAACGCTTAGGGGTGCCGTTGTTTGATCGCGCAAGCTCCTGATCGAAGTTGTTTTACTGTTTTGGAAAACACAGTTAGAGTTCGAGTGATAGAAGTATCAAATTTTATCTACTGACTCATGGGATACTATTATACATAAAGCAATCAACGTTTCGTTAGTGCAGGTTAAGATAAACCCATTAAAAATCGCCAATTTGAGTACATTTTTCAATACAAACATTAGTCGTCAGCTTGCATGACTTAACAAACCACATACTGATAAGCTTTGACTTAAAAATAATAAAAGTCGTTATTTCGCAAATGTTGTTCGCAAATGTGACCGATTAACATAACAAAACATAACAACATTTTAAAAGAATGGTAATAGGGATAACAATATTTTCGAATCCCTTTAGCAAATTTAGGACAAAATTCTAGAGATCAGGACACAAAAAGAAAACTCATAAATGCATCTCCTCGGATGGATATGAAGGAAAATAAAATAAAGGAAATTCCACCATTGTTTAACTGAATTCACGAGAAAAATAATGCTTAGCGTATGTATGTTAGTATACGTTAATGTATGTATGTATGTATATTTTTTGCAAGGAGAGAAATCTTTGTAAGACATAAGGGCATATTCTAACCCAGTAAACAACTCTCCTTGGCCCTTTCGCACACTCCCACGGGATCCCCTCACGGTATTACTTCGCAGGAGGGGCAGTGCTGCGGCACTCACTCTACGGCAACTGGATCAGATTTGTTGAGCTTACCTCTATTCCACCAATCTTAACTACTCCATTCTGGCGTTTAACTGCTGGCGCTCTGAGATGAATCTCGGGCAACGAAACATAACCTGCTCCGCTGTCTCTTCAACGTGACTACACGATGGACATCTAGGAGAAGAAGCGTGCCGAAATTTGTAGCAGATAACTCTTAAAACATCCGTGGCCGGAAAGGATCTGCGTGACGTAAAAGTCAATATCTCCATGCTTTCTGGTCATCCATTGTGCCATGTCACGAATAAGGAAGAATGTCCACCTTCCTTTCGCAGTGCTGTTTACGGAGTCCTCTTCGGGTGTGAGGCATTATATTGTATTATAATAAGTAAATAATTAACAAATTGAATTAATAAATAAATAAATAAAAATAAATAAATAAACAAATAAAGTATGAAATGTTCATGAAAAATATAATAAAAATAAAAATAAATAAATAAACATATAAAACAACATAAATTAATAAATTAATAAATTAATAAATTAATAAATTAAGAAATTAATAATTAAATAGATCATTAAATAAATAAATAAATACATAATAAATATTGAAATAAATTACTATAAGCTTCTGATCGTGAATATGTGTCTCGAAGAATCATTTTAAGAAGATATACACTAACTTTGAGATCGACATTGTTATTTAGAGAGCTATATGCATTTAATATTCGATGTAATGGATCTGTAATGGAAGCCAAATGAGCTTAGGTAAGAAATGCATTATAATCAGGATATACTTACTGATCCTCAGCTCGTTGGAGCGATCGACGAAAATCCGTTCGCCGTGACACTCATTTTCCTTCATCATAATAAGCGAGATGTTCAACCTTCTTGATTTTTGAGTAGATGTTTATAAGAGGAAGGTCACAGGGAAAAACGAACGGTGCTAAACGACACCGTTCGCTCTCATTCCTATGCTGAGAAATCAGTGAAGTTTTGAGCTACGGATTTCTAGTGGGTTAGTTTGTTTGTGAAAATGAGTATACTGCAAACTTTGCGGTTTATCATGTTTATTCAAGTTTTGTATTTTTTGCAGTGAACAAATAAACTGTAGATCAGAAAAAGCGCCCTTTTCATATGTTATACGCCAGTGAACGGCGAAAGGATTTTCTTCGTTCGTCCTAACAAGCTAAGGACCACTATCCCATTAGAACTTACCGTTTGTTTCTCTGTCTATCTAAAACGATGAGTAGAGTAGCACACATGTCATCATAATGGAGACAACGACAACGTACCTGTGTTTATTAATAATTTTTACTTTTCTTTATTCATTAGTTTTAATTTTTATTACACCAAACAGTTGAAACTTCTAATAACATGTATGGACAATGACACGCTTTGTTACAGAGATAAAATAATAAGCATAAATATCCTTTTTTGTGTTCTTGTTTATGCAAAATGTAGATTTTTTTTCAATTAGTGTGATTTTGTCTTATAATTTTTCTTAAGTTTTCACCTTTTTTTCTCCCGTTCGTAGTTGTTCCTGCTCGCATATCGCGCAGTTGCGATTCTCATTTTCCTTTTGCTTGTTTCGTAAGTATATAATTACATGTATAGTACCACTTTGTAAGTTGTTGTTCGTTTCCTTTTGCATGGTTTCTCCGTTCTAGCCTCGTACATCACTGGATGTTGTTGTAATTTATGTTTTTCGTTCACCTTTTTTCTTCCATCGTTCCGATCTTCATTCGGCTCGAACTGTGCTGCCAGATAATGTGTTGTTCTTCCCTAGCTTTCTTTTTGCATTCTCTCGGCAAGATCATGGCAGAAGCCTGGCCTGCCAGACGAGCGACGGTTTGTCTAGCCCTTTGCTTGGATTCATGTTTTTGGCTTGTTCCCACCCACAATACGTACAATACGATTCTGATACCATCTTTGCCAGCGTGTTGCACTCTGTGCATGGTGGCTTTATAGCTTTTAAGTGCATGGCGCGCTCATCGGTAAGCGGCGCTGCGGTTGGTTTCTTTTTTTGGGGGAATTGAAACGGTTTTTAATGTGCGTCAACCACGTTCGTTCAGTTTTGCAATTAGTTTGGTTTCGTTTTTGCTCTCTCTCGCTCTCTTTCTTTGTCTTTTATTTTCTTCACTCGTGTTCTTCTGTTTTACGCGTACATTTTCTTTGTTTTAGATTGTTTTTTAATTTTCTTCAGCTTCGCCATTGTTCCTAGATTTAGTATGCATTAAATTTGGGCTTTCTTAACGCAGGTCTTGCTTGTTTCATCTAAAATTTGCAACCCTATAGTTTAGTCGCTTAAATATCTTACAGCTTTAGTATCGTTTTTCTCTTCATTTCTTAAGTGTGTTTGTGTTTGTGTTAATGTATGTGTGTTTGTGTGTATTTTTTACATTTTTGACCACTGCCTCTGACGTATCCATATTTAAATTTAAGGTAATATTGTTTCGTTTTATTTTTCCTCCTAGTTTTGCTTTCGCGCATGCTCATATCCATGATTTCAGCATTTTCCGGCTCTCGGTTGCATCAGACTACGTTAAGAGTTTGTTTTGTTTTGTTCCTTGATTTTCCCACCCCGACTAATACTTCGTTTTGTCGTTCCAAACTCGTCTGTAATGGATTTGCTCATCGCTTTGCATGCTGTCGTCTTAAATTTTTATTATAATTTAGATAGCAATTTTGAGACGTTTCTCATTTTCTCACAAACTTAAAAACATTCTTTGTTTTGTTTGGTTTTGCTTTCTGTTGCGTTCGCGGTTTTTTTATACACATAATATATATGTCACCACATATTCGTTCTTTTATGTAAATTTTACATTACGCTTGATCGCCATTTTTGCATCTCGTGCTTCTATCCGGGACAGTGTGCTTTGTTTATGTGTTTGCTCCGAAAATAGAAATCCGATTACGCTGCATTCTAGCTTTTCATGTTCGAAACAGTTTTGTTTTTCAACTCTCAGCGATAACGTCCGTGTTGCATCATTTCCTGCTGTCAGGTGTGTTGTGTGTGCCTTTTTGCTTGTATCTGCTCTTTTCTCACGTTCACTTTCACATTCTTCCTGGTTGAAGATTTCAGTGCAGTGGATAACTCGTTAATTTCACCTTTAGTTTTTGTGTTGCCCCTTTTGTGATTTATTATACAATCAGTTTGACTTAAAATTACGACCTAATTGAAAAAACAAACGCAAAATGAAGATCGTTCAACAGAAACATTAAACTCTTCTACCTAGCTTGTCCGTTTTAACCCGTTTTTTGTTGTTGTTGTTGATGTTGTCCTCTCTAAAATACGCTTGCATTTGCATTTGGTATTTTTATTTTGTTTTTCGTTCTTGTTACGATTTACTCTGTGATGTGCAACTTAAACACACAAAAACCATAAATCGTCTTTTGTACGTCACATTCATCCTTCTTTCCCTAGCTCGCTAATTCAGCCTTTCCTCAAAAAGCGCGCGCGGGCGCTTTTGTGTATGCGTGTTCTTTCACCTAGTTTTCCTGCATTCCAATTTTGGTTTTCCGCATATGTTCTCGAGAAGGTGTGGCGTTCGGTTATCTAAACATTTTTTGCTTAATTTAATGACTAAATACATTTGCTTTCGCTGCCACGCTGCACACGTCGAACATTCTTTTTCTGTGTTTGATCCAAGAATTGCGTGTTTTTGTGTTTTGCTGTCTCGCCACGAGACATTTTAGCCTTGGGTTTTGTTTCCCTTCGAGGGTTTTTGTTTATTTTTTTGTTTCTCGCATTAGAGTGCATTGAAAACTTTGCCTTTTCCTCATATGGTAACTGTTTCTGTCGACCATATACAGCACATGTGATCGTACACTATATGTTGCTGAGCTGAGCTGTGGATGTAGCGAATGGCTTGACGAACTTACCCTTCTCGCACGGCCTGAGGCTTCGATCCGGTACTGATTATTCTGGAACCGTTCTTGACTCACTTTACACTGTTTTGTTTTTTATAGCTTCGTTTTTGCTCCTGCTTGTGCTCTATATACAACACACATTCTAAATGTACAGTGGCCTAAACGGTATAGTTTTAGTTTAATTTTTCTTTACATAATTTTCTCCTTTCTGCCTTTCCTTGTTTCTGGTTCCACGATAAGTGACGGCCTAAATGGGCAATTTTGGTTATCCGAGATCAACTGTTTCAGCTTTGCTTCTTCTTCTTCTTCGTTCAATCCTTCCTTTTTTTGCGCCTAAATAGGATCTCGGACTGGATTAAGAGTAATTTTTGAGTTAACTCCCTAGATAAATAGTACAAATTACAATGTCTTACAGCTGTGTATAAGAGATCACAGTGAGGTCATCGTTCCGCTGCATAACGGTACCGGACACCGGCCTGGTTTCGTGCCAGGGTCGCTATTCAATGTTGCTTGTGTTGGATAGCAATGTTACACTGATTTTTTGTTTGTTCTTGAGATGTCTTTTTTGTTTCCTTTTTGTTTCGCGCTATAATTGTTTTGTTGTGGCTTGCCTGACTACGATATTCTGTCAAGTTCGTTGTCTATGCCAACGTCTAAATCTTCCGTTTACTTTTAAGTTTACTACCATTTGTTTTCCTTTTATTTCCGTTTCGATCGAAAAGAGACATTTCGCATTTTGTCATCTTTTTGTATTTATAAATACTTGTTTTTTTCTAAAACAAGTGATCGAAATAATTTAATAAACATAAAAATCACTCCAAGACAGATTTTTTCGCTCTAAAATAGCATTACAGTCCCGAAAATGTTGTTTCTAAACTGCAAAAATAATATTAGTTTTGGAATTTGTTCACTTTGACAGTTTGCTCTGTTTTCCGGTTGATTTGACTATTTCAATTGTTTGCTGCGTTTGCGCGCTCGGTTTCGTTTGGGTGAGTTGTGATGTTTGTTTGCACTTCTATTATTTGTTATCCAAAAATTTCCAAAAACATAACCGCTACGTCATTATTGTTTGCCGTATGATGTTTTGTCCTTTTTGTTTTGCTTTGTTTGTTTTAGTTTCCAAAGATCCACCAGCACGATGTAGTTCGACCAGCTTCGCTGTTGTGTAGCCGGTTCCTGCTGATGGATGCTCGCATGAGGGTTTCGTGGTGTGTGTCTTCACCTTTCACTTTGCTTTTTCTCTCTCTCTCTCTTGCTCTCTCTCTTCTTTTCGTTTCTATTTTAAACTGGTTGAAACTGAAGGCAACTGAAAAGCGTCTACTATTGCGTGTACTGCACGATGAAAATGATAAACACAAATCTGTGTACCGCTCGAACAAACAGTGCACGAATGATTCGAAAAGTCGTTATGGTTGCTGCCAGTAGTGGTTTCTGCTATCCATTGCTGTTGCTGTTGTCGTCTCCGCAAACTCTAAAACAGAGAACGTTTCTTCGGTTTACTACAAGACCCTAGTGTATCGATGATATAGACGAGTCTCGTTGATTCGTCAGGAATATCCAAAAATGATTGAGTTCTGTTCCTGCTGTGTATGCTGCTCCGTTTGCTTTTGTCAGGTTTCGTTTTTTTTCCGAAAACTGTTTCATTCGCAAAGTCCGAAAGGGTAATTTGTTTGCTGCGTTCGTTCCAAAAAGAATTATATGCACTGCCAGATGGTGTTGGTGGTGTAGCCAGTAGTTACAGTCGTCATTACAATGTGTTTTTGTGTGTGTGTAGGTATGAGTAAGTGCGTGTGTATGTGTGTGTGTGTGTTTGTTTTCTTTTTCATGTACTATTGTTAACCTGTCTATTGTTGCATTTTTTGGGTAGGTCAAACGCTGGATGATGGTGACCGTTTCGGGCGCGCGGGAACGTGTCCTTCCGCTGCATCAAGTGCGTCAAAGCACTCCGGCCGAAAAGCGGGGCCACCGCCACTGCCGAGCGTTTATATGGAGGTGCACAAAATTAACCGTTTGCTATTGCTGCTCTATTTGCCCCGAATGCAGCCAGACGTCGGTGATGGATGGATCATTTGATCGTTTGTTGCTGCTGCTGCTGCTGTCGTTGCTGTCGTTGCATCTACTTGGTGGTGTAGTGTTACTTTCAACCCATCTATTGGCTGTATTTGTCTTGATGTTGCTCGTTTATGGCTTGGATAGTAAGTGATGTAACTTCTCAGTTGTTGGGTGGCTTCCGCTAACTACCCTTTCCGTTTGTTCATTTCCTTCATTTCGGTATCCCCTTTCTCCGCTCCGTTTGGACACCTGGCAGCCCGTCCAGCTTGCGCGTTCATTATCTTGATATTGCTAGTGGAAAATTGGTTTACTTGTGGTTGCATATTGTAACTGTGTGTTGATATTGTATTTGCTGCTCGAGCGCCGCTCGCTCTCCTGCCCCATCTTGCTCCTGTGATGTAAACATGGCCGAAACCGAAAACACACTCTTCTTTCCACGAACTATATGTGGTGGTGGTATGTGGTTGATCCTGTGGCGAATGCAAACAATCGACTGCCCGCGCCGATGTTGCTGGCCGCGTGCGATTGCCTGGCATTTTTGCCTGCTGCCTGTCTATGGTGAAAATTCAACTCAAAAGTATGTGCGAGGGAGAAGCCGCGCCCATTTCTGCCTTCACACCTCGAGCGCCCTTCCTTCCTTCGGTTCGGTGGACGGTGAAGGAAGGTTTTAAGAGATTTAGCAAACTTTCCGGAACTGTGTGATTTCCGTCCAATGTCGAGGGATCTGGCTGATGGCGCGTACTTGCTCGCGCACAGTAAAACGTGCAACTCATCCAGTCGAGCTCAGCGCTTTGCGGCTGATGTCCGACAACTCAGCAAACTTAAAACGTTTCCAGTGTTTGAGATTTTGCGTTTTTGCGCACCGGCCTTTCCGGTGCGTATGGAACCGAGAAGGGTCGAACGGAAATGGTTCAAAAAGGTATTTGAAACATAATTCGCACTGAAGCGTGTCATTATTACCAAGTTTGTTGTTGCTGTTGTTGTTGATGTTGCGTATGTATGTGTGTGTATGTGTGTGTGTGTGATTTTTTGTTGTTAAATATTGTGGTTTGTTCATCGATCGATTTGGTATGGCTCTGATCTTTGAGTATTAGTAGCACTATTAGTAATAGTAGTAGTTTAGATACCTGCTGGATCGCAAGTGCCTTTTATAGCACCTGCAGCGGTTGTGGTTGTTGTGTTGCATTAGAAGTACCACTTTTTCGTGTTTAAATGTGTATGTGTTTCTGTGTAGTGTGTGGGTGAGTTTTGCAATCGAAAATTTTTGGCACAAATGTTTCGTTTTGTTTACTTTTGATGCACTTTCTTACCGTTATTCTCTCTATCTGTCTGTCTGTTTGATGTCTTCTTTCTTTTTGTTTTGTTAAACTGTTTTCATGCTCTATAGTGTTCTGCACCCTTTGCTGCAACTACTAATCGTGTTCTGTTTGCATGTTCTTGTCGGTTTCTTGGAAGTTACTGTTGTTATTTTCTTCTCTTGCTGTTTGGTGGTTTTCTGATTTCATTTTTCCCTTCCTTACTCTCTGTTGTGCGATCTTCCTATCTCTCATTCTCTTATGTTAGTAGGTGTTTTTTGCATAAAGTATTTCTGTCCTTCCTGTGTTTTTTCTGCTTCTTCTGCCGTCTTTTGTCGTTGCTTCCTTGGCTTGAGTGAAATATTTTTTTTTCGTTTTTCTTCTGCTTTACCATTGTTAGTTAGGTACTTTATCCTATTTCAACATAAAATACATCTTTGCAGACCGCCGTCAGTCGTCACTACCGTACTCGATGCTCCCGGCTTCGGTCGCTCGGAGACCGGTAGTCGTCGGCTGTCACGGCGGGCGCAATTATCGGTGCCCGAGCCGGCGTCTGCCAGGCTCGGCTATTGTGATTGTGGCAATATTGATTACCGGGTGGTGGAAAACTGTCAACAGAAAGCCGCGTAAATGGAACGTAAAGATCCGTGAAATAAATCCGGTATGGTTTATAATGTATGTACATCTAACTCCACACACTCGTTCAGCTCCGCCGCCGGGGAGCTGTCGTCGAGTTCACTATTTTACAGTTTGGTTTGGTTATTGGTTTGGCTATCCTGTCCAGAAGGTTTGACTATTGTTCGCCATTATTGCGTATGGGGGGTTGGTTGTTTTGCTGTTGATTGGGGTTAGTTTATGTTGAGCCCGTGCTGGGTCCACATGTGGTTCAGTTCTAACTGTTGCTGCTGCTGCTGCTGCTGTGGTTGTAGTTTTGTAGGTGGATAGTGTGATCGTGTGCCGGTGCAGTAGTGTGCCTGTATGTGTGTTCATTATGGGTTTGTTTGTTTTTGAACTCGTTGGTTTGGAGTTGAAGAGTCAAATGAGAAATAAAGAAAGAAATTATTGAGAAACGCGCAGCAAAACTGTGTTGCCGACGCCGTCTCGTATGGTCTATTGTGCATGTTACAACGTAAGTATAGTATTGTTGTTGTGTGTTTTGTTGTGGGATTTGCACACAACCCCTTTCGCCATCTGTTAGTGGAATGTCCGGGGCTTTTCTGGTTGGCGTGTTTCTCGATGTTCTGGAGCCACGCTTCAGCGTTCAAGGCTTCGAGATGTTTTGCAAAGCCTTGCTTGCTATCGGATCCGGCGCAATATCATGCATGTAAATATACTCGCGCACACCAGCACATACGGGCATGAAGTACCCCAGCAGAGTGATCGATAGGCGGGGCAGATGGTGGTAGGAAGATCTTGGGCTAAAATCTTCATCCTCTTCACCGTACTGCTTGGCGTGCCGTGGTGTTGTGCTGTTTTGTTATGGGCAGAAATCTCACAAACAAACATTCGACAAAAGACAACTCAACTATGTTAGCTACGGATCACTAAAAACCAGAACTGAAAATAACTCCCAAGAAGTACCGAAAGTATCCTGCTAGATTTTGAGTGCACCTCACAGAGAGGTAGGATAGGTTTGGTTTGATTGGTTTGAATTAGTCTTCAGATTCGCTTCTCTCTATATCGTACTTTTGCCTGCGCTCTATCTCTCCCGTTTCGTGACAGTTTTTCCGTTCGCTTCGTTTTGCAACAGCATCCGGGCTGCACCTTATTCCAGTTTCCTGGGGTGGTCGTGTTTGAATGGTAAGTGCGTTGATTCGAGCCCTATGACTGCGCCCCGGGTGCGCATCGTTGAACAATTCTCCAACTTCAATGTCTCTAACGTCCAAATGTGTAAGTGTGTTTCCGTGCTACAAATTGTGCCAAAAGTTTACGTTGTTGAACTTGGATCTTATCTTTTGCTTTTGCTTTGTTTGGTTTTGGTTTGTTTGCTTTTACGCTTCCGAAAAGGTGTGAAAAATCGATTGAAAAGTTAAAACAGAAAGGAAAACTTATGCAGAAAATGGTTGGTTTGTTTTGCGGGATAATATGTACCATCGTGTTTCGCTTTCGGTGCTGGTGTTACTACATTGGAACTGCTGGTACAGGTTGTCCGGTGTTGCGTTATGTTTCAATGCTGTTTTGTTTGTTTGTTAGTTGAATTAAGATTGATTAGTTCACATTTAGTTAATATTTGGTTGGTTCAAAATGTTGGTTTTCGTTTGTTTCACACACGCTGCACTCGGTCTGTCGGCTCCGGTGGTTTGTGGCATTCGCTCGGCCAGACAAGGGTTTGTCTCACCCTGTCACCTCTTCCGGGAGGCCACAGTGTGTCCAGCGGTAGAGAAAGTAGCGCACACTGTCTCAATTGAAAATTATGGATATTCCAGATTATTCGGTTCGGTTGTTGTTGTTGTTGTTGTTTTTCTGATGGTATTATCATTCAAGTTACTGCTGATGATGATCGTCGTATGTACTTTTCCATTTACTTCTGCATTCTGTGTTAGTAAGTTTGGTTTTTCTTTTTAAAATACATTTTGCATATGGTTGTTGTTTGTTCTTCGTATCTTCTAAGATTTTCTCCTTTGCGGATTTGAAATTACGTGTTCGCGTATCCTCTAGCTTCTGTATCTGTTTTGTTGCTGCTGCTGGTTGCTTCTGTTTGTTTTATTCGTTTGCTTTGTTTTGAGAAATAATGTTTGAATACTTCTGATTATTTCGATACTATTTACTGGTGAGTTTTGTGTTTATTTAATTTTTCATCATTCATTATGTTTTTTTTTTGTTTTGCTTTGCTTGTTTTGCTGCATTTAAATAGAGAATAAATACAATATGCTTGTGGGTGTGTTTGTGTGATTAAAATTAGATTACAAAAAATAAGTTATACCCCATACCATACCGACCGCAGACCGAGAATGGCGACCGCAGCTTGCTGGCCGCTTGGACGAAGGATCGTTGTTTGTTAATGTGAGTGAGTGTGTGTGTGTGTTGTGGTGTAAATGTATTTGTGAGCGTGTGAATGTATTAGTAAGAGTGCATTTTACGCACGTAATAGGAATCATCGTTTATCAGTCCAATTGTCGACACCGCAGGCCGACCGTCATTAGCTCAATCCCTGCTCGAAACTACGCTTGGTGTGCTCGACCGTTGATGACCCGTTCAGCTCGATGCGATGCGCAAGACAAATCCTTGCTAAAGGAGGACAACATCAATGTAACACCTCACACGCCATGACTCAAAAGGGTAGGATTTTTGTTTGGTTTTGAATTTAGTTCCAAGAAAGCATCAATTTTGAATTTCCACAATGCAAAATGTTTTCATCTTTGATCGATCTAGTGAAAACAGTGGGATCGAAACACATTTTGTTTTGCGCCATGTGTCTGACGACACCCGACCAAACACGTTGCAGACATCACGGGTCGGTAAGCATCATGTTCGGTTGGAAATCACTCCTTTCGCGGTGCATCGCACGGTGAAACGGTAGGAAACGTTGAGCATACACCTAACCCCTCGAACCACGTGCAAGTGCCGCCGGGGGCCATGCACCCTAAACCGACACGTAGCCAATAAAAACTGCCCATCATACTTTCACTTAAATCTACTAGCAAAAAATAGTTGATGACCCTTCGCCACAGACCTGGCAAGCCGCCGGTTCGCCTCGAAGCTCACTGGATCGGTGGATGGAAGATGGGGGATTCTTTATGCATTTTGTTTTTGTTTTTCACTTGGTTCATTACTCCTTTCTCCTTCTTCTTCATCGTCTTCTTATGCTGCTCGTCGCCACGGTGCTTGTATTAGGTTTATCTGTTTATATTAAAATTGTTTGCGTGTTGTGTAAGAGTGGTTTTGCTTCTTAATCTCGCCACATTCCTCCGCATGCTTCGTTAGTTAGGTAAATGGGTTTGCTTACGCTCTGTTCTGGGTTTTACTGTTACAGTGCGCTTGCAGTATACATTGCTTATTTAGTACTGTGACACAAATTGTGGCAACAAAAAATAAAACCTGCCGGGTTTTTTTTAAAGCCCGGTAAAATATATCGCTGCTCTGGAGCGCCAAATTACTTCAGTTTTAGATTAATGCTGCGTATAGAGAGCGGTGCAGAAGGTTCTACAAACACTTGTCTTGCTTGTCTGGGCGCGTGTGTTCCGCGATCTAACGATCGGTACCAATCGGTAAGACACTGAATGCAACACGACCGGAGCCTTACACTTGTTTCGCTCTCGTCAGTATCAAGCAGAAATCACGTTGTTAGCCTTCTACAGCCAGCGGAAAGAGTTAAATGTGCATGCGTCCCTTTTGAACTAGCAAATAGGGAAGAACTCGACAAATGCTCGCTCAGGCGAGCGATGAACAAAACCCTTTAAAAAAAAACAAAACAAACCAACCTTGTCTACTATGCCTAGTATACTGGTAACTGGGACGCCTCTCGAAGAAGACGTTTCAAGTGAACAGAAGTAGACTGATGGTTAAAAGTAACCAACCACAAAATAATCTTCTTGCTTCGATTTCCCTGTCGCACACAATAAGAGCTTGTCTTTGGTTTGCTGATGGCTTGTCGTGCTAGTAATAGTTGTAGTGCTAGTAGTGACAAGTTGTTACTATTTTTTAAACCGTCAAACAGCACATCAGCGGTCGCACTTACTGTCACCTTCCTCGAAGCACTGGAAGCATTTTGGCAAACGGTTTGCCTTCCGTGTGATCGTCTGCGTGGAAAACAGTTTGCGATGCACCCAAGTAAAAGCATGGTAGGAATGGTTTGCGATTGATTGCCAATCTTTACCCCCTTTTTATTTCTTTTATGCGGTCTGCCTAGTGTCTCCCTCAGTAGAACAGTAGTGATGTGGTCACCCTTCGCTTTGACACTTGTTGTTTATATAATTTGTGTTTCGTTTTTTTGCGTTTTGTCGTTTAGTGATAAGTTTTTGGAAATTTTCTTCTCTCTAGGAATTGGGGTTGCCTTTGCTTATGATTTGGCGTTGGGGGGGAAATGGTTGTGGTTTAAGATTTCTGGTTTGTTACTTGTTTATTAGTAATTCATTTGCTTCTTCATTCTGCAATTGGTTGCTTAATGTTAAAGAATATGTGTGTGAGAGCATTGTAATGTGTTAGTGTGGTTGTTTGCCTTCTTCCTTTTTTGCATTGTTAAACTATTTACTTACACAGCTTTGCGCTGTTGTTTGGGTTGTCATGATGTTTTACATTAAAACTAAAAACAAACCAAAAAACGATGACTAAAGTTGGCTGACAGTCGTTCGCTGCGGACGATTTGCACGCACGGTCGTACGTGTAGCATGCGCAAAGCGGTCCCTCCCTGTATATAGTAATTCGGTAATTAGGTGAAAATCGGGAGGCAGCCCCGTTTTGGCACGATGCTATCAAACCGCAACGCAGCGTTAAACGAAGCCGCAAAGGTGAGCCAAAACATACGGTAACTTAAAGGTGTAACTCATCGTTCGATAATTTGGTAGATTTTTCTCTTTTCTCTTCTTTGCATTAGATTTTTCCTTTTCACTTTAATACAATTGCGCAACGGCTTTCGGGCATTGCCGTTGCCGCTGAATGTAAATAGGATTTGATACATTCCCGTTTTGTTTTTCTTCCCTTTGTCATAGAGTATTATGGCCATCTCGAGTTTGATGCTTGTAAGTTGGTTATGCTCAGTGTTTTTAGTTTGCTGTCTTGTTGCCTTTGTTCACTACGTACTAGTATGTTTAATTTTGTCCCTCTGTTGTTTTCCTTCCTTCCTCTTTCCGTTAGCTTTCTCTCGTACAGGACAAAGTCTGAACCGTGAGTTCTTTGACATTTTGCTTTCTTAAGTTTTCATTGCTTTCCACGAAATCGAGTTACATTTGATCGACAACTATTTTGCACATGCAAGTGTTATCGTTTTGATATTATGGCTTTTAGATAGGCTATCTCATCGTGGTAGTGTGTAATTTTACCTTTTTATAAGTGTATTAATGTATTTTTTTGTAAATTTTCTTTTTTTTCTACTTTCCCAGCTCGTGTAACAGTGTAGTTTTATGGTTTGCTTTTGCATTCGCTTTTTTGCTGCAATTTTATATCTGTTCATGTTCTGAATTATACATTATTAAACTTAAATTTAGTCCTTTCTTCCCTTCACTACCATGCCTCTCTTCCACTATCCGTTTATTGATTAGATTTGGTTTGTGTTTTGTTTCGCTACTTACTCATTACACGAAAAGTGACATCACACCGTTCAATCTCGCCTGCCGGCCCGCCGATTCTGCTTTATTTCTAAACACGTTTTTGAGCTTTCCAAATGACTGTTATCTTCTGTTTGTTGTTTCTGCCTGTATTTTTTCTGTGGTTTTGTGCTTTTGTAGAGGTGTTTGTTCGAAAAATAAAAATGTGGTCCAGTAGTTCTATTGCATCTGATCTGTTTGGTTTGGCTTGCTGTTGCTGTTGCTGCTGCTGTTTGCTACTCTTTACACTCTGCAATCTGCAACAGTATACTCTGTATTGTTGTTGATGGTTTGCTGCTGTTTATTGTTGCTGTTGTTGATTGATTGGTAAGTGCGCATCAATTGACACGCTCTATGACAGTAGAATGGAACAAAAGATAAACAAAAAAGTTACACAAGATCGCGCACGAGTAGCCGAACACTTTGGTTTGGGGCGAGAAGTCTATTAAAGGGCCCGTTTTATACTTCCTCATCGTTCCGCTTTTTCGTCGTTTTTCATCATCGTCGCACTTTTTTTACGCATTTTTTTACTCTCTTTTTTCGTATATAAAACTTATTAATTATTTATCTTTTCCATTTCTTTTTTTTTGTAAAAATCAACATTATTACTTTATTATTCTTTTTGAAGGCACTTTAGATCGGACGTGGCGGCCCAAGTGTTACCTTTTTGTGTTTGTTTTTGAATGCCGGTTGAAATGTGTTTGTAGAGTTGCTGTTTACTGTTGATGTTATGTTGACGCGCTAGCAATTTTGTTTCATTTTGGATACGTGTGGTGTTGTTTTTGTAATGATTTAGTACCAGTTACATTTTACTAATTGTTCCGAATGCTTTGTATGTGGCCAAAGTGTCTTGGTAAAAGTTTAGTTTCGTGTTTAGTTAGTTTTTGTTCAAGTGTATTTAGAATGTTAGCCAAAGTTTGTTTGAAATGTTTGTGGCATGCCAAATCGATTGTACTAGTGAAGTTGATACTCACTGCTAGCGCGCTCATTATGTTTTGGTAGATGTTTGCAGCCATAACGTACCGTCGTTAGTATCGCCAAAAGATGTTTTACGCCAGAAGGATGTAATTTCTGTTTGACGTTTGCTTTGCCATGTTCGATCGCATGTTCAATCAGTAATGTTCGTTTGAATTTCATTTGCCCAGTGCATTGTTCCGTGCTGCATAGTGAACGCGTGAGCTAGTCGCACGATGCGCAACGGAAACAACATCCACCTAAATTGGGCATGCGATAATGTGTGGCGTCAGCAGACTGCAAAAAAGAAACTAAAATATCTAAATGTTCCATTTTTATTTCATTTTGATTGCCTTCATTTGCTATTGTAAGAACGGTTTTGGATTATGTCAGAGATTAAAAAACGTGGCTATTTCAGTTTTGAGAATGCTCGGCTACTCGTCCGACGATCACAACTTAATTCCCATGATTGTTGGGATTTTCTTCCTCCTGGTGTGTGTGTGTGTGTGTGTGTATGTGTGTTTGTGTAGTGTATGTATGTGAATGTGGTGAATGATAATGCTGCATTCATATTGAAAATATGCATCCAGAACGATCATGAAAATACTCGATGTTGCTTTTTTATACTTAATGAAAGTATCACACCGTTTGTTTTTTGTGATGATCCTATAAAAAAAACTTTTTTTCTGTTTCCACAAGTTTTGTTTTGTTGTTCAAAGATTTGCTGCCGAAACAGTATTTTCTTCGGTTCAGTCGAATGAAAACATTTACCAAAAGTCAAATTTACGTTCCAAAAGTGCTTTTTTGCGCTCGGAATTTCGAATTTTCTTCGGAATTGTCTGTCCATTACAGTGTGATACGGAATTTTGTCAATGAAGATGCACAACTGCTTACCAATATACAAGTATCTTTTTTTCAATTTCATTGGAGAATCGAAAAGTAGCCAAGAATCAAGAAAAGTCTCAATGTTCTCCTTTACACACTCGTCAGAAAGCACTGCGTACGAGACGAACAGTAATTTCTAATTTTGCTTTTGAGTTTGTTACAATTTTGTTCATGTAGTAGTTTACCCTGCAGACCCATCAAATTCGAGGAGCATTCGTTTTCGAGATTTTACAGTTGGTTGCTGCGCTTGGATTGTAATCGTTGTCGAATAAGACAAGGGTTTATGTTCTAAGTCGAAAACATAAGAAAGGCTCCTACGGGACACATATGTCCTACTTGCGATTGGTACGGAGTACTAAAAAAATTCCAAATAAGTGTGCCTCAGGCCCTGTAGATACCACACACACGTTCAATACATATTGCAATTGTTCGCTTGCTTGTGTTGTTTCAGGGCAAGAGCACACATTACTTTCTGAATATGTATACGGTGTATGTGTGTATGTGTGTTAGTGCGTGCGTGCATGTTGTTAAGTATCTTGCAAATCATAAATCTCAAATATTATTTCTCTGGGGGTCCATCGGCAGGAGTGAAAGATCGATTGATCTGGCGTCACCCGCCTAGTAGTTTTCTGCCATCTGTCGGTGGACCTGCGGTTGTCTGTATGTGTATGTGTGTGTGTAGTAGTATTAGTTTGCTTAGTAGTTGCTGTTGCTGGGTACATAGCAATAACTAACCGAAAACCAGTTTCTCCTAACGTAAATTTCAAATTGAAAATAAAAGAGTGGAAGAAAATTATCATCAACGCCTTTAGTTACCATTGTGCCTCCAACCAGTGCCGCCCAGGCCTTCCGCAGACCACGGGGCACCGAGCGACACGGGCCGTGTGCTCGGTATTTGCCGGAAATGGTAAACGCAAATTGATACCAAACTGGCAGTTGGGGTGAACTAAAAACGTTGCCAGCTTTGGTACATCTTTATAAAATAACGCTTGTTTGAGGTTGTAATGTAGTTTTTTTTTGTTTTGCCGGTTATGGGGTTTGGGGGTTAGAAGATTTCTTTTCCTGTGTTCTTCTTGATTCAGTTTTTGTTTTAGTCTTTTGTTCAGCTCATTTGGTTGATCTCGTTTTGCCCTTAATGGTGCTGCTTGTTGCTCACTAACGTTGGCCTAAAGTATTAAATAGTTTAGAAATAACCGCTACCATGACTTTTATGTCTAAATTTTACTTCTTGGTTTGGTAATGCGTTTCTCTCTTTCGCGTCTCGCTTTCTTGCTGCTTTGCTTCTTCTTTTATTTAGTTACTAATATTTGATTTATCTTACTTTGGGATTTACTTTTCATTATTAAGGAATAAAATTACAATGGTTTTTGTGTGTTCTCTTTCTGCCTTTCTCCCCACTTTGCGCTCTTATACCTTTTTTGTTTTGTTAATAGTCATGTGAAATTTTATTTCTACTTTTCACCTATGCATGTGCCTTTTTTATGCTGCCTCGCTCTCTCTCTCTCTCTCTCTCTCTCTCTCTTTCTCTCTCTGTATTGCATTACTTTAGCACTTTACCCCATTTTTCCTTTGATGCAATGTTGCACGTTTGTCCACATTTTTTGCCTACTTTAGCAAACGCTCTGCTTGCATAGTATTGGCCTAGCGCATGCGACAAGATTTGCGGAGATTGCTCCTTTTCCGATAACTTTACACATTATTTATGCTACATCCCACGAATGAATGAAATAAAACAAAAATGTACCTTCTCGTTTGCTGCTTGTTGATGTACTTTCCTATCTGCCTCTTGGCAAAATGGTTACATGCTTATACCTCTCTTTGTTGAGAAACGTCCTAGTAAATAAATCTACACGGGCTCGGCATCCTATGCCATAATGTGTCTGTGTGTGTCCTTTTGAACATTTGGAAAAACAAAACCTTTCCGATGTTTCACATCCGATGTCTGCCGGTTGCGTTTCCCGGTGTCAGCCAGATAGGTGCTGCCCTGTTGGCTTCTCGATTAGTAGTAGGAATAGTAGTAGTTTGTTCCGTTTAGTTTGCTTCACACAGTATGTGTCTTTTTTCTCCATTCCCTACCGTAATTATCTGATCTGCACTGATGTGAGTGTTGTTTGTGCTGCTATTGTTCACGATCATGTAAAAAGTGTACCTTTGGTAGTTTTCCTTCGTACTTGCAGTCACTATAGTACCTGGTAGGTTTGTAACGCCTCTTCACTGCGCTTCGATTTCTCAATAATTTCTTTTTTTACTTAACATTCGTTAGCTTGATGTTTGGATGGTAAAATCTCGCTTCGATCATGGATGCGCAGCGTTAAGAGAAGGACAGCGGCCCGAAACTAACAGGTACTAATGCTGTACACAAATTTACCTTTACTCTCTTTAGGTATTTCTGTTTGAAAAAAAAAAAAAAACACATGACATGGACCTCATCCGAATCAGGTTTTGGTTTTATCAGAAGTAGTTGGTAGCAATTTCTTGTAAAAGTTTAAAAACAAACTAATTTGCTTTTCTTCTGAAGATCCCAAATGAAACATGGTGGAACACTCTGAAAAGCTCCGTTAAAAGTGTAGTTTGATGGTACGTTAGTTTTCTTGTGTGATCCATACATCGCGTGCTTTAAAAAAGTGTTTTGCTCATCTCACAACATGTTGGTGCATGGTGTTTGAAATACCATATGTACCTCTTGTTTGGATGCGTCGCTTATGCATGACGTTAGCCATTTACTGTTTTGTGGCCCGTTTGTTTGTCCATAGTACATGATAGCAACACCTAAATCTACGGAACTTAAGCCGTTGGGAGTAGTCAAAATATGAATCCTGTTCACTTTAAGACCTGAATTAGTTTCTCTGCTTTCTAGTGCTTCCCTTAATATAGAATTTCTCCTCGCTACCGCACTTTCGGTTCGGAACACTTCTTCTGCTACTGCTTTCAGTTTTGTAATGTTTTAGATTCTAACCGCAATATTTCACATTTTAAATTTTATTTGTTTTTGCTTTCTTGATTTCCATTTCTTTTTTTGTATATAAGAAAATATAAGTTAAGGCAGATTTTGGTAAAATTACACACAATGTCTTAGTACGCGTAGTATTTCTTGCTTGATTTTGCACGCTCACTTGCTCCGTGACTTGTCTTTTGTTTGTTTCTTTTTTATTTTGTCCAAATCTGTGAAACGACCGTTTCTTCGTTTGCTTTTATGTTTTGCTTTCGTTTTGATTCACACGCAGTTCACACGCATACGTTCATCCCTTTGCCATTTTGCGGTTGCGGTTTTTCGTCTTCTCTTGGTTTCTATTTTCGCCACTACCGTTACTTTGCTGAGTTGTTTTGTTTGTTTAAAATTGTGTTTCTTAATTACGTTTCTTAAGATTTGTTTCACATGTTTTCTTTTTTGTTTTAATTTTTTAAAGATAAGGCGCGAAGGTGCTTCAAATAAGCTTGTACTTTTTTCGTGATATTTTTATCTTCTTCATCTTCTTCTATTCTTTAGACCGGAAATCCCAAAAAACATTGCCGAGAACATCTTTTTTACCTCTGTTTCCATTCTTTTCGTAGGTTTGTTTGCCTGTTTGCTGTCTTGTCTTTACATCTGTTCGTTTGATTTCTATTGTTATTATTGGTTTGCTGCGTTTTTAGTTTTCAACTTTGACCTAGATTACTCCTAAACAAGAGACCGGGATATATTTGAAACGAAAGTTTAGCCCCTTCTGTTCCTACGCTTGGTCCACCGCACGATTCCAGATAGAGCGAGCTGTTTCATTTGGATGCGAAACTAGGTTTAAAAAATGCATTTAAGTTTTTTTTTTGAATCATAATTTTGAAATCTTTTATAAAGCCTGATTTGAAAATAATTAAAGCAATGATTTAAACATTGGAATGCTTTGTTATATTTTTTATTATATTTTTAGCATTACGTTCCTTTTTTAAATTTAATTAAACCCAACACAAAAAAACTATTTTAAACTATGCGTTGCTTTACAACCGACATTAAATCGAAACCACGTTCACCAAGAAGAATCTGAAGGTATTGTAATCTATTGAATTCTTTTGTACGAATGAAAGGGTTTACTATAATAAAGTTCAAACCTTGCTTCGCATACGCACCTATCTGGAGTGTGTGTTTTTTCCTCGTTTTCGTCGTTGGCTATCGTTAATAATTTTGCGTTAGTTTTAGTTTTTCTTTTTGGTTTCAATTTTGTTTTGAGCAAATCAACAATAAACAACGTTTTTCCAGCATCATCATCTTCCATTGAAATTTTGACATTTTGTATGAATTTTGACTGTAATTTTGTACCGCGTTTAGTAGCTTATTTTTCACTTCGTAGTGCTTCTGTTGTTTGTTGATGTTACTATTCACTTGATGGGTAAGCTTTGAATGTGTCTTCTCATTGTAAGCACCTCACCTTAGACCTGATTTTTATTGAAGTTTGCCCGTAATTTCGCTTTCTTTTGCTATTGTTAGATTGCGAATGTGTTATCAGCTGCTGGATTCGTTTATGGTGTTGATGAACTGAATTCCACTATTTATTACTTTTTCTCTTCCTTGGCTGTTTCTTTCCGTATTACTTTCAAATTGTTTGTCTGTTAGCTGTGTGTGTGATTGTTTATTAATTGTGTGTAACCTGAAACCAAGCGTTCTTCTCAAAAACATAACTTTAAATAAACACTTGACGGAGAGCAATCGGTTGCTGCTTTCCGCAAGCAACAACTCGATTTCTTCCGCCGGAGCGTTCATCGAAATGCCCGTTAAAGGTTATTTACATACATTCATATTAAATTGATATAATGGTTTCCAAAGTATGGCCTAAAATAGTAGCGATTCATATCGCATCTCTGTATATTTCCAGTTTGTTTCGGTGTTGTTGGATTGTTATTAAAAAATAATTAAGAAACGGGAAATCCGTACGCAAGGTTCAGACGGAACACTCTGCGTGCGGCAGCCCAACGAAACTGTCGAAATCAGACAACGCATTTGAAAAAATCCGATATTTGTTAGAGTTGCTCAATTGCTATTATTATGTTCCTTTCCATTTTATGTTATGATTAGATTGTTCAAATATTTTATTTTCATTTTTGTGCGGTTTTCTTCTATTGATTCACTCGCATGTTGCCCTGTTTTGATGTTGCCCGTACACTTCTGTCGTACTTAGTGAATTCATTATGATCGTTTGCTTTCTCTTGAAAATCTGGGGATGATGTGTTTTTAAACAAACAATAATAAACGTTGTTGACTAGCTTTTGCACAGCACGTCGTTTGAATTGAACTGCTTATTTTCGAGTTTGCCAATGACAAACGCTTTCCGGAGCGTTTTGGTTGCTTGAATTTTCTTTGGTTGCTCGGTACTTTCGATTCGAAATATTAGTTTACATAGGTAGGAACGGAATTCCGCAGAAACAAGTGAAGCTAAGTGTACCGAATGTTGATCAATTCCGTAAACATTTTTTTTAATTTTCTCATTCTTCCGATAGTGAATTTTTAACAAAACAGTAACTGTAAGTTTCAATTGTTTCACCACAGATGGCGCTTTTGGGTGAAGAAAACGAAGCCGTAGCCGTACCTAAGTATTCGAGCGTGCTGCACAGGAAGGAAATGCTAAATCCTCTCATGTTGAATTTAGGGAACATTCTACCAATGGCATGCCAAAGCAAGGGGTGGGTATGTGTATGAGCGTTGGATAGATTATCCCGTCGACTGGTCAGCCATCGAGATGGGATTTGAATTGTTTTCCTTTGGTTACTTTTGCGTCGTACGTTCTCAAACAGTTAGTTCCAAAATGTGGGATGGTTTTAGTTGTGAGTAAGTGTTTTTGTTTTGTAATTTGTTTCCTCTTGATCCTGGATTGGTTTCAAAAATATTGTTCCATAGATGTTTTTCATTAATAATTTCTCGTGTTTTTGTTTCCTTGCTCTCTACTTCTCTTTTTACCTTTCTTTGGGGATACGCATTTCTGACACACCGTTAAGTTGGTATGTCCGTTGTTGTTCGTTTTACTTTTAGTTTTGAGAGTAGTTTACCTTTCACCCTGCTATAACGTCATTGTTAGCGCGTGTTTTTTTTTTAACTTTTTGTTATGTTTCTTCGCCTTCGCTTAAAAGTATACGTTAATATGAGGTAGATTTTAGATTACACGAAATGTTAGACAAAAACGACTCAAACTGGTATGCAACGTGATTGTGAAAGAATAAAACACAAATCGCCCTTTTGCTTTCAAAACACAATTTTCTCTATCTCCTTTTTTTGTTTGTTCTTTGGATTCTGTTCACGTTAAGGGACTTGTCTTCCTTTTGCTTTAGCTATAATATAGTATGTTCGCGTTCTCGATGGTAATTTTGCACTAGGATTATTGTTGTAAAATTTCAACCCACCTTAAAACGAAATACACGCTTCTACTGGAAACTGTCCCACCATCGCAACTGATAAGAAACAAAGTCAGAAAACTGTTTCTCACCTTTTTGTTTATTCCACTTCATTCGCTGTCTAGCATTAGTATTTGGTTCTCGTAGCGTTTGACCCATTCTCACGGCTAGGATGGTGCATTATCGCTGCGCCTGCTTGCAATGCTGTTCCTTGCACCATGTTACGATACGAGCTGTTAATGAGAAGCTATACGTGTTTCTTTCTTCTGTAACCAATATTTATCGACATCGTTTGATCGTGATCGTTTGCTTGATCCAAATGTCCGCTGTCGTTGACAGATGTTCGCTTGCTCTGCTAATCTGTTTCGTCCTACATGTCCGGCATTGAAAACTGATTGTTTCGCTTTCCATCATTCAGATAGTTGTGTTCTTTGCATTCAACCAGCAGCTCACAGCACTGCAGTGTGAGTTACGTTGCTGTTTGACTGTTCATTCCCTGGCATCATAGCTGATTTGCCATTGTGTTGTAGTCCCTCTTCGAGCCTCCCCCCAATCCGGTACCATTTTGACCGGATGGAACCCACAGCCTTGGATGGGATCTGAAATACCTGCGGTGTAGTTCGAGGTGCCCATTTTCAGATCCATCCTTGCCTTCGGTACCATCTCGGATTGTTGGGTCCGGACCTAGCACGGGAGGAGGTTGTTGGTTTTGTTGGGTTATGGTTCTGTGTGTAAGAGAATTGCCTACGAACCATTCGATAGCTCATATACTGCGTTTTTGTTTGGTTTAATTGGTATCTGTTATGGCTTGCACACTGCTGTACAATGCATCCTGTAAGTTGTTGCTGACTTTTTTAATACCTGGGTAGATTCAACGACTGCGAAGTGCCTTCGTTTTGTGCGTTTGTAGTTACGTACCTTGATGGCGCATTGCTGGCCACGCCGGTCGACAGAAACATCACAAAACTCAACTTAGAGGCTCGATCGTTGTTTCTACGGGTACACATAATGCAACAAAAATAAAAAGAAAGTTGAAGGACTAGGATCCTGTGAAGGAGTACAAGAATGTTAATTGGAGAGCGTGAATTGGTTACTTGGGAACACTAGTTCTGTACACTGTCGACGCACATCGACCAACTCTTCAGAGCTATTGCTTGGTAAGTTTTTTTTCTCATGAACAAAGACCTATCGGAGAATTTACGGATGTATGGTGCACGCCGGTCTTAATCCGGGTGAGTGGTGTTGATCTGATGGATAAGATCAGTAAGATCGTGCGCCACACATATGAGTGGTGTGGTTAAATTTGACTGAATTTTCCACCTCAGAACGGGCGAATTGTTACATCAATTCTTATCTTATCTCGTTCACCCCTCTCTCTTTCTCTCTCTTTCTCTGTCTCTCTCTGTCTCTGTTTACTCTTTGTGTTCTGTACATACTTATCTTGCTGGAAGTTAGATTCCTGATCATGATCGCGGTGAACCAAATCGTAAACTAAAACCGTGTTGTGCGCTGTTGTACAAAATTATTCCCGTTATTCTCATTAGTTTGAATTGAATTCTTGATTTCATGAGACCTAACCGGAGCGGATTTGTAGTTGTGTGGTTGTGTATGTGTGTGTTTTTTTTTTTCAATCTACTATAAGGTAGATCCAGGCTTATTTCACATACTTCAAAGTGACGATGTCGCTGTGATGGCGGCTGTGGCGCTACGATCGTAGAAAACGCGGTAATGGTTAGATTTCATGAAACTCTCTCGCCCTCTCTCTCTCTTGCTCGCTGCTTCTCCCATACTCGACTTATTGTTTTTAGCAATTTCGGTGCGGTTGGGGTTGTTGTGACTATGTACAGGCATTATGGTACAATGTTTTTATTGGAGTTGCTGCCGGCGACTACTCGCTTGGCTAGATGGCAGCCATGTTGAAGTTTAGTTTTCCAAGTTTCAAATCTTACATACTACGGCTATACAAATTGAAGGAATACAGTTTCATGCTCGTTTTCCCCCGTTTGGACCGTGGGTCGCATATGGGTTTGTTTGTGTTTGTAGATGACAGCTTTGCTCTTGTCATTCAAATTAGTTTCGCTTCCTTTCCCCTCCCATTCATTAGTATTAGCTTGGTTTTAAATCGCAATAACGTTTGTGCGACTCTTGGCACCGGAGTTTGATGCAGAGTAAAATTGTTTCCCAACAGAATGAAAATGGGTTTTGCGATACAATGATTTTTACAGTTTACTACTAAGATTGTTTAACTGACTTCCACTGTTTCTTATTCTTCTTCTCTTTTTGCTTTGTAAGAGTGCAATCTGGTCAACGTACGTGTTTTCTATGTTCCAGTTCCTTTTATTATTCATTTTATAACATTATTGTAAACTGTTGCTCCCTCTCTTTCTCTATTTCTTTCTCTTGCTCTCTATCTCTTTTTCTTCTATTCTTTCTCAGCTGCTTTAATGTTATGTTTTGGTAAAAATACTTATTGCAATCAAAAATAAGATTGTATTGTTTGTGAAAATTGTTACATTGGTAAAGTTCTCTGGCACTATTGTTTGAAATTATTATTGATTTGTTTGTTTTCGATATCTGCAAGGATCTGGTGCAGCTCGGCACAGGCCCTGCATTTATCCTGCTGTTGATTTGTTGATGCTATTTGCTTGTTGCCCTGGTTTTGGCATGGTGCATTTTGATCTATACAATAACAAATAACAGAAGGTGGTGAACGGAAAAAAGCCGCGCAAAAAGTTTGCTTGCCAAATTTGGGTTTGTTATATGCTTTTCGAGTAAGATTGTTGATTGAAATGAAACGATGTTAAGGCTCGTTGGATGTCATTGCTAAGGGTAAGCCGGTGTTGTGCAAACTAGGGAGAGAATATAGTAATTATATATTTATATTTATATTTATTATAGAAAACGGTACCTGAAGGGAATTTTTAATTAATTATGAAAAAGAACCACCTAAACAACTGTATCATAACTTTGAGCTTTTGGAAGTTCTAGAAGATATTTTTTGTGAATATGCCAATTTTGGTCAAGAAGCAGAATGGGTCAAATTAATCACTTTAGGGTATTCAAAGATCGTTTAAATGGCGTTCATAACACATAAGTAATGAGTATTTTTTAAATGTGTGTTCTTTTACCAAGTAAATGTTTAGTAATCGCAAACTTCTCCCTAACACCTTAGCAATGACATCTCACGAAACATGTACTAGGCAATTCATTTGACGTAATCACCTAGTACAGCCTGCTTTTTGGAATATCGCCGAATATTAAATTTTATTGTACAATTTTGTTTGTTGTTATTCTCATGAATCCACCACAGCACTAGATGCTAGTCGTGTTGAAGGTGGTTTCATCTTTTAATTGGTTCCTTGTTTTGTTATGCTTCGCACCGAGTAGCGAGTACGAGCCATAGCACTACTAGCGTGTCAGTGTGCTAACTGATCGTACTAGCGAATAGGATTCAACGCTCTACATGTGTCATTTGTTGCTGCCACTGCTGCGGCTATTCCCTCGGTAGTGACAAAAATTCAAATGCTCGATTCCACCACGCCTGGCGTGAAGCGTGGCAAAAATCGCCCGATCATGCCTGGGTAAATAGCGACTGGGAGATTTGATGGTGTGAATCCCCTGCCCGCGGCTATGTACTCTTCCGATGGTGCCGGTGTGCTTCACAATCAGCGACCCACAATCATGCTGCTGTTTTGGCAAGGGTCGCAGCTTCGGCACAGCATCGGCACCGATCGGTCAGCAAATCAGTTTTGCAGAGGAATTTGGAAGCTGTCAACTCCAGCCGACGTAAACTGTGAGTGTGAGTGCATCAGTATTTCGCGCGTCCAGATCCAGGTTCGCCGTTATTGCGCTTTTATTACCTACAACTTTCTTAAAAATAAGGCAAAAGTTGCTGTTGTAAACTTTAAACAATTAGTTTGTAGTGATGGCTAAACAAAAACAAAACGAAAGCCGATGTCCATATCTCTCGAATGGCTCACGGGTGGTGAAAATGTTCAGTCCTCCAATGGCTCACGAAAACAAAATGTTCTCTCAGAGCCTTGGAAACGGGTACGCGTACTATACCCGTACAACTGTGCTTAACGTTTCACCTCCGCATCAGGTATAGTTGTAATCCTAAGATTTGTGCTCTTACGCTGTTTATTATATCACAAACATTTGTTGTCTCCAGCCGCTCGGTTAGCGGTGGTTGAGTGTTCACAATGGCTTTTTTATTTCGTTTCATTATTTTACAATAAAAATCATAAGAAGATTATCCCTGTGTTGGCTGCGTACTGTGTTCCGGGCGTGCCTGTCGCCTTGCCACTGGCGGTCCTCCCTACGACCTGTAAAACGGTTCGGCACGGTCACTTCTGGAACAGGGTTGGCCAGGGTCGGGCTACGCACGGGCACCGGAACCAGCACACAGATGTGGCTATTTCAACTGAACTGGTAAAATTGAAATCATTCCGGTTTGGTTGTTTGCATCTTTTTTGGTCCAAAGGGGCAGCCGAAGCCGGGAGTTGACCCAGCGCCGACCAGCCCGTTTGGCTTTTGGCAAATGGCATTTTCTCTATTGCTCACTATTGTTATGGTGTGTGTAAAATTATACTCTGTATAAATATATACCTATATATCTATATATGTGTATATCTATCTGTTTCTCTCACGGCTTCGACCAGCTTTGTGTTGCGCACGTTTAACAGTACTGGCTTCGCTTTCGGTTTCGCGCTTTGTATAAATACTCTTCCATTAGCGTTCCTACTAGCCCTCTCGTAATCTGTCTTCGCTTGTTTCGGGTCACGTGTTTCTGCTCGGTTCCTTCGCATAGCGTACTCGCGCACTCTTGACACTGTATATATAAAAACAGTTTGTATATAAAATTTCAATATTAAACAGCGAATATTCGCAAAAATTTGTAAAAAAAGAAGAACAAGAAAAAGTAAATCATTCACTTGTAGTTTTGCTTTCTGTTTGCTTTTGCTTCTGTTGCCAATTTCGCACTTCCATTTTCTGGCGAGCGTTGCGGGTTGGTGCTGATGATGGTTAATTAATTATGGTTATGAGCGGATCGGGCGTGATGGTCGCGCCTAACCCGTAACCGTCAAACTTCCTGGGCTTCCCTTCCGGTAGACTTCCGAAAAAAAGCTCGGAAAGTTTTTTGCACTCCGCAACCCCGTAGTCACTCGAATATTTTGCGTTGAGGAAACAATTTCCCCCTCCCGAGGCTTTACCCCGCAGGAAACCGGGTTTGTCGAGCTCGGGTTCGTCGCTAGCGTTTAGTTGCAGTCACCGCTGCCCTAACATACGCTGCTATCGGCATCGTTGGCTTTGTTGCAAACGGTCGCTCGTTTCGATTGCGATTAAATATTCTACTCCTTCTCCCTTTTTCTTTGTGCCTTCTTCTTCTTCTTCTGCACTTTGCTCTATTGATTTAGTTACGTTGCTAATACATATACAGGTATGTATTAATATATATTTATATACTTTATGATATATATATCTGATCACATTTTTAACAGTCTGCTGAGTGTTGCCGTTTTCTTCTTCCTTTGAGAATTGGATTTACGTGTTGTATCATTTTTTTGGCTTGTTTCAATTGTTTTGCTTATTTTTTTGTGTGGGTTTTGTTAAGCTTCAATTTGTTGATTCGTCGTCAGTGTTCGCGCATATTTCTATTTTTTTCATTATATTGTGTTGCTTTTGCTTTTGGTTGCTGTTGTTGTTGCTGTTGTTGTTGTTGTTGTTGGTTTTGGAAAAGAAAAATGTTTAAAAATAAGGATGTTTAATGGTAAAATGTACTGATTTCAATATATAAAACGACTATATGGTTTGTGTGTGTTCACTGCTCTGCTTCCAATGCTGTTTCTTCTTCTGTTTCGTCCAGTGGATCCAGGAAGGTGGTAAGAGGGTGGTGGCAGCCGGCAAGGTGGTAGGGCATACGATGGTTTGAGCAGTGTCGGAAAATCCCAAGATCCTATCCGTTGAAGGACCTCCATCGAATAAGCGCCCCACCCGTCTAGCATTCGCGTGCCTGCCACCCCTGTTGTCCTGTCTTCCCTTCTGGCTCTGAATTACAAATATTGTTCTCATATTTGTTGTTTCGCTGCTACTGCCGGGCGCTACTACACAGATGGTTACGTGTGGGTAAGGTTTTTTGTACTCCATGTGTGGTTGTGAAGAATGCCACATTAGAAGAACCTTTTGCTTAAATATTTCCCCTTACGCATTACCGATCCGCTCTTGGTCTCCCTCTTTCCGCGTCCCCCAGGGGGAAGGCGGTACACCGTAAGGGAGATGGTTTTGGTGCGAGGTTCGCACAAAACCACGCACACTCATGTGCATGTGCGTGTCCGAGCACCGCGGCAGCATGTTCGTTTGGCTCTTGTAATAAGATTTGTATAAAAATATAAATATATCATCTTTGTTCCATTTTATTACTATTGTTGGTTTTCTGGTTTTTACTGTTTTTTTGTTGTTGCTGTTGTTGTTACTGCTTGTTTTGTAGTGAGTTGCGGTTTTTTTTTTGTTTGTTGCTTTGTTTAGTTGGTTTGGTTGCTTTGATCGATTAGTTCTCTTGTTTGCTTGCTTTGATTGAATATATTATTGGTTTGTTGCTTTGCTTTTTAAAAAAGTGGTTTGTGTTGTACTTTAAATCATTCCGGTTTATTTCATTTACTTTAGCCTAGTTTTGAGTAGTTGTTGCTATCTTGTCGCTTGTGGTTTGGATCTATTGGTTTTGGTTTATCGATTTCAAACCACCACCGCGGCCTTGCATGGAGTGATACCGTCAATCTGCGCTCACAGCACGAACAGCCGCGCATTTTAGGGATGCATTTTGATTATGTTCATTTCTTAAATACACCATTTTAAAATCTGTATTGCTGTTTTGCATTATTTAACTATTGTACGGTTTGCACTGATATATCGGAACAGCCGAAGGTCGATAGTCCGTCCGATCGTGTCACTATATGTACAAACACACAAACATACACGCGTTGCTAGTTTTCGGTTACTTATGATTAAAAAGTCACTTCCGATCGGTCGGTCGGAGGCATGACCTCAGGCACTTCGACTGTTTTGAGTGGGTGGTGGGACGGGGCGGGAGCTCAGGGAATGCTTGGTTGATTGTTGGAAGGTGGTGGTGGTGGTGGTTTAGTTCTATTGCGTTGCTGCTATTGTTTGTTGCTATGGTAGGGGTGTGGTGGTGTACTCTTGGGGAAGGAAACAGGGAGGCTGATGAGGTTGCCCATGCTGTTGCTGGTTGATTGACACTATCACTCCAGGGTGGTGGTGGTTTTACTCCTGCTCTATCGCGTGCTTGTGTAATGTACTTTTGGTTTTGTGGTAGTGACTATTGCAAATGAAATGGCGAATAAAGAAAACTAGAGATTCCTTCGGTTTCTATTGGTTTGGGTTGTTGCTGTTGATGTTTTTTGTTGCGTTCATTTTGTTGTGGCCCTTTCTCCCCGGATGTACCGGCCGCACAAAACCGAGATGTTGCTGTTTTGTGACCGATCAGTTCCAGCAACATTACTGGGCCGGATGGTGAAAGATGCCCAGCAGCAGGGACACGTGACCGGTGGCACGGTTCCACCGGAGAGGAGCCTTCACTAAGGTAGAGAACCGGGCGGGGGGCAACACCAGATGGCATGCGTCTGCCCACAGGCCCGCGTCCTTCTACTTTGTTGCGTTTGTTGAGTGAAAAATTATGAGAAATAAAATTGTCATTTCGCTATATTCAGCTGGTGGTGATGTGTTGTCATTGCTGATGTGATTATTTTGTTTATTATATATTAGTTGAAAAACGCACGTGCACCTTCCCCGCCCGCGACCCTGCATGATCTCGCACACGCACACGGCTTTTGTTATGTGTGCGTGGGCCATGGGAGAAGCGGGGCGGGTGGTGTGGGACGTGCTTTGCCGGTTTCTATTGTAAACTAAAAACTGTGCAATATATTACCATCCAGTGGCTGCAGCTGAGGGATGCTGCGAGTTGAATGAGAATATATTTTTTACTATTGCAAAAATGGAAGTGAAAATTCTTCTGTGAATTATTTCTGTTAGTTTGCATTATTTTTCTCTTCCAGATGGTTTCAGCGTCTTTCCTGACCCGGTGATGTTGGTATACTTCATTCCTTACGTGATTAGATATTTTATTAGGTGAGCCGCCCAACCGCTTGGCGATGGGCGGCTGCTCAGATGTTCGTCTTTGTTTATTTTTGTTAGTTGCATTTATCATACATCAACAAATTTTGAATTTTGCTTATGGTTTTGTTTGGTTTGTTCTACATGTTTTGGTTGTTTTTCCAGTCGGACCACTCACTCACGCCGCGGACGGCAGAGACTGTGTTCCGTCTAGTAGATGTTAATGTTTTCATGGTCTTTTAGCTTTTGTTTGTTTGTTTTTTTTATAGATTTAAAGAGCAATTTAGTTGTTTTAGTGTGTGTTTTTGGTTTTGTTGTTGTTGGCTTGATCCCGTTCAAAACTATGTAACTGTGTACAAGAGATTCTGAATCGTTCTCCATTTGCTTCTCTGGTTGCAAATTTTGTTCATAAAAATTGTACGGATTTGACGGCTAGTTGCAAATTGAAATAGTGTAGTTGGTTAAAGATTTGAATATGTTTTTCTTCTTTCTTTTGTTCATAATTGCTTCATTTTTATGCTTCAAACAAAGGATGGTTACCTCAATTGGAAATGAATACGAGATTGGTTAGGTTTTGTTTGTTTGTTGGGTTCAAAGATGAAAAATCATTCCAGTATATTTTATATGTCCTGTTCTGAGCAGATTTATGACACTGGTTTATACAAAATGAAAATGTAAAAAACGATAATGAATATATAGACAACGACAAATACAAAATGGAAAAGATGATGTCAAAAGAGAACAAAAGTCTATGAAATATCAACACAAAAATTGTGAAAACAACAGGTCAATGTAACATATGGTACACAATTTTGAATACAAAAGATAAAATTATAAATTTAAATAAAGCGTAATACAACCATAGAAGTAGAACGAATAACATTCAAACGCCAGCACCATAAATCTGCTCAGCAATCTGTATAAAACGTCTATTGCTGTTGTTGTTTTTGCGGTGGTATTTAAAAATTAAACCAACATATTGCCAATAATTCCAATTGCTTATCGGTTAAAAGGATGATTTAGTAAATTCATTCATTCGATTGATTCAATTGTCAGCATGAAAAACTGCTACAAAAACTGTGTCGGCTGTGCACCAACAAAACATAGGTCCGGTTTATCCTGTTTGATGAACTCAACATAAACATATGTGTATGTGTTAGTGTGACTGTGTTTTTCGTTTGCCCAATTCAGTTTTTAAAAAGTGCCTGCATATGCTTTTCTCCCGTCCAACTGTGTACGGTACGGGCAAACACACACACTGCACGCAAATTGTTTGATTTTTGTTATCCATTTTCAGCATTTAACTGAAACGATTTTGGATTGTTTTGTTCGCTTGTTGCGTTTTTAATCGGTCTTATGTTTGTGATCAGATCATATTCCTAGCCAGACTGTTTCAAAACGTGATACACATTACATTAGCCAAAGTTGGATTGGTTGCTAAAATCATATTTCTACCATTGCTCGTCGCGGCCCAGAGCTAGGTCGTCCCACCCAGTACGGATGTTTGCGGATGGGAGTGCAGATGGGGTGCAAATGCATCGTTACGGTACGGCCACTTGATGGTGACTGTGGCGTTTCGGCACTGTCACGATTCGCTCTGGTCCGCTTGGAGCAAAACATTTTCTTTGATTTTGTTTTCGCATTTTATCTCCCGCGGCGGCCCCCCGATCCTGGTAAGCGGATGGTGTGCTTCTGCAAGCCGAGGGACCGGCACCTTCTTGGCCGTGGAAGATATATGGGTTGTTTTTTAGTGTTATTTTTGTGATCAGATTTTGTATTTTGGTTTGTTAAAAATGTGATTTTATGCTGTCAAATGTGTTTCTTTGTTGTTTTTTTTTGCATTGTTTTGTAGTATTTTTGTAAATTTATTTTAATATTAGCATGCGAGTTTTGTGTTATTTTGTTCGGTGTATATAAAGTAGCTAGCACGCCAGTGCACCAATAGTTGACCGAAAGGCTGTCCAGCCTCCCCTCCCGAGCGGTCGGGGTCAGCCTGCACAGCCGGTGAAAGGCAGCGAACTTGCACAGTACACGGACCGTCCACCGATCGGGTGGCATATATGGTTTGGCCACTCCTGTTCCCCCTCGACCCCTTGGTAAACGCTAAAGCAGCAGACGAATCGTGAGAGTTTGCGGCCTTCATTTTTTATGTTTTTTTTTTTTTACTTTTTTTTGGCCTGCATTATCATCCCCCTACTCATCTGCACTGCAATGCTCTCCCAGCTTTATTGTCGGTGAGAGTGCTGGAGGAGCATTCTCGGACAATCGGTGGGTTAGAGACGGGTATTACTGCGCTGTTTTCCTGGGAAAGGGGGACAAATCCGATCGTTCGGTCGCTGTGTGCACGTTGTGACGGTTCACCATCGTTCGCGTCAACCATTGGCGAGGCGTGTGAAAATTGGTTTTTCGAGTTTATTACAAATTTAAATGATTAATTTGTATGATTTCAATATGTAATCAAACAGCAGTTTTCCGTTGACTCGTAATTATAGGGTTGTACAAATGGAGGAGGGGGGGGGGGGGCTCAAAAGTGTTGCTTTCGTTTGGTTGGCCTTTTTTCTTCAAATTGAAAGGTATGACGACTTTATCGTCTTGTTTTCAGGGGTTTTGGGGAATAATGCTTTTAGTGCAATCTTAAAATCAAAAACATTGCCTCATAATGAAATAAGATGAATAGAACTGAGAAAAACTAAGCAATTCGAGGGTTTCAATGCAGTGGAAAACTTAGAGTGCAAATTTTGAGTTGATTTTTTCAGTTTCTTTTACTTGAAAGCTCCTTTAGCAATGTAGGACAGTTAGCCGCACATTTTGCTACATTTATACAGATTTATTTCGTTCCTCGTCCTTTGTTGTTCATCAGTTCATAATTTATACTGTCTGTTTTTAAAAAGGATATTATTAGCAAGTAACGTAGCTTTGCTTCAATTTTAAAAGATCATATTGGGTCTGCCATTAGGGAAAATAGTGTTATTTTTTTGTCTTTTGACTTCCAAACGATGATTAATCAACTTAAAAGACTTTTTTGCTTATAAACAATCCTTCCAAACGGGAAGCACAAATATAAATGTTTGATGGGAATCCTTTTTCCCCGCCTAATACAAGAACATCAGGAATTTTAGAATGGGCATCCGTTCGATTCCAACGTGCTTTGATAGGTTCAACCATCGTTGCTCTAATGTTTAATATATTTAATCGCTTGAAAAGTTTGTTCACGAAGTTTTGTCCAGTTAGTATGTTAATTGGTATGTTGGTTTTTGGTTTTGCTTTTGTTTTGGTTTCCACCAACCGTCGCAGTCGGTGGTTGCAGTAGCCAATCGATATCGAATTCTTCAAACACGCAACATATCTTGCGTTGATGTGTTTTTGTTTTCCATTTGGTTTGGTTTTGTTTTCGGTTTTGATAGCTGTTCAGCTGTTCAGCATTTACGCTTCATTTATCTGTATCCATTTTGCTATTGTTGTGTTGTTGGATTTTCAATTCATGTTTTTCACTTCGTTAAACGAAAAATAAAAGCATTACAGGGCCAGCATTTCCAGCTTACCTGGCGGGCGTGCAGCAGGGTGGACCCCCGTTGCGAGCTTGACGAGCCCACCGAGGTGTTATTTCTGACCTTGAGCCGAAGCTGATCAGCTGACTAAGGGAAATGCTGGGCTGGGATGTTTCCTTATAACCGGTCTCCTCTTTCTTGGCGTTCTTCATCTTGATAAACAATAATGTGAGGACGGTGGATTGTGATGGGGATGATGATGCATTCATCCCCAACTCCAATTCCACCAGATCCGCCACGGAACGAAAGTGTACTTGGTTTGCGAGTTGTGAGAGTTTCATGAAATATTACCCACGTTATGTTCGTTTTCTAGTATCACAGCGCCTGTTTATAGTCTACGGTTAGGTTTGCAGATTTGCTTTGTTCGGTGTGTATGTTTGTGACAGTGTTTGTTTTTTTTTACAAAGAATTGGCAATATTGGGGGAGTATATCAGGTTCCGGTATCGTTCTCATGGTCAAGCGGCTTTATACAACATTCATTGAATCTTATTATTTGCAGTTAAATGTAAATTACGGTTAATTGATTATATATCCTGTATATTGACTGTGTTGTCACACCTCACACACACACACACATTGACCGACCGACAGCCACGGGGAACCGGATCCGGTTGCCGAGCTGGGGTCGGAACTATTTGTATTTGTTGCGTACAAATAGTATCCGCTTCACGGCACTGTAACTCAGTCAAATAAAACAGAGAGCTATATTTTCTTCTTTGCCTCTCCTTCTCTTCTGTCCCTCTATAATGTTCTCTCGCCATATCTTTACAAGCGCAGTATATGGAAACTATCGAATGGTTTGTAAAACTATTCCCTGAGTTGGTTTGCAATCGCTTATATACCCCATTTGCAGGTTTAGTTCGTACCTAAGTATGGCTAGTCTATTTCAGTATCAGGTTTGTTGTATCAGAGTTTGATTCTGTGCGGTGTCAAAGTGGATCAATTTACTTTGTGTTATTAGTAGTCCTGGCCTACTATCCTGTCGAGAGGAGCTTGTCTCGTTACGTGATTAATACAAGTGCTCTCATTCTATTGTTGTTGTGTTGCTGTATTATTAGTTGTTGCTGTTGATGATGTTGTTGCTTGAGTTGCAGTATTGTTCTATTCAGTATTATTGTATTGTTTAGCTATTCAAGATCTTATGCTATGTCAACCGTCGAACGCACCCGTGTTCGTGTTTTTTTTTCGTGCGTTTCCCATTCCTCTGAATATATGTGCCGAAACATGAAGTTGTTCCAAAAATGTCATTTTCTCCTCTCAAGACTCCACTCCTTTGGTTCGCACTGCCTACCGTAACACTGTCAAAAAGACGCCAAACATGTTATAAAACAAATATATTGGCCAGAAATAAATGTTTGCCTAACAGGTTTTTGTTAGCTTCGGTGTTTCCCTCTTATTCGGTTTCCTCCCTTTCTCCTTTAGGTGGTGTGCATGTAGTTATTGCGAAGTAACATAGTGCTGTGTGCAAGTGCACACTTTTGCGAACGAGTGTGGTTCTGTTTCTGACTGCATTCGACTGTAAACTGTATTGCATTGATTGTTTTTGTAATATTTTTTTAAGAATTTGGATAGTTGATTTTTATCAAAACCTTACACGTAACGAGGCAAAAATAGTGGGACAAAACTTTACGTCATTCTGCAACGTTGAAGACAATGTTTGAGCATTTGAATAAAAGATGTCATTTAATAAAGATAAATAGAGAAACTATTGATTGAATAACTCTCGAACAGTGTATGTTATTGAAGACACAGAACAAAAAAAAAAAAACTGTAAACGAAAGATTGTTCACCATTCTATTGCAAGTTTTTGTTTCTGTTTTCAATCATTAGGTAGACATTGTCCGTCATCCGTTGAGAGACAAATAAAACCTTACAGGATCTAAATGATACTGCTTCTTCCACAATTACTATTCGCTGTACGTTTGGAGGACCATTGTTTGCGGTTGAGCTGACGCGTATGAGATGGGTTTAATTTGTTTGAGTTCAATTTGGTTTTAACTTACGGGTGGTCATGAAGAGGTAATTTAATGAATGATTTTGCGTTAAAATAAAATGATTGCATTGGTCTAAATGCATTCATTTCGGGTTAGAAATGATATGTTATTAACACTAAGATGGAGATCTCTGCTTTTGGAGGATCAAAATGTTTGAAAATTGCCTTAAATTAGGTGAGCTGAATAAGCACTGCTAGAAGAACAAAATACACCACACAACTTATCATGTATTCGACCAGGATAACTTACCCCGAAGAAAACGGTCCTTACATGTCTATCTTATTTATACGCAATCGACGAGACGTTTGAAGAAACACACAAGCCGCGCTGACTGCGATAATTTTTGTTTTCCTTCCAAATCGTGACACCAATACATCCAAAATTCATATTCAAATTACTTTGGAGCTGTTTTGGCAAGCTTTGAGTTGCTCAAATTATTCGCACAATCAAGAAAAAATCTCCACAATTTGCATAAATAGAACGACGGGACATTAAATGCAATAAAGAGCCGACAAATGGCAAACTATGTACAATGTGTAGCAGTTCGTCCCCGCAATAGACTTCTGGTCCGCCTAACAACTTCGTTGGCTCCGAATCCGATGATCGTACAAAAGAATACAGGTACAACATGTTTTCTTCGTCTAGCTAATACACATTTCCTGAATAATTCTACCACGCTGTCAGATCAGATTAGTAGTGTTAGCAGCTCCGGGTTGTTTATGTGTGTGTGTGTGCATCCAAGCGATCCAGCGAACGTTTGGTAAAAGCACAAATAGCACCCTTTGGCCTTCCACATCCCTGTGTGTATGTGTGTGTTTGGCAAATTGGTAGTGGGCCTTGCATACTCAACAGAAAGGAAACGGGCGCACACGTTTGCCCCAACGGTCGAGATGCAAGCCTGCATGTTGCGCATTGGGCGTCACACCATGTTGCTGGATGAAGTTTTCATTTCCACCACCGGGGGAAAATTCGATCGAAGCGAGCGAATCACACGCGCATACCGACCCCAAGACGCATGCGTGGTGTTTGCATGCTCATGGCGATGTACTGCGCAGAAAACGCGTCTGATGCCGCGACGGAGCTTGGGAGCGGAGCAAGTCTGTATGAGGCCCGTGATGAAAATCGCGCAAAATCACTGACTCCAAACAGACCTCCCCGTGTGTCCGGACCGGACAGATGCCTGGTGCCGGCATGCACGTCCGCATTGGTATGCTCCAGAGCAGCCCAATGTAATGGTCGTTCCAACCGAACGCAACCGCCGGCGCATACATGACATGACAGCATTCTGCGGGAGACTAGCAGCCTACCGGGAGTGGCAGAAAGTTGGCGACTTGGTCTGAAGATGCCTCGCAACAACTAAATCACAACACGCACGCTTAGGCCTGGTGTGTTGTGCTTTTGTACAGTCAACTTGTAAAGTTCCTGGAGATGAGGGCACACAGCTTTGTGCCCTCAGCAACCCAGAGTCCCGGACATTCGGCCCGTTCGGTGCTTATCCCTGGAAGGTGGAAGCTTGTCCGAGTTGGCAAACTTCCCACACCCATACACACAGTAGAGCGCTTGTTCAGAACCTTGCCCGCGGCACAGCGACCAAACTGTAAAAAAAAGGTAGACCTGCTCGAATCCAGAGCAGCTCCCTTCCCTTCGCTCATACCGGGCGGTGATTTGGGTTATTTAGTTGCAGTTGTTCTGTATGCTGTTGTTTGCTTGGTTGAAGTATGGGGAATTGAAAAATGCGATTGAGTTATCTGGCTATTGTGTTTGTGGGTTTACTATCTTTGCGGATACTGCACTGTAACTCACACCGATTAATATGGAATTGATTAAATTGTACTGCGCTGCTGCATTGTGTACACACACCACACATACCACACTCACACGGCAGGGTGTTAAGTAATGTAAAACACATGCACGGTAATACATACATATCTATTTGTGTGTGTGTGTGTGTTGGGGGTTGTAACTCTACCATTTAGTTATGCTGCCGGCCTTATTATTTCTGCTATTACTGTTAATGCGTTTGAGCTGTGTGAAATCTTTACTTACAAACTAAGTGTGTACGCACTGTGACTATCCATTAATTACTGTTACTATTTAAATGCTTGCTTGCTTTGCCACTTGCGAGCTGACCACGCCGGGCATGAGCGAAGCGCTGTGCCACCGGGTTCAGGAGATGGTGCCACATTGCCATATTCCAAGTAGCCATGCTGACTTGTATCTGTACTGTCGCTACACAACAGGACCCAGATCGGAGCCAGAGTCGTCTCGCGGGAACTGCCACACAACTAATTTCTATCTTTCTAAAAAAATTCAAACAAAACGTACAAGCATTACCGCAGTTTTTTTTAGTAAAACTGTAAAAACAAACAAATATGCTTATTAACAAAGAGTACTCTCTTTCTCTCGCGTTTCCCTCTTGCTTTACATGCCCAAATGTTTTTTGCCGAAAGATGTGTGTAATTTGTGTTGTCTGTATCCCCTTCTACACTATTCCTTTTGCTTATATCATATGCCTAAAGAAATGCCGAAAAGACGCTTGTTTGTCTCGAGTATGCCGAAAGGTTAATTTGATTTACTTTTTGGTTTTAACAATTAATCCCTAAACTAGAGCAGCTACAGCAATTCGCTGGCTGCACGGAATCATCCACAGGCTCTCTTCTCACGGGTGGGATGGGCAGGACGGGCTGAAGAAGTGGGTGCCACAGCTCGAAAACTGTTCCGCTTTCCCAATATATCTCTTGATGCCATCGCCCTCACTGCCCAAAAAAACCAGAGCGAGGAGTTTGTGTGATTTTCAATTTTTTTAATATCACAATTTCAGTTACTTTCGTCGTTTTTTTTGTGTAATTTTGGAAGGCATGATATAGTAATAGGATCTTTCACTACCGCCGCTCGTCCCGTCGCGTTCGATTTGAAATTTTGATTTAGAGTCACTTCAGAAAAAAGAAAATAAAACAATAAGACAACAACTGTAAAATTTAACAGAACGTAACACACATGCAGATTCAATTGTTGCACACCTAGTAGTCCAATTCGATTTCGGAACAAAATAATAAATAAAACGCACCAAACCGATCACAAAAGAATACACAATTTTAGTTAGTAAATACGAATTTTGCGCACAAGTTAATTTAATAGATTTGGAAATAGTAATAATAGTTTTCTTTATTATGATTTTGTTTTTTTTTGTACATTCACGCACTTCTTACAAACCTGAAGGATGGGTGACGGTTAGGGTTCAGGGTAGCACCATCGATAGCGTTGGCACTACCGTACCCTTCCCGGCTCACCGCAACCAGGGCTTGGAAGAAGCGCTTTTTCTTCATATAAAGCCAATTATAGTTAGTAATGGTTGTTCATTCAAAACGGTAATATTTGATAAGGACGAAAAATATATCTCTTAAGCTAACTCATTGCCTCCTTGCCTGATTCACCAAATGTATCGCTCTGTCGCTCTCTCTTTCTCTTCTTTTTTTTCCTTTTAAACAACTTTTACAACGTACAAAGCATGTAAACGCGATGCAATGTTGTGTGTTGAAATTTAAACCAGTCAGCAAGGTTTGTGGTTGGTTCGGGCGGGTGCCGTTGATTAGGCAACATCTCTCGATGGATTAAAACGACTAGGAGGAAACTTATTGCGGAGATAAGTTGCAATTTTTTGTAGCTTTTGGTTCAGGGTTAACTTAAATAGTACATCTGATCAATTTTGCATCATTTACTTCAGATGATGGTTTATGTGTGGTTTTTTTTAATACACGATCGATTTTGCTTCAATATTGCGCCTAAATACTAGAAAGCATACCCTAATGCACGCTATAGAATTGCTTTGGTTTGGTCACCAACATTGTAGATTTGGTAAAAGATCTCATGAGCCGCCTTCCACGGCGGTTACACTTTCGGTTGCGCAGGCAAGCGTTATCGCGTTGATGCTACAATGAACTGGATCGGCTGAAAGGTTTTTGCACCCTTTCTACGCGTGCGTAGCAGGATAGGAATCTATTGCAATGATTTTGTTCGTTGAATGTTATTGGTCTAATATATATTTGTGGTACATCCGCAGACGACGCCAAATTCTCACCGCCAATCTTCATTGAGCACACGAACACGACACGCCTGCTCACGCGCAATTCAAGATGTTCGTGTACGCAGAAAGATCAATCACCACCACAAAAAGAGGCTAAATAATAATTTAAAGAAATACTTGCACACAGCGTGCACTATTCACCGTACCGATTCGCAGCGAAACTTTCCGAATTTGTGTTCGAAAGAATAACCACCCGTTACATGATCGAAACGAATTTTGCTTCCGAATTACCATCCATCACGTATACACAATCTCCTCCAAACTGTGAGTGTACCTTACCCGATCTGTTCCCCAAACGCCCCGCATGGTGTTCATGCGAGATCATGCGAACCTTAGCTTTGTATCTACTCGAAGCAAACCGGATCAGGACGCATTCAATTTACTCCCTCCTCAAACACAGATACCTTTTACACATTTTGCCCTTTCTTTCTAACCGTAGATTTGAGTTTCTTTTTTTTGCCTAAAGTGCCGAAATAACGCCAAAACAATAAACAAAACTTACGCTTTCTCGACCCCATCATTCGTTTTTTTTCTCTCTCTCCATCCGCGCTTACCAGAAGTAACAAATTTTGCTTATAAATTTCGATCACCCGCGTTTGCGGTAGCGGCTCGTACAACGGATATACCAACACGAAAGGACGCAGCGCCAAGGAGGACAAAAAATATCATTCCTATATGCCCGTCCCTCGTCCTGCTTGTACCCGATGGCGCCGTACCGCAAACAGACGGTGTGAGTAGTTTAGCCTAAAAATATTCAAACATTTTCTTACGTGAGCCATACTCTTCCGCGGGGGGTTTGGAAACACCGTTTGGAAATGATAGCAATACACAACAAAAAACACTTTCGCTACCTAAATATACGATCAAAACAGCCGACAGGAGAGCGCGTGGCTGGCGGGCCAGGAACACGATCGCTGTCTGAACTTTGATATTAATTTGGAATTTTGATAATTTTGTTTAATAGTTAGAATTTGGTCTCAATAAACATAATTTATTTTCAACGCTAGAGCGCCTCCTGCTGCCGCGTGAGGGCAAGAGCGGAAAAATAATAATAATAATCATAATAATAATCATAATAATCATAATAATAAATAAACATATTTACAACTGCCGAGAAACAACAGGAAGTGTTCAACGCCTCTGGGTCGTCCGATACCGTTGCTTCGAGTGATCCTGCCCAAGGACTAATCTTGGTGTTCGCGATCTGCACTGTGTAGTAGAGTTAATTCGCCTAACACACCGGCGGCTTCTACTAGATTTTGTATTTGTACACAACGTTTTGCTCACACAGCTTTCTAAACGATATCAGTCCCTAAACCTAGCGCATAGAACATAGAGATTAATAACTAGCTATACAGAACTGAAGAACCGCGAAAACCTTCGTACCGGCTCGCGGTACATCCCACAATTATAGCTCCCACGACTTTGGTTTTCATACTGCCCACGACGACTGACGCTACGTCATTTGGATGGGTGAAGCATAAAAAGAGAAGGCTGGCTCTGGCTAGCTGACAGGCTCTAAAACACAGCCCAACCCGAAAACTGTACATCTAATGTAAGACGCCGATTGTAAATTAGACACCGCCGATTCGACCGATACGCAATACAGTTTACATCTCTCTTGTGTTGTCATGATCAGAAACGCCGCATTGATTCGTCAATTGTTGTTTTTTGTCTCTTCAGGAACGGGGTTTCCGCTTCCGCTTTGCAGCTTCAAGTCCAGGTTTTTTTTCTCCTAAAACAGTATCTTCACTTTCCATTTCTCATTTCATGCTCTTTGTTTTTATCTTTTCGAGAGCCGTTGTTGGCGATTTTTTCGGGCAGCACTTGAGAATTTGTGTGCTTCCAATTTTTGGTTTGCTTTGTTTGTTCTTTGTTTTTTTACTTTTCCTTAAATATACTAAAAATTGGTAAATTTTGAGGTTTGCCGTGTAGGTGTCTTGCTTTTTGTTTTCAACTTTTGTTTTCATCTAAATGCATTAGGAAGTGCTTTTGAACGCCCGAATAATGATTCGCGAAAAAATACCTCACACGTAAGGTAGCATTGTATATATTCTGGCCGTCTTCAAAGCATTTCTGTTTTTTTTTGTTTGTTTGCTAATTTGTTTGTTTTGTTTCTGGTGCTGCTACATACGGAGAGTGGATAAATTTGAAGGCCTTTCCCGCGGATTCTTTGTTGCACGCGCACGAGCAAACACACGCGCACACAACACTCGTACACGCTTGCGCTTGTGCACAAATGTGGCACACAGTTCTTGTAGGAGCGTGTGTTTGTGTACATGTGTGATTGCTAGTGTGTGTTTGTGTGTTTTGAATGTCTGCAGATGCTCTTTCACTGTGGGAAAAGCGCACTACATTATAGGAACCACAAATGTTGTCTTCTTATATGTTTCTGTCTTTTTGTTTTACCGTTTTTTGCTAGATATTTTTGCATTGTAGTTTTCTCTTGTTCAGCCTTCGTTTACTGCGCCTTGCCTTCGCCTAGATTTGTTTTTTACTTCTTTGTTTTAAATAATATAGTCTCTTTACCGTGTTTCTCTTCTTTTGCTCACTCGTTTTGTTTTCTTTTTCCCTCCTCTCTTTGCTCCTTTTTTAGTTTACGTCTTACTTATTTCTTTGTTTCCGTACCCCATATTTCATAAATTTGTTTTAAGATAACAATTTTGTATAATTTACTTTAATTTTAATAATAAAATTACTCTCTGTTTTTCGTTTTGTGTTTTGTTTTTCATACACAGTCCGTGTATCATATATTACTTACTCTTTTGTTACCTTTTTGTGTTTGTCCCTTTTTTCCTATTATTGATTCAGTGTAACGAGCCTTGTTTTACGGCTGCACGCGTTTCCCTCTTCTTTTGTTTTTTTTGGTATTACTTTTGTTTTGTTTTCTCTTGTTGTGGTTGACACGCTTTAGCTCTCCAGCTTTCTCTCTTCATCAGCTTTCATGTTTGTTCGTTTATTTCCCGCCTAGTTTGTCCAGGTAGTAGTAGATAGAGAGAGAGCTTTGTGTATTAGTAACGGGACCCCGCCCGCTTAACTTACTCCAGCTGCTCGAGGAAGTTCGGAGATTTGAAATACTCCGGCACAGGATCATCCATTCGGGAGATGATTTTGTAAATTGATTTTTTCCACGACTGCTCGGTGTCCTTGCCGCCTTGAATCGCGCGGAAGAATTCACGCAACGTCTGCTCAACGACGTATCGGAAATTTTGGGGCACCTAAAGAGAATGGACATTTGGGGTAAAGCGTTCATAATTTAGCCTCTTTTGTGTTTCTATTAGCCAATTAGGGATGTTACGGGGTGTGATGGTTGCTGTACACTACATGATACTCGTGCAAGAAGAATGCATTTAGCGGGATAAATGGGACGGGTGCGGGGAGTCTTACCTCTATGTGATTGTTCCGATTGTAGTGTAGGTTGAGCACGCGGTAAATCTCGCTGTCATTGCTTACGTGGATGTCGTCTGCGTTCTTCATGCCCTCGCTTACCGCCTGTCTGGCGTACTTCTCCATCTGAATGTAGTAGAATTCCCTGCGCAAGATAAAACAAAACTCATTAGAGTAAGCATCAGAGGCCTGTCTCCTGTTTCTTCCTCCCAGTGAAAACGGCTGCCTCACCGGCGAAGGCAATTTTCCAGTTTTCTTTTTCTAAAACTGCTTTCCTTCAAACTCTTTTGATGATGCTGCATTCAAGAGTGCTAATAACATATACATCCCGACACCGAGAGCCCACACACCATATTGGGTGGTGGCAGTAATGTATAGACGGTCCGTTCAATTGGCCAATCTCGAACGATGTGTGCACCAGAGAGTGTGCAAAACGCTCTGCTCGGCCGTCCTGAAGCGCCCGCAACTTGTCAACGCGCTTTCAACCATCTTAAGTGGCAAACCGTAAACATAAATGCTCGACTGGCAAGTGCACTTCAGCCGCGTTTTCCCCGAAAGCCCCGGTAAGGTGTCTACTGTGCACGGGGGCTACTGGGCTGCTGCTGTGTAGTACACACATTTGCAGCAAACTAGACGACACTACACACGCGTCGGCCGTACCATTCTGCGAGGCGTCAAAACAAGATACTTTCCCCGGATTGCACCACGACGTCGTGGGCGCGCGATGTGCTGGCGGTTGTTTCCTCATGCAAATATTTTCCCATTTACGCCTCGCTTCAACGCCTTACCTCCGTTTGATGACGTTCGGGTTGGTTTGTGGTGTGCTGCTGGTACATGCAGCAGGCGCTCGTACAACAGAACCGTGCAAAAGACAGGGTTATGCAAATGGGACGAAGAAAAAGCAACCACACACACACACATACAGCCATACAATGCACAGGCGCCAACAAACAGCACCGGCAGCAACACCCAGGAGGTCCTTCAGCACAACCAAACGAAGCGCGCGGTACGATGATGCTCATGTGTAGTGTTGCAATTTAGCGTAAAATGCTGCACTCTTCATCATTGTGGATAGGTGCCAGCATGCGAAATGTGTGAAGCTGAATGACAATGCATTCGTACACACACACGGGGCGACACGACCACGGGGCGAAAATAAATGCTGGGCTTGCTTTTTTTTAGTACACCGACGGGAGGCAGGAAATTAGCCGTTTCCCGTTTTCCCAAACGTCAACGAGAGACGGCACACGGATGCAATGTTTTGCCATCGCCCAAAACTAGGCAAAAGAACATGATAGGTTTTCAAATCAGCTCATCATTAGCTCTGTAATTAGAATGCTCCCTACAACTGTAACTGCACACTGAACCTTCTGCATTACAATGCACACGTCGATTGCGATGTATTTGCGGCATTCGCTGCCCTGTCTGCTCATATGCGCACGGCTCCAGCGTTTTCCTTCTTTTGTTACGTGTGTGTGTGTGAGCTCCACGACACACCGCGTGCTGTTTGGTTGCAGAAGGAAAAGCGCATCATGCTAAACCTTGCCCTCGTGCGGCCTCGAGTGTTCCCGTCACTCCCGTCCCAACCGAGAACATCATATGCGCTAAGAACATGCACAAACACAGTGACCGGCACGAAATAGCACACAATGTGCATGTTGAACTGGCGCGCGGAAGACAGTGAAATTAAGAGCCCACTTGCATTATCATCACAACACCCCTCACCACACCGCCCAACAACAACACCACCCAAAGCGGGCTCATAATAATCGAGCAATCGTTCAAAGCCCTCCCCGCAGTGCTTTGTTTGGCCGTTTATCCACTTCACATTATGCGGAATAATGTCGCTCCTTGTTAATGTGGCGCTGGTGGAGTGTGGTTGTGGTTTGTTTTTCTTCCATGTGTGCATGGGCATGCAGGGATAGGGTCGCCGACAAAGCCGGAACTGTCTAGCACCTCACACTTCCGCATATCATTCTTCGGGTTTGTGAATTAAACAAAAACAATCCTGATAAAGAATGAATAGGCATACAAAAAAAGGAAACAATCCAGCTCCAAGTAAGGACACACACACACTGCGGAAATGTCACATTAAACATTAGTGATAGAAAGGCAGCGAGAGAAAAAGGGGAGCGAAATAGCTCCCACCCCGCTAGCGTTTCTAGTTGAGGTGGTATCAAAAATTCATCACCTGCTCCACAAGCATCATCATATGGCGCTGGTTTTTGTGAAGCGAACCTTTACATGCATGCCCGCCGCTAGTGTATAGGCGTACATCGTGCAAGGACACTCGAGAGAGCTAGAAGGCCACCACCATAGGCCGCGAAAGGTGGGAGCAATGCACAGGACGATAAAGCACACCACTTGCCAAGGATAATCATTAGTGTGTGAGGTGATCCTTACACACATAAACTACACAGATTGCATAGAACTGAAGAGACAGCGAGGCATGGTGGTTGAATTGAATAAAATAGCGGTACACTCTGCCGCAGAGTGGCCATACAGGCCATTTAACCTCATTGCCCGTGGGTGGATTCTACAGACAGAGATCCCATTTTGTTCTACTACTTTTTCGCTCAATTTCGCCGCCCTCCAAGGGAATGATTACCATCCACTCTGTGTGCCTATCTGTTTGCTCATGTCGTTAATATTTGAATTAACGAACATAATTAATTGCACCGTACCACCTTTCAAAGCCCGCCACAGCAGCACACAGGTGGTGTTCAAATTTAAAAAAGAAACGTCTTTCCAACTGAATTGCGTCCGTTAGTCCCGTCGCCAACCGGCGTGCAGTACTGGTGTGTCGTCTTTTTCTCACGTTATTTGCTTTCCACGCAAGCGTTTGCATTGTTCCCCTTAGCAAGACAAAACGGTAAGAAGTACGTGTTTGACCCCTTAAGTTGCGGCGCATATTCCACACCGGAGCACAGCGGAGTTCCCTCAGTGTTTCCAACGGTCAAAATCAGCGAAGCGCTAATTTTTCCGTTTGCCCTAACTCGGGCTCGTGTGTGTGTGTGCGAGCTGTGAGTAGTGTTGGCTTCCTGTCCTTTATTTTCTCATTTTCCCATACGGTAGTGCTGGGTGGTAGATGGGAAATAATCAACCCTACGCCACATTTTCTACTTCCCACCGAAAATCGATCGTTAGAGAAATTAAAAGCCACCACAACCGGGTAACGGACGACCCGGCGAATGTATACAGGGGGGAAGCAAAACGCATTCCAAGAATAAGGAGATTGATAAAGAAAGAAACGAAAAAAACACACACACGCACACACATGCATACAACAAAGACGAATAACGATCATAATATTCCCCCTTCGTCTTGTGCGTTCCCTGAAGGATGAAAAAAAAACAATATCGCACAGTAATGCAGCTAGAGAAAGAGCGGGAGCAGAGACCTTAACGCGCTACATACGGCCGAGGGGAATATTTAAATGCCCTTCTAATTCCACTTCCTTCCCATTTGTGTGTGTTTGTGTGTGCTTGTGTTCGTGTTCGCGCAGGGTAAGATGTTGCATACTGCAGGGAAAGATGCTACTTGGCAGCACAGCCCAACGACTTCTGGCGTGACTTGCTGATGATAATTGCCGGTTTGCGAAGCGAGGCGACCGCCCGAACCTTTTTCGGGTCGCAAAGAAACGGAGAATTGCCGCCTTTTTGGTCGTAAACTTCCGCCCCGTTCAATGCCCGCACCCGAAAGGGGGAAGAAACGAAGCGGATCAGCAGTAAGGCACACCAACGGACTGACGTGCGCTCGCGCGCGCTCGTACACACGTCTTAGGGATCGGTAGGGTCGGCAAGAAAAGCTCAAGACCGGTGCGACGTTTTCTTAATAAAACGCACACCGTCTTAAAGACAGCAAGCTGGATGCTTGATGGCCAACGGGTGCTGGGAAAGGTACACAATCAAAAATGTTAAACAATGGAAAGCAACCCTCCGGAGGTACGAAAGGCAATGCAGCAGGATCTTAGGATTGCTTGCGATAGCTTATTCGCTTACGACGGGATGTATACGGGCACCACCAGGCTGACGGCTGCAGCATCAGCTCTTATTCCCGCCAAAATCACACACACACACAATCGTAAGGAAAGTGAGCGTGTCTGTCTGAAGCAAAGATGATCGCCAGGTACCCAAGATCTACAGAGAAATGGCAAGCGAACAGAGCAAATGGAACATAATTCCGCCATAGTAGCAAAGGTGATTATCCTTAAAACCGATTTCGCTCATAATTTGGATGATCTTTTGCGGTGCTTTTCTGCCGACTACCTGTCACGCACCTTACAGATACAGCCAACCGCACGCATGATCAAACTAAGTGCAAGGTTTTCTTGTCTGAGGGCATTTTTGTAAGAGAGCAACAAATCAAATATTGCAATGTATCTTCAAAAACATGAATTAAAAGACAATTCATGCAAAAAAGTGCTTCTTCTATCGGAGCTGAGATTAAATGCTTTTCGCTTCCTTCGATACTGCTGAGACAACAATAAAATATTTGTGTCCATAAATTGAGTATAATCTCATTTGGGTCCTTTCTTTGCACTGCGAGTTTTCACCGTCTTGTCTTGGTCGTTGTTGTCAATTCTATCCAAAGCGTTATTTACTAGCGAACGAGGTTTTCCCTTTCTGCAAACAACTGCAAGCGCTGCGCTGAGCACTATTACTCTCCTATTTACTCTCTTCACTTGCACTTTCTGTCTCTTTTCCTTTCCTAATTAGCAAAATTACATTAATTAAGCAATTTTTAATTAAGCTCCTTTGGTTGGAGTTTGTGAGTGTGTGTGTGTGTGTATTCCTTTTTTTTTATTCGCGTCTACATCTTCCCTGTTATACCCGGTTCCGGTGTTTAGCGCGCTGTGCCATTTCTTTTGCTCTCGCGTGAGCCGAAGAAAAGAGAAAAGTTTCCTCTTTTTTTTGCCAGACGAGTTCAGGCCGCGACAACGTGGGCTTTCGGCGGCTAGAATTGCGCTCCGGTTTAGGTCGCTGTTTGCAGCCAGTTTGCACAACTCAAACTCAAGCATCTTCTGCGCTGCTTCTTTCGCCTCACTTACTTTTCGAGCGGTCGCTGAAGAACCTGGCCGTAGCTTGCATTGTGTGCGTTGGCAGGGCCACAAGACGACACCCATCCACAGAGTTCAAGTCGGTGGGCGTACTTTACCATGCTGCAAGTTATGTTATGCATTCCGATTCCCTCGATTCTCTCGCTTTTTTTCGCTCTCTATCTCTCTTCCTTTTTCTGTTTTGAATTGAATGAAGAGTTGAAAAAGGCGCTGCTGGGGCACCAACTGAAACGCGGTACACAGCTCTTTCTTTCCGGGTGTTTGAGCCACTTTTTAAGGACATTTTTTCGTAGAGCCTGCTAAAATTGATTGCGCTTTTGTAAAATGTTAAATTTAGAATGACATTTTAGCAACCATCCTTTGAAGTGCATTAAAGTTCAAAATACAATTTGATCCTCTGCTCAAACTAGTCTAACAAGAAGTAGAAACTATTCATGGAAGAATAAATCCCACCCACCTTTCGTGGACTCTCCCTTTTTTGTCTTTGTTTCATGTGCTTAGGTAGCTAAAGTTGGACATCGGTGTACATCGAACTATGATTGCAGTGAACAGTGCATGTCTATTTTATCCATTGCTGACCCTATGCTTTGGTGTTGGAAATGGGTGGCAGGACATCAGCATCATCCCGCACCAGTTCACCAATGTTAGTTGTTCTATTCTATTTATTTCGTTCGGCATACATAGGATAACCGTCCGCTGCGCATAGGTCCGCACAGCCACCCAGGTCTAGACAAAGGGGATTTTACGCTAAAAACCACGACAACTTTCCCCGATCGTTTCCAATCAGCCCCCCACCGCACACACGCACGCAGGATCCAAAAATGCAATAACACGCCGTTTTATGCAACGAGCTTTTGCTTTGCGTAGTGGTGGTGCGTTGCATCCCATTTCGTTGCGCATCAGCGTGTGACGGCGACTGTGCGTGAGTCTGCAGAATAGCAGTGACCACCACCACCATCCACCGCAACACCGGATGTATCGCATTTTATGTATGTACGCTCACAAATCATTCTCCCAATTTCGAATCGCCATTGGTCGTCTCGCTCCTATCTCCCCCCTTTCCTTCATCTCTCTCCCTGGCGTTTCGTTTGAAAATGCACCACACAGCACACGTACAAACTCGCGCGCCCTCGTGTCTTTTAGGCGTTTTCGTTTTCCGCGCTCCTGCATGTCCCAAAAGTAAGGATCTAATTCGGGGTGATTTCGGGAGGACCTAGCGAGTGCATTCCGGTGCATCCTGAGCGCTGGAAAAGGCGTTCCAAACCTAATACATGGAGTGCAGAGAGTGCATCTATGGGGATGGCTCACTGCATGCGCTTCACAAAAACCACACGATGCATTTTTTTACAACCACCCACACCCCCCCCCCCCCAAAACAAACGGACGAAATTCACACATGCGTGTGTGTGTGTGTGTCTGTTTGCCAGGGGTGTGAGAGTTATGTGTTTACAGTCGACTCGTGCGAATAGCCTGTAGCGGCACGGGCTTTTGCAGAGAGCCGCCTTATGTGCTGTTTCGGATGCCACCCGTCCCCTCAGGGCTTAGATGAGGGACTGAAAATGCAGGGCTATGCAGCAAACAAATGCATGCACCTATGCACACGCATTTCGGTACAACCCAGTCCAATTCTGTCTAGTGAACGGTCGTACCACCACCACCACCAACACTATTCCACTCACGCACACACTGAGTCGGGTGTGCGCGCGTGACAAAGCAGACATAATAACAAATGCTATTAATTCTAATCGAATGTGGATGCAATTTATTCTCCTATGTAGGCACATCCATCCCGAGTTATATAGGCTCGGTTGCTCGGATGCACCAGAGAATAGGAAAAAACATAGAATATGCTGCCCGCTCGCCAACCAAATTATTCGCTGGTGTACATAGCTGTTTTTTGCAGCTCAGATTTTGGGATCGTTTTGGGATAATTTGGGGGTCCCATGTCAGCCCCTGTGTGTGTATATGTATGTGTGTTGGGGATTAGTCTGAGAAATGACTGCACATGAGCGCGTTGCATATACTGGTGGATGCGTTTCCATGCTTTGCCGCTCTTTCCATCCTTAGCAACAACACCAAAAAACAAGCGTTATGAAAAAGTGTGGAACAACATGAAATGGCGAAGGTTAAATACTAAAAGCATTGAAGATCTCTTCATATGGGTGGTGGTAAGTTTCGTGCATGAGATCGAACAATTGCGTCAATCGGTAGTCGAACTAAAAAAAACCTAACGAAAATTGAACCGAAAAAAAATAAAACGTATCTCCCATCACGATCATCACAACAATCGGTTTGATGGATGGATGGGGCAACATAACATCCCCGCCACGCGTCCTTTCTAATCCGCTACAGCACCTCGACGGACGAGCGAGTTGTACGCAAGTGGCTCACAATGTGTCTCGCCTATATAAGCACGGGTAAAACATAGGTCCATGGAGGCATGAAGCCATATTAGTTTTTGATGATCGATTTTCGCGAAACCACCCGTCCTCCCTTGCTTTATGCCATGCCCAGTATCTAATGGATTTCATTCCCACTGCTGCTGCTCCTGGAGCCGCCAATCTAGCCAGTCCCCAGTAATGCATCGAATGTCCCGCTTGCATCGATTGATAGCATATCCGAATAATTTATGGTCCAAAACCGAGCTTAGCTTTGCACAGAGCTAAAGCTGCCACCTCTCTGCTATCCTTTCCGCTTTCCTGTGTGCATTAGACCACCCATCGCTGGACACAAAATGCTCCCTCATGGGACGTTTTCTTTTTGCAGCGGAGTGAGCACCAAGGGGACAGAAGAGAATTGTGGTTCAACACTAAGCAAATTTGCATTTGATCAATTACTGGACGGAAGCAGCAGGTTTTTTGCTTTCCTTCACTGCACATCTCCAACGGGACGGGGACTCTTGATTGCCATTCCGGCAATGGCAAATAGAAAACGATCAACGGTCTATTTGACTTGTGGGATTATATTGTTTGATTTTATGTTATCCGTTTTACGGAAAGACCAAAAAAACAGGAGTGCCAAAAGACCTCAAAATGCATAGAACTTCTTCGTGCAAAGCACCGCCAAAGAGCTGGTCTTTTGCGATTCTGCGAATGTCCCCAGTGTATCATTGGAGGACACGCGAAACACGAGTCATGATGCCCTTTCATAATAATTAATTTCTGAATAATAGAACAAGACCCTTTTCAATTTCATTTTGCTATACACACACACATATATGAAGAGAGGCACGCTTAACCATGCCGTGTGTTCTCGATTTCAAACAAATCCTGCCTACTTCCGGCCGAACTGTTTAACCGAGTACATCCCATTTCCGGACTGTTAATCTATTGCGTGCAATTATCAGCAGTCAAGGGGGCCCCTGGTGTCACAACCCTTGTGCCTTTCTCGGGTGTGTTTGTGTGCCTCAAACGAGACGTGATGGAATAATTCACCACTTACCTGAAGTTGGAGAACCACTTGACCAGCTGGGCGGTGTTGTTCTTGTTGAACTTGATGTCCGGGAAGTACATCTTCAGCACGGCGGAGCTTGGGTACCGCACCCAGAAGAACATCAGCTTCGCCTTGCGCAGGTGCATCGGAGTCAGGGTTGACGAGTTCACCGGAGTTAAGGATTGATTACTGTGTTTTTTGGGAGGTTTTTGATTTGAAATTGGTTCATGAAATAGTGACGGTAGGAAAGGGAAAACGATACGCAGCTACTAGCAATTTGTGAAAGGCTTACCAAACGGGTCCTGCATACGATTCAAATTCGATCGCGTGGAGAGCGGGGGTACTGGTGGTACAAATGGATCAGAGGGTAGTGCGAATCAGATATCTTCACATATCCACTTACTTCAGTCGGCTCAGCGTAATAAGGGAGGAAACTATAAAAGTGTCCGTTCAACCCATTCCGAAGAATGGATTAGAAAGTGTGCGAAAGAATATCCAGCCGGAGTAAATCTGATTAAGACACACACCGATTGCCCTGGCCCTACCATTCGATGCAGTGTATGTAAATCTTTTTAATGTACTTAAACATTCAACACGAATGTCTGGACATGTTTGGCAATGCGGTCCAAGAACAGTACGCACGATTCAAATTAAAAAAAAAGTCAAGTAGAAATAGATACACAGAAAACAAGATTTAGAAACCCCTACATGGTTCCATGTGTGCAAAGAGTTATTTAATCAAAACTGGTCTTTTCCAGCCATGAATCGTATGCAGACCGTCGCAAGCCGTGACCTTCCACAAATGGTAGTTGCTAATAGGGGGTAGTTGAAGGAAGAAATTCTTACGCTGCAATGGAAGCTTCAAGCAACAATGATTGGTTTGAAAAGGATATAGTAGGCTCCATCCCGTTGTAGGCGATGTCGGCGGAGGTACAGTCCGAGTTGCGATCGTTGACATCCATCGATGCTCTGATATGTCCGTAGTCCGGCGAGCTGCCGTGGTGGGCCGCCAGCAGGGCCGGATGCAGCATCGTCGGCGGGTGGGGCAGGGGAGGGGAATCGCGCGGGTCCAGCATGCCGTTGATGCCGGGCGGGCTGGACGACACCTTCATGTGGTGAAACTGGGACGGCTGAGGCCCGTGCGGGCCACCGTGCGGACCGTGCGGATTGAAGAAGGGGCTGTAGGGCGAAAAGACTTGCGACTCGTGCAGCGATGGGTTCGGAATCGCAACCGAGGTAGGCAGTGAGACGGGCAGCATCGACGAGGCGGAACCGTGGAACCCGGCCCGCTCCGCCTTGCACTCCGTCGGGGTGGTCGGCCCGGTCGGCTGGACTGTGCCACCGGACGACTGGCTGCTAAACTGGGCGGGCGGCTGCGATTGTGTTTGTTGCTGCTGCTGCTGGCCTGGGGTTGGCTGCTGCTGCTGCGCTGATGCCTGCGACTGAGGCTGTTGCTGCCCGCTCAGTGCGTTATTGTTTTTGCTGCAGCTGTTGTTGTTGTTGTTGCTGCTGCTATTACTGTTGTTGCTGCCATTCCCCAGACTGCTCCCATGGCAGTTGGTCGCTCCACCCATCGGAAGCTGCTGCTGCGTTTGCTGCTGCGATTGCTGTTGCGATGGCTGCTGCTGCTGCGGTTGTTGAGATTGCTGTGAGTCAACCTGCACCTGATTCGAGGACGGAATAATGCCATCCTGTGCTAGAATTCTACTCACTGTTCGCGGCGTAATGCGGGTGTCGGTCACCTTGTGCCGCTTCTTTTTCGGCGTCACCACCAGGCTGAGGGCCTCGTTCTGCTCGGGATTGTGCTCGCGCGGTTCCGGCGGCGGCAGGCAGAATGGATTCACCTGGCTGGGCGTCCCTCCGAGGGCCTGGTTCATCGAGTTGTAGAGCGCGGCGGCCGCAACCGAGTTGATGTTCTGGGGCGTTTTCGACGCTTGGAACATGGCTGTAGAAGGAGAAGGACGTACATGAGGAGGCATGCCGATCGAGTTCATACTGAGCTGTTGCTGCTGTTGCGGTTGCTGTTGTTGCTGCTGCTGCTGCTGCTGCTGGCCACCCTTGGGATCAACTCCCGGTCCCGCAGTCGGGACGTGCATCGCGTTCATGCCCGGCATCGGGGGAAACGAGCTCCCGTTGAGCCGCGCTCCACCACAGCCCGTCACGTTGTTTGCCAACGTTGGCTGCTGCTGGATGCAGTTACCATTGCCCGCGGGCGGTCCTACGGACATACCGCCCGGACCCATCGGGACGGGCTGGGACGCGTTGTTAAGACTAGGTGTACTTAGCATAGGTGCGTTACCTGATTGACTGCCACCGATGCTGCTCCGGTCCGACTGACTGATCTTGGTGCGGGGCGACTTGCGGTCCAGCAGCTGCGACGCCATCAGCAGATCCTTGTTCAGCTGTTCTGCCGCCGCGGCTGCCGCCTCCGACTGCTTGCCGAGAAATCGGCGCTGGTGCACGAACCGCGTCACGATCGAGTCGACCAGGTTGGACAGCGACGCCGTAATCTCCGTCTTGAGCACGTCCGCCAGTCCCTCGAGATCCGTGCCGGACATGGGACCGACCGAGCTGGCGCTCGAGCGCATCATGTTCAACCGGTTCGTCAAGTCGGACGGAATGGACGATCCCTTCGGTATCGCCGGCATGTTGTGGCCACCCATCGCCGCTGCATGGTTGGTCTGGGGCATCGCGTGCATCGGGACGTGCGTCGGCGACAGCTGTTGCTGTGGCGGCTGCACGACGGCCGGATGCGGCTGAGGTTGGTGCTGTTGCTGCTGCTGACTCGGCGGGAGCGGCGGTAGCGTTACGTTTGCCGGCACGGGTTGCACCAGCCCACAGGACTGCTGGGACGGCTGCGGATGCGTCGGCGAATGTTGCTGCTGCTGCTGCTGCGGGTGTTGACTCTGCGGATGTTGAACAGGCGATTGTAACAGTGCCTGGGAAGTTTGATTTTGTGCTTGAGGTTGCGGCTGGTGCTGCATAGTTACCTGCGATTGCATTACCTGTGACGAGTTATTGCTGGCGTTCCGATCTGGCTGATGTTGCTGCTGCTGCTGCTGCTGCTGTTGGGGCTGCTGTGGCATGATTGCCTGCTGCTGCTGCTGCTGCGATTGCTGTTGTTGCTGCTGCTGCTGTTGCAGAAGCTGCTGGTTCGAAGCCTGCAGGCTCCGTTCCGCTTGTTCCGCCTTCACTAGCCTCGCTTCCTGCTCGAGAAACAGCTTCTGGTACATCGCCGCCGCATTGCTGATCTGCTGGCTGTGCTGGGGCGCCACGGTTGGTGGGGCTGGTGGCTGCTGCCCGATCGCCTCGTGCGGCATCGCAGCGGCCGCGGCCGCCGCCTGCTGCATGTGCTGCAGGAACGGGTGCGCCCCGTTGAAGCCGCCCGCCTGCAGCGAGTGGGCCGCATTGGGCAGCGAGTTGTGCAGCTTGGCCGACATCATCTTGCTCATCATCTGCAGCATGCTGGACGCATCGGCGGCTGCTGCCGCCGCCGCCGCCGCGGCTGCCGCATTCGACTGGCCCTTCGGTCCGGCCGCCGCCACCTCCTTCATCTGCGTGCTGGACGCGGACAGATGGTGGTGGTGGTGGTGGTGGGGCTTTTCGGGCGACAGGTCGGGCGCGCTCGCGTCATCCTCCATGATGTCGCTCGACGAGCTGTCGTCCACGACCTCCTGCGTCGTGTCGGACTGCTGCTCCATGCGCGAGCACAATTGCACATACTTCTGCTGCATCTCCGCCAGCTGCTCCTGCATCGAGCGCAGCTGCGACTTAAGTACGTCCTTCTCCACCCGCTTCTGGTGGATGTGGGGCGTCGTGACCGTCTCGACCAGGTCCTCGTCGTCGTCGGTCGTGGCCGGATCGGTGACGGGCGTCGTCGTGGCGGCCGTGTTGGTCGCCGCCGCAGCCGCCGCTGCTGCCGCCGCACTGCTGCTCAGCATGAAGTTCTGCAGCGTTAGGCCCAGGTTCAGGCCGGCCGCTGCCGCCGCCGCGTACCGCTCCGCCGCACTGTTGTCGTGCTGCTGGGGGTGGTACAGTTTGCGCTTCTTGCATCCGTTCACCGGCGGCTGGGACAGAATGGCCGGGCTGGCGCGCATCGACGACACGATGTTTTCCACCCGGGCTCGCTTCATGTTGAGCGCTTCCGGTTCGGCCCGGCTCGTCGGCACGATGCCGCTGCCGGGCGTGGGCGTCCGCTCGTCCCGCTCCTTATCGTCCAGGCAGCAGTCGTCCAGGTCCATCAGCTCCTGCTTCGCAATGAGCCCCCCGTTGCTGCCAGCCCCGGTCGAGGACGCCGGCGACGGTACGGTTTCGTCCACCTCGTCGTCCTCCGGCAGGGACGCCACCAGCTCGTCGATCACGTCGCTCTTCTCCTGCTTCGGGTTGATCGTTTCCACCGCCACCGCACCACTGCCGTTCGAAAGGCGGCACGCGTCCGTCGACCCGCCCAGCAAATCATCACATTTCGCACTATCACTAGCTGCACCGTGGCTCGCTTTCGCATTTTGATTATTGCCCCGGCTCTTGGCCTTGGGTGTGCACGCGCCCACATCACTCGAATCACTCAGCTCACCGCCGTTCACGATCGCGCCGAGGCTGTTCTCACTGAGCTTACCCATGTCGAAGATCGTGTTTCCGGCGCCGCTGCTGCTGCTGTGGTTGTTGTTCTTGCTGCCGATCACATTGTTGTTGTCGGGCGATATCCGACCGCCGGCGGCATGCTGGCCACTCTGGTTGCTCTGGATCGTCGCGCGCAGCTCGTGATCGAGAGCCATCAGGTCCTTCTTGCCCTGCAGGATGTTGCGCAACATGTGGTGGGCCAGCTCGCTCGTGGCGGGTGGTGTTGTAGAGTCACCGTCAAGGTCTATAACACCACCGAGGCCATTACTGCAAGAACCGTCCGCCCCACTGTTGTTGTTGTTGTTGTTGCTGCTGCTGGTAGTTGCGTTCCTACTGCTCGATGACTTGGGCGCACCACTGTCACCGATCGTACCGCCACCACCACCTCCGTTGTTTTCACCATTAGTGTTCGCAACAGCATTGTTGTGATTGCTGCTGTTGCTACTGTTGCTGCTGCTGCTGGTGCTGCTGCTGCTGGTACTGCTGTTGCTGCTCGTACTGCTCGAGCTGCTACTACGCCGGTTCGAGCCCATCGTCACATCCGACACCGGCACAGTTACACCACTACAACCACTACCACTCTTGCCGCTCTTGGCAGCCTTCGCACTGCCGCTATTATCACCGGCGCCAGAATTGTTGCACGCGCTCGTATTGTTATTGTTCGTGTTGGTATTGTTGTTGTTCAGATTCGTCACACTTTCGAACCCGAGCTTGGCGGGATTGACCGCACCACTGGCACCGTTCACCACACCACTACTGTTGTCCTGGGCGGTAAGCCCGCAGTCGCCGTTGTTGCCGATGCTGCCGGCCACACTGCTGCTGATGCTGGCCGCGGCAGCCTCGATCGCCGACAGCATGCTCAGCGTATCCTGATCGGTCGCGTCCTGGGCCTGCTTCACTTGCCTGCCGAGCAGTTCGTTGAGCATCTTGCTGGCGGCCGCCGGTCCGTAACCGCCGGGACCGAATAGTCCGCTGAAATGTTGCTGCTGCGCCTGGCTAAAAATAGCCCCGTATAGACCGCTGCTCATGAAGGACGGCCGCGAACTGAAGCTGGGTATCGAGGAGTAGCTGTTTCTTGGCTCGCCCGCGTCTACGCGCTGTCTGCTGCGCTTGCTATTGTTGCCGCTGCCGTTGCCGTTGCTGCTGCTGCTGCTGCTCCCGTTGCTGCTGTTGCTGTTACTGCCGTTACTGCTGATCGTCACTGTGTTGGTAGGGTTGTTCTTTAGCAACTTATCGACGTACAAACCGAAAGAATCAGAGTCTTCCTCCGATGACATCATAAGCAGGGAGCCTGCTGCAGTTCACGAACACGACGACGGCGGTGGTGGCGGCGGTTGCTGCAGCGGTGGTGGTGGTGGCAACGACAAAGACGACGACAAAGGCGGCGAAGATAACTTCCCCTGCAAAATAGACCGCTGTCAAGCGGGTGGGGGAACCGTTCCCCTCCCGGTTGCCGGCGTCGTCACGCACACTACCAACGGTTCGGGTCGCTGCAAGCGCGTGGTCTTTGTTTTGCGCACGGCGATTCCTTAGCGTCGTCTTTTTCGTACTGCTGCTGCTGCACGAGCAGCCCCCTCCAATATCCGAACGGTCGCTTAACCCGGCCTTAGCTTTCCCCTTCCATGGCATGGACCTACAGTACGGCGCAGTGGCGAAGGGCGCACGAAAGAGAGGCAAACACGCAACGTACCGAGCGAGTGCGAGCGAAAGAGCAACGATGAAAAAGGAACGGAGAGCAATCGAAAAGGTGCGAAAGAAAGGGGAGAAAAAGAAGGAGAGCAGAGTTAGTTAGGTTATTTTAGTTAGGCACGGACAAAAACACAGATTACACACATTTTATTTCTACATAAAAAATAAATGAAAAATACAGCGAATCGGCCCACTCGGAAGCACACGAATGTCTACCCGTTTGCTTATGAACATGTTTGAAGAACAAACGCCTATTGCAATATGTGTTGTTGTTTACCGCTTAATTACGATACAGATAAGTTTACCAACATTTTACAGGAAAACTAGAGCAAGATCTCTTTACAATTTGGCAATGTTTACGTTTCTTTCCAAAGATTCAATGTGTCTGTTGTGGCAAATTTCTGAAAAAAGCCAAAAGCAGGATATTATTTTGTTGCCGTTTCATTCGACATTCCCTTCCCATTTCACACCCCTCGGCCAGCAAGGATCGGGCCGCGAGAGACCAGATGGAGATGTTCGAGAGGACTAAAAGCCGTCCCTACAAACGGGCCCGAGACCGGCAGTGATCGAAGACGCGCGTCCCTCTCTAGTTCACTGCAGGGAAAATAATTCACTCCGATGCACACCTGGATCTTTGCCATACCACCGTACACTCACACTCACAAACACGCGGACATGAATGCATCCGTATCCAGAGCACGGGCGCATTCAAAAGGAACGGTGTTGTGCGTCCTCTGAATGTGCCCCGATGTCCTGTGGTTGCTGGAATACGGGGACGGCGAAGGCAAAGTCAAAGGCAACAACAAAAAAACAAGGCAACCAACTGCAAGGACGCCCTTCCGTTACGATTCCGGGTTCGGTATGCGTTTGGCTTGCAGGGAAGAAGCAGTTTTTGTTCGAAGCCTCACGACCCAGAGTCAGCTGTTTGTGCGTTTTGTCGAATGGATGCTGTGCCGTGCGGCGCCTTCTAATTACCATCCAATAGAGTGACTTATAAATATCAATTTAAGCCGAGGCGCGCAAGGAGCGAACTTAATTACTTACTCCACACACCAGACCCCAATCGGTACACCACCCATCCCATCATCGCGACACCCAATCTCAAGTTCTCCTCCAATGTATCGCCTTCAATGCTCGGGTGTGCTTCATTGCACACCCGCCGGTATCATCAGATCATCGGAGTAGCATAAACTAAGAAGTTTACTGTCTTCCCATGTCGGTTCCCATCCGACCATCCGAGAACTCATCAAAACATTCGTAAATTGGATAATAAAAATGTGTCGCAGTTTTCCCTTTCCAGTTATCTGTGTGCTGGACACTCCCGTGACAAGTTGCCGCGCGGCAAAGCAGACAGGCAGACGGTCGCGGTTTGATGCATCTATCTCGGGAGCATGTATTTGCGTACGGCAGCGCCAATAACGTAGCTGCTCATCGCTGCAAAGGAGGAGAGCGCGTCTTGGCTGTTCTGGACTGTGTCATCCGGCGACATTCTTGACGATAACGAGATTGACGCCTAATGATATCATCACCGGGTGGGGACGTGATGCTGAGCGTCGCTTCTTCAAGACGCGTGCTTCTCGAAACCAAAACGGCGCAAGGAGAAGAAGAAGGAGGGGTAATTGTCAATTGGTTTCAAGACGATTGGAGTGGACACAACTTTTTTATTAGTGAGGTCACTTTGAACAGCCTTGCGTCTGTTGTTGTGTGTGTGTTCGCTTATTCGCGCTTATCCATTTGAAAATTGAGTTATTGTGCTGATGAGTTTGCACATACACACACTATAAAAGTTAATCTAATTATAGCCGCTATTGAGCCTGAATGCGTATGCTACTGTGAGAATATTTTCTACAATAAAAAACTGATGTTTTATGTTTCTTCTTGAACTAACGTATTCTAGATCCTGGGCCTTTTAAAATCAACGACCAACATTCTTGCGACGTTACAAAACAGTCGTTCAAAATGTCGGTTACTGCCGTGATAGTTTAAAATCAGAAGAAAGTGGCAGACACAATGAGAAAAAAAACCTGCCCCTAAAACGACCGTTACACACACGTATACGACGGTTCGGTGAGCACCGCCGGTGAGAGTATATACATTCCAACTGCCGACTTACACACCTCAGGAGGGTCTTCTAGAGGGAGCGCGTTCTGTCACATTCCGAAAGGTGCATTATCGGTCGATGAAGCAAACGGAAAGAGGACATTTAAGAAAGCGTTGAACTTCTTTAAGACGTTGGGAAGGGTCGCTGCCAACGTCTTGGGCTGGGCAGAGCTCGCTATGCTCCGGTACATGACACACGTTCCAGTAGGGGGTTAAATCGCATTACCAACCCCTCTGTGCTTTCGAGCATACCTGTGGCCGTACCGTGTGCCGCAGCCGTGCGCACATATGGCACCGTGTGTGCGGTGTTGTGTGTTGTGAAGGATCGCTGAAAAGAGTTTGCTGGAGCTGTTAGACCAAACGGAAATAAAATAATTGCACCCTGTTCCATATGGCTTGCAGCAAAACGCAAACGCAGACACGCGCGAACGAGGAGTTGTGTCCACAGTTGTTGTCACCGTTCCCAGATCGTTATCGCTTTGCGGCTAGCGCCTAGGGTGTGTGTCTTCAGCTCCAGCAGCCCACCGTCAACGGCTCTTTTTTTTTGTAAACATCCAGATTGAGACCGATCCACTGCAAGCGGTGTCTCCTCTTCTACACGTTGGTTTCCACATTTCCTTTTCTTTGCGCTGGTGAGGCATTCATATTTCAGCGGTTTGTGGCTAGCTTCCTTTCCCGGGGGGCGGCAGCGGACACAATACTCGTTGGGGACCTTTGCGACGCGTGTGATTGTTACCCTTTTCCCATATTTGACATTTGACCGGTCGGTCGAAAGTTGTATGAATTTCGGATTGCAGTTGAACGCAAAGCCGGTATTTCGTAAATCAGTAACGCCCTTTCTGAGACGAACTTGAGACCGCTGCGAACCGTACGGTACGGCGAACCGGCTCCCACACACACACACCCATTCGATCGTGCACTTGTGTGTCTTCCTTTTCGGGGATCCTTCCGTACCGGCCGCATCGTCAGTGCAAACGATATCTTCCGATAACCAACCGTTCTCCACCGCCCTCTTTCGGGATGTTTGTTGCGGTTGAAGATGTTACCCCCCCGAGCACAGTGGTGTAAAGGGTGACCCTTTTATTGCCACGTCTTGCCTTTGTGCTCGCTCGTTTGCCCGCCTCTCTCCGGAGGGTTCACCCTTCCCAAATTTGCATTGTGCCGACGAGGATCCTCCTCCGATTGGTGTGTGTAATATGATGATCCTCTCCGGAAGTGCTGATTATTATTAATTCTCCCACAAGACAACGCATCGAGTCGGTGGAGCAATTCAAAGACATACACACACACAGTGCACACGATACGATTCTCGGCTGCGGTTAAGCGAGGAGGTGCGCGCTACCGTGCACTGGAATACCGTGCGAAAGGAAGTATCATGTCTGAGAACTGTCTCCTTCCGTTCGGAAGAAGGTTGTTTGGTGAGAAGTTTGCGACCGATTTGTTATTTGAAGCAAATCTATGGTATGTGTCTTGCTCTTGCTCTACTCTTCGACAAGCTCTGACAGATAGGACAGTTACAACTTACTTAGAATTAATTGGTTTTTATCTTTCTTTTTGTTTCTCATTCACATCAAACACTGTTCGAAACATGCTGGTTGGCTGGGTTGCTATTGCTGCAGTGTTGTTTCAAGCAGTGCCGTTTTGTGCAATTGCAGCATAAATTTGTATACCCTCCGGACCCGAAGACAACACTCAAACCATACACAAAAAAAACAAAGATCAACTAAACACCCACAGTGTACGGTTTTTCATGGTCGTTACTGCAAACAATTATCAATTAGAGCTAATTAAATTCCTGCGTCCGGGATTTATTTGGCAGAAAGGCCCCAGCAGCTTGTGACTCAGAGTCTTGTACGGAGCAGTGCAAGTGCACTTGCAGCACACAGCTGCGCGCGCGCGTGTTGTGCTGGTTGTGTCCATTGTGTTTGTCAGTACAAATCTTCAAGTTCAATTAGCCTCAATTGAAAGGAAGGAAGGGCACATGACAGATTTCGGGTTTGCCTTGCTTCCTTCATCCTTGTGATGCCCTGGCAACACTTCCTTTCGTTGTGGCTGCTGGTGGTGGTCTTTGAGTCGTTGACTTCGGGGAGGGAAGGGTTGTTGGCTTTTTTTTTATTACTCACAATGGCTGTACCATACTGAACATTAAGGAAGCTGGTAACTGGTAGCGCAAAAGAGTACCAATCAATTTACAAATCACGTACTCTCTTGCTTTATTTACGGCCGAAAATGACCAAAGAGCTGAGCTGTTCACACAATCGAACGGATTCAAAGGCCTGAAGACGAAACGTCCTACGATTCATTTCAGGGACGAAATAAAAATAAAAGCAAATAACGTTATTACAACGTAGTGCCGAGCAGGTTTTCGTTAACCCCTTTTTTTTGTTCACTGTGGTGCTGTTTGAACCACCTGAGATGGAGAGTTAAGATCGATTTTTTGAACAAAAACATCCCATAACCAACCACCGCCACAACCCGGAAACGATGAATGCATCGAGAAAATGCGGCGCACCATTACAATCGCATCCGCCTCCTGATTTGTACGGCATGCGTCTTCCCAAGTGGGTCTGTGTCATCGTCTTTCGGTTGAGGTTAAGGATTTTAAATGCATCAAACATACAGACATACGCACACGCACACGTTCTCGCGCTCGCTTGAGTGATGGTGCGGATACAATGCAAACGCAGCAAACAGCACTGGCAACGCGGGCCGCGCCTAAGGAAGGGAAGGCCGATGAAAAGGTTGGGAAAAAACCCTTGCTCAGTAAATGAGAGCGAAAGGATTGCGAAAGGACACCACACTTCCGTCCGCCCGCAACCATAACTTTGATCGACTTTGTGACTCACAGAACCGGGCCTCATGGCTCTCAGATTGAAGCGCACGACGACGACGTTTTCCCCCTTTTTTCTACTCTACCGAGTACACAGAGAACGCGCACCTCAGCAGAGAGCAGGAGGGACACGCGTGTGGCAAACGGCAAGAAACAGCAAAAGAAGGGAAAGAGAAGAAACAAAAAAAAGCTACTACGGAAATCATCCAAAGATTGCACATTGCGAGAAGCGAGTAATTAAAACTCATAAGTTCATTCTGCACGGTTTATTCATCACATCATCGTCATCGTATTTATCGTCCTACGGGGTGTTCTCGGGGTTGTAGTACGCGCGCACGCTCGCGTTCGTCCTCTGGCTGCGTTCTATCTTCGTCTTCCTTGCTTTATAATCTCTACTTAGTCGCCGGGCTTGGGCTGTTGAATGTGCCGACTCTCAGACACACACCCGCGGACACACCAGCCGAGTTCCCCGCAAGTCATCTGCCGCTAGCATCCTTCCAAACGACATGTTGCAGCAGCACCGCACTAGGAGCACCTTCGTTCTTTTCTTCCGCATTTCGGGCTCAGCGATATCTTACACCTCCCCCTGTATTTGGGGCTGAAGAGAAGCCCTCCTACACCGCTCCCGTCATACCTTCCCGCTCTTACAATAGAAGAGGTGGTGGTGGTGATGGTGGATAGGCGTAAGAAATGCAACCGTTGGCAGAAAGCAAGAAAAGCCCGAAGGAAATTATTGCATCGCCTCCTAGCCGTGCACCGCCGGCTGCAGTGCGACGACGACGACGGCGCAGCGCTCACCCTTCCTTTGCACTGGGCCTTCTCGTCCGTCGCCCAATAGAGGCAACGCAGCAGCAGCAGCAGCGCAATAGCAATAATACTGAATGTGCGCCCTCCGCCAGCTGCCTTCTTGCCGTCGCCCAGAAAAGTGGGCCGCCCGCTGTTCCCCGAGGTCTGCTCCAGAGGAAACGGAGCAAAGAAACGTGTGGCCACCAAACCGAGATGGTAAATATGCACAAGTTCTTCCAGCTCTATTTGAGTTGAATCTTTGAGGCATGCTGGTTATCAACATTTCAGCACACGTCGCCGCAACCAAACCCAGCCATTAATATGCACTCTCCACCCCTTTCTCTCTCTCTTTTCTCTTGCGTTGGAAAGCGGGGACGAGCACGAGTCCCTTAAGCCATTCATATGAGGTTTCTTATGCAACCTCCGAAGCAAATAGCTCCGTATCCTCGGACATCAGCACTGCGCTTCCTGTGTCGAGCTCGTTTCGGGAAGTATCTAGAGCAAAGTGCGAAGGAGTGGCACAAGGAGGATTGGGATGGGGATTGGCGCTCCATGAAAAGCGGATTTTCTTTCCTCGAGCTCGCGCTGGCTTTGGAGCATCTTTTGCCATTTTTCTTGGTTTGGGCTAGCGCACACACGGTCAAAAGGAAAGATGTGTAGACATATCTGCCATGGGAGTGTATGTTGTGGCCACACTCCTCCCCCAACGGGTACCATGCCGCAACAATGATTATTACTAGGAACTTTTTTAATGTGTTCGTGTTTATGTTCATTGCAACATTATTTACATTCGTTTGGGGAAGTGAAACGAGCTCGCTGTGGTAGCATACATTTTAAATGTAACATTATGCCGCCAACATACTTGTTCCTTGCAACACACGACGTGGCTTTGAAAAGGTTTTTTTCTCTAAAAAATAATTTCATCATAAAACTTTAAAAACCAACGAAACTGTAACATGTTTGTGTAACAAATGTTAAACCTTTCGCTTGCAAATATTTTAGGAAAAAAAAACACTCAGTAAAATGGGAAAACCATCGACATCTAGTGCTTTACGTGCAAATAGATGCAGCTGAAAATTTGCAAATGCCATCTCAGCCATGCAAAAATCGGCACCAAATCGGACGGAGATGGGACTTAGCGAGAGTGAAATCCACACACACACACACAACATAAAAACCGAAAATAAAACCTCCATCGTAATGATTCCGAGTTTCGATACGCCTGTGCGCGGTAGAAAAATGCATTTCTACGTTCGCTGTTGTACAGATTTTTCCGTTTTTCCGCCTCTCTTCCAGCTCCATCAACGGCGAAATACGTTAACCTGATTGAAGGACAGCATAGGGCGAAGGGAGGAGACACGGGAAGTAGGAGACACGCGTCAGTACGCGTTTGGATAATCTGGGTAGCTGTGGAAACACCCCCGTCGGGTACTCTCTACCAACTACTACGGTGTACTCAGTGTGCGGCGAGCCGGCCTTACGATTATCGAGCCGAAAAGAGTTGGAAAATAAAAATGCAACTGAAAAAAAAACACAACATAACGCAGCTTCATTTCACTTCAGCCCGTCGTCCTCGGATATACTATTTTTCTTCTGGCACTGTAACCACTTTCCTGGCATTTGCGCGCGAGGGGTTGGCGAATTTTTTGTATAATTTTTTACGAACACACGCCCCCGCCTGCTTGCCGTGCCTCGAACGACATTTGCATTATTAAAGAGTGTCGCGGTCATGTCAGGGGATCTCGGGGGCCCTGTCACATCCGGTCACTGTTTGCTGCTGCTGCTGGTGTTTGGTAGTGTGGGCCGGTGTTGCAGTGTGACGTGGTGCAGCAAAACATTGCTTGCTTTATCACACCGACCTGTCCGAAGAATTGGACGTTTTCTCGCCGCTGCCTACTGCTGCTGCCTCGACACACCGGACAACAATGCGAAAGCCGGGTGCGGTGGTGCCGGTGTTGTGCAAGCGTCAGTGTAAACGTATTGCCCTCAGGCTAATGCAAGAATAGCTGCTGAGGCTGCTTATCCAAGGACTCGTCCGTGATGCTGGTTTTGCAGATAAATGCCATTGTCTTGTGTAATTATTTCCTTTCCTCGTTTGGTAGGCGTTAATAGTGTTTGCAGGTCCGCCTCACAGCATACATTGGTACGTGGCACACACCCACAGCCACCAATCAATAAGAGGGCCAACATAACAGCGCAGCTTTCCCTCGTATCTAATACAATAAGCACACGCCCACATCCTTATGCAGCGCCGCGCGATGCTTTATAATGAAAATGCATATTTTATTACCAAAAAACTCTCCCTCAAGATATCGCTCGCCGCCGCTAATGCTCCTACTTGTCTTCTCTTTGCACAATCCGTAAAAGTTTGCGAAAAAATATTGATTTTTGGCTCCTTCTCCGGCGAGAGAAGAAATCAGTCATAATCGCCACAACGGCCCCGCCCTCACACTCCCAACACGTGCGTTTCAAGTTGTGCGGCAGAAGTTGATGAAAATTCAACCCGTTCACCCATCCATGGAGCCGGCTGGACGGAATTGCCGGAGCGGGAAGTTTTCCATTCTGTTTCCTCATTTTTGTTGTTGCGTTTTTGCACCGGCGAAAAAGAGTTGTAGTAGATCAGCCTATTGAGGTTGCCCCGACGCTGCTACCACCATCTCCCACACCCCCTATTTCCTCCTCCTTTCCGGCAAAGTTACTCTCGAGAGGAGAGTCTCGGAGTTCCCGAAACCGAAAACAAAGACACAATTTTGAGGAAAATCTCTGCGAGCGAAAAATGCAATGAAAAGAAAACGAAAACAGGACATAAGGGAAACTCCGACCAGTGTGTGTGTGTGTGTGTCTCTGCCGGTGTATTGCAAAGGGTTCAACTTCGCATCAGAGTACGCATCGGAGTAAGACAACCACGTCAGATTAGGGGGAGAGGCCACGTCGTTGTTTGTGTGCTGGTGGGCAGGTTGCCGGCGGGAGAGTATGTGCACGAGCATGTTTGAGCAGTGGAGAAAATTAATACAAAGCCGGAACAGATTCTTCTTGCAGCAACGAAAATGTAAAAAAAAGAAGGCTCTACCCCTTTTTCGCCTTTTCGCTGATGACTTCTGAAGGAGATGAAACGCATGAAAACATAAAATTTCATGACCGGTCTTTAGCCCCCCACAACTGCTGGTCTTCTGCTACCACTAACGATACGTTCCAATGTTTTGGTGGATGATGGGGAAAAGGGAGGAGGGTTGAAATCTGGAGGCCTTTGTCTTGCTATGCCGCCGTCGTACTGCAGCAATCCCTTCTTCTGTTTCGTTACTCGTGTCTTAGTTTGTGCACCCCTTTTTCTCAAACCGGATCATTCCCCGCAAAAGAAGTGTACATAACACCACTCTTCTGCCCCCCCCCCTCTCCACCTAGGGGTCCCTGTGAGGGGGGAGGAGGAATATTTGCATGTGGTCTTAGGTGGCAAATTATGCAATCCCTTCCAGGGTGTGCTTTTCGTGGGGTGAGTCGAGTTGTCTTACCGAGCCGCAAGAGGAGTTCCGTGTGTTCCTTCTCTCGACATTGCGCACACAAGAAATGGTTTGTCACGCACCGCGCCATCGGCTAGAACCAAACAAAGTGCACAGGGAACGGGTCGGTGTGTCTGTGCAAGTGCATATAGAAGAAGTACTTTTACCGCAAAACTCCAACCCGCTCTCCCCCTTCCCCCCCATCCGCCAGCCAAATGTTGAGAGGCATCACATATCCTTGAGTGCATCTTGGTGCATAACATCCTTGAGAACGTATTTAATGAGTTTGCTCCTTGCGTGCGCGACCGGCACCACTTGAAGCATGTACTGCTGGTTGGGGAGAGCAGTGTAGGAAGGAGCGAGAAAGCGAAAGACAGAGAACGACGCCTGCTTTAAGCGAGCCGAGTTTGTTGGTTGTTTGCCAAATTTTATAGCAACATTAATATATTTTTGGTTGCGAAGAAAGTGCACATGAACAACATAGAAACAGTTTAGTGCAGAGAGTTTCGCTTCCACATCGCAGCATTAAACAGTATTGCTGCATTAAGTTGCAACGCAGCGAATTAGCTGCACGTAATGCACATTTGATAGTACTTCGCCGCTGCTTTGGTGTGGAGTTTTTCATTTTCATCCTTCTGGCGGAAACAAAAAAATCAAAAACAACATCCCACCATTACGATCCAAGCAATAAAGTGCATCGTCTGAAAGGTAGTGTGCATTACGATGCAGTTTTCAGCGGCAGCTGTTTGTGTTTGTTGGGTTGTTTGACTTTTTTTCCTCCTCCTCCTCCTCATCCTCCTCCTCCACCTCCTCATTCTGTGCAAAACTCAGGCTTTGCTGCATTCGGCCTATCTTTCACGTCAGTTGGGTTTGGTTGGTGGGGGGTTTGCATTTTTCGTCGAGTAACGATTAAAATTTCGTCTAGCCAACTACACTGCCAGCGCGGAACATTCAGTAACGCGGAAGAGGAGCCCAGTTTACCCGCGCGTTTACCGAAACGAACCCAAAGTAACTCGCCCTCTCTCGCGCGTTCTGAAACGGGCTACACACCTCGTTCTTCCTGTGTGCTATGCCGGTTTTTTTTCCTTCTATCCTTCAATCCAATGGAAAGAGGACGCAAGAGAGAAAGCGTGCGCAACTGCAGTATCGCTTCTAAATGTGGAATAAAAAAAAAACCCTCGCCCCAAAAAGTGCATTTTCGTTTTCATTCGCAAAAATATAAAAATCACATATTAAGCAATAATGAAGGGCAGCGCTCTCTACGCGCGCGCCGGTTCCTCGGCTCCTCTGGGGCAGGCAGGCACAGAACGATCACGCTGCTCTTGTGCCAGAACGGGGTTTTTAGTCGGAGGAGGGTGGACACGGTGGATACGAACCAGGGGCAGAGATAAGGTCTATTATTTGATTCATCTAGCCCGCCGCCATCGTCATTTTGCCACGTGAGAAAACGCGCGGAAGCAAGCAAACGATGGCAGCAAGCAACGTATAGACAATATTTAAGGAACCATCAAATCAAATCCAGCCTTCCAATTTCTGCATAGCTGCTTACTATGAATGGCGCTGTGTGTGCGCGCTTCTGAATGCACTTTCCGTGGGTGCAGTTTTTGTAGCAAATCCGGGTGGAAAAACAAAAGCAAAGAATAAGTATATATTCCCATACATTGTTCGAAATACCGTTGGAAGGCGCTGGGGAATAGAGTTTTTAGGCTTTTTTTTGGAGGTGCGATTAAGGAAGGAAATGAGTTGCCGTTGAAGTTGAATGTTGGACGGAATTATTTTTTGTGTCTATTATACTCGGATGTTTTGATGCAGAACCAGTCGAGAAAGGGGAAGAAATAGCAGCAACAAAAACACTTTTGCCTTCATAGAACTATCGAGAATATCTTCGGGCAGTTGCGTATGAGTTGAAGAGAAACGGTGTAGAAATTCATTTGACGTTACTTTAAATGTCGTCCTTCAAGACGTGGAAATGCACATCCAACAACCGTAAAACGACCTTCATTTTGGGTTACGAAATGGAACCCGTTTCGATGAGTCATTAATTGACAGCGCATTTGTGCTAGGCGTGTATCCAATTCGTTCTGTTACGGACGGCTCAAACTGCGGAGTTAATCAAGCGCAGAAACTGCGGTCTCAAGAAACCCACGATACGCCGAAGGGTTTTTTTGTGTCGCCCCGAACAGTGTCCATTTCGTATGAGTCATGCAGCGCAATGCGATTAATTAATTTGCATCTTGATGCATTCCGTGGTCGTCATCGCCCGCGTTCAGCCTTAAACAGCGCTCTGGTGGCGTTTGATGATGATACACCAAACCATTCCTTGATTAACGCAACAGTATCATGACCACAACCAACACCATGAGCGAACCAAGTTTAATTGAAGTTACTGTGCACTGCCCCCGAGAGGTTACAGCCAGGCCCAGTACTTGCGCAACCGGACAACCGATACAGATCTTATGGGAACCGCAGACAACCAGCCAGCACCACACGAAAGGATTCAAGTTTCTCACCCGTTTTTTTTTAATGTTTTGCTCTCGCGCGCGATCGTTCCTTCCGGTGGCGACAGGAAATGGCATTACGCTGGATGTAAATGGCACCCGGCAGAAGAAAGAGTTATTCATGCGAGTCCGGCAAATCTGTATGCGAAAGAATCGTTCATCTGCGGGAGATGGGGGACGAAGACTCCCATTGGGTGGGTGCTGAGGTCAATTGCGCCATTGCATTGAGGTGGGATTACGCGCGGCTTGCATATGGTTGCGCTCGATAGGCAATTGAACCACCGCCACCAGCAGTACCCAAACGACTCCGGCTGAACCGGCGTAAACCGAACGTTGGAGCAAACGACCAATTGACGAACCAGGCCCGTTGATGGCACAGAAAGGAGGGAGGCAAGGATTGTGGACCAAGCTTTTCGTTTCGAGTTATTTCCAGTTTCCCGCGCATATTGAGTGCGCTTTGTAGCAATTCCATCAATTGCTTGTTCCGTTCTGAAGATCCCCGCGCACATGTACGGAAGGCACGCATCCCATGTGAAGATGACAGCAATCGAACAAGCATTTTCTGATACATTTGTACCCCAAACAGCACATTTGTTGAATACGGCACTGAAGGGCCGAGCAGGAAGAAGGGCGTCTACGAGACAAGGTACCTAGAACACTGCTCATATGGTGGACGTTGGATGGAGCCGTGTGAGGGTTCCGCACCCGGAAGATGATTTATTGAAAAATTGAGCAACGTTCAGCCGCAGACACAGTGTGCATATGTTTAGCGCCCATTACTTTCAATGGCCGGGATGGCCACGCGCAGTGTGGAGAAAAGAAGCAATTAATGGTCGTAAAAAGCGCTTCGCTCATCAAACAAAGCGATCCTTGAAGTTATTAAAACATTTGGGCCGCTCGAGGGATTGAAGGCATCTTGGAAGGAAAAATTGATTACACTGACCATCTACACACCGATACATTCAATCAGCCGTTAAATATGGATAGAGCATAGGGCACTCGCATGGTTTCGTCTTGAAGGCGGATTGACGGGCGCGCGTCAGCCAGGTTCCAGTTCGATGGATAAATGACAAGTTCAAGAACAAATTCGTTTCGCGTGACTGCTGATGAGGTGGATGTAAAACACACACACTACAACTCGCACTATCGCACTACATAGGCGAAGCTCTCTAACAGACGAACAAGGGATGGCAATAATTTTGAAGAGTGTTGCAAGATACGGGCTCGCATTGCTTGTGCTGGATCGTACAGGGAAAGTGTGCTTCGAATCGGGGGCGTCTCGCAGCTCTCTTTATCGGTACCACATGGCCACTGTTACGAACCTAGTCATAGGTTTTACTTTCTGTAGACAGTTTCCAATTGCTTTATCTTGTTTTTTTTTTGTCTCGCGAACAATCAACGACTCGGGCTAATCTCCGTCCACACCATTCTTAGATGTTGAAAAGTAAACATGAACCGCTCATAACGAATGATGACGGAACAATACTGGGCGTTTTTCATATCCAATGTCCCCTTTTGAATATGACATGAGTAACACAAGAACGCATAACATCCCAAGCACATATTTGTATTTTAACACATATTTTGTGTAGTAAAACAACAAATAAATTACCATTGAATTCATTTTGATTTGCAATAGGAATGAATTGAAGAGAACAATTACGCTACATATTACTTTTTCATGCTGGATTGCCGAAGCTATTTTCTGGATGTTTTGAGTAGCTCTGCAATGATTTCAAAATTTGTTTTCTGAATTGGCCCATAAAACCTGGAACCCGGACGAAGTACCAACATATAATTATTGATGACGTTAATAATCCATTGAAGTTGGTCTGATCGGCTGGTTCTCTGAAATAATTTCTTTTACATTCGATGAACATCATTCAATTTAATATCTCTAACTAATTTCTGTAAGCTGAATAGGCGGTTCTATTACCAAGAATATCTAAGCTTCATCATTGAATGTCTACGCATGAACATATTTGATTTTACGGACAATTGATTGCAACAGCTGGTGGAAACTTCATAGCTACATAGTTTTGTTGATGTCCCTACCGATGGATGCTAAATCCCTCTAGTACCAACTTGTCTTCTAGTCTGTCTTGTCTAGTGCCAAGTATGTCTTCTTGCAAATGATCAATTCCAAAGTCATAGATACACAGTACACGAAGTCCATTAACAACATCATCTCATTGTGTTTTTTTTCATATGCCTAACGTAGTTTTATTGTGATCCAAAGAATTATTTTAGTTTCTAGTGTAAGTTTAGTATAAGTAATTAATTTAAAAAACATTCATTAATTTGTATTGCATTCAAATTTCAAAGGGGAAATTTAATGGCAAAGCAATGAACGTGCGAGCTCATTTAAAACATATTTTCTCACCGACCCGTGAATCCTAATCAAACAACATAAGGTTTGAGTTTCGATATCAAAAATATTCATGCACCTCGCGCCACACACATTTAATTAACGCGTCCATGCGAAGGAATTCGTCAAATTAATTCGGCCGATTGTTTAAAACTATGCAGCTCCCAACACAAAGCCGATCGGTATCGTGTAGCGCACGCAAAGCCCATAGACCCCCCGCTAGTAGAGATTTTGAATGCTCATTCTCTACGCTCGTCTATGCGCGTTGTATGTTTGCCTAGCTAGTGTCCCGTAGTGTACATGGCCGTTGTATCGAACCGCCCCATAGGCCCAACACAACACAAGATGAACAGCAAAAGCGAATTGTGCGATGGGGCACAATTTCGTACTAAAAACTTGATAAAGCCCCCCTTGGAGGCATTAATCCTATTTTCTGCTGCCCGACCATGCGTACGCACTCACGTGTGTGTACGTATGTGCGTGTTTGTCAGTCCGCTCACAACCATCCGAATTCTCAAATCCTTTCCATCTTCCCCGGAAAACCTTCCTGTCATGCCCCTCTTTGATATAGCTGGTTGGTGTACACACCAAATGCAATCGAATGCACTCGATGCAGTCTGCAAAAAGTAGCATACACTTGTGAGGAGGAATGCACACGCACCGCCACGCACCGTCCAGCATCAGCGTCCAGCGGAGAGGCATAGAAAGTGAAGCCCAGCGTGCACGCACATAACACGCACATGGCGCTTTGCGTAGGCCCTCGCGCCCACCCCCCGGGGGAGGCGATGGTAGCTCGATCAGAAGTGCATGTGCATGGTACATAGCATATATCAAATGGCATCTGACAAGCCCCATGCGGTCCCCCAGGCACTCCAACCGAAACTCTCCCCAGCCCAGAGTTCGGAGATTGGATCGATATCTTCGGGTGGACCAGAGCGCGACTGGACATCAATTGGAGCAAAGCACCGCACACACCGCACCAGGTCGACGTGGACGTCATTTGCTGCTACTGGCGCTGCTAAGTTTTACGAACGTTTTCCCGTCGCTTATCCCCGCCCCACTTCTCCCGCTCCAATGACCATGATATGCGTTTGTCCATCTTTTCGTACTTCCGTACCAATATGAGGTGCGTTGTATTGTGCGCCCTTCGCTTCCTTTCCCGTGCCACTTGTACAGCCCCCCTTCTAATAATGCATATCCACCACCAAATGGAGACTACTACTATTCGCGGGTTCGGGTTTTGCCTAGCATCGTTTCATTTGTCCAGCTTTGTATGCTGAGCGGAGCATACATTCTGCACATTCTCCCTCAATCCCTCCCTCCCATCATCACGCTTCCAGCCTCGTCGTCTGGTCAAACACAAAACAAACCTCCCTGCCCGGGCCGGTTGGAAAGAGATGGAGAGTGAGAGGGAGGGAAGGGTCGTGTGTTTGGGCTTTGTTGCCCGACGACTTGTCGGCCGGTGCATTCCGGGTCGGGTCGGAGCGAAAAGAGCCTTATGTATCCATCCAGCAGCCTGGATATGCATGGAGCGCATCCAAACGATGTTGCTAACGGCTCCGGCCAAATGCATCCGGCTCTTGCATGCGTAACTCTCCCTCCGCGTATGTGTGTATGTGCCGTGCGTTCAATTTTTTGCCGGCTTTCTCAACTCGGCAAGCGCTCAGCTCAGCGGCAGCACAGGATATTCGTCAGGATATGCGCACTAGCCCGGGTGGGGCAGGCGCACGTTGTCTGCCCTACTGCAACGCTGCACAAAGTTCATCCCCAACGCATCCGGTGCATTCGAAACGCTCTCACTCTTTCTCTCTGTCTCGCATTGGATGGGATGTATGATTGCGTTTCGTTGCGGAAAAAAGGGCGATGGAAGGCAACAGGAAGAGTGGCTGAGGTTGCCCCGCACAGGGGAAGGGAAAGTCCAGCACCCAGGCACCATCGGGGTTGCGAAGTTGGTGATGGTGATGATTAATGCGCTTTTGCAAGCAAAACGCATTGCCAATAATGCCCAGTTGATCTCGATTTTCCTGGGGCTTGTGGATGTTAGTGTATGTGTATATTTTTTTATGCTAGCTGCCTTTAGCATACTGTTTCCTCCCTCTGTTTTCGTCTTCTGCATTCGTTCGCTTTTGGGATATTTGTGCACTTTCCCGTCTCGAGATGGAGTAGAGCCAAGCGACGAATTGTTCCTCGATTTTTTTCAGGAACCTCAATGGTCTCCATAATTTGTAACATTTTTCTTTAGAAATTCGATACTAAGAGCGATTGCGCCGATTTTTATCGAAATTATTTGGCAATAGTTACTTTAATGAGCAATGGAAACAGCTTTCATCGTCAAATAGTATTGAAATAACGAAACATACACATGTTCGACGTAAGTTCGACATAGTTATAGCATTTAGTAGACAAACCAGTTATTGCACTGATAGAATACAATGGTAATAGTGGCATTGGTTTATCATCAAGCATCAAGTTAAGTTGGGATAATATTCGAAACACAAATCCTCCGTTTTCCCAGTTTTTCTAGCTTTTCTCATACTTGTTTCCTTATCAATTGCACTGAAGCCTCGTAGCAACGCATGATTGCAGTGTTGTTTCGAGGAAACAGCATTTGCTTATATAAAACCGGACAACCTTTCCCTGCTAACATCATCCTATCTTCCTCTGGTCCCTTCGTGCGCTCAATCCCATCCGCGAAATTCTCTCTCTGTGGACTCCACACTACCAACAAGCAGCAGCATTTGAAGTAAATAAAGGTTTGAAATGCAATTTTTAGCCTCCCATTCCATCCAGCTCGTTCTCGCGCGCCGTTCGCGAATTTGCATAAACCCCCGCACGTGTACACATAAACACATACACACACACATACAACGCATTTCGAATGTTGGGTCGGACGGTTTTGTTCGCGAAAATTCCCCGACTGAAACGCGCACGGGTGGATAGCGCTTCATTTTGAATGCACTTTTTGTACGCAGGACGCGCGAGACACGCGTCCGGCTTGCAAGGGCTGGCCGGAGGTAAGGGTGAGAAGTCTGTCGGACACTCGCATTGGTCAGTGCATGTGCACTGCAGCACACCACGAAGGGCCCATCTTTTCCTGGACTGCTTTGCAGGCGATGGTGATGTTGGTGGCTCTCTATTGCACCTTTTTTTCTCGCTGCAATAAGGTCCCCGAAAATATCGCGGGTTAGAGGTAAATGGACGTTGCCTAGATGCACTTCTTTATGGTTCCGTGAGCTGAAGTGATTGAGGTGGGCAGGGAAGGAATGGGCTGGGGTTTCGATTTTCCCTCGCTTTCCTGATGATGCTGTGTGTATGGGTGAGTGGGGGCGCGAATTGGATGAAACAGCCAAAAGCTCGTTAGGTTCGGTGCCGTTGTGCGATACGGTGCATATCGTTGGTTTTATTTCTTCTTCCTCTCCGTATGCAATACCCGCCTGCAGTTTGGAGTCTGATGCAGCTGCATAGCAGCGCCACTGCACTGAGCGACAGCTTGTCAATCTTGTCAACGTTCCAGGCAAATAGGCAACGGATGTGCGCGAATGCGAAGCATGAAAAGGCTCCCTGTACCCCCGGTGTCAGCGAATGACTGTGGGGGTTAGTGCAGTGTTTCCGCCCGTCCAGAGCTCGTGCCCGGTGTTATCGATCTGGCATCAGCCGGAAGGATTGTGTCAGCGCGCAATGCGAGCAGAGGCGAATCACCCAACGACGGACAACTGGGAAATCTTTTCGATTGTGCTACAGCCTACCAACGAAGAAGGAGGAGGAGTTCGGCGTGAGGAGATTGGGGACCTAATACCGAGCATGATTCAATTTATATGCACATAAGCCATGCATCGCGGATCGAAACGGGAGGTGCTCCTAGGTACCATATATTCTCCAGCAGTCCGGCTACAGCTCCCTTCAGCTCATGCAGCCCATCGCGGAGGAAATAGCGCGATCGGGGGGAAAAAGTAAACATATGTACTTCCAGCAGCAACACCGGAAGGGAAGAAACAGCCTAAAACACCAAACCACCGATTCTAGGCTGGGACTGGGATGCACCTCACAGCTCGGGACATCGATCGATTGGCGTCCATTTTGACAAAGACTCTTGTGCATGGTACGATGGACCGTGTTCGACAGCAACCGCCGGTCGAAACGGGCTACCTGGTGCATCTCAATCTTTTTCCAAGGCAAAACAAGCCAAAGAATGCTAGCGGATGAATGACGTTTAATTTGGTTCATTAATAACTACACCATTACTTGCTTTGAAGGTGTTGAGCGGTTTGATAACATGCCGGAGTAGGAAGTTAACATCGACCACGGCGCAGGAAGTTAACATTGCTGACATCCTACATGCCATAAAATTGTTTAATGAACTGCAAGCAATGTGCATTCGAGCCAATTCTTTTCGTAGGCTTTCAAAATGCTCGTTACTTTATGCAGGTGGATTGGATGTGCAACCATGGTAAAAAATGTTATTCGTTGCTCTTAATTTCATTAGAAGATTTGGTTGGGGAATTTTCAAACAAAAAAACTTTCAGCGGATCTCATGGATGATAGGCCTTGATTGAATTACTGTGAAAAAGACGACCATCGATAGACTTTAAATTGAACTTGAACTTTTTTTTTTTTTTTTTACACAGCATCGTTGTGCTGTGAATATTTTTTTAATCATCGAAATGAGATCCTTGCATGTAGTCGTACGGTCAAACGTTGGACATTGGGAAATGGTCGCTTACCATGTCTGGATAATACTGGTAGTTATTTGGTATGCTACTTTAACTCCTTGACATAACCTTTGTTTTTTTATATATTCGAGTGGTATTTACTATGCCCAAGGATTATTTATTTTGGCGTTAATATATTAGAACAGGTCCGAAACATTTTTTTGCAAAAGTAACACAATTATACCTCATATTATTGAGTCAAGTTCAATGTGCATAATTGAACATTGGGTAGACGACTGTAAAAACAAACATTTTACCCTTCACGTACAGAGATAGCTTCATCCAACTCCAAGTCAATATTGCATGCACTTGGGCGTTCGGGTACGATTGATGCTACTCAAGCAGCATCAAACAATATGAATAGATCCGGAGAAGCTCCTCCTTTACGTTGGTGAACTGAAACGGAATCCTTTTTTGCTATAACAGTTCCACACTCCCCCAGGAGTAACATTGGACGGTAGCATCGAGGGTGAATGAAACTGGGGAGTATAATAAAAAAAAACTTTTCCTCTTTGTTTTACAATTAGAACCATCCACCAGTTATGTACAACGGTAGAAAGCGGTCAGTGTTCGTGAGCTCAATGTTGTCAAAGTTTCATCTTTGATTTCTATACGTCGTTCGTAACTCATTAAGGATGCGTAATGCTTACTAGAGACTAGTGATAGAACTCCTCCACAACACAATAGGGAGAACGGCTTCCCTCACTTTCTTGTTCTCTCTCTCTCTCTCTCTCTCTCTCATATGTAACTGAAGTAGCTATTGCCAGCAGCAAAAATACGATACCTCCATCCATCTTAGCCTATTCAGAACTTCCTTCTTCTCCTAACTGACTGACCCGTTTGCGCCTGGCAGACTACTACTAAAGCCTTGTGAACTCTATTTGCAAGTGATACGAATGTGCAAATATACGCAGAAACCGACAAGGCTGTGCAAAATTTAAAAAAAGAATATCCCATTATAAATAGACATTTCTTTCCAGTAGCATCAGTCCCTGTGCGTCATTCTTGCAGCGATAAGATACTGCCAGTGTGGATGGATCTCGATTTCCTTGCTCAAGGATACGGAAGAGATCCAGCGGCACAGAAAGTCCTATTCATTTCAGTAAATAATGAAAGCTAAAATGAGAAGGTCTACAGTGGCTCTTGGGAAGGGCACAAGTTCATGTGCCACAAAACCATGAACACATCTTTACGCACCATTGCAAGTAACCGGAAGCCAACGTATAGCTCTGCCCTACCGTCAACTTCTTAGACCGGAGGATACACCCGAGTACTCGAGCTCCAAAGAAGCTCCACACAGTCACACACACATATATACAAATTCTGACGATAAAGCTTCCGAAGCAATGGGAAATGTAAATTTGCACTGCATGATGAAACCATTGCCAACGTTTGTTCCTACTCCACCATCGGCAAATGAAAGAGACCGAAACCATTAAAAACGAGAAAGTGGGAGTTCATGTTCATATTCTTGGGGGGCGTCGTTTGTGGGTCGCCATCGTTTGACTCCTCACCGTCCCTCCCGCAGGACGATACATGCAGGTGGAAATGTAAATACAACGTGCAAAACCGGCGATAATGACGCTCGAAGCAGTAGAAGCTGCTGGAGCAATCTCCCAAGACATTAGAGGACGCAAGGCCGGCGTAGTTGGTGGTGGGGTACGCCCGAACTGAAGATCTGGTAAAGCACCCATGATTGTCAAGTCGGTGGGGCCCACCAGCCACCACCACCGATGCTGGTCCGTTTTTCAGGCAAGCAGGTTTCGCCACAAGCCAGAGCAGAGAACCAGAAAAGACGTAAAACGAAAAAAAAAACTCCGGGTACTTATTAGTCAGTCCGTCGGTGGGTTCACCTTCTTCGTTACCAACCGGTGGTGGTTTTGCGGTATTTGGTTCAACCGCGCGTTCTTGGTTAGATGTGGGATGACTTGTCGGTTTGCTGCAGCCAGTTTGCGATGCTTTACCATCTGCGACAGCCTCGTTGTTTTGGTTGATGCGGGAAGACGACCCGGGGCTAAGGTTGTGTATATCTTTAAAACGTACCATTTGGTTCAATTTTTACACTTATCACCCACACCAGAAACCAGAAGCGGTATGGCTTTTCAAAGGCACATAACACGTAACCATCACCATCATAATCGTGCGTACTCTCCCGAACAAGGCACATACGACAATCAATGCCCATTCAAACGAAGCATTGACGGCTGCCAGAATGATGCATGACAAACGGTGTTGGAGAAGATTGCAAAAAGGATCGAACTTGAAAGAAATCAGAACCAAAACCAGGTCGCACCAAGCCAGTTGTGCGGCGAAAAGCGGTGCAATCCTTCCCTCAGCCACGTCACAGGTAAAAATGGTGTCTCATCCCGGTGTCGGTTGCCGGTGGGTTATCCTTTGTTTCACTTTTGCATATGTACCCGAACCGGTGTCGAAAAGAATTATCATAACACACTTATCCCCGGAGCAGCAGCCCTTTCTTTTCAACCTGACCCCAAACCCGAAAGCATTTCAAAAGGGTGCAAACGTCTCTTTGGCTAATCGATCGCATACAGGACGGACACTCAAAGAGTTTACGAATCCGTTCTGTGCCGCCCGTATTTCCCGGGCATTATGGTCACCGGGCCGTTTGGTTGTTGGCCAATGTTTACTCATTTGCACCGCATGCGCTTTCAACACACTCGAAACTGGCGGTTTCGGGCTTCTTCCCATTAATCATCCATTTTTGGTGAAAGTATTCCCGACCATCTGGCAAGATTGGCAACGACCGAAGCTTCTAAGGAAGATGCATCGCGGTGCAAGCTGCGCCATTGGTTTCACATTGTTGTTTTACCCCATCAAAAGTATCGCATTACAAAACGGGTTCACGATCACCATGCCGGACGGACATCGTCCAGATCTTGTAGAAATCCCGACTCTTCATCTTCATGTCCTGTGGTCTGATTTTTTGCGCTTTTTTGTTGTTAGAGTTGATTTGTGGCAAAATAAGTAAAATACATCACTTTTCGACCCGTTTTTAATTTGCAAAAATATCTGAAAGAACTGATGTCCTTTTTTTGGGTTGATTTTGATCATTTCTACTGATGTTATAACAGCAGCTCCTCTCCATTACGCACTTCAACCTCAGGCGGATGTGAGAAGGTTGGCGCATTCCGCATGGATAAACACACAAAATATGCCGATCACGTAAAAAACGCATTAGGCAAACATTTCTGTATCACCCAGTTTTTATGTTGTTCCTTCCGGTTAAACCGAAGGGAAGAACCCCCCGAGAGAGGACTCGAGGTTCAGTGCATCCGTCAGCTGAAGCGTGCCTCCGTTTGTGCCAGTGCTGTAAGGAAGGAAGAGGGAAGAAATAGGCTTTACCTCATGGTGCGGTATGCCATACGTACCGCAGCATGCGGTATGCGTTTACGAACGCAACCAAAAGACCAGGTGTCGGTCCTCTCTTCCGAATGTTCTGCGATCCGCGCACTACCACTACTGCTAAAAGTCAATTGGCAGATACGGGGGCCTGCTGAATCATGTTTACCATCGGAAAGCAGGCGTGTGTTGAGGCGAGCGTAAAAGAAAGATTCGATTTGACTTGCACCGATGCATCAGGGTTACTCCTCCATCGCGAGGTCTTTTAGGAGGTGCGCACGCGTTAGGGTGCGCTTCTCTACCCACGAGCGGATAGGCTAAGCTAGGCAAACGTTTGGAATGGATAAGCTAGAAGGAAGAAACCAATGTATCCGCTTCTCTACAGTGAAAAGGTACCAGTTTCTACCTTTTTCGCTTAAAATGATATTCCAAATATTCGAGGGCCCCAGATCGAAGGGATCTGCGAACACCTTATGGCATCTACGCGTGGATTAACCAAATAGCAGTCTACCATACCGAGCACAGATCGAAGATGCGAAGAAGCGAACGAAAAAAAAAGTGCAACCATCTCCGGGATCGGACCCATCTCGAAGGAAATCCAATTCCTTTCCAATGCAATGCGGGCGTGCGCTAATGAATAAGGCGCTCGAAACCCTCGTGCCAGCGAAACATGATTAGGGATTTCAATATATAAATCGGACCGAACCGGCTGCCGATCGTCACATGCCACAAGCTATCCTGCTGGTATCAAACAGAAGGCTATTTCTTGCTGAGCTTTGCTAGATGGAGGCAAACGAAGACACAGAATTGGTGATTGTCTTGCCATTCAATATATAATGTTCCAAAATGTGATTTTTATTTACTACTGCTGTGCCTTACAAAAAAGCAGAAGCAAATGCCCATCATTCAAGCTCTGATGCAAATGTGTGCGTGCACAGTTCGATAGGCAAGGTGGCTTGTCGTCTAGCTTTCTATGTTCCGGTGCCGCAGTGTCCCTGCATGAGAGGAATCCGTTGGACATGGGCACGGTTCGATGAGCGTCAATTTCACACCTTGCCTCGCGTTACCGCCCGGAACGTAATGACATTCAATTATAATTCAATTTGCCATGAAACGATTTCTACAGCGGTGGCGGCAGTAAACTTCCTGCTTCGTTTGAAAAGGGAAAACAATGTCCCCCGAGGAGACTTGGGCTCATTATCTAATGTCTTCACCCTGTTGTGCGCGCACCGTTGTGTAGGTGCCAATAAGCGTCACGGCGGTTTTAACCTTTGCGTCCTCTACTGTTAGGACATTTCGGCCCACCTTCCGACGTTCGAGGAAATGAGCCAAGGAAGGATTCATTGTACAGTCAGTCATCCGGAAGGTAGCGTACACAAAAGTATGAGATATTTCCGTAAAAAAAAAAAACAAGAAGCAAATACCGTACAAGATTTACGGAGACCAAAGTAACAGGCAGCGGAGTAAAACAAAACCCATCTAAGGACATGGTGACAATGTACCCCGATAAAAGGTGCGCAGGAAGTTCAAGAAAATACACGCAAACAGATATATGAAGAGAGCACAAGGAAGATGCGCTTGTTCTGGGTCGCTCGCTGCGCTAATGAAGGACACACGAGATGTGGGCGAATGTAGACAAATAAATATGAAAGTTTCTACAGCAGCTTCCGGAAATGTGGGCCGGAAGTGTAGTTCCTTAAAACAAAAAACTAAATTAAGGCATGGGGTACTTAACTTGCTCATATTAAATAACAAGGTATAAGAGAGGAGATGGTAGAGTAGTGGTTGCCAGAATAAAGTTACATATATGGTCGCTCTTATCACCTACGTAGTTTAACATTCGTGTGTTGTCCAAAAATTGCGACCTAATAAAAGGGGACACAAGCCTGACACCATACTGCGTTGGTCTAGGGAAAAACGAACAAGCAAAAAAAAAAATGATGCCTTCTAATATCAAACATAACAACATTCAAGACCATCTGGATGCTCGTGCCATACCGGCACAAGGTGATGATCGTTCCAGTGCTGTAGAAGCGGGAGTGAGTGAATGAGAGCGCAGGCAAAAAAAAACCAACAAACTGCCTACTCACAACGCCACCAAACACACCGGTTGCGTAGAGTTAAACGACCTCCGTCGCGTTGCCGTCCTTTGCCGTCGATAATCATCTTCAACCACCAGCAAACAACCGAAACCATATGGTGTGGCGGTTAAAGGATGCCTTAACCTACTCACCAACACACACACCAGGCGAAGAAACGTCTGATTCTTATAAGAAAATCCCCACTCCAAAATGGCCCGAAGAAGGTTCGCCTTTTCCGAACGCAAGAGCAAAGAACACCGGCAAAGGAACACGCCTTCCGTGACGTAAGCGTTTAAATGGCCCCGGAGAAGCACGTGCATCACCACTCCCGAACGGTGAGGTTTTCTTATGCGCTTACGAACACAATCGTAAGACGCGACGACCTACCGCTCATTGCGTCGTTGCGGTAGGTTGTGTGAAGAAAACAAGGGGAAGAAAGTAACTGGCCCGGAACGTTTCGTTCGGTGCAGTGTGGAAGTGGAAGAAAATTGTTTGGTGAGTTCCCCTGCTTAGGTAACAATAGGGGAAGTGGGCCGATTTTCCTTTAAGAAGTGAGGCCTGATTTCTTTGGCCGCTTCTTTGCCGTAACGGTTGCGTATGTGCGTCCAGAACGTTGGGAGACTTCAACGAGGGAAGACGCGTGGCCTGCCTGCTTTGATGTTCCTGGTGCTTGATGCAGTTTGCACAACTAACCGAGTGCGTCAGTTGGCTTCGGATAAATTAAGCGCAAATTGTTGTAGCAGCTGTCGCATCGCCATACTTCTTCGTTGTCATCGTCGTTGTCGGTGCTGATGAGGAACGCTCATCATGCTCCGAATGTCAACGAGCTGGGACGCATTAGAGTACGGTGTGCCATATGAGTTCGTCCGTTCGAAACCATTATATCCTGACACCCTTCCCGGTAAGTTGCTATAAAACGGTCGAGTAAGTTCTTCTTTTTACTTCAGTTAGCCCCGTAAGCCCTGGCAGGACCTTCACGCATCAAAGCAACACTCGATTTCGATTCTTGTTCTGACGCTAGTACTTTCCGAACATGGGGACCAGCTCATATACGCACACGCATACACACTGCAGGGACCTTGAACTTTCGAAAGCCCGGTCCCAGCTTAGCTGCTAGCACATAGATGCGCAAGACACCAGGAGGGTGTCCTGGCGCGCTAACAGCACACAAACGCCGTGCGCCGGCAGGAACTCACCCCTAGGCAAAACTGCCACCAAACGCGCACAACAACTACACAGCAACCCTCGGACGACAATCGAGATCTTTACCGGTTTGCAACTGTGCTTGACAAAAGAAAAAGGACCCGCGTGAACATGGAATGAGGTGTGTGCGTAAAAATGCCGAGGGGTTTGCTGCTACAAACGCGCTCAGCCCTTGGCGCAACACAAAGGTGAGCGACTGAAGGGAGGATCGAGAGCAGCGAAGAGCTGCCAGCCCTTGCTGTTGTTGGTTTGTTGGTTTGCTTCACCTTCGACGAGCCGACTTCGAGCAACAGACGCGCGAGCGATCGGGGCCGGGCTGTGCAGCTGCATCTATGACGTAAAGGAGTGCCGTTTTCCAAAAGGGGAAGACACGGAGCTCCGATTCTACGGCAGCAAGCACGAGGGTCCAGGTCTAGACGAGAGGGTCGCAGGACGTTTGGCTCAACACACATCTATTGTTATTGTGTGCTTGGGTTTGAGCCTTTTTCTCTCTCGCTCTGTCACGAATTGTTTTTCTCGTTGTAGTCTTCTTCTTCTCTGGCTTGTTGGTACTGGGTCCAACATGGGTGATGGTATTATCGGGGAAGATTGTAAATTTACTAGCAAAAACTTGTGTAGTTGTTAAACCAAGAGAAGAGCTAGGGAGAACGAGCGAGGAAGCGCAAAAGAATGTTGGTAAAGGTGGTTGATAGCAAGGACTCAATCAAGGTACGACTGGGACAACAAAATCAACGCACGGGATTGCTGATCCCTTTCCGGGGAATGAATTTTGTGCAAATTGGAAAGTTTGCTTTAATGCTAGCGGAGTTGAAGAACAGTCGACGCAGTGCGTTTTGATGGGGAGACGATGTTCCCGGTCGAAACGCATGAGACGCGGAAAATACATCTGCCTGTCCGTTAGTCCCGTATCCTACTAGAAGGATTGTAAAGAATAATGATTTAACTCCGTGAATGAAAGGGAAACGTAGATAGCTTTGAATACATTTCACAATTCATTTCAAGATAATGAAAAGTTGGGTAAAAACATACAAAATTCAGTTATCTGTTGATTTTGTACTTCTATAACAAGTTGTACATGATGTTTCATATTGGGGGTTTTTAACAAAGCACTGATTTTTTGGAGAAACAACTTTTTGTTTCATTAAAATTTTTGTTTACTCATGTACAGCTTCGTTACAACGATACAAATTAATACATCAAAAATATTTTTTTCTTTACCTTGCTTTTTTCATGTAGACAGAAAATTACAACTTTAAATTATAGTTTACTGCAATGTTGAAAATACACACAGTAATTAGAGATGCCGTTTTAAATTTAAATTCTAAGCTAAAATAAACGTTACCTGTGTTTCATCTGAAAAAATCGTACTTTTCTTTAAAAAGGGAATCAAAACTAAAACAACTTTAGTCATTTGATTTTGTAACCAGCATGGTAAAATAAAAAAAAACTTACATCATGGAAAAAACAGCAACTATCTTAAAATAGATGATACCAGCAAAAATCAGTCCCGATATATTGCATAGCTGACTATAAAATATTGAAATAAAGAAGAGAAAAATTTATTGATTCACAAAAAGAAACAACAAGTCCTAAAATAAACCAAGTTTGCTCAAACAGCAACAGATTTTCTTGAAAACACTGTGATTGAAGTTAATATCAACACAGCAATTGAAAGTAAATATTGCAAAATAACTAGTATTTTTTACGAATATTTCTTTACTTCAATCAGAATACAGCATGAATTTCAAGAAAACAAAAATGAATAAAACAAAATAATGCTACTGGCATGATCTTGGTACACGTTGAAAAGTATATCAACAAATATCGCATTAAAAAATGAATTGAATATATTTGAATATTGTATTATTTCTTCTACTTTTCCAAATATCTTCAAGCAAAAGATACCTTATTGTTAGTGTCCATAGTTTTTTTTCAGGAAAATAATATATGTTAGAGATCTTGTATGCAAATTCAATACTTTTTTCTGAATTCATCTCAACTGAAGTCATTACGTTCCTTTTTTAAAAATTATTCGATTGAAAAAAAGATGGAAAGGGAACAATCGTCCCAACCTACAGAGACGCCTTAATAAGTGGCCTAAATTTGCAACGATAATTCAATAGACACAGTTACACGACATGCCGCTGCACCACATAAGCAAAGCAGGCTTACCATACGCCACCCGTTGCAGCTGTTGCCTATTTCCCTGTGTATCTATCACTGGCAGCAAACGCAGCGTAACCCTTCAAGAGGGCACTACCGTAAGTCGAGGTAAGGGCGACAACATTTCGGGCATCATTTCTTCCACCGTCATGTTACGGATGACGCTGCATACAAAAACACGCACACGCGCGCGCGTCGTCCCCATATGTGTTGCGGAACCTGGCAAGCGGAACACAGCGAACGGGCAGGCAGGCGCGTGCCCGAATACGAAAACGAAGACCCCTGGCGGGAGAGACGGCTTTTCCGTAAATGTGGGTTCTTATCGTTGCTTTTACGACGCTTCCCAAGTGTTTCACCGAGGGGTGGAGGAAAGGTGAATATCATACATAAAACTACGCGTCCCTCTTTGGCGAAGAGAGCAGTACGGGCAGACAGAGACAGTGAGAGAGCTCATCAGCGTGGTTCCTGTTTGTGAAAAGGGCAGGAAGAACGCGCTGGTCTCGGAGGTCGGTGGCTTGTTCGCTAGTTTCTTGATTGTAATGTTACCTCACCTGGAAAATTGAGAAGCCGGTTGGAAAGTGAGAATGACGCGCGTGGCCGGCACGCGTCACCAACAGCGATGCGCTTCAAAAGCCAAGCGGTTCCGCAGCGTCACAGCAGCCGTTTATTGGTATCGGAATGGCTTTTTGATGAAAGAAACCCAATCGATCGTTAAATTGTATGTTTAGCAGACAATAGGTAAAACGTTTATGATACATATTAACGAAACGATGATACCTATACCATTTGCTTAGTATGTGCTTAAATTCAAGACGCTTGATCAATCATATTTGGTAATTGCTTCATCGGTCAACATATCTTAAAAACACATCAGCAATATATGTTAAGCTTGTGCATAGTAAACATTTTCCATTTCAATGAATGCATGCATCGGATCAGCACCTACATGCATCGAAGTTCCCACAGCTAGGGCACTGATTTGAAGGATTATCTTTTCTATAGCGACCCGAAAAAAAAGCTTCTTGTGAGAAAGGCGTGCAATGTTCGTGTGTGTTTGCTTAGAAAGCCGTAGTACAATTAGGATTGTTCCGCTTCAAGAACGCTGAGCTGAAATGCAACAAAGGTAAGAAGCGGATGCAAAAATCCAAAACGCATACAATGTATTTCACCTCCTTCTCTTCTATCCATTCTGCCTTGTTCGGCACACAAAAGGGGTGTAAAAATCGAATGTGTCAATGAAGATTGCTGACCCACGTCATGCAGGGTTTAATTGTCCATATGTACGTACTTGTACTACCTTGCATCCTTTCCCAACGGCAAGCAGAAACCCGCAAAGAAATAAATCGTGAATAAAATTGAACATCTTTCCCAAGGACCAGTTTTACCCGTTAAGAAGGTTAGTGAAAAAAGGGCACTAAGATGTCTGAGAGTGACACACTTTGTGCGACCATGCAGAAATTGGTTTGGCGAAACGATTGACGAAGTGGACGACGGTACAGCAAAGCAACTCCAGGTGCAAAAATGGAAGATGGCTATCCGAGGCCTGTGGTTGTTGCTTGGGAGTGGCAGCGGTACGGCGAGAAGGGTAAAAGTTGTCCAAATAATTTTCAAACCAGAACGCCCAGAACCGAAGAAGAATCAGCATTATTTACAGTGAAATAAGCACACAGCAAGATTGTTGTTCCTCAGCCAGGACCGGTGAGGCGAGTTGAAAGATTGACGATGATGTGAAAGACGAAGTAAATCTACTTAAATGAACAAAATTTTCCAGCTACTTTTCAAAACTTTATCGAAAGGATTGTTTTTTGCCTTGTTCTGCTACCATGAAATACGAAAATGAAAAACTTTATCGTTTTCGGATTTGGCAAAATGTTATTCATGGCTTTTTCCGGTACGATTGCGGATGGCCATTGCAGCACGATGTCTAACCGTTCGCTTCGTTGATGAAAAGATGGTTGCCTTTCTGGGGTTTTAAGTTCCACCTTCAAACATTATGCTGGTCAGTTTACCAAGATGCTGGCGGTAGGGACTTTTTGTTTGTTCTCTTCGTTCTCCGTCAGCACAGACTGTGTTTCTTGAAGAGTGATTGATCATACCCGCGTAAGTTAAACAACTTAAAACATTGCCAAGAGTACACAAGGGTGGTATTGGATGGTTCGCAAAAAAAAGCGTCGAGTGAAATGAATCTCAACCGAAAAACCACAACGACGACCACGGAAGACGTTTTAATTACCATGAAAAAGAAAAGGTCCTTCAGCTTCTTGAATGCTTGCTGGTCGAAAGTTACCGCTTTGTCTTTTCGCTTCAACGCCCCCCGACCAACCGAGCAGTGTTGCGTTTACCCTCAGGATACGCAACACAGCGCGAAAAGACGCTCGTTTTCCTCAAGGAATTAATCCACTACTTCTTCACGCTCTTGAGAAACCCGTCTCTCCGAAGCAGCCGGAGGAGAGCTAGAAGGTGAGGCGTTGCGTTACGAAAGAAAAGCACTTTAGCTGAGCGTGAAATCGTCTGTTTAATGTTGCCACCTGGAGATGGGTAGCGGTGTCAGGATGAAAGAACCTGTCGTTCAGGCGGCAACATCTTCCGAAGGAACGGGAGGGGGAGGGGAGGTTTATGACTACTCTTGGGAAAACAAATAGAACCCTAATTGTACTTATTCCTCGCAGTGGAAAATCGAGCGACCGAGGGATATCATTTCTGAGAAGATGTCTGAAGCGTTCAGACACTGAGACAAAAGGGAGAAGAGTACAAGGTTCGGATGACCTTGTCTGTAGAAACTCGGGAATAAATCGTTCCTTCCCTTGGTTGCTAGTAATGAGGTACATTTTGTGGCAAACTTCGCACAACAAAAGATTTTGAGAGCGTTAAAACAAACCACCGGGCAAGTTTGGTGTTAATTAGGAAACTTTTATGATAAAGAATGGTTTTAACAGTAACATTTCTGCGTACATTTTCTCACTAATGAGGGAACGTATTTGAGAAATTAACCTCACAAGCGCATCGATGAAAAGCAAACGCATTTCAATCACATTCCTAAAGAGAGTTGGTATCGTTTAACATCTACACTTCTCGTTTGTAAAGTTGTGCTAAGACATCTGAAGAAGCTGTGAAAACGGATGAGTATCATCCATCCCACCACTATGGACGATTCCAGAGAATAGAAGGAAGCAGATTATTCTTATTTGAACGTGAAATATCTTCCAACATTCAGTGGGAAGAGTCGTCATCGTACTGGTTGGCTGTCGTTCAGATCTTGTGCCCGGCAGCCTTAAGAGTGTAAGGGAAATCTCTACGAAGGGGATTGGCTTGAGCAGTGTGTTTGACTGGCGTACTAGAACCTACTCCCACTGCTATTTCTGCACGTCTTAAGAAAGCGTCGATGGTGGAAGCAAAATGCAACAAGTTACTGGCCTGTTTGCCCTTCCTTAGCACAAAAGAAAACAAGGTTGATTGCAGGGCGTGTGAAAGGAGTCTATTGACACTTCAATCGCATAATGAATCCGACAAGAGGGTGAAGCAGAGCGCCCGTTGGTGTAAGGGTGGATGTGTTCGTGGGAAAATTCCGGAAGTAGTTGATATCCGGTCCCGTATCCGGTGTGATTTACCGTAGTGCACCTGAGAGCGCGGCGCAGCAAAACGAAAAACACACACAAAAAATCACGTGGGAGTGTTCTTTTACGCTTGGTGGGCACCCTCCTTTTACAACAGACACACCGATAATGTATGCTTGTTCGCACAGGTTGACGATGGCAAATTTAAATATTTCCGTAAATTATTCATGAAGCAAAAGAGCATGGGAAAATCGGGGCCCACGGGGTTTGAAAGCAAACGCAACAATGCTAAAAACTAGATGAAAGGCCTACACACATTGGCAAAGAAGCATCAGGGGGGCAAAACCCTTTCGGCGGGTGACTTTGGCCTTTTTCTTTTGCCAATCAAGCATGAAAGTGGCTTTTGGGCTGGGATTCGAGAGAATATGTTCTAATGATTGGCTTTTGCCAATGTACGGCCACAACATCTTCCATTTTCTCCCTTCTGCCCACTACATGGCACACCATGCACACACATGGTTGATAATGTAGGAAAAATTCTATCAATTAAAGTTTGGCGCAAAACTTTTCCTTTGCTCCCGCATCACAAACATTCCAGTGCTTACACATACGCTCAACCCTCCCACCGAGTGCTTGTTGTCGGTCCTGCCAACGTCCGGACGATTGTTTTGTCTTGAACAACATGTCTCATCAGAGTGCCGGCCAGCCCTCCCCGACTTCCCCATTATTCCCAGGTATCATCGCCGTGGTGAACTTGTGCGACACAGAGTCAAATTTTTAATTATCTTCCCTCTAGAGAGAACAAAATTGATTAATGACGATAAGAATTTCCATTCCCTGGAGCCCCAGGAAAGAAGAGAAACTTTATTGACCGTTTACACGAGGGTGGAGCGAAAGGATACAGGGCGCACACCCTTTGTCTGCTACATCCGCACAACAGGACGGGAATGGCACGAAACAGTAAGTCACAAGAAATCATGAGAAATTCCTTTGCTTGTGTGCGCTAACCCGTTGTATAGGGGGAATGCTGTGTTCTGCTCTGGTGAATATCCTGTGAATTGAACGAGGCTCTCTGCGATCGGGTCCTGTTGTCCCTCTGCAAAGGGGTCCTTATTTCTGTACGTAGCGGTACTATTGTGAGGTCTAACGACGTAGACGACGACTTTTGAAGAATCATTTTATAGTTTAACGGGGTTTAAAGACAAAAACATTAAAAGATGAGATACTAATGTCCAGACATGAAGAATATTATTTTAAATGATACCAACAAGTTAAAGCTTCAATGTAGACTCCATCTACAAAAAAAAAAACCGAACTCCACCTCACAACCTAAGTACTCTTTGACACGCTCGATTGTTCAAACACTAGACGGTGCTTTTAAATTATTCTAGCCTCTCCTCCACCCGCCCCCTTGTGTGGACACAGACACTTATCTAATTTATACAATCCGAGCGGAACTCCCCACTTCCGGCGGAGAAGCAATAATTGAAGCTGTTCCGCAAGTCAATCGTCAAGCTGTCCTCGCTCCGTGAGCAACTGAGACTCCCCGAGCGGCCATTGGACATTCGCGGCTCACGTGGTACTTACGCGCTCTGTAGTGTGTGGCCGCACCCTCCGTAGCTTTAGTGCAGCGAGAGGGGGGAGGCAATGTTTTTCGTCCCATGTTGTTGTCGTCGCTCTCCGGAGAAGTAATTACCATTTGAAACATCCATCAACAGAAACATCCTCCTCCGAGCTCTCGATTCAGAACGCCCGCCCGCCTTCTCCACCTTCTGCCAACCGGATCGTGCGAAGGTGAAAACTCTACCGGACACCCGCGCACACGGCTTCCAGAAATGTCGGTGCACAGGTCTCGCGGTCTCGCGCTTCGCATCACTCACTGTTGTGTGCGGCCTCTCTCCCTCTGGGATGTGGAGATCTCACATTCGATAGGCCTCACGCGCTGCTCTTATTAGTGAACGCGTTTCGTTCCGTTTCGCGGACTGCGGACGACGATCGGGGCCACCGAATCTCTAGAATCAAATCGCATCATGCAATACTACTTCCTCACATCCGGTTTTTTGTAACGCGCAACATCGTAACACGCCGTCCCTTCCCTCGCCATTTGTGTTCTGTTCTCCTTTTTTATTCGCTTCCTCGCGCGTCCATCCACTCCCCAAGAATGATGAAGCACGGAGAAACCTACTATTGTGTTCACCCGTCCCCAATTTGATGCAAAGTGCAAAGCTCCAAGGGTAGTAGTAAAACCATGTACGCCCTCCCCTCCCGCCCATTATATCCGTTCTTGACCCCACTCTGTTGCCCATCCCTCCACGGCTTGCTTCTCCTAGCGAAATCGTTCACTACTTCCGATTCTCTCGGTGCTTCGCATCGCTGATCGCCACGAATCAACGCGCATATTATTCTAGTTCTCCACTTGACTCTTACACACATTGCGCACCCACCCTTTGCGCGAGGGGGAGGAAATGAATATGGAGGGATTTATTTGCCTACTGATTGGCCCACCCGATGCTGTACCACCGTGCGGCGTGTATGTGTGTGTGTGTCGCCAAACCCTCTCAAGCAGCACGGAACGAACGCGCAAGCGAAAAGGCGTCATCATCGGTCGAGAGCATCGCGCGGACACAATCGTGCACGCGGCGCACTTGTCTGCGTTGTTGGACGGAATGTGCGCAATCAAATCGCGCCCATCGTCCGGTTAGTAAGAGGAGGGGGGGGGGGCACAAAACTGTTGTTTGTCCCCAGGCGAGCTGGCGTTACTTTATACTTTACGCGGTCTGGTCTGTAGCTTAATAACCATTTTCCTAACCGTGCGGAAAACGGAAGGTACAAAAGGGGAGCAGCAGAAAGGGCAGGGGCAAGAAGTGGGTTGGAAAAATAACATCATTTGATTGTCATCGGTCACCCTGAAGTCCGTACACTCTGTCCCATCTCTACATTCCCCCCCCCCCCCCCAGCACCCGCTCACCAGAGGCGGGACTGATTTCTTCCGCTTCACCTAACGGGGTCGCGGTGTTCCGGGGCTTCCAGCGCGCTTGGTTCGGTTCCGGCCGGGAGCGCTTCCGAGGAGTCATGATCTTTCGACAGTAGTTCCGGTCAATTTATACCCTTTTCCCCCTGGCTGTCACTGCTTTGCATTGCATGCCTTTAAAAAACCATATTCATGTGTATGAGCCGTATGGGTGTAGTTTGAAGTGAAAAATAACTTTACCCAACACGCACGTAGCGGGACGGGCATTTATTAGAACGGAGTTAAGTTCCGTTCCGTTTGAGAATTGAGTTTGCCGGTGTATTGTTGTTGCTGCTGCCGCCAACTACTCCATCAACCTCGCACCTCGTTCTTTTGCTTCGACTGGTGGAAGTGGGGTGTTGCCTTCTGGTTTTAAGTTTTTTTTTTTTAGTTTTGTTTGCACCCCCCACACCGTCACAAACAAATAGCGACCAACCCAGGTGGGCAGGTGTGGCGGAGCGCGCACTGGGTTCGATGGGAAGGGGGCGCGCTTCGCTTTACGCTCGGAAATTGCAATCGGAAGTAAATTATGGCTTTCGAGTTCTTTTCATTTCCCGTTCATTTCACTTAAAGAGTAGGGGGAGACCTGCCGTCGCTGGACATTATGGGTTTTGTGTGCTACTTTTAAGTGAAGGGACGACGGAATGCTTGCTTCCCGGAATCCACCCAACGCTGATAATAAGTGGCTTTAAGGAAAGAATTGACCGCAGCAATAGTTCTAAAATAAAACGCACAATGAACAGCTCCTGTAATCCGAAGGCATTGATTTAGTCAAAAACTTTTACCATCAATCATCATTACCCTTAAGAAACTTGTTCTACTTTAGTGAAAAAGGAACGACATAGGTTTAAAGGTCAACTATTATGGTAGATATACTTCACATTAATACTGTCGATCTCGTGGAACAGTCGTCAACTCGTACGACTTAATAACATGCCCGTCATGGGTTCAAACCCCGAATGGACCGTGTCTCCATACATAGGAATGAATATCCTGCTATGGGTAAATAAAAAGCCATTAAAAGCCAATTCCACTAGTGGTATATAGACTAGACTTGACAATGGATGTTGTGCCAAAGAAAAACAAATGGTCACTAATAAAAACGCTCTTTGCAGGGGGGTTGCACATTTCAAAACTCAAATATATAGACATTACGAAAAAATAAAAACTGTTACTTCTCAAGTAGTGATAAATATAACGAAAAGAAATGTGATGTGGAATGCAAATGAAATATTATCATTTCACGGAATATTTAAAAGTTACACCAAGCTGCAACTTCATTACGATAAACAATTTTTTTTCATTTTACCTACTTCCAACATTCTTACCGAAAGCTCTCGAGTTCTTGTTGGCATCTAATGCTGGTACTTCTAATAATACTACTTAGTGCATTTACACACTCTGAAAAGCTACACATAAAGAATTAAGAATTAGTAGCAGTTGATCACTAGTTCAATAGTTGTACACCACAATATAACATCGTTAATTTAGTTATCAAACCTCGGTAGGATAGAAATATTACAGCTGCAGAAATATTACATCTTAAGTTTCATCAAAACACATACAGTAAACACAGTCTGTTCTCGAATTATGCGGTTTGTGCGTTCACGAGGAATCCGCGTAACTCGAATATCCGCGTAAGTCGAAAATACAATTGGTTATTTGGAATTTGTATTCAATTTAGTACTTTTATACACTTTATCATTTATTTATTGCGATTAGGGCAGAATATTCTGAAAGTTTTTGCTTGTAAGTGAATTAAATGTATTAGCAAAAATGAAATTTATACTGCAGTGAACAATTCTGGAAGCAAATTGTACTGATTTGACATTTGATCTGTCAAATTAAGAAAACCGCGTATCTCCGAATCCGCGTAACTCGAGAACCGCGTAACTCGGGAACAGACTGTATTGTAAAGCTTCTAATGCATCCTTAAAAATATCATAACACAACATTAACGCTCACCTCAATACGAAAACCATTCAAAATTCCTGTACTAATCGTTACGTATTCGGAATTTCAGTCTTATTACTTATTCATTTGTTTTTATTTCTCAACGCAAAAGAGAATAAGCGTGTAAAAAGCAAACTTGCTATAGTTATTTACACAGAAACAAACTCCGCAAATCCCAAGTAAAAGCTCAATTTGCTTCCATTAACACATTGCAGATAGAACAAGACAAATTAAACACTACACCGCTCCAATCCCTCGTTTTTAATGATAACGCTCCATTATCTCCTCCCTGTTTCTCTAAATCCACCAGCATCATGTCGTCACTCTTTCGTGTCCTGTGTATTGCATCCTTTTTTACGCATCCTGCAAACAAAAGCAAGGGAAATGGTCGCGGCTAATAAGCTCATCCTGCAGCTTCTCCGATCCTTTTACTTCGCCCCGTGACCGGTCGTGGTGTGTGAAAGGTTGTGTGCGGAAGATGCATCGGTTAGGCACAGCGAATGCATTCTCCAACTCTTGTGTTCTCGTGTGTATATTTGTGTGCAGATCGAGGTGGTGGCCCCACATTTACCGTCATTGGATGGACAAAAACAATAGCCACACGAACAGAAGATGTACAGTAAAAGCATTGTTTGCTAGTTGGTCTGGTCACAATACTGCAGCAGCAGGCGTGTTGAAATTTCTGGGCTGAGATTGTTTGTAATTTTGCAATGAGCAAGTAAGCGAAATCGTGGGGGAAGAATTGTACCGGAAGGAGGGAAAAGAAGGGCGTCTCTCTAGTGGAAGCTGGTCTGGGCTCAATTACCGATTGTTATCGTATTGATATGCACGATTCCTGAAGGTGCAACACAAAACAGTCGAGATGGATAAGAAGTACAAGTACTGCATCCGATAAAGGTCCTGATAAAGGGGAGAGTGTACGGTCCGGTGTGGGGTGTTCTATTCTGATGATTGCAATTGCCCCATTTCCTTTCACCCTTGCATCGGTTTCCATCGATCTTGCGGTGCCACCTGGTCGGCTTGTGTAGGTTTGGAAGTAATGAAGAAAATATGCTAATGGAGACTGGACGAGTCCGGGTTCTGAGGTGGACTTGCTTCTTCCAGTGAAGTTTGCTGCATTGTGTGGTCAAAAACATCAAGGAGCTGAGCAGTGTATTTTTTTTTCTCTGCTCCTATTCCCATCCCCAAAGTGCCAGTCGAGTCGGATTGATTCAAAATGGCTATTTTTGCAACATCCATTTCGTAATCATTTTGCCAGTGGTTCTGGGTCGTATGATTAGAAAAGTTCTGGATTAGTTTCTTAGTTCCTTTTAGGTTCGGTGAAGCAGGCAATGGTCAATCAGGGCTCCGGAGATTGTGCTCTTTCATGAGGTTTACAGCACAACCCCGAGGACGGGCGACCAATTCTTGCTTATTGATTACGAATTAGTTCCTAGTCTCGGCTTTTCGTTCGCATGACGTTTCTCTATTTGTTTTTTTTTTTTTCAAGGAGAAACCTCAAACATTTTCTGCTACCTAGACGCCATACAAACGCACACACACACGCGCAAAGATGGCAATCGAAAGGAAACGAAATTCCAACTCACGTGAACACCAGTTCCAGTTCTTGCGCTGTTTCGTGCGCATTATTTAAAGACCCATTTCCGGCGTCGGTTTCCGATCAGTGTCAGTGTCATTTCAGCAAGAAGACGTGCGACGACGCTGAACGGTATCGCGCAGTATCATGTGGAAAACTATCGCACTGACTGGAGACTTTTTAATCGTGCGAGTTCCGTGATTCGCCACACGTCCGGACCCTTCGCTCACGAAACACGAAACCTTCATTTCTGGTGGAGCACTCCCGAGGCAGCCGCCTTTCAAGACATGATTCAATCAAAACGAAGTGCAAGAAACCTCTTGATTTGCGTCGGTTTGCATTCTTCGGAAAGGAATGTGTTCGCCCAAGTTATCGTCTGACAGTAATCGTTTCGTGACGAAAGGCGAAATAAAAGGCCGCTTTCCTGACCTGTCAGCATGTTTGGAGTTCAGCTCAAATCATCGTTCGAAACCTCGTCGAGGAATGGGGTGTATTTCGGAGGATTGTTTGTAAGTCGTAACAATAAAAAATAAAAACAAAAATATAATTGATAGGTTTTTGTACTTTTTCCAACGAGGTTTTACTGTCCATGGGGGTAATAACAAGCGTCAAAATAACATGCAAAGTTAAATAAGTTTCTTTATGTTAAGGTCTTCCTATCTCGAAGCTATTGTAGAAGACATATTGACAGAGTCTGTGTGAGTGCGATACAAAATCGTTCAAAAGTAGCTTAGAAGCTCTCCCATGAAACCCATGGCTCGTTGCATTGTAATTGCACGAAGGGTTACACAACCGATTGAGAAATCATGCACTATTGTGTGGATGTTTTCGTTTTTTTTTTTTTTGTTTGGCCCGTCATACAAGCCCCAGCGAGCGCAAGCAGGGCACTGTTGAGTGGGTTGGGCTGAGATCTGCTATAGGGTGGTGGTACAGTGTATCCGCGCAGTGGCACTTCCCCTTTTTTGACTATTTGCCGGTAGTAGAGTAGTACATCGCGCTTCTCCCCACCATTTCGTCGTGATTTGTCTGTTCTTCCAAGCGCATCACATCGGCCCCAAAGCAACAGCAGAAAAGGCCTCAACCATCCAACCCGCAGCGGAAGGCGATTCGTTGAAAATTCGCCACCGCTTCCAGTTCTGCGACGCATGAACAATTGTATCTTCATCTACTCACTGTGCTACTCATCTGCTCTTTTCGCCCTGACGAGTTCCTCGCGAATCATCTTTGAAGCTGCCGCCATCATTACAAGCGTTCGTATATTGATGCTCAAAAGTTGCGGGAAAAAAGCATCGAACGGAACGTCGACGGAAACAAATTTTGCCCTATTGCTCCGCTGAGGAAACAAATCGCAGTCGAAGAAAAAGCAATACATGTAACTCATATTTTCTACATTTTCTCATACTACAAAATTATCAATTCTTCCTAGAAACGATTTATTGCATTCTAAAACGCCCATGCCAGGGCTTAAGCATCATCGCAGAGTGCAAGAGAACGAACAGCACATTCGTTCCACTTCTTCAAGGACTTTGGAAATCGTTTACGTTCTGGATCAACCGTGTAAGCCCCGCACATTAACATCAAAGTTTCTAGCGGCACACGTGTACGAATCACCAACAGCGCTCCATCTACGGGCGAGCTAACGATGCGAAAGCTACTGCCAGAAGAGATGCCCCACTTGCATCCTGTGCAGCCAGCAAATTGATGTGAAACCCTTTATTGCACGCCCTTTGCCGGAATGTGAAGAGACACAGAACAGACAGGGATGCACGATATCATTTAGCCTCGAGAAACCGATCGGATCGTTAACGGTACACATCAAATGGTATATTTTCTTTCATCCTCCTTTTTTTGTTTTACTTTTCACAAGTTGTCGAGTCGATTTATTGATTTGCTAGACTGTATTGCAACGTGAAGCCGGCTCTCGTAGCGATAACGGACCACTAGATAGCAAAGCAGTCGGTAGATTAATGAGAAGTTTTGCGCGAAAAAATAAATCAATACTTTCGGTTAATCGATGGTGCATTTTTCCCCCTCCGGCAGCCTATTTCACTATTTCGGTGGCGTTTGAAGACAAGCATGCAATTAGTGCAGCACCGACTTGAATTCGCTGGTTGCAACTGAGGAATGGGGTACACATTGGGCTATGTCGAAACTCGTGGAAACCGGTTGAAAGGTGGGACTAGAGGAGTTTGCAATTTACGAACGTAATTGTTGATTTTCTTTTCCGATTTTTCACCAACTCGGCAAAGGTGTTGTCCGTTCTCGTCGGAAGTTTGTGCAACGAGCTTCGTGTTAATAGATGCACCGCATGCACAAACACATGAGTCTACGCAAAGGGGGAAAGCAGCGCTTCCTAGCATGGGGGAAAATTGGTTGCAATTTAATTTACTTATTTGCGAAGAAAATGCACACGAAACCTTTTCTTTGTCCAGAAGCAGCAAATCTTAGCCCTTGTGTGGCGAAGCAAACCACCAGTCACAGCACAGCACACAGGAAGAGCAGCACAATCAATACAATTATCGATGCAACTTCTGGCGAGCGTGTGTGTAGGGCCCGTTGATAATGGTAACAACCCACCGCAGCCCACAGACTGTTCGCGCGCTGCTTTCTTCTTATCGACCGATTTCCATATCACACATAACCTGTCATGTTTGTACTCGTGGAACTGAGTGCATGCTGACTCTGTGGGGATTGGCGTACGGTACCGGTGGGGCACATCAGACGGGGGCGCGTTTTAGAAAACTGTTTTATTTTCATTTCCATATTTAACTGTTTCGAGAAGCGCTTGAAAAATCGGCCGAGAAGGGTAGCAAACACAGCGAGTGAGAGATAGAGAGCAAACAAAATGCAACCCCGTCCAAAGTGTACCGCATTCGCGTGCAGCACCGATTATCGAGCCGAGGTGAAATTTCATGTGCAGCAGCAGCAGTATGGACGGAAAATACGATAACATAGTGGTTTATAATTTATTTCTTGTCATCGACTGCATCACATACACATCAGTGCATTATTGGCAAAGGTTTGGTGTGTGGCGAAACTGTGGCGCGCTGGCAGTGGGTGAAGTGAGTGCTTTCAGTTGTGCCGCCGTCAGCATTCAGAGCTTGTCTTCTCTCGAGAAAGTGACGACAAGTGGATTTTTTTTCGGCACCCTCATCACCCATCATCCCTCTGTTTAAATATATGTGTGTGTGTGTGTGTGTGCATGCCTTTCCCTTGCTTGATATCTTTAGAACCCCATATGGGTTATCAGTGCCGCGCACCGAGCTGGGGAGGCCGGCCGTGAGTGTGGGAGCTCGTTCGGGAACGAACACGTTACGTTTGTAGCAAAAACCACTTCACACCCGTCCTAGCAGGTGGTGACCGCGGCATTGGTGCCGCCATATGGCATGGCAGGAGGGTGATAGAGAATGGTGCACCCGAAAAAAGCCCACGTCATAGTAGATCGTTCCAGAATGTTGTCCTTGTTTGGCCCGGGCACTATCACTATAACGCCAAAATAACCTCGAACGAACTCGGACGCACCGGCGTAGTTGAGTTAAGATGACGGGTGGCGTGTGATTGCAGAATGTGACATGTGGAACGATCTTCGCTGTCACGACTGCTAAACCGGAGTGCATCTCCTATCCGCCGCAAATGAAACCCTCCAGCCTGTTCACGACAATTTCATGTGTCACAACAAACGCGGCGTAATGCGTAATCATCTCCATCGTTTCATTGCATTGCGTTGCCTTTTATAATGCGTTAAATCAACATGGAGCATCATTGGATCGTGTACGTGTTTCTTCTTTGCTAACAAACAGGGGGGTAGCATCATTCGTGGTTTACCGGAGTGGTATCAACATACGAAACGAACTAACAAAATGGCAGATGCCATTGTGATCGAGTACTCACCTGACATCAGTGGTAGTTCTCGGTGTGGTGTCGAATATCGGTAATATTTTGTGGAAGTATCTGTAACAATCATAAAACACATTAGTTGATATGTTGCGATTACATGGTTTTGCAAATTCAGAATGGAGACTAAAAAAGAATTGGAAATTAACATAATTAAGAAGAATGAAAAAAGAAAACAAGAAAAGAAAAACCAGTGCTCGCTCGACTTGGAGCATAAAACAAACGCCATTTAGCTTGAGATTTAGTAGCACGACAAACAAAACCAAAACGCGAGTCCGAATTACGCGAGTGCGATCTTGTTCGATCACAAATCATCCATCCGATTGTAGCGCTCTCTAGCGGCCAGTAGGACAACACCAGCACCACACCAAGCGCCATCTGTTGGACGTTGCCTGCGTGCAGCGTTGGCTTTCTTGTTGAACATTAATTTGCTTCTGCTTATTCCATTTATCTTCCAATTGCAATAGAAAACTCCTACTGTTCCGCCAGAAAGTGTTTGTTTTGTTTTTCAATATGTAACCAATTATATTGACGCTTGGGATAGCATTTCAATTTCCGCACGAAACAAAATAACACCGAACTAATAATCTGCAACGGGCCAATCAGTCTCAAAGACGTAAGAGAGAGAGAGAAGAACAAACTAAACAGTATGTGTAGTGGTTTTTTGTAATAAAAATTGCGTTTAGTAATGTTTTGTTTTGTTTTTTTTTGTTTTTCTTGAATGATACATCACCATATGGGAACCGTTCAACACTAACTAAATACAGTTTCTTCTCTTCTGTTTGCATATCATCGCTTTCGTAGCTGCCGGTATGCATCATTTTTTATCACAGTTTGGTTTCTTCTTGTGTGTTTTTCTTCTTTTTTCTTCTTGTTTAACGCTTTTTCTTCTTCTTTTTTTGATTGATTGCTTTTTTGTACTTTTTATAAAACAACATTTTTTCTTCTTTTTTCTTCTTTTTCTTCTTGATTTTTGATGAAGAACGCGCAATGATAAGCGCTGCATTTAAGGCACATTTCACCAACCCTTCTTTGGAGGATGTGATGCGCCAAACGAACAGCGGTTTATATTTCGCTTCCGACGACGATAAAGAACACGGATGACGACCGACATCGACGACGACGAGTAGGCGCGGTTAATCCGTGCTGGACAAACAGGTGTATTTTTCATATCTGGCCCGCTGGCAGCTCTCGATGGGATAAAAAAGGCGTGTGTGATGGTCAAACGGCGATACGCGGAAAGCTACAGAACACGAGATGGATAAAGGTTCCTTCTCTGGTGCAGTACAACAACCTCAATTCGAAACCTTCCCCGGCCACGAGGAACGAGGAAGGTTATCTTCACAGCCAAAGGAAGTTGCATTCGGAAAAGCTTAGAGACTGGGAGAGACTGGGAGCAGGTCGGCCAGAAGGGCCCGTAACATCACCACACCGAGCAAGATAGCTACCGCGGGCCAAGGAGATCCAGCAGAACGGCGCCTACCGCCTAGCTGCGCTTCGTGCCCCAACAACCAGCAGCATAAACGCATAAATGGCCGAGAAAAAAACACAAAAAACGGACCCCTCTGTTGATCCCTCTCTAGATAGATAGCTGCTGGGAGGAGTGTGGAATGATCACCTGTGTAAACTTTGCGACTTGCACACGTACCGGTGGTAAAAGGACTTTATCACGCTCACTCGCACTGCACAGTCACTAGCTGTTCTGGTTTCGCTTGGAACCGGCATGGATTCACTCGTAAAACACTCTGCACTGTGCACTCGTCACTTAAGCACACCTACGCCACACACACACACACACACGTTCTGACCATTTACACACGCACAAACACACACACGCTGCACAAATTTCGTTCTTTGAGCAAACTTTTCTCGCGTGCACTGTTGTAACGCACCGGGATGGTTGCACTGTGGCCACACAATAGAGTGTTTTGTGGTTTCACTGCACTTTCACTAAACGTTCACGCACTTATATAAGATGTATTGGAATGGTTTGCTCATCCTCTACATCCAACACGGAGCCTAGTTGCTCGCTTCCAAATAAGTTCTCATCTCTCGTTCTCAGCACATCAAACGCAGCGTGTAAAAAGCTTCATAATTCACACACTACTGATTGTTTGCTTCAATTTGCGCAATTTTTTCTCCGCCTGTTTCCGTCTTACTTCCTGCCACTCTAACAGCTCCGCACAATTCGCGACCCACACTCATCGATTACTACTAATGCTCTACGCTCGCTCGCACACACGCGCGATCACGCACAATTAGAACTTATCACACTTGTGTCTCGAAGAAGCTCGAGCAACTGTTTTTGTTTTGTGTGTGTGTTTCAAAAACTCGAAGTTGGAGATTCACACTTTACATCAGCACCCTCGTGTGGGGGTTGTGTGTTTTGGTTTCGTTTTTCGTTTCTATGTTTTCGAAGCCGGCCTATTTTTTCAACACTCAGACTGTTTTGTTGATTTCTCGCATTGATGCGTTACTAATAATATTGAGCTTATCCCACAATAAGCAGTTCACAGTTTCGTAAAATTCCCAGCGATGTTCGGGAGGGTTTGCTTTTCACTTCCGTACCATAATTGATTGCAAATACTTGCATCACGCTGGTGGCTGGTGGTAGTTGCGGAGGTTTGCCAGGACGCGTCGTTTCGCACCCGCTGGCGGACACCTTATTATGGCCTTTTTGCAGTAGTAAAAAATTCCACGAGTAGTGCGGCGCGCAACAACACACACTGACGCCTCTACTACCCGCGCTCGTCGTTAAACCAAAGAGGCTCGTGTATTTGGGGGGAGACACCAAACAACGAAAAGTGCACACGCCACTCACTGGAGGCCCCGAGAACGGGCCCGCACACCGGCTACGACGACGGGCACTGCCCCTGGTGCAGCAGTCGGTGGTGTCGTGACGTGTGGGGAAATAACATGATTCGGTTTGCTTTGCTGTGAGGATCACATCCGTAAGGACAACAGCAACTACGACGACCGGTCGTCCACCTGTCTGCTTGGTCACACTCAAATCGTCCGAGACAGCGTAATGTCGATCGATCATGCCCCACTTCTGCTGCGTTCACTACTGTGTGGTGCTCCTGCCACCAGAGTTCTTCTCCGTTTTGTGTTCGAGCACACGCATACAGCACATTCGCGCACAAAAGGGCATACAGGATGTTGCGTTGGAGGACCCGCGGACACTACTGTTATCGGGACGCGCGTAACCTAATCAATCGTCATTATCACATGCCGCACGCTGCAGCTGCTTCTTGCGGCGACGTTTGTTATTGACGCTCGTCGTAGCGGTAAAGTTAATTTCACATAATTTTTCACTCACGGGCACGTTGATACGCAACCTTTGAACGCAACATGAACGCTTGCACTGCCTCTTCCAATCGCTGCACACCGTGGGGTACGCCGGCATGTTGCTGTCGATGCAAGGCAAGATGAAGCGCAGCGCCCGGGTGGTTTCCACTGAACATAGTAGGCTTGTGCGTACGTAGCGGCAGACAGACCTGCTAGCCGACACGGATGATCAGTGTCCCGTCATGCTCCACCACTCACTACAGGGTTAATCCTGACCATGGGGGAAAACCGCAGAAACCCCAGGAGGGAAGAGGATGCGTTGACTTTCTAACTGCGTTCGATCGAGAGTTTAACCAACTTTGAAAACGCACTTCCCTCCTCATTCGTTACACACTACGTGCTAGTAGTAGTTTATTGGTATATGGAGTTTTATATTTATATTATAGCTTTTATACAATATTCTTATTACAAGAGTCCTGCCAGGCCTTTCGCTTTCTGGCTGGCTTGATCTTCTTCTTTTTTTTTCGAGAACACTGGACACACACGGTTTATATAGTCGTTTTATAGTATTGAGAGTTAGTGTTCGGTGCGTTTAATAACGCGCACCGAGCAAACGAAAGAGTTCGAACAGAAATGCATCGTATGACAATCGTACGTATGAGATTATTAGGGGTGTTAAAACCAAGAACAACTTGTATTTTCTTCAACGTCGCAACACTGACTCGACGTGTGCGCGACCGCCCGAACCGCCACCGATGCTGATGTTGCTGTTGCTGGGCTGCGGTGGGACGATCAGCGCCGCTTTCGTTCCGCTGATGATGATGTTGTTGATGTTGTTGTTGCGGAACATTTCTTACAACAGTGTGTGCGAGTGTTAAGGATGATGTCTACACACACACACACGCGTTGTTTCTTCTTTTTTCTTTTTTGCAACACAGACGGCTTCGTTTGATTTTCTTCTTCAATTTCTTCGTTCACTGATACAACACGCGGCTGGTGGTGGTGGTGGTGATGCTGATGATGATTTCACTCACTATTCACACACAAGCACATATCTACACACACACACATTCACTGGTTTCGAGTGGAAAAATCCAATTCAACTATTGCTGATTTGCACGCTCGGTTGTCAGTTTCAAGGATCGTGTCTTAATTCGTCCTTGTGCGCGCTATGGTGTTTTTTTTTTTGTTGTGATGTAAAGAGTTGTTGATGTTGTGTGCGATTTTCGTTTGCTATTTGCAAGCTTCACTTTTGTGTTTTCTTCTTCTTCTCCCGCGCGTACTGAGAGAGTGTAGATTGAGCTGAGTTTCGATTTCTGCTGCGCTGTTATGGGTGCTACTACTTTTATGCTGTATTTTGCGCGCGATTTTTTACTGCTTTCTTCCTTTGCTTCTTCCTCTTTTCGCTTTTGCACTGTATAAACACACTTGGTTTGGTTTTGGCTATGGATTTTCTCTTCACAATGGCTGTGACACACACTGTTTGGTTTGTTTGCTGTATTTTTGTTTTTTTTTTTGCTATTGCTGCCTCCTCGAGATCCTGGTTCTGCCTGGTTTTTTTTTCGAAAAAATGGTGAGGAAATGTTGTTATTTGGAAGTTTGGTTTGTGCTGTGAAATGTTTTTTTTTTTTAATTTAGACTTTTTTTATTTTTTTAATCCAATTAGAATTTAGCTGCGATGTCTTATTCCGTTGGCGTTATTTTTTTTTTTTCGATTAATTTTCCTACACGGAATCTTTCCCGGAGGTGCCTGCTTCTTGCAACCGGTCCGAACCGTAAGAGAGCCGAGTTAGTTGTGGTACTGGCGTTTCTGAGACCAACTGATAATATGGGGTGTAAAAGTGTCCAACACCGCCCGAGACGCAGCCACCCCGCAACTAATACGCTACACACACACACACACGCTCGGCCGAAACTCCTTAGAGAGCAGGCCGCACACTCTCCATCTCGTTCGCGCACAACTAAAACATTCCCAGTGTTTGTACACCCTTTCTTCTCCAGCCGGTGGCTAAACCGCTCGAAGCTTCCCTTTCTCGAAGACAACGAAGACCACGGCAAACGATGTCGACGAGGACGACGACGACAACGACGATGACGACGACTTCTCACCGAAGGCAAGTAAAAGCTCGGAGGATGATACCCGAAGACTTTCCCATTCGCCTTCGAAACCCGTCGTCCCCACCGAAGGACGTCGCCACCTTCAGAAAGAATAGAGCAGTCCCGAGTGCGAGCCACCACCTCCCATTCCACCCCACCAATCACCCACCACTACTTGCTATCTGCTAGTCCACTGTCCTCAGGATGGCTGGATGCCTTCCTGCGCGCCGCCAAAGATTCTGCCCAGAAGTATCCTTGGCCGGCGTTTTGTGGTGAGAGGTCGGCAACTCCGAGCAGAGAACGCTGCTGCTGCTGCTCCCGATGCTCAGTCGGTCTGGACGCGGGTTTGCACACTGAGCCTGATGTCTTCGTCTTGTTGCCCGAACTTCTCCGAAGGAGCATATCTACCACAAGTTGACACACACAGACACACGCCCGCACACAGACACACACACGCTGACGATAAGCAGGTACACCCGCGCACACGCGCGTATCCTTCGGTGTGCGCAGCATCGTCTCTTGCATGCCGGCTCTAAGAAGCAGTAGGGAGGGAGGCCGGGAGTGACCGGCGGCGGGGTAAATATTTAGCCGAAGAAGGAAATTACACTAAATTTTATATAGAGAAAATTTCTCGAAGGGGTGGTTTTTATACACCGACACTCACCCCCCCCCCTCCCCCTCTTCATTCTCTCATGCGCTCAACCCCTTATTATATCCTCCCACCCGTGCAGGGTAAGTGGTGCGTCTTTGCGGGTGGGAATACCGAAGAAATATATAATAATACATATAACACACACGCCGAGCGTGTTTTTGGCAAAGGGGAGGAAACGTCCATTACAGGTTGTTGCCGGGCAAAGCAAAGGACATTTGGGAAGGGAAGGAACAAGAAGTGTTCTTCTCGTGAGATAAGCTTTCTCGTTCGAATTCTTCTGCAACTGTCTTTTCCATCGCGCAACGTTTATCTCCCGAGTTTTCCGCCAGTACTTTTCGCATTTTTTCTTTAAACTATCTTTCCTTTTCTATGTTTTCTTTTTTGTCTTTTTTGTCGTTTTATTAAATCGTTTTTACAACCCGATCACCTTTTTACTTCTTCAATTTGTCTGTTAATATTTAAAGTTTTTTTAATGATCCTGTTTTTGTTTTGCCCTATTACAATTTAAACACATTTTTTGTTAAGAAACACTTAATGTTTGCCCACTGCAACGGCACAACAACACTGGCACAGCGTGGTTTGCTCTCTCCTTTTTTTTTGTTATTCCTAACGGCTCGAACCGGCAAAAAGCAGCCTCAGCGCACACAACGGGGTAATCGATTGCCGAACAGTCAAACAATTCGTCTATTTTCTAAATGTATCCATTTTTTGCTGAAGAACTGTTGTCTTTCTTTTTTTTTTTAATCAATCACAATCTGTTATTATTATTGTTTTTTTTTTCAATGTTGTGATTTTTTTGTTGTTGTTGCTTCGATCGGGCACTCTATTTTTGCACTATTTTGTTTTGTTCGTTTCGTTCTAACCGCGCGCAACCGAAGATGTTTTTAATTTTGCAGCAATCTCGTCCGACTTTTGGCTCACGACTGACGACGACGACTTGAGAACCTGGGGAGCGCCAGCGTTCCTTCCTTTTTTGCAACCGCGGCAACAGAGAGGAAGGGAAAGTAAGTGCGCGACAGATAGACAGAGAGAGAAAGAGAGAGAGAGAAAGAATGTATCACAGGACAGGGAAGCGCGTTTTCCGGCAAAGAGCCATCGTGCCTTGGCGCGCCAGCATCATTAGAAGAAGAAGGAAAAAACGACGACGACTACGATGGCGCTGCGTCTATATAGGCGAGATTTTCTACGTTGTCCCTTTCGTGCGGGTAGGAACAACGGGTGCGGCATTTGCCCTACCGGCCATAGTCGCATCCGTGCGGAAGGCCATACGGCGGCGGCGGTGGCGGTGGATTCTTGTCCTTTTTACTCGTTTTTCTCACCGTCGTCGTCACCGTCTCTCCAAAGCGGGGAAGACCGCCGGGTGAGTGTGTTGGTTTCTACGTGCGCGTTAGTATAGGTGAGCGCCGAAAATTCCGAGGAAAATCGACGAGTACATAACCTTCACCGGTGTTGGTCGTCGTCACGCGGAAAAGCACTCACCGCGAGTACGGCGCAGCTTCTTCGGGCTTTCACCCAAACATCGCCCGCGTACGGGTGGAGGGGGTGCGTTCGAACGAGAAGATACAAATGTGTGGTTAAAAGCGAGCGCGCACACACACACGCACACATCATTTTCCGAATCACCCCCTCCATCCTGTGCAGCCAAAGCAGCCGGCACACACTAGGGAAAGCCGCAGGGACCTAAGCTGCTCATGCGCGCGCTATGTTGGCCGCTAGTTTCACAACATCTAATGTACACACCAACACAGACACGCCGACCGCCATCGAATCCCTTCCAATCGGCGAAACTAACCTCGGCAAGGGTTGGCAGGCGGATTTTCCCCCTCCCTAATCTACCCCCGCCAGCAAACACGGGCTGTAGTGCGCTGCACTAGGGAGAGAAAACTGGACCACGTACCCCTTCGTGTGCGTTACTCACACAGACAAACCACACACACTCACACCAACACGCCGCTCTGGGTTCGTGTATATAGCGACAAACCTGAAAAGCTGTCGACTTTCTCTTTCCCTTGCACGCGTGGTGCCCATCGGAAGGGTGGTGGTTTTGCATACTTTCACCGCGCTCCTTCGCTCCGGAGCTTCTTAATAGTGCGCGGCGCTGGGTGGTGGGGGGTGGTGGTAGTGCGTACAAGTTAGAATCACTAAAACTTTCTATTTTCTGCGCAGCCGCTCGGCTCCCGCGTGCACCACCGGCTAGCAGAACACCCGAATGTTCGGTTGTGTGAGGTGACTAACCAGTTCTCTGTCACTCGCAAAGCATCTTTCCATGGTTAGCATTAGCTACCTCTCTCTCCCTATATGTATTAGCAATTATCACTCTTTCTCGACGGTTTCCCGATCTACGTCAGTGGAGGGGCACATCGAATAGGACGAGTGCGAGGGGAGTTGCTGGGAGAGAGGTTCATGCTTCCGAACGAAGTGCGCCCTACGAACGAACCGGACTCGGATGGCCTTTGATTTGGTATGATTTGGTCACGATATCTTTTTGGCACCCGATGCTTTGACGACGAGTTGCTCTCTCGTCCTTTTGGTACGGTTTATTCTTTGCGAAGCCAAAAATTAATGTAATTAATCATTCTTGGTCCCATTTTTGTTCGTCTTGTAGCCTGAGGGACGACAGGAAGGAATTCAGAATGGGTGTGAAAGCTTCAGGAGACAGAGATCGGTCTTACAATCTTTATTCAATAACCAACGTGATTGTTTGAAATTGAATTGTGAGTAATTGAGACCGAGATTGATAGAGAAAGTGATTCTGAATCAAAGAATGATGAATGAACGATTCCTGATTATTTACGTTGCACGGTTCGTTAATGATTTAAATTGTTGCAATTGCAATTTTTTTCATTAACCAATAAAATAAAATAAAATAATATAGTTTAGGTCAACGCAAATTTCATGAAACAATAGTCTCGTTAATATCATAAAATTTCTTACATACTCTGTGGACTGTAAACTAAATAATTCTATCCCCAATACGAGCAAACGAAACTCGAACAAATATGTTAAATCGCTATTTCTCTGGAAGCCAAATCAGATCAGATCAGATCATACAAGGAGATCGTTTGCCTTCATAATATTAATGCTATTGAAGCACAACATCGATCGAGAAAAGTAACGTAAAGTAAAAGTACATGTAAGTAAAGATTTTTTTATATCTTTACATTCCATTTACATGCATTACATTTACAAAAAAAAAACATTACTGTAAGATCAATAAAACCTGGAGCTTTCCTGCTTCTGGCCAATAAAAATAAGTAAATTTTAAAAAGACCTCAGCACATTTCATAAACTACCATGCGCCTCCATGTGTTTGGAGTAAGGAACGTCGTTATTTACCATTTGGAGTGCATCAAATTGACAGAGTTTTTCGTCACGAAAGTTGTGATCATATATCAAATTACTTCAACGAACATGTGACGCATTAAGAGCAATACTATCTTTACTATGGACTTGAAGATGCTTACCTAAGCAAAAGGTTTCGGTCAGTTTACTCCTTGGTCTGGAACATTTGAGTCACGCAGTTACAGCCAGAGAAGGTACAGTCAAAGGTACACAACTGAACCAAATAAAACCGGAACGAAATGAAAGGTAAATTAAAACCCAAACCAAAACTCACACTCTTCACAAAACTTCACTCCTGTTTACACCTGCGTAGGTTGGAAGATTTGGCGTTGCTCACTCTGACTCCGAACTCTATCTGCCACCACCCTTAAAACACGTCGTTAGATTCAATTTTAGTTGTTGCGAAAGACTGATGTGCTCGGCCAGTAACTTTCTAATCAACGGCCCCACTTACAGCAAAGCCTTTTGCCTCGGAAAAGCATTGGAAATTCGTTGTACTAAGTGCATCACCGCGAACAAGTTTGGTCAATCTTGAAGCTATTCACCAACGCGAACGAACGGGCTTTGCCTTTGCGGTGCATTGCTTGTCACTGAACGGAATCATGTTTTTGTTTGTTTTGTTATTGCTATTATTACACTTTGGCTTTGGCTGAGCCACCACGATGCTTGGCTTGGCTCGGAGCACGGAGAAGGATTTGAAGCGGCGAATCGCAGCAAGGGCTGGCGACTTCCTTCGCACAAGCTCATAGTCCGCCCGGAGCAGTGCCTGCAGTTTCGCTAAGCGCGCTGAACCATCCAGCGCTGCACACCAGCGTGCATCAAGCTAAGGACGACGACCTCGCGGCGTAAATCGACCACTGCCCCCTCAAGCACAAGGGCCACGATCGAGGAGGATCACCGGTGGTGGTGGTGCGCATACACCTTCCTTCTTGAGCGCTCTGCCAAGACGCGGTGCATTCATCTCCACTGCATTCAAGCACACAGTACAACACACACAAACACACATTCAACCAAGGCGCTAAGCGAACTAAGGCGAAGGAGCTAGAGCGACTGGTGCCATCCCAACACCAGGAGGACGCGCTCTAATGTCTCGGGGCAAATGGGCCAACTGCTACTTGTATGCACAAACACACACACACACATACAAGATACACACTCGCGCGCGTACGCCTTGTGGCCACGACTTTTGCACTCCGGGACCGGGTAAGGAAAACACGATGACGGTAAGATGATGTTTTTCTTTTCCGAATCAACGACACACACTTGGAATTTTCGACAATTTTGCAGCTTCCGTAACACAGATCGCCACATACACACACACACACGCACAATTTATTTTTTGGGCAGACACTTGCATCCACCGGATGGCATGGTCTCATCAACCAACCAAAGATGGTTGTGGCATCAGCACTGCTTTCAAAAACGGGCAAGACAACGATTGCAATTTGCACCAGGAACAATTTGGCTCCTTCATTTTCCGAACTGTTTTAATCCAAAGCACGGTGGGAAGGGGGTTTGGGTGGATGGTGCGATGTGTTTCACGAGCAACTTTCACTAATTTTCCAACGGCCCTTTCTCCAAATATTAGAGCCTTTGCTGTTTTTTTGGGGGGATTTTTGCTTTCAACGCCAGACAGGATTTTCCCAAGAGCAGCAGTTTTGCGTTCGAAAAGGTGAGAAAACGGTTGAGTCTTGATTGAGTTTTTACTTATAATGGAAAAAATAAGAAATTTGACGCCGGTATTTTGGCATCGCGCGACGAACGGCGATAACACGCGTATTAACAACGACGCTAGAACAGCGTGACTGAGGCGTCATTATGCGCTGGAAAAAGAAACACTGACCGCTGGGGTAATTACATACACACACGCGTACATGGCCCAACGTACGGCACCCGACCACATACACACACACACGCGCGCATACATGGCAACAGCATCAGCAGCCCACCCGGGGACAGCGATCGAATCGAAAAACCGGTCCAAAATGGCCAAGTGCGAGAGAGAAAAAAATAAACGCTGACAGCAACAACAACAAAAAAAAGCAAAAATGCCAAAGCGGGGCGATATGATATAGAACCGAACCTCGTCGCGCCCTACCGGATGGCGCGAGATGGCACGAGTAGGCGTGTGTGTGTGTGTGTGTCTGTGTATAGGAAAAAGCAATAGCGAGAGCAATATGGGAAAACAGCGCAACAAACAAAAAACCGTGCGCCACTCATACACACACACACACACACACGTCCACGCGCCCTTGCCCGGGCCTCTGGGGAGAGGGGGAGGGGAAGCCGCGGCAAGCGGCGGTGATCCGCGAAACAAAACCAACCGAAAAAAGAGAACAAACAAAAAATCGAAAAGAAAATCCATCGGAAAAAAGGCGGAAAAACTGGACCCTGGGCCCATTTATCACATTCTCTCCTTTTTCGCTCGCTCGCCCGCTCTCTGGCCAGCCGATCGCAATCGCCTTTTTTCGCCCGATGCGAAAGTGAACGGGTAGTGGACCACCACACACACATACACACACACACTCACACAAAGAAACAAAAAAGCTGGAGCTGGAGAAAAAAGAAACGGGAAAAAACGTGGCCACGACGGAAGGTAAATGAAAAATGTTGCATCCGCGAGGACACACATATTGGGCATACAGGACACACACACGCACATACACACATACACACATACACACACACACGGCCACCAACCAACCGGGTTAGTATCGAACTGGAAATAAACCGAACCGGTGGACCCATACACCCATACACACCGGACACATATTCGCTGACGCATGTATACACACGCACACACACAGCTCGTCCGCGACATCGCCCCTCCCGGACACCCATCTCAACCCCCTTCTAACGCATACGGTCGCGTGAATCCAAAAAGGATCCGAATTCCCGCATCGCCCGTTGTGTTTTGTATGTATGTGGGTGGTTGGGTGGTAGGATGGGTTTTTGAGCGGCTTTTCATATTTTTTGTTTGCCACCTCCCTCTCTATTTCTCTCCGGGTTGGAGGACAGTCCAGCCTTTGGTTTGCTTTTTTTGTGTGTGTGTGCTATGTGTGTGTGTGCTCTTGTTGTTGATGCTGCTCTTCCTCCCCTGGTCCTTGGTGCGGGTATATGTATGCACGCGGTATATTCACCCAGCTGGCCATCTATTCCGGCGCGCTGCTGTCGAATGCAAATAATCAAACTCACCAGGAAAAAAAACACCCCTCCACACACGCACACACACATAGCTGCGCGTGCGAATCGCTCTGTATTGAGCCGGGAGGAGGAGGAGGAGGAGGAGGAGGAGGAGGAGGAGGAGGAGGAGGAGGAGGAGGAGGAGGGCTAGGGAAAAAACAACCTTGTTGTCCTGCTGTAGCAGGCACTCGGTGCATTCCGCGCTGGCAACATCAATCGGCGAGAGCAGTGTTGGACAGGTGGGGCGGCGCGCGAGAGGGGCTGCAAGCCGAAAAATTCGAACATTCACGAAACGATTCTGGGTGGAGGGAGGAGGTCGGAGGTATAACTGATTGCGTATGGCCGGTGGAAAATCGGAAAAAGCGCGCGCGAATATCTCCCGATTTACCTATACACCCACACCCACACTCACACACAAATCAACATTGCGAAATGGGCCGAGGAGTAAGCGAGAAGCGCGAGCGAGTGAGAGAGGAAGCTTTCTCCTACATTTTTGTGCCGTGGCTTTTGTTGGGCGCTTTTTTCTTCCTTCAGCGTCTATTTCCCACCCGATTTGTTGGGAGAAGGAGGAAGGAGCACCATGAACTGTGTTTGAATTGAGGCCGTAATTCTGTTTTCCACCTTTTATTTTTTGTCCCACCACCACCACCACCACCAACGACGCACACATACCGATACTAAGGGTCCCACAGCAACAGCAGTAGCTTCGGCTAGTGGCGTATATATCCGTCAATGTGTGGTTGTGAGTGTTTGTGTGTATGGTCTCTAGCAACTGTGTGGGTGCTGGCGCATACATACACGTTTCCCGATTTTCCCGATATTTCCAATATTTCCAAACGATCGACAACGGAGCGGGTACAGGCGTAGAGCATGAAGGGGAGGAAACGCTTATATTAGGCTGTCACGATCGTCACAGTGCAACTGCCTCCCCTTAATGCACACAGCGCACATGCACCCGAAAGTGCAACGGATGCATACCGAGGCACAGTTTTCCTTACACGCAGCTACGCTTCAAAGATTAAAGCCGTCCAGGTTGGTTTATTACATCGTACAAAAGGATTTGAAGGTCTTTGGTTAGAGTTTAACAATTTAAAATTGATTTAATTGCCCCATTAATTGTCGCCCGCGATGCAATTCCCCTGCACCCCGGAGAAAATAAAATGCAACAAAACACGCTCGGCCGTACGCATGCACCGGATGCACACAAATGTGCACTCTCTCTCCCGTGCCTACACACGCGGATCAGATCGTTGCACCAGTTAGTTTCGCTATGTACCTATTTCCCTACGCACTACCCGAAAAAAAAGTAAACCACTCCACCCTACTGCACCTTCGCACCAGTTCTATGCAATTCGGGAATGCGAGGAGCAGTGGTGCAGCGGCCATAGCCACAAACCCGAAGGAGCAAGAAGCATACGGTGAAGAGATGGTGTGTCGAGGTGCGAGAAAGAAGGATAGAGGGAAGCACTGAACGAATAAAACAACAACCAACTCACTGCTGTAAAGACTCTTGGGTGGGAGGGGGGGGGGGGTTTGGAAAAAAAACAAATGCAATATAGAAGGTGCGGCGGTGGCGGCGGAGGAGGCGCACGAAAGGGTTTATGCGAATGCAGTTTTTCCTCTTAGTCGACCAAACTTTCCATCCGCTTCACTGCCACTGCTGCTGTTGCTGCCTATGCCCGACTGCCCATTGAGTTTGGTAGGGTATAGTAAGAGAGAGAGAGAGAGAGAGAGAGAGAGAGAAAGAGAGAGAAAGAGAGACAAAAAGCACAGTGCACAAGAAAAATGGGAAAAATTGCATTTTTCTGTTTACTTTGCCCGTTCTGTCCAACGTAAACCCCCAAAACCTCCACCTGCTCGGTCCGGGCTCTGAGTGTGTCTTTGAACGTCCAACGGGCCCCGCGCGCGTCATCATTACCAGCGATATCTATCAATCGGTGCGGTGTACTTGTGGGGCGGCGGCTGAGCATTTCGGCAAAACCTTCCGCGCTGCTTGGTGCACAAGGAAAGCATGTACAACACTGGCAGCTCGCGGGGCCCACCATGGCCAGACCCGGGGCCCGATGGAGCGCGGAAATTGGGAGACAGACAGCGTGTGTTGTAGGCCGCAAATGTATAAGCGGGAAAACTTCTTCTATTGCAGTCGCAGTGCAAACAAGCAACGAAAAAAAACTCTTCCTCAACCGATAGCGCCGGGCGGATTGGATGATGTGCATCGTTCGCATCAATGTCTGCGTTTCGCTGGTAGCTTGCCCACAGCTCCGGCGCCCGCATGCTACCACTTTCCCCGCCGTCGCTCGCCAACGACCAGAGAGTGCAGCTTCGAGTGGGCACGGGTCTGCACACAAAAAAAAAGCCTCGCGGCAGCAGGATCGCGCAGGACTTTGTTGTTGGCGTAGTTTGAATTTTGCGCTGCGCTTCAAGCGATTCGCTTGATTTTTTTTTTTGTATTAATACTCTCCTTTTTACCTCACCGGTCCACAACAACCAACCAGCCTTGGGCAGAGGGGGATGGATCTAGGGTTCACCTTTACTTCCTCCCGGGTATGGGCAACGACACGCGTGGCACGAGGGGAAGAGGTTGGTCGCGCACAACAAGATGATTTTCAGATCGGTGCAGATCCGAGGAAAATCCATGGTGCAGCAGGAAAAAAAGAAACGAATGCGCGAAACAGAGCGGGAGGAAAAATGCACACACACCCACCCCCCACACACACACACACATAAATACACTGCACAAAACTCCGCACGAGCTGCAGTGGCGTAATGTAACGAAGTGCTTCGGACCGAGCGAAGCTCAATGAGTTTGCAATGAAATTCAGAACGGAAAAAAACATAAATACACGTTTCATATCCTGCTGCAAAAATGTGGTCGATTTTTAACCACCCCCTGCGCCCCACCCGCACACCGAGAACCGTACAGGTTGCTTTTCATTGAAGTGCACACTTCAAGGAAGCAGAGATAATGAAGGATTATGCCGACGAGCGCGCTGGTGCGGTGGGTCGAAAAGGAATATGCACCGAACGATGCAACTTCCAGCGAGAGAAAACGTAAGGAGCAAGTGCCCCCCCCCCCCCCCCCTCGGGGCCCACTGCTGACGAAAAGGATCAATTAAAGGGGCGAGTTCACAAAGGACTGGCCAAGTCTTTTTTCTCCGAGACATAGGGCCGAAGAGGCGGCCCCCATCACTCACCACCAGTCGGCCACCAAATTATCTTACATGAATTATTAAAAACCGATCCTTCAATAACTTTAATGAATAAAACTTCCAACGGTGTGCAAATTGGCTAAATAGAATGCCCGCTGGAAAAGGGAGGCGAGGCGCCTAAGACAGAGTGAGTTTCCCTTTTTTTTTATTTGCCGCTTCTCGTCAGAGTCGTTTGCATTCAATTGCATTATGGAGCTGAATGGGTGCAGAATCGAATGCCCATCACCGTGTGAAAGGAACTCTTTTAAAATAAAAAAATAAAAACTGATCAATGGATGCTAATGGATAGTGCCATCACTCTGCTGGCAATATAACGATGGGATAAAGCACACGGAAGAGCGGATCATGACTTCACCGGTCATTGCAGTGTTAAGATTTTGGAGTAGGGGTTGTAGTGCAAGTGCATGGACCGACAGAGCAAAGATTATGGGTCCATTTTACACAGGCAAATAAATTCGATCGTGTCGATGTGGAGCTCTCTTCCTTGACTCACTGAGTTTTATTGTCTATCAAACCACCCGTGTTTGTGATAAGTAAGAGGTTTGTAGAATTATTTTCGTTACTTGTTATTATCAGTTGCAACAAACATATAATGTAAACATGCGCGTCTATTGGTAAATTTAGTATAATTGTACAAAGTGGTCAAGTCTTGCACATAAGAGATGTTTTTAATGGGCTGACAACCAAGACAAGGAAACGTACTGATCGAGTATGACATATGTGAGACTACTAGAAGTTTTCAGGGTTTATCAATTTTATTTCACGTGTGTTGGACGCATATTGCCTATCACATCTATTTAATTACAAACAATCTATTTGTTTACGGATCAACGAGCAACTTACTTATTAATACTTTACTAAGAGTGCACACTACCCATATTAAACGACGATAAAGACCAGCCCAAACATTGATAGCATTTTGGTCTATGTTTCTATGGTATCTTAGTGTGTTGTATCAGTGGTTTCCAACCTGTGGTCCGTGGCGTTAAAAGAAGCGGTCCGCAAATGAATTGATTTTATGAAAATCTTATTGAAAGCAATAATACATACACCGATCAAACCGAATTACATCGACAGATTAAACTGTTACGAATTGTGAACCACAACATAAGGGTTATTTTACCTTGTAAACCATCTACTAAACTGTATATTTTGATTGATATCAAACAAATATCATTGGTTCTCACGATTGGAGAGCAAACATTTTGAATTTTAAACAAAAATATCGATACCATTTTATTCAACAGCCTAAATCCTCCTTTTTATCGTGCCGTCACGTGGACAGGGTTTTGTTTACGATTGTCATGCGACAGCAGGTGCAAATTTTCTAATTATCTTGCGGAATTCCGGCTTGGACCTAAGACAAATGTGTAAAGTAGAAGCTTTTCGTATTGCCCTAAACACTGGTCTATAGAAAAACATCCTTGTTGGTCTCTCTTTTGTCGGTTTCAGTATGGTGGAAAGTGTACAATAGAATTATACGCATTTAATATATTGATACAATAATAAAGCAGGTTCAAACATTGTTTTGTAATGATAGTTTCAATGAAAATAGTGGAAGGAAGAAAATCAATCATTCTTGACGAATATACCAGATTATCCTTATCAGAATTGCCTCAAAGGGGTTGCTAAGTTCTTTATTGTGAGATTTTTTTTATTACTGTATTTTAGCGTGTATAATTACCCCATTTTACATCAAAAATTATCAAAATCATATTAAGGCCGTCGTTATTTTTCTATTACACCTGTGACACTAATATACATTCCATATTTCGATAAAATACAAAGATAGTCTGGTGTATGGGTATCCACACAAATATTACTGGAAAAAGCCAAGGAAATGTATATGAAAAAGAAATAAACTTTGAATCTGTGGAAACAATTGATCTCATTGTTTATTTAAATTTGTGATTCAAATTAATAAAAAGGAACCAACTCAAAACCTCAAAAACTAAACATGCTCAGAAAATGTCAATAAAATACGAAGGTATTGTACAGGAAACACAAAAAGGAAAACAAATCACAGGTAGTATTCTCGAAGTTCTCGAAAAAAGCCAACAACATCGAATAATTAATCCGGGGGGTCGTTATACTCGCTGACGGTCAATGTCTAGAATGAACCTGTCGTGGTAAATGTCTTGATTATGTCTATGTTTATAATGTAAAAGTTCATCGATAATCCAACAAAAAACACTTTGCGACAAATAATATTAATCTTGGTATAGACACTTTGTGTCAGTTTTAAACAATGATCAGAGACAAACAACAGATAAAAAACAACAGTATAGTTTAGGCTTTCCATGGTGCGCAGTTGAGAGAGAGTTTTTATTTGTTTGATAATGACAAGAAAAAAATTAATCCCAAAACGCATAATTTGTGGGGTATTTGACCACACTATTTCATTTGCTGACAAACATACACATTTACGATTAAGCTAGTCATAAACAATCGAATGATACATTCGTTACCTTCCATAACATAAATTTAAGGAAGCTAATTATGTAGAAATCGACGTACTCTACGTATTTTTTCCAATTATTGAGGCAACATGTAGCACACAAAAGTAAAAAATAACACTAATTTTACTTTCAACAGGAAAGCTACATCACCGCTACATGTGCATTACACTTCCATTTCTAGGTCAATCAGAACAATACAAGACCATAGGAAGAATCTGATACCGAAAAAAAATTCACAAAACGACTATTATGATAAAACAGCAAAGTAAATAATAGTGCAACGGAAATAATCGATGAGTAACTTTAACAGTCACGCTGGGCACCAGTAATGATTATTGATTGCAATTTTAAAATCAGCAATTATGTAAGGCCGATTAAAAGTGTGCTATCTCTGCCGCTTCATCCGCTCCGCTATCGACGAATCTTCTCCACGGTCCCAAAAACTGGCACGCCCGGTGTGTACACATCAGTGTGTGGTCGAGAGGACGATAAATTTGGACCTGTTTATATTTTTTGGAATTTTATTTTTTAACAATCCCAAAAATAAAACACATGACGCTCTGTTCACTGTGGCCTTGGCACGCGGTCGCTCTCGGTGTCGACTGTGCCACGGTCGGATTTTTCATTTGCCCCAGACTAGTGTCGAAAGAGTTTTCCAGTGTGTGTCTCTGTATGTGTGTGTGTGTATGGGGCGGCGGGTGAAAGTGGGCAAATTTTGGAAGGCCCGCCGTCCGTTTTTCGGGTTGGTTTTTGTTTTGATTCCCTCTGGCACTGGTTGGGAGGATTTCCCGCGCCGGCACAACCCGAATGTGCATGTGCATTGATTCATTCATTTCGTTTTTCGGCACACGGCGGCGGCGGCGGCCTGTGTGTTAGTAAACGAGAGCTTATCATTAACCTATAATCATTCGACTGAGTAGCACACAGGCACTGGGACAGGATGAGTGGTGTTGGTTAATGTTTTCGTGATTTTTGTTTTATTTTATTTTTGTTTTATATTCGTTCCGCCGTTTTCCGCTGCGCGTTTGTTTGTCATCAGCGGCGTTGTTTTTATGTTGGTTTTTGCATTTTTTGGAAGATATTTTCTTTTTTTAGTTTGCGGAATGGTTTGCTTCCGCTGGTTCGGCGCGGCAAGGGTTTCCACACCGGCCGGGTTCCAAGAGGGGGATGATTATGTTTTTCGACAACCCCTCCGCCCGGCAGGGCGTGCCGGCTCATTCCACGCATTAACGGGTCGGGTGGAGTGGTGTAGGAACGCAACGTGGAAAATCATGTGGAACCCGTTGGGAAAATTGGGCAATGATTCAATTATTAACTGCTTTTTCGCACATCGACACACTCCATGTGATGCCCGCCCGGTCTGCTCCACCACCTCGGCCAGGGGAAAAACATATGTTTTCTCAGCCCCGACAGCACGAACCGCTAGAGTGAGCCATTTGTTTGCACTGGAAAAAGGCTGCGCTGTTGATGCTTTCCATTGGGGGACGGTGGAGCACCGGATCGGATCCGAGCCCCGGACCGTGTGCATATTTTTGGCAACTTTTAATTTTCACGGTCAAACCACCACAACCGACCCCTCGTCCGTCATCCCAGCCCACGACTCGTGTTGAGGTCGTTGATGTGTCTCGTGTCCATTCTTTTTTTTTCCTCTCTGGCTGGGGCACTTTTTCTATCTTATTTTGACTGTTTGTACCGGGTGGGAAACTCGGGGAACATAATTGGGACAATCCAACATATCCGTAATGTGGTGAATGAGAGTCTACGGTTTACTACTATCGGGATTTTCCACATCCACACATACATGCATGTCTCTTCATCGTCGACAAACCTCCTCGCACCCCCCTTCCCTTGCATTCAGTTGCTGGGGTGTCCGTTACGTCACTGTTAAGGTCACACACGGATGTGGTGCTGACTTTTCGTTAATGAAACACACCAGGACGACGGTTGACGAGAGGGGAAGGGATGACATTTGTAAAGCAGGAATGTAAACGAAGGGAGCAGGAGCTGCACGAGGTATGCCATAGGACAAACCAGACGAACCGGGGCAAATTGACAATGTGTGTATAATATGTGGAACTCGAAAATGAGGTGGTGTGGCAAAAATGGAAAGAAAAAAAAACCAACGTTCTTTTTTCATGTTGCTGCACTGGAACGTGCATTGTAAATTAGCGTTTGACCCAGTAATCAACAGGTCTAATGCTAACACGAAGCTGATTTCTGAATTGTTAAAATAGTATTCAAAGTGCGATTTGATTACCAAACAAACCCTATTTTGTCCCTATAAACCTGTTATGGATATGGAAGATACAGTGAATTTCATTCTTTTCTTCATATACGTTTCATATCGTTTCGTACCATATGCCTAATCTGAATTTATTTTATTATGTGTATTATAGGTTTTACGTAACAAAACCCTACACCACGTTATTAGTGTAAATTAGTGTAAAGAATTTGGCAACACTTTGGATAAAATTTGATGAACTACTAATTTAACATGAAAATTGGTCAATAAATAAATCACTAATTAATTTAAAAAATAAATAAATGAGTTAATTAATACATACTTGAAATAATGTACCATTAACCAACAAATTAATTAATAAGATTATTTATACATTAAATGCAATCATTGACAAGCTTATAGAACAAACAGATTCATGAAACACTCCATGAATAAAATATCTAATAAAAAAATACTATATTTTATGCACAGAATCAATCAAAACCAAGACTTGTTTAAAAATAAGCAACATTGTTCACTTGCCACCCGCTTCTTCGCCACCCACAGTCGGAAAAGATCAGTTAAAAACTTTTTTTTTGTTTTTCGAAGCTAGAATAAAATTTACATAATTTAGTCATTCTCTAGCTGCTCCTAATAAACAGCTTAAGATCGACGGTGTGCATATGGTTTTGTAGCTGTCGCCAGCCGCAAAAGTGTCACACATACACGTTGTTGTTGTCCTGTGTGTACCGTGTTCTATGGCGGAAGTTTTTAAACGGCCTTTCCCACCACCGAGGAATGTCCCTGTGCACACGTCGACGACGCATGAAGCGCTTCTTACCCAGCGCGTATGTCTCTCTTCCACAGCCCGTGCAACCGACTCGTGGCGAAAAACGGTGTGTAATCCTTACACACCCCCATAGACCCGGGAAACCCCGCTAGCCTTCGAAGCAGCCAAAAGGTGTGACCAGAGCACCGTAATCTTTTTAATTTACTTTTAAAAGACGAAAGAAACGGTTCATACGACGGGCCACACACAGCGGGTCGTGCGAAAGGTCGCGCTCTCACACACGCACACCAGACACATGTGTTTGTGTTGTTGCAAACCCTTCGTGTCGCTGGGGGTGCGGCAAGATAATTAGACGGAGATATGCTAATAAGTCCTTCGTGTTAGTGTGTGAGTTTGCCATGTTTTGCCGGGCTTCCGACTCTCCATCTGCCCGGAAAAGCGAGAGTGAGCATTAACTGCCGAATGACTTCCGACTGCTAGGTACGGGGATCAGGTGTTACTGTTCCGAGACGACCGGACGGCGCTAAAGACGGGGTTTTTAAAATCACTCATTAGCAGTTCTCATGACTTTTCTCCTCGTGTGCGCGTCCGCTCCGCACCGCCTAGGCCCGGTCGTAAAGAAATAAAAAGAAATGAATAGATTAAGGGCACTGTTGAAACCAGCCATCATTGTCGTAACCAATGGGACGGAAAAACATGTCGACAGGACAATCGTGCACCCTCACTGTCTCTCTCTCTTCCTGGGAGGCGACCTCCTCATTGTCTTATTCTTTGCTGAAAATCCTTTTGTATTGTGTGTCCCGGCAAGTGGCAGGAAGGTTTTCGCGGCCAGAGGCGGGGACACCATTATTCTTTGCTAGAGGTTTTGACCAGAGGCTACTACCTCGAACGGAAATTATTCGAAATTTATTGACCCGACCCGGCAGGAAACCAGATGGTTACTACCGTCCGCTCCCGTCGTTACTTCCCGTGATACCACTTCCACCGCTAATCCACAGGCCAGGCATGCATGTCATTGTTTCAGAGTCGTTCAATTCGAACTGATTTCTTGCCATTCTTCCCAACAAACAGTAGCGCATCAACGAGTTACGCAAGCACACATTACACGGTACGCATGGCCGAAGAGGGGGAAGTCGGATGGTTCGGGGAGATTCGGGGCTCACTCTTACGGCACTATCTTAATGCTGATTTGATCCGTTTTAATTACCTTTTTCCCTGACAACGTATATCACACCCTTCCTCCCGGCAGTCGGATCTTCAGCCTAGATGGCCGACCTGTAGTTGAAGGATCGTCTGTAGAAGGATACGAGAAACCATACACCACTATTGTCGAGCATCCCTCGCTTCCCGTTATCCCGTCCGTTTCATACTGTAGCAGCAAGTACGGCAGCTTCCTTCTTAGTCCAGCAAGCACGGCAGCAACGTAGTCCTTCGGAGAGACTGACTCCCAAAGCACGGCAGCACCTTTTGAACCGAGCGGTCGAAGGTTACCGGCCCCGGTTAGGCTACCTTTCACTCGCCTGTACTTTCGCCCATAAGGACTCTTATCTTTATTGCTGTGATTGTTACTCTACTCACTGCTGCTGCGTGTGTATGTTTTTGACACCAATCGATGGGCTTGAAATAAGAAGTACAGTGTTTCAAGAAAACTGTCAATTTAGCTTCGCACACAACCTTTTGGCGCTTATCTAGATCGTAGGTCGCAGGGATGTTCAAAGTTTGAGGATGTTGTGTTTTTGACTATGTACACACCACGCGAAGCCTTCCGTCTTGTAACCATCATATCTTCATTTTAACGTGTAGTGATTGTAGATTAGCATAGTAAGAGCGCCTTGCTGGTGGACAACTTTCGATGGGGAAAGGCAAAATTTAAACAATGTTCAGTCTGAGTTTACATATCAGTCTGAAGAGCAGTACTGTTCAATATGTATTCAAACCAATTTTGTTTTTTTTTAACAATACTACGCTGTTCTTGTAAAGATAATTTAATTTAAAAACCACTCGTATCATAAATCTGTAACGGTGATTTATCTGTCAATGGATTATCATATCCGTTGGAAACGGTTGAAGGTTTCCAACGGCCTGTCAGCTGAGCCGATGTTTTGTATGCGCAAGCAGATAAAAAGGGAGAAAAACCGCGGAAACGGGTTCATTGCAGCCAAAAACACATATGAACGAAGATACGAAGGAAATTAAGGAAAAAACTAATTGTTTGGCGCATCGTAAGTGCCAGCCTAAAGAATTTACTTTGTTTTCTATTTTAGTTAGAGCGGCAGTTTCTAACAATATCATAAGTACCAGACATGACCACGTAGGTCGTTGCACCAATAATCAAAAGAAGAAAAAAGGAGAATATTTATAAGAAGCAGAGCATCATCTAAAAGCAATCATTTTTATTGAATAATCAGATAAGATTATAAAATAATCAATCCTACAGCTCGTTATTTATTACGACCTTCTAATAGCGTAGTCGCCAAGCTTATTTGTCCAGGCCAAGAACTGGGCTTAACTAATATGTATTTTTAGACGTTACACAGGTCAAAACAAGCCTTTTCTGCCAAAAAATATTGTAATCAGGCAAGAGCCAAGATATTTTGACAATTGAAAAAAAGTAATGAGAATCAAGTATTCAAGTGATGAAAGCCCTAATTCTGCTATGTAGCTTTGTTCTGTAACTCATCTTAATTAGGCTGTATGGTCCGTTGCAAATTGAAATAATAAATAGTATATACAGTGGAGCACCGTTTAACCGGGTATTTTTATCCGGCTGTCCGTTTATCCGTGCTGTTGAGAAATGACAGTTCACTACGAAGGTGACATTGCGTTCTCAGGAGGATATTTGAAAATACGGTTATCAGAGCACATTGACAAAACAAACAACACTATAATTCATGGCAAATTTGAAATATTCATATTTCATAGAAACTGGATAATTTTTATCACAAAATAAGAGAAATAACAAAAATCTGAATTTTGTAATTAAATAGATCTTTTGACTCATTATCCGTGTTTTTCGCATATCCGGGCGAGGTCAATGAGCCCGGATAAACAGCGCTCTAATTCAGATTGTTAGATTTATGGAATAGATTGTTGAACTAATACATATTATTTTTTATAGAGACTTCGAGCCGATTGACCGTATTTGCCTCTTTTAATAATTATTATTTTTTTGTATATTTATATTAATTATTATATTATTTATATTATTTTTTAAATTAATAATAAATAAATAATGTTAATAATAATAATAACAATTATAATAATGACAATAATAGTAATATCAATAATAATATTATTATTATTAAAAACAATAGTTAAACTGATTGTATTAAAAATAATCATGAAAAAACAACATTTATGAAAATAATACTAAGCATACTATTGATAATAATTATAAAAATATTACTAATAATTATAACACTAATAAAAATAATCATTAGAACAAGCCAGAATCGAATAGAACAGAGTGCAATAACAAAAATACAAAATACGACCGAGATCAGTAGAGCGAAAGACAAAACCCAAAATTGGGGCCCTTTCCGTTTTAAGTTCGTAGACTGAAATTTCAGCCTATCAGCTGTTTACATTGCATCGCAGTTTTCGAGCAGCTATTTAAGTAACTATAATATACAGATGGGCTTATCCCAAGATGTATGCATTTACAAGGCTGATTTTTATTGCTTCTGTTTCTGATTGAAGATTTTAAGAGTGTTTGGAGAATTCGTCAAGCCTCCAGAAAGCTTGTTTGAACAAAAAATTTACCCATCCTGTCAAAAAATGAAGGTCAAATTTGGTTATAAAAACATGCTATGAGACCACCTGGACTTCTTACACTTTGATTCTAAATTCCATTGCCTGATCTCTTTAATGCACCTTGGAATAAATGAAAACACAACCTTGTTTTGCCATTTTTTTTCGAGCAGTTTTATGTGGTGGTTTTGTATGGAGTGTTTACATGATTTCAGCCTACAACTGTCAAACTTCATACAAAAGGCTGACTATAATCGTGAAGGGCCCCATTCTTAGCATCGAATAAACGAAATTGATTTTTAATTCTGCGAAGTTCACATCCCTGATGGAGTACAGCTTTTCCATTGAAGTTGTTAAGAAGCTGTAAGCAATCAAAAGCCATGTAACTCGGTCTGTAATTTCATGATTCAGACCTTAACTGAATGCATCTAATATTGAACGCAACACAGTCAGTATGCTAATCTAATACTAGATGTCAATTTTCTGCATGACGGATACTGATCTACTATCCTTAAATCAAGGACTACCAATCAGTGGCTAGCACTGCCTGATTGAAAATCATGAGCAGTTCAGATGCTGAATGCAGCGAACACCACCAAAACCCATCTTCCATAAACCCAGTGCGAGGTGCCGTGTCGTCACGGGTCACTAGTGGAAAACTGAAAATACAGCATCCGCCTTATTCGCAGGTAAAGAGGACAATAGATGCAATTGCTGTTTCCATCACCTCCCTCCTCTTCAGTCGCGTGTTACTGCCGCTTAATGCTTTACTGTTTTTTTTCTCTAGTGTGTCATGCATTTTTAATATACACGTAGGCTGGGCACTGTGAGAAAATAAGAATCAGAAGAAAGAAAACAAAATAAAAAGAAGAGCGAAAGCGAAAAACAACAGCACGCCCCAGCAGCCAATCATCTATGCCACGAATTGTTATGCACCTGTGTTAGCCGCCCAACTACCGAGGGACCAACCATACACCCACACGCACTAGCGATGCTAACCGATTGTCTGTCCTACCTGCAGCTGCAGTAGTCGCAAGCTGATATCGTTCTTGCACCCCCGCCGTTTCCCCATTACGATACAATCCAATGCAAACTTATACACAACCACACACACACGTATAGATGTGCATTCGAGGTGCATATCCTAGGCCGCGATGCAACATGCAAGGGATAGGATAGGATAGTGTTCGGCAGCATAAACAACGTCAACAATGGAGAGAATAATAACGCTAAACTAACATACCTTTAACCTTGCAAATGCTGGGTATTATTCACATTCGCGACGCAACCCAAACCCATTGTGAAAGTGTTTTACGCCTGTGCCAAAGGGTGCAAAACCGAGGGCAGGAGGGTTGGAGAGGATCGCGGATTTTTTTTCATTTCACACTACCCAACCTACTCCTAGGTTAACCTCCGCCCGCAGAGAATGCCGAAAGAATGGCATACCGTAAATTTGCATCGGATTGTGAATGTTCCACAAGGCGCATAAGCCAAAGCCACAGTTCCCAAATAAAACAACGGCCCTCCTCCCTACAGCAGCAGCAACGACTGCGACCGAAGGGAGGAAAAAAACCCACCGGTAAAATGGGCAACGCCATTGGAGGGTGGGAGGGGGGAGGACACATACGCACTATACGATTATGTTTACCGCTAGTTGGAGAGACGGCCATACCCGGTACTCGGAAGGGTTAGCAGAGAGGACCAGGAGCAGCATGAAGCGCCGGTGCAATAGAAAAGTGAAAAAGAAATCCGTAGCAGAAAAATGCAGTCGAGAGTCGGAAAAATTGCATCCCACCACCCCGGAACAATGGCGCACACCACATAATCAAATTATATTTGCTCGCACCCTCCAGCCGTCCCTTCCGCTGTGCGCTCTAATGTGTGCGGCAGCGGGTACCTAGGAATGCGCTACGCACCATCCGGTGCATCTCTGATTGCATTTGCTTCAAGTTGCCTCTTGAGCCCATCTCCACCCATTCGGCAGCCATCGTCATCGAGCCCGGTGGTCCACGCAAAGGCAAGTGTGCGTGTGTGCTCGCGTGCGTGCGATCAAGTGGCAGAAAAAATGCTTCTAAAAACAAACGGAAATAAAAAAAAAAAACAATGAGAACAAATATTTGAACAAACTGTCCTGGAACGGAGCGCGGTGGGTAGACAAAGTTAGAAGCGCACCGTGGAGTTAATTCTAATATTGCGGGCATCGCACAACCCGGACATCTATAATTGCGCAAGTAACGAATGTGGCGAGAGAGAGGGATCCTGCCGGAGAGAGAGAGAGAAGGTACGATGCGACCGTTGAAATCGAACAGATAATTCGATTACGAGTACAGATTTCATAATTGCTTCACCAGATGCTAATGATTGACGCCCGGTATTCATGCAGTTTTGCAGCACTTTGTTGTGCAGTTCATTCAATTTAAGAAGAGGGTTTTGTGTTGTCGCCGTGGTTTCAGGTTTGATTTTTCATTTCATTCAATCAAATAAGCCTGAAATGTATCTAATTACTGCTATATATACAAAATATTAAACATTCTAAAAATCAATCATAACATATTTTACGCCTTTAGAAGCACCGCCAAGTGAGACAAGTTCATTGATCTTTTTGCAGTGTTAGAACAATTACGTCGTCGGCGGATATTGTCAACTTTTCCCATTTCCATCACCTTTGCCGATGCGATCCTACTGGGACACGCTCAACATGCAGAGCACGATGCACCTGACGCTGATTGGCGCGATGCACTTTGTCACAGATTGTTTCCCGGTGGAATTCTACACGTCACAAAATGATCGGTGCGTACTACCGGCAGCTCCCACTTGTCAAATGATTAAAAAATGTCGATCAAGAAAATATCTAGGGACGTCGCATACTGTTCCTTTTTGTGCACCCCCTAATATGATGCGTTTGCTCTTCGAATTGAAATTTGTAAATGCGTAGGGGTATATTGGTTTCATTAGTTTTATATTGTAAAATAAAAAAAAGTAAAAAATAAGTCTATCTACAACTCAAAATATGAATGATTTTAATGCTTTGTTATCTGTCTTATTCAAATTAAATAAAAATATATATAAAAATATAAATCCAGAAAAAACTCTATTAGCAATTGCAATTTTAAAAATTCTGTTGGTTTGTTAAGGTTTAGCTTTTATTAATGTTACATAAATCGCCTTGACATCTTGCACGTTTATGCACTTATATAAATACTTTATCGACTTAATAGCGATAGTTCAGCATTCGGTCCTTGGGAAAAACTTAATAATTTGCCAAAATACCTAAAAATCTAAGTTTTAAACCGATATCATTCATTTCAAGGCTGTAAAAAGAAATTCCTTGGATGTTTAAAATTACCATAATCAGTACTATTGCATCGATACTAAACGACTGTTGAACCGGAACGAATGAATGATGATGGTATTCTAAATTTTTACTTTCCAAGCATACACTTGATAGGGTTTATTGTGCATCGAGTACTAATGATAGCATACGATACGTTCACCAACTAAAACAATCCTTATATCCTTATGATTGTGTCTTGAAAGACTCTCCCAGTACCGGGTAATCAACCTTGAAGGGTTAATTTGTAACGTAAATATTACAATAACCTTTTTGTCAGGTACAAATGGCATTGAAGGAAAGAGGTAGCAATCGACTTGCTATAGAGCCAGGTGGGCGGTTTGTTAACACAGGTAGCAGCGACCGCGTGCTTCCTTTATAGCTTGTGCATTATTTAGGTCCTACATCCCCCTGCACGCAAAAGATTGACAATCCATCAAATCATAGGCATAAGGAATTTCCCTACTACACCCAAAGCCAACTCATATCGATATGTGTTTGAGTACATTACTCCTCACGCTTCCCAATCCCCCCGAAACACATGTCCATCGTGCACAGCACATCGTTAGGAAAGGACATATGGGCCGAGTCGGTCGTAAGTGTGCCACACGAAGCTTCATTAACGACGCAATTAAGGACCAATTATCGATCTCCCGCTGAAGGAAGGTGCCTTAATTTCTTAATATACCACACGGCAACACTTACCACTCACCGCATTGTTGAGCCAGCCGTGGCTGTGTTTATGGTGAATGAATAATTCAGACAATCAGACCCACACACACACACTCATACAATAAAGTAATTAGATGGTAAGGCACAATCAGGTGGAATGGTTCTTATGCAAGTGGAATAAGATGGTCCAACTATTCCTGGACACCTGGTAAATGAAGACATATGGTTTGAAGCATCGAAACCCTACAGGACAGGTTGCTTTCATGGGAAAATAAATTCCCACCCCTAAGGTTCTTTGAAAATCACAATGTACCTCTCCTAACTCTTTCCGCTGCCTGAAGATATCACAGTTGTTTATCTATATCATAGCCACAAAATTGGATTCCATTAGAAAAAATTGGATAGAAATAGTGTTTCATCGATCGATCGACCTGTGCACCAGGCATCGGTTATCTCCCTTGATTGCTACCGGCGTAAGACCACCCCCCGCCCATAAGCATTAATTAGGTCCAATGTCTTTGTCTTTGAGTCCTTAGCCCAAACCTTACACTAAATTAAACCGCTTCTAGTTACGTTCGCTCAAAGACAATTTTCAGTGACAACCTTGTCTTGGGTTGCCCAGGCACATAAAATACTTTAGCTGGCAGCGATAAGATCTATATGGTAAATTGCGTCACTACTTTTGGCCCAGCAGCCCCGGGGACTGAAAAGATGGTTCTCGGTATATGTGCTTTGAGGCGATACCCTTTTTCCCATTGTCTTTATAACTAGGACTGTTGGCCACTTTCCCGGACCGGTGTGCGGCAAGGAAGCAACGTGGGAATGTTTGTCGACATTGCTGAAAAGAACTTTCAGCAAACAGCTTGCCCCATTCAGAAGGAGGTACGGTACGATATGTTTGCATATGTGAGTTGTTTAGAAGAGCTTTACGTGATACGTGGCGATTTGGACTTTGCTAAGGAGAGTATAGCAGAAGGCATGTATTCTTATCCTGCATGCTTACACTTTTCTACAGGGATTGTACAATAGTTTTTTTGTTGAGATATTTTTAAACAACTCTATGTGGGTAAGAGTATGTGTACTTTAGATGTGATCCACTTATTCTTGTTGAATAAAGGAATAACGAAGCAAAGGAACATATCATCCAGAGCTGTGTGTCTAAGAGTGAACGTGTTGAGGACAAATTTGTCTTGAATACTTCCAATGACAAGCTTGACTGAGAATACTTTTAAATCATCTTGTTGTTTCATACGAATTGAGCTGTACCAAAGGTAAGTGCATCGGTAGTAGAACACAATTACAATATTGCAGCATTATGGCCAATTTTTAGATATCTAGCTCATGTTTTCCGCATGACAGCAGTATTGAATTGTAAACATATTATAAGATTGCCTCAACTGTCAGTGGACAAAATTAATAGAAACAAAGAGGTTCACTTACTCCACAAACACTGATTACGCCCTTAGTGAGTTTAGCTTGTTAACATATGGACATGATGATGCTCCGACCGATGCTTGTTCGCATAGGGGGGTGTGACCATGGGAAATTGAGCGTAAAAGGTGCATGAAAGAAAATTGTGTCGCTTCAGTAAATGCTTGAGCACTTCGTGGCAACCCTCCTTTCGATGCCGTGGCGCAGGGAGAAGAAACCCATAAACACCTTTTTAATGAAACCATTCACACCGAGGCCGATGTGAAATGAACTGAAACAAACCGAAACTCAGTTGAGTAAATAGTTGTAAAAGCTGTCGCACAATAAAGATGGTATACGCATACAGTTTCTTGTTCCTGTTCGTGCAAAAAGAAGGGAAAATACCATTCTAACAGCGCTTACACTTTATGGACTAGCTATAAATAAATATCCATAGCTTTGCCAGGGCCTTTCTTCGGCCCGTCTCCGACCGGATCCCGGAAAAGGTGTAAAGTTCTACACCTTAGGCCCTTTGTCTTAATTCTTTGACCAATTGAGTAGAAAACACACATGCCAGTGAGAGCCTTTGATGAGTACCGTGATTGATTCTCGGTGCGTATGAAGACGGTTCGGTTCGGTAAGCAACGCGTTTGTTCTCGTTACACTTGGTTACGCGTTTGGGAAAACTCCGAGACCAAGAGGATCTCTGGGGCGTAACGTTTGCGAACGACCTGCGAACCCGGAGGCGAGAGCGAGAGCGAGCACCAAAGGTAAGCTGTGGCACGGGAAGCCACCTAGACGAGTCTTGCCAGCGCCAGCGGAACCGTGCGTGTACGCACACCTTGTCGCCCGATTAGATTCGCACCAGATCAGTCGTTGCTGGTAAACTAATTTGCTAATCGGTCCCCTTCGCAGCCTGTTGGGCCGGGACAGTCCCGCCAGCAGCGGCGACCATCATAAGATTCCCCCAGGGGAAGGAGCGCAACGATGAAGATAGAGCCTGGCCGGGGCCGCACCTAAGACGCACCGTGCCGCCTGTGCTGTGTAGCGAGTAATCGAGCGTTCGTGCCGCCGCCAGCCAGCGCGAGACCCAAGTCGTTGGGTTGGGTTTTATTTATGGAAATGAGCCCCAAACCCAAGTGGCGCGCTACGGCCGATAAGAGCGGCCATGTCATGAAAACGCGAAACTTTAAAACGCGCCTCACCGGTGGGTCGGCCAGCTTGGCCAAGGGCGAGTGGTTGCTGTTGCTTCTCAAGGTGCAGGCGGGGATCACGGCTGATGACGTGTGGGTCATTTGTTTAATTTAACGTCCAAGCAGCAGGCCACGCAAGTGACCGGGGCCACACCCTGTGTCTAAGACTGTAGGAGCATGACGAACGGTTTTGCTGGTAACAGGCAGGTAATAGATTGTGGAAAATTAATTTTCTTCAAGAACCACGCATGGATCAACACGCTCGTTCGTGGTAATGAATGTGTGGAATCATTTAATGCCATTAAGAGATTCGGATACATTCTTTCGAACAGCGCTCCCACAATTTAAGAACAGTCCACCGGTAGAAGTATCAGAAGCTTGACCACAAATCGCCATGCATTTAATTGTCCCATAGGTTGGCTACGAAATTATTAATCACGCTTTCTTCCAGCACAACATGAAGAGTGACGTTGCTCTATTGCTCCAAGGACACAACCGAACGCGAGAAAGCGACATTAATAATGCACATGATTGCTTACTCTCACTGTACCCACCGCCCTTTGCTTGCAGTGGCACCGCGCGTGTGTGTATGTATGTAGTATTTTTTTTTCTATTTGGTAAGGTCACCTTACGGCACCGCACTGAGGAAAAGGGCCAAATCTACTGCGTCAGGGACAAGGATTGGTTTGTCGGTGCTTGCTTGCCTCGAAGACAAACATTAGCCTAATGCGCTAATGCCGGTCTGGGCCTTTTTTGGGGTCACCCCTGGGAGGGAGGACTCAGGGAGCGGATGGTACAACACCACGACGACACTTTCGTTTGTGTGTTTCTGCTGCAGAGGGTTGGCGGGCCAGGACTGCGCGTTAAAGCCATACATACATGGCAAGGCGATGGCACGACGATGGGGCAGTGTAAAAGTGTTTCGTTACCCGCAGCCATTAGGAGAAGGGTCACAAACACCCAAAGAAAGCATTCGACGGCGTGCCATACACACACACACACATTCTATGGGGTGGTGGTTTGCACGCTTATCTCTTTCCGGAAATCTCAATGGAAAATTGTTATTAAATTTATCATACACGTATGAGGCGGCCGTGTCATGCGTCCCACCAGCGACCATGACGTCCCGGAAGCGGTGGACTAAAGTGCGATTTCCCGTTTTTTCCTGTGGGTTGTCTCTGTTTTTTTTCTTTCCTTTTTTGTGTATGTGTTTGGTAGTATTAACTTCTTCCAGCCGCACCCTTCGACCCTGCAGGTACGTGTCTCGCGAGCGAAGCTGTCTTTTTAGACCCCAGTGCACACGGAATGTGTCGCACGAATTGATGCCTTGCACGAAATGTGGCCGATGGCGTAGTGAGCGTAATTGTCTTTACGTGATTTATGAATAAATTAGCAACCGCCGGCAGCGGCACAAACCTTAGGCGTTCGGACCACTCTTCGGCGATTGGGTGAAGAGACGAAAAATGACACACACGCTGATGTTGATGTACATTAGCCGATAAAAAAGCGGACTCAAGGTCCAAGAAATTGTGTAGCCTGCACGGCACTAATGACACATGTTGGTCGTGCAGACCGCGTACGGCATGGAATTGATGATGGATGATAGAGAGAGAGAGGCAACAAAGAGTAAAATTACACAAATGGACTTACCTCTAGTGTGAAATCTTTCTCCGCACTTCATCATCTAGCATTGTGAGTGGATTGATCCTCGTCGAACACAACACCACCAGTATTGATTTGTCTTCCTTTACATCTCGTATGAGTTTGCGCGTTTCGACTAAAATGACACCAAATAAGCAAAAGTGACACGCGGTAAGCTTAGTTGCAGCAATTTAGAACACTTCCTGAAATGATTCTGCCGTCCACTTTCGAGATCGATTCTACTGATACTGAAACAAACGACCTTGAGCAATGCGAAACTTGTTCTGGAACGTCAATACATCGATAATCCGTTCCAACTCCATCATACCTATACAAACGCAGGGTAAGATTCATTCGGCCAGTGATCCTGAAACAGGTGTACGTAAGCGCACGTCGCAATAAGAAAGCAAACGTCTTCGAGTGTGTATGTGACGGGTTCTTGAGAAGAGCCTACTTACACGTTGACAACTCTTCGTCGCGTGTGGAAGTTTTTTGGCGCGATATTAGTTGCTTGATCATCAGTAATACAGGGTTTCTTACATCAGCGCAAGACTGAGGCTTCTTTTCTTGAATTAAATTGTACAAAATTTTAAAAACATAACAGCGTAGCAAACCATGGGAAAACATGTAGTGAATTATTTTATGACCGTTGGTTTAATATGGCTTTCCAAATGCACACAAATTTTCTAACCATATTTACAGTTCACTCAATCGCTAAGACAGGCGTGTCAAACTAATGGCATGCCAGTTAAGATTGCACTATGAAAATGCCGATTGATATTGTTAATTTTCTTTAAGTTTGTGTGGAATGGTATTTCTAAGCCATTAAATAAATTACAGTACATTCAAGACATACGCGTAAGTCGAACCAATATGTAGAGGCTTAATTAATATGTATGATTAAATTTACTGCTTTCAAACACTTTATAATTAATGTAATACGATTCATCCAAAAAATTGGATATTTCTGACTTCAAACAGATTTGAAAAGTTTTCGAAAAAAGCAAATCATTGTGTGTTTCACAATTCTTGGGGAAATTGAACTACAGTTTGAACTCACTGGTTGATCTTTGATTCCCTGTCAACTATTAAATATGTGCTTCTAAGTTGGTACGTTTTTCTTCTGAAACTTTTCTGGGCAAGCCATGAGATTTTTGTGAATTTTTTAAAAACCGGTCTTTCTGTTCAAATGCAAGCTTTTAATTGATCTGTTAGCCAACTATCGAGCGTTTAATTATAAGCATGCCAAACTAAAAAGTTGAACAACTTTTGAATTCCTACTGTAATTTGACTCATAAACTGTCAAACCCGTTTGGATGTCGGTTACCCACCTATTTGCCCAATTGGCTAACCAGTTTTAGACAGAAAATACACGAACCGAAATTTCGCGAGCGTGTAATTCCGTCTGCTGTCAAACCCAAGATCTATTAAGGAGAACAGGTCGAAGCACATAGAGTAAAGTGACAAGAAGCGATGGGAAAATTTTGACAGTTAAATTGAACATTGTTTACAAACGTCGTTAGGGAATCATAGTACCCACATACGTGTTTGTGCTATTGAGATTGTTGGTTGAGCCAGTATAGTTTTCATTGTGATACATTCTATAAATTGTAAACGAGAATAGTTTTCACATTGTGCTACTGTTTTCTACTTCTTGTTGGTGTGTTTTTGTGATTGTGTGTGTGTTACAGGTAAGTTAACCAAACTATAAAACCAGGGTAATCATTTGGGTCAATGTAATACAAAACCATTAATATTACATGTTTTAAACAATTTCAGCAGGAGAATGTCTTCCTCGAATGCCTGTTCAGCATCCTTTTGCCAAAATACAAGATACTACGTAAATGAGTAAAAATGGTGACAAAAGAATGAAATATTAGAAGTATGACAATATACACTAAATCGTGCCCGAATATACACATAGGTATAAGTATATTTTTATTGGGGCGAAGAAAACGGAAAACACAATAACGTGTGCTAAGAAGTCGTTAATACGGCTTGAAACTGTTGCCTATTTGTTTGTAAACACTTTTTCATGAAACTGTCAAACGCAAGCTAAAAATGGCAACCTAGCAACGGCCTCTGCATCGACCTGTTCTCCTTAATAGATCTTGGTCAAACCCATGTACAAACTGTCAACGGCTACTTTTCGGAACTGTCACATCCATAGGTTTTTCGGCTGGCGGAATTTCGCGCCTGTGAAATTCCAGTCCGTGTTGGGCAGGTTTGGATCAGAACTATTGGGAGGTTTGGACAGACCAGTATAGTAGTGTTCTGCAGTTTCTTTACGCAAAACAAAAATTGGTTTTATAGGATTTGGTTTTTAGTAAAAATAAAACTGTTGATTTGCTATGTAAAAATTGATTTTAATATAAATCAGGAAGGAAGTGTATAAATATAACAAAAGTGGTTTCTACTATTTTTTTAAATGGTTACAACTGTGAATAAAACCAATCTAACTTTTTTCAATACGCGGATTTTGCAGTCATGAAGCTATATCTTATTATTTACATAAATTTATTCAACACTCGAGTGACAAAACACATCTCAGAACAATTTACAATCCAATATCATGTTGATAACATAACATACAACTCAATGTTGTATTTTTATGAATTCATTTTGTTGTTTGAACATGTTAATCATACAATGCAAAATCGACAAAATTATACAGGAATGAGCCAATATGTTTTGTTAATAATTCAAGTGGTTTAGGTATGGTCAGTCTGTTGGTACAGTATTAAACTCACACGATCTAGCAACATGCCCATCATGGGTTCAAGTCCCGTATGGACTGTATCCCCATACTTAGGACTATTTTCCTATGTCTAATCAGTAAGTCACTAAAAGCCAAACCCACTAGTAGTGCAAGCAGGCCTTGGTCGACAATGGTTGTTGTACCAAAGAAGAAGAAGGTTTAGGTATCTATAACATTTTGTCTGAGAATAGAAATTGTGTCCGGTTGCACAGTATTCATACTAGAGACGAATTACACTCAAGATTAAAAAAAAGACTTACTATTTTGTTGCATATCGGTTGTCCCCAAGATACGCTATGACATACGAACTGTGAATAAACCACGTATCTGAAATTTCCCCTTAAGTCAAAATTCTAGAGTTTTTGCATAAATATCTCTAATTTTTATGCGAATAAGTAATAAAAAGTGTTAAGTTTAAGCCATTAAATTGACTATGCGATATAATTGACTGAAGATTAAAATGTTATACCTTCCTTAATGATTTATAGATTTCTACAAAAGCGAATTTATTTTACATTTCACAATGTATGTGTCAAGTTAGTACAGTTTACTCTAAGAACTGTAAAATTTTGAAAAATTCCGTAACTTCAATTCCGCGTATAAAAGGTACCGCGTATCTCGGGGACTACCTGTAACCAGTTTGAGGTGAATAAATGGTGAAAACATTCATATCATATAAGAAACCAAACGAATACATTTTCTTATTGGAATGATGGATATTCTTCAGACTCTGCTTCTACAGCAAAATTACTTGTGGATCTCGAGTGGTATGAACATTAACTGTAACATATTGATAGCGAATCATGTCCTTCAGCGTATACAATTCTTAATACGAATGCTCAAGCCTTAAATTCCCCCTAACACAATCATATTTATTGAGGCAATAAAGCGACAAACCTCGTTTAACGTCTTGACACTGGGTAAACCCTCGTTTAATATTATCGAAACGGTTTACGGTCGAAACCGGTTCAGTCATCGTATCCTTGGCAGTGAGAAAAGGGAGTTTTGCACGGGATGATGACCAATGATGAATGTAATCGAAAAAGGACTATTAATTGTGTGATAATGCTTCCAGTGCGGTGAGTTACCATAAATATGTAATCGTTACCATGCGCGAGCCGCTGGCTTTTTATATGCGAGCTACCGTTTTGGAATCGACGGTGTTTGCAACGAAATTAAAGCAAAACAACAGACCTGACATAGAGGGGTGTATGGGTGTGCGATGCGTGTGGGGAAATAAAAATGCGAGATGAGGTTGCAGTTATCCATGGAAATGGAGTCTCAAGTGACCATAAAATTGTGGTGGCGGAATTTGAATGTTCTCACCCGTTGGTTGCCAAGCGGCGGTGTGTTTACGATTGAAGCATCGGTTTGCACATCGATTGCCAACATCAAACGAGTTCGTGAGTAAAAGAAAATAAAAACAGACATCGATGCACGGCCCTGGTAGTTCAGTTTCCAGCACGAGCCCAACTTGTTGAAACAGTTAAACATACAGTGGCGTGTTATAGTGTTCGAACGGCATAACTCTTCTGGCCCAGACATTTACTAAAACAAACAGGCGTGATGTAATTAAGAGGTACAGGCTCTGTCACCCAAGCTCTTAATCTCGCACCTACAGAAGATGACAAAAGAGAAGACTCTTAGCAAAGATGAACACGGTCAAGGTAGTTAATAGTGCCACAAATTAAACAAGTTTCTGATGCAGCTATCGCCCAAGCGGTGATCGCAATTAATCAACCAATGACGACGATAAACTCGGTTTCATTATCTTCATAAAAATCTTGTAACCAATTGAGTACGGTTTATGTATTGTGTGCGTCGAGACTGTTCATTCGCACTCAAGTCAATCAAGTGGATTCCAATAAAGGCCACAAGACAACAAGATGATCGTAAAGCTGAAACTTTACCACTCTCCTGCAAATCAATTATAGTCTTCTTCGTGTCCCGTTTCGCGTCGTGAGTAACATCGATAGGGATGTCGCGATGATGTCCGTATCGATGCCGCACTAAATGAACGGCAGTAGGAAAAAGCTATATGTTTTACAATTAAAAGCATCAACCATCGATTAGATACATCGCCATCCTGTCCTGAAACTCCCTCCCCCAATCGGGTGATTGCGTTCAAAGCAGACGAAGAAAATTAGACCATCTTGCACTTGTAATTTGTTTGTGTCAGTTCGTACCTTCGTACCCCAGTTCGGTTCTTATCGCTTGCATATTGACACAATCGATCGATTAGACGACGGCGTGGAAACAACCCATATGTCCACACACTCGGGCCGCGGACTGTGTATGCAAAGAAAACTGACGCCGGAAGTGATCGCCTGTCCTCCGTCACCGTCACAATCACCACCGTGCGGGTGTCGAGGATTGCGTGGTGCACGGACGTTTTATTACCCCGGGCCATACAGGTATCGTTGCCATCCATTTCCTCCTTACACGAACCACGTGAACACATGCACGAACCCCGCTACCCCATACTATCGAGCGATAAGAAATGAAGCTTAATGTAATGCCAGTGCCGGTGCTCCAGAGTCACTGGCGGTACCACTGGCGATAGTACCACTGGCTGCGATGGGCCACGAATCAACATACGAGATATCGAATGGAGCGGCAGCTGTCATTAGCGGTAGTTTCTTCGTAGCCATTTTCCGCCCGAAGCGCGTGCAACGTGTTGCGTTTTTCCTCTACCATAAAAAGATTTTTATCTTATCTCTCCGTGCGCCCATTTCCCATGCTTAAGTGATTACACACACAGGCCGTGTGCAGTCGGCTGAAGTCACCGATTGGCGTCACTGGGGAGCTCGCAAGGCGTATCAGACCAGCCTTGAGTGTGGTGCAAGCAATGCTGAAGGGACAGTAGGGGAGGGTCAAGGAAGGACATGTGTAGATTGTTTGCGTCTGTACACGGGCGTTCAAGGCATGTTCAAAGAAGGGGTGAGTTTTGGTCGTTACTACCCATCCCAGGAGAACTGTTACTGCTGTAGCCTTTCAAATGCCCATCTGCAGGTGTGCGTACTTGCAGGATGGCTGGTTTGACACATGTTGTACGGACAAACGAATTATGGAGCAAGGTGGAGCATATATGGATTATATTTTTTATTAAATGTACACTAGCATGTAACGTATTCAGAGCCTTCAAATTTTTAGTAGAGTTTTGTATTATACTATGATAGTATTTTTGTACTCAAAGAAAATATGTTTGTGAAACACAAAAATAATAAATCTAGGTGTGACAATGGCGTTTGACACGTACTAGAATACAGTATTCCAAATATACATTCTTCATATTTTGATTGATCTTCCTCTTCTCATCTGTCATATCTGAATTATCTTCAGTTGCATGACCCCATTAGCCTTATTTGCATGAAACGATTTCTGCTTGGAAACTCTTGTCAAAATCACCGTTTCCCTCGACAACGGAAATCGAGCAGAGTTCGGCGAAACTTTTTCGCGCAATTGTTAAAAATGTGAAAAATTGGCTTTAAAATTACTATTTTTTATTCATAATCAAATCGTGTCATAGAAACGCAAAAAGGTTTGCAAATATATTTTTTTACTATGGAAGGGGAAGGATTCGCCATCAAACAATCGTTTCATGGGAAGTAACTTTTTTTAAATTTCATAAGCATAAACTATCTTTGTATATTGTACTTCCTACCTTTTCTTTTTATTAGTACGTAATAAAACATTTTTTTTAATTATACAAGGATATAAAAAACGGTGAGTATGTAGTTTGATGGATTAGTACGATGGCATCCATTCGATTGGTTCAATGTCAGTTGTTTGTGAACCCTTTAACAGTCTCGTGTATTTGTAAAAGTGTATAAAACATGTGATCCGTTTTATCAAATCTTATATGAAACATGTGGTGAAACATGTAATTTGCTACATAAATTAGCAATTGCAAACTAATTGCCCTTTTGAATTTTAAAAATCATTCAAATAGGTTCAAAATTCTAATCTTTAGTCAGAATAATATAAAAAAATAATGTACTGGCTAAAACCAACCCAGCAAAACTACACGAAAAAAGCTACATTTTGGCTGGAAACCGCGTATTTCGACTCACGCAGAAATCCGAGATCCGTCTCGGTCCACATGAATAGCGTATCTTGGGGACATCCTGTATTGTAATCAAATGCAAAAAAGATGCTGATGATTGGATCCTGAGTTGGCAAAGATTTTGCTTCATAATTTTCACAAACATAATTAATACAACGAACTTCCTGGCTCTCTATAAATATATCCACCTTTCCATACGTGCTTTTTTGTTCTTTGGCTTTACATGTAACATTATGCATTTGGCTATTCCATCTCAAAGAACATGTGATGCTTAATATGTTCATACGTCTTACACATAACTAACAAAACCGGCACTGTTTGCAAGAACTATGACTAAATTTTTATGTATGCATCAAATTGCGATCAATTACCAGCTCTGTCAAAAAAAGGTTAAATGCTTAAATCCCATCATCAGGTTGTTTCAAATGAAAATGCAGTAAGATTACATCTGTTTCATCGGTTCATCGGTTAGTATTCATTTCTTATTGGAAAAATGTTTTTCATTCGTTTTATGTTGCATAACATGACAAAAGTTTAGTTCTCCCATCCCCCATGTAACAAATCGTGACGTTTGATGACCGCCTTCTTCCCCTATCAGCGTGTTAATTGATCCTATCACTATCACTATCACTATTTATAACACCAAATTGATTAATTCCTGTTAATTCTTACTATAAAAAGAGAATGTGTTTCATAGAATGTTTAAACCAAACAGGAAGATGAAATTGATTGATTTACGCATGCTCACAAATGATTCAATGAAAACAAAGTTGAAACTAGATTTTTAAATTACCTATTGTAAAAATTTGTTGCAAGGCAAAACAAAATAATCCAATCTTAAAAGAGCTAAGCTGGTTGAATTAAATGTTGCATTTAATACTATATTTCAATCATGTGACAATTATTTGTTAAAAGACATGGCAGAATTAAACAAATTTGAGCATCATTAAAATACAAAGAACCCAAAAAATATCCTTGAGACTAGTTTATCAAACTCATTAGAAAAAATATTCTTTCAATTTGGCATTACCAATCGTTGTCGATCTAGGCCTGCGATATTGAATTGGCTTTTTACTACTGATTGGTTTACCCATAAAGGAATAGATCTTCTTTTATTTGGCGTAAACGTCTGACGTGGACATACCGGCCTGTACAAACTTTCGAGACTTTATTCAGTACCATGCAGCCGGATAGTCTGTCCTTGCAACGGGGGAACGGTTCATTCTAGGCTTGCGACGGGCTTGTTGTTAAGCCGTACGTATGAGTGGACAACTGTACCACGGGAGCGCTTGTGCCACGGAAAACAATAGTTATTGTATTTGAATGTTCTAAAATTGTGCAAATTAATGACTGATGCCAGAGCGCGGACGAATTTAGTGTATCGGTGTTTGAGTATTTTTGGATGTTTAACAGTTAAAATTGAAAATTGGTTTCAAATCAAACTCACGAACCAGAAATATTGTCTCGATAACAAATGCATAAATATAGGTCAGTTGATAAATGTTCGATTTCAAAACGGTTTCAAAAACAAACCAGGTGCAAATCGTGTAGTGGAATTTGTTCATCGTTGAAAAACGATTGAATAAAAATTTATCACTTGTCAATATAAAAAAAAAATGAAAGCCCAATCAAATCGAAGCTGAAATATGAATGACTCGTCTTCATTCAAGTTCATCGATTCGGTGGATAAGGTTTTAAAATTCTAAATCCTCAAAAAAGAGGGGAAACATTTCCCCTCGCACAAAGCTAAATGTGCATGTCCTTTCAATTCCCCCTTTTTTCGAATCGCCAGTAGGGGTAATCAATTTGCCAGTCCGAACGGGGATAAACGACTAACACTGCCTGCTGCCCAAGACATGCAGAGCGAACGTGTTTCGAAAGGGAAACAGTAGTTTGAAAGGATAATTCCAGCCGGTGGAGGGGATGGGTTTGGACGCGTACTGGAAGTCCGAAATATCCTTCCCGGCTTGTCACCAACATCAACGGCATCTATTGAGCGGTAGCGGAAGGGCGCCCGGGAAGTGCGATGCTGTCAGTCCTATTCACCCTGCAGCCAGGTCGCCCGGCTAAGCAGGAAGGAAGCTTTGTCGCCCATGTCGACTAACCCTTGAGGAAGGGATGCAATACACGCAGGCGAAGAAAGACCGTTTGGTGAAAGCAAAACCCGCGGTAGCGCGTGCGGCCGTTTCGTAGGACAGTCTGCTGCCGACTGATTCTTTGCTGCCGCTGAGATCGAGGCTCGTAGATTTGGTATGTAATCGAGTCGTCGTTGCCCTTACGGTGAGGCGCTTGCGTGCGGTTGAGTATTTGTGGGTGTTTGGTTCTTCACTACCTAGCGACATTGGTAGCCTTTGGCAGTACACGACGCACACGCTCATGGACACGAACGAAGGGCGTTCGCCAACCCGGAGGAGTGGGATTAATTATGTTCTATAGAAATGAAAACCACGTCCTGCACGATGCACGGTCGTGGACAACTGGAAGATACCTCCAAACGGGCAGACAGTCCCGGAAAGGAAAGCAAAGAGGAACAGCCGGGAAATCTACCGGACGTATTTTCAGCGAGACTCATCAACGGGATGATAAATTTTGATCCGCGCGTTTTGTGCGCTCTTCAGCTGCATTCAGCCTCGCCGGCCAGCGCGATGCGATTGATGCATTTCACGTTCACGTATGCATTTGTACCCGTTGTGTGCGTGTTGGTGTGTGAGTGTTTTTTTCCTTCGCCAATGTTGCTCTGCACAGTGAATGCATAACGGTGGAAAAAACAACCTCGGCCCTGGGTAGGCTCAGCAGGCCTAGGCACCGACGTTGGGAGGGAAATTTACACGCACACAGCGACACGTACAGCGACACGCACAATGGCAGTCGACTTTCCACCGGATGCACTTTCCCGCAAACGAACACGACTGTGCGGGGTATTTGCTGTGTTTCGAAATGCATGTTGGCAAATTTCTATCCTTTTCGCAAAATTGCATAGCCAGCAGCGGCGTTGCACATTGGCACACGGGAAAGCGCAGTGCCAGCAGGGGATGGGAGCTATCTGCACCACGGGACAGTGATGGGGCGTAGGACTCACCGCGCGTTCGCAAAGGATCATCTGAGCTTCCATTTTGTTCCTCGATTTCCAAAGAACGGTATTCACAGTCAGCAATACCGCTCCCACCGGTCGCTGTGCCCTTGTTTGCGTGCATTTATGTGTCCGTGTGTATGTTGTGTGCGTTTTGTGCTGCATGTGCAGTGCACGAAGCAAAACTAATAAAAAAAGTGCACAAAATTTTGCGATTAGAGTGAAACAAGGGCTGCCCGCGAGAGGCCTTAGGTCCGGTGCAATAGTTAGAATGCACCGCACCGGCTCGCTGCAGCTGCTTCCATCCATCTAGCCCGGGTTTGGCATGTCCCCGAGCCACGGACATGCATCCCGCTTTTTTTTTGTTGCTGTGGCTATTTCGCGGATTCTGCTGCCAGCTGCAGCGGGACGGCGGGAACAGCATGCCTTTGGCGTTGCATCAAACTGCAGCAGTGCATAGCCGTTGCACTTGTTTCGAGCCGACTCGCGGGCAACTGACAGCAGCGCGGGCTTTGATAAATGGATGGATGCAATTTATGGAACGACGGATTCACCGATCGCAATGTGCCTTCGCGCCTCGTCTGATGGGTGACGTCGTCGTTGATGTGTGTGCTCGAGAATGACGTCGAGGAGCGGAGTAAAATGGATGCGGTTTAGACCAGAAAGGGACGGACGAGCTGTACCAGGCGCAGATCCCCAAAGCACGGTCCGGATGTAGGCCTAAACATAACGGACAGCAGGTGATTTATTGAAATGTTCGGCCCGGGACGCGCTGTGTTGTGTTGAGCGCGATGGATTCGGGCCAAATTTTCCACCCAAGCTTCCGATACCGTGTGCTAACACCGTGTGTTTGTGAAGCTGTGGTTCTTTTGTTGTCGATGTTTTGCTTCTTTATCCGCCGAACTCGGCAGCTATTCGGTTGGTTTTATTTTTTTGTTGCAGGTTTGAAGAAGTTAAACATCTCCCATGTTTGTTGAAGACACTTTTTAAAAGATTATGGTACTGGATACGAAATTTTAAACTTATCCTTCGTTACGTAAGCTTACATTTCCCTACTGCATCTTTGCTCAGTTTTTCTTGAATCTACCTAAAATGTGTGTCTTATGGTGACTTTTACCAAAACTCGTCTTCAGCTCCGAACAATACCGTTTCTACGGGTTTTCAACCGAATTGTATTTTGCTTTAGGTTTAATATTATGATTTAAAATGAGTTCTTATTGCTGTATATATCCTCACATTAAAAGCGTTCACGGCACACAGAATGATACAACCGTCCGTTTCCCCTTTTCCCTCTCTTCCGCAAGGGTACACCATTTTTCCATCGTACAATCGCATCATTTATCTTAATACCGCAACCGGTTCTTGTACGGCTCCGTTTCGCCTACTCTCGACAACACCTCCTCGAAGCGCGAAACCTCTTCTTGATTCCAGCAGGTTCCACCCTAAGCAAATGTGCTACCGCCAAAAATGTTCGGCCATTTTGGGAAGAAGGCCTTCGTCGTGAACCCTTCGGCTGCAAAGGCAACGGTTCCTTTTGCCTTCATTTGCACCATCACCCGCACACGTGCCACCTCCGAAGCGTTTACCGTAACCCCGTTTTCTGCCCAAGCACTTGTAAGCCTACGCAATTTGCATCTTTAGCATCTCGCCCGGGCAGAAGGGTGCCACCGAAAAGGGACACCGGAACCCGTTTCCCTTAATTTGAATAAAAATTGAAGGAAACTAGCAATAATTTCTCCATAAATAAATCCATGCCCAAGGATGGCTGGCATGCTATTTGCCGCAGAAGGTTGACCGGCACACGCACACGGTTGGGGGAGCAGAGAGAGGGAGAGAGAGAGAGAGCAGCTACAACGATTTGAACCTTTCACCAAGCAGAAAAGCCCGGCAAAAATGGTAATTTTGGATTCGGGCGCACAATTTTCTTCAAAGGACGCTGAAGGACGTCGTAGAAAGACCACCCCTTCTGTTCCCGTTACGGTTATTGACTTTGCTGGGAGTGGATTCGGAGTAAAAAACGGGATGACCAGTGAGTTCCTACGCCGACACCACACTCCGAGGGGTTATGCGGGTACCACGGCAAACCCTCTCTTCAGGAAAAAGGGATTTTTGCTTACTCAAACCCCGAACCACGGCCATCGGCTCTAAAACGCCAACGTGAGAAATCCTTTTTTGGAAGAATTATTAATTTCGATCGCACGGAAATAACGAGACCATTCACTGTCCCATCGGAGCTACCAATAAGGGCACGATTGGGAAGAGTGTTTTAGAAATGTGGGCAGTTTATTTTTAAAAGGCTATGGGTATGATTTTTCGCACTCCTGCTTCGGATGACGCACGAAGAAGTTACTTCTTATCGGAGTCACGGCTCTACTTTTTCCCTCTCTACTTCAACGGCGGGTGGGATCGAAAATAATTACGACATCCTTTTGCCCGTTCCAGCTTCCTGCCGACCAATCATCCTAATGCAAAGGAGTGGGAAAATCGTCCTCGAGGACTCTGTCCAGCGAGACAGCTTATACATATTCATTAGCTCTAATTCTTCCAAGATAGATTATTCGTTCGGTATCGTGACGGAGCCGAGCCGGAGTCCAACTGAAAGCAATAAATTACAAAAAAAGAAGGGAGCAAAACTTGTGTCCCCAGTGTGCAAACTGACGTGAACCGTTGTGCCAGTTTTCCTCTACGAAACATCTTCCGTTCGATGCTTGTGTATCGCCCAGCTTCTCGCAATCGCTTTTTGTGTGGTAGTGGTCCTTTGACCAATTATTTGGTCCTTTATAAATTATTTCTCCCCGTTGCCTCATGCCTTCTGGTGGAAAACTAATTTTAATTTTGTATCACTTCTCCACTGCACCAAATAAATGTCTCTATCGTTGATGGCATAAATCTAAGGTTCGGTGGCAGCTGAACCACCATTCAGGAGTTTGCACAGCGTATGGGTGTGTATGTGTGTTGTCTGCTTGCTGCTGGGGGGGACTTTGATCCAACCGTATCGGTTATTGCTACTTATCATGGCCACTGGCTGTAATAGGTGGATGCCATTCATTACGCATGATTAAAATTTCTCCCGCTCCAGTGAAATTGAAATTTTAAACCGCTTCTTGGATGGGCTAGAAACCCCGGTGGCCTCCCCGGGGGAGCGCACGTTTTCGGTACGAACAGGCAGAAAGCACCGGGTAAGACCTATTTTTATCCAGCCCCTTCTGGCTAGCCCTACCGATCAACTGACTTACACTCATTATGATGGATGGATGAAATATCGATCGGCAGCCGATCCCGAAGCGATGCGACGAACCATCATCGTACCGGGACAGGATGGCGACGGTTTGGCTCCTTTCATTTTGGGCTGACTGTGGTGACAACGACGACAACGCCGCCTGACATGAGTATAACAGCGTTTTATTACATTACAACAAGGATGAAGTAGGCGGAGGAAGCAGTAAAGCATGTGCGATGGTTTGAGACGGAACGGACGGTTAATACAAGTTGCTCAGAAGCCGAACTCCCTTTTGGTGGCCAAAAGGGTCATAATTTGACGAAAGGTTTTAATTATCTGCTCGGTACGCTGGTATCTCGGGCTTAGCTTCATCCCCGAGATAGCTTCGGCGTGTTAGCGTTTGGCTGCGGTTGGCTGCAGCATAAATTTATTTGTAGAAATTTGATGATACGCCGAACGGATTGACGAGCTTGGGCTGGAATGGCATTGGTGTGGGCACAGGGCAGGCAAAAGGCGCGGATTTTGGAGAACAGGATAGCGGTTCAACGTAAGGAAAGGAGTATGCAATTCAATTGCTAGGGGAACGAGCTGCCATTTGATTTCAATTATAAAATTCATTTTAAGCAGCGAATTTTGTTGTCGTGCAAAGGATTTCATGAAGAAAATGTTTATCGTATATGGACATTCAATAGTCGTCAAGAGCTTTTCGATGCTTTGTTAAAGTAAATTCACGTTAAACCAACAACAAAACATGGTTGAATAACTTTCTACAATAAGTCTATTTCAAATGTTTTGCATTTTTGCCTTTTTTGGACCTTCAAACGAATGAGAATTGTTAATAAAAAATTACAAAAGAAGATTTCAACGTCCAATCTGTCATACGATTGGCCACTTTTGATATAGAAATTCTGTAAAGTCAAACAAGACATAAATGATTTTATATACTTTTATTCCAACATCAACCCTAAAAATTGGAATACTTTGGATGCACCACACAAATACTCTTTTTTCGCTCAATTATTTCTAAAATCCGTAGTTGTCAGTCAACTGGATCATACTTGGCATTTAACGATCAGATTTTTAGCAGCCATGGTTAAAGCTAACTACTACAGCAAATGGTCGACTTCCTTGCGCGGATTCACTTACAGTCTGGCTACCGTACTATCATAGGAAAGGGAATAGAATCATAGGGAATGGATACATTATTGTCTACTTAGCGGGTTTGCTTGCCACATCTGCCCGGTTTAAAAAAGTCGCTCCATCTATTGGCTCGCACACAAAACGGGCACCAGCCCAAAACCGTGGAAGGACTCTGCCGAGGTGCATCGCCGATGCAAATGCAATTGAATTGCAAAATAGTGTGGTACGATTACGTTTGCGCTAGCCATCCGAGGAACAATCCGTTCAACGTCTGCATTGCCAGCAAATGCGCGAAAGCGCTCGCGAACGGCTCGAGTGCACTTTACCGATACAGTTGCCAGTGTTTCAACGTGTTTTTTTTTGCATGCTAGCGAGTTCGAAATCCGCGACCGCGTCATCAACCACCGATACATGGCTTTCGCGGTACGGATGCAGAGAAGAGGCCTGGATCCGGCCAGTACGATAAACCGTTGGCTTCCCAAATTAACTTCACGTGTCCTTTTCGGAAAGCAATTTCCGAACGGCCGCATCGTTTGAACGATAGCGAACAATTACAGCAAATTATTTCGCGTCTCCGTCTCCGCCATCTAAATGCACGTTCGATACCATTTTGTCTGGCACCATTCAGCGGAACGGACGATGGCTTAACCGAGAGAAGCGTTTAAGCCTTCTCTTTTTTATATGATGCAGTTTTTGGTTGCTAAAAGCAATCAACTCCGTACAGCGAAAACGCGTTCAGACGAGCCGGATTGAGATGCATTTCCGGTGTCGCACGGGGGAAATAAAAGAGCCAAGTAACAAAGTGGTCGGGATTTACAAAGGAAAGGAAACGATACTATATTGTTTCGCTCACAAGCAGATTTGCGACTTCTCGAGGCAATTCTTGCAAGGAATCATGCCGTGTGAATGCGGCAGCTGTGTCCAATTTTAACGAAGCAAATCCTATCCGCAGCAACGCCGAACCGGTCCTAGACAGGCTTGTTTGATAACCCTTTTTCTTGTTTGGTGTAATCTTGTCAGCATCATCCCTCCGCGAGTGCGTCTTAAACTGACCTTAAGAAGAGCAAAACCTGTTGCTCTGGTTTTTTTTCCCTAATTTTGCTTGCAGCGTGCTTGGCTTGGAGATGTTTCTCACGGTACAACTTTTCCAGCAAATGCACGCATATAACTCTTCTACATTCTACAACGAACGCCAACGGTCAAACATCGTCTTCTGCACTAGTTTGAGAGCAACGCTCAGTGAAGCGTTCGAACGGACTAATTATTAGAAATTGAAGCGCCATCAGTCGCGAGCATGACTCCACCGAAACCTAATTTGCTTAATAGACTCACGGCTTACGCGGTCGTCCGCTTCGAAGTAAAAGAAGGCAAATAAAAAGTCACCGACCGGCGTCCTTTTGCGGCACAAACAATGGGACGCGTGCCGGGCAAGAGGGACACTCAATTAAATATGGCCAGGATCTCTTCACACATGGGACCCTTTTTTTGTTAAACATTCGTTTGCATTGCTAAACCCCTGACCGGCACTGGGCCTGGATGGGTGCCCGTTGGTGGACTATCAAATTTTATGTAAATAGCCATTGGTCCCTTTTTGCCCCTTTTCTCTAGCCGCCGCAACCTGGCTGGCGGCCCGGCAAGGAATGCTTTCCCGTTTCGTTCGTTGATGAGCAAACACACTTGGCTTGGTGCTTGGTGTGGCTGCCTTGACGTGCCGGGGTCGATTTTCTTCACCCGGCCGCGTGGCATTGGTTTGGAGGGGATAATTTATTCTTCATCCTCTGACCTCGGGACGATTTTTATATGTGTGTGTGTAATCAAGAAGATATCAGAGAGTCAGGTTGCCGTTATGGAATGGGCCAATTCCTCGCCTCTTTCGCAGAGAGCAACTGACTGAGCTGTCCTTTTTGGAATGGAAGGAGAATAATGGAGGATAGTTGAATGTTTTGTACGTAAAGCAATTAAACATCTCCAATAAATTATGCACAATGCGTGCAAAAACTACTGTAGACAATGAAGCTATAAAAGGACGTTCATTGAGCGTTGCACAGACAACATTGTTATTAATTAACAGTCCAACGAGCTACGAAATTCATTTTCACTGTTACATTTGCTAGTTCATGTACGCACCATCACCGCTGAAATGCTCTCAAGTTCAAGTGACAATCCATGTAAGAACCATACTTTAAAACAGTTTCTTACACGTGATGAGCAGCAGCGAAATATAACAACAATGTTTCTCTCGCTGTACATCCCAGAAACCATTTTACAATCGGGCGTGGCGTTAGCAGAAGAGATAAGCTATTAAACCCTGTTAGTGAGGTACCCCGGCAGCCCGGCGAACCCGGCCACCACAATGTCTACCGCATCGCACGAAAGGGATGATGTTAACCGTTAACCCCTTTAAATCCCACCGGAACGAGTCGTCTTCATTGGTCCGGCGCGGTGCGGGCACGCATTAAAAACACGCCAAAAAACTATTCCCATTCGTACTTTCGTCCCATAACAGTCCATTAGGCTCCGGAACATCTTTGATACAGCGGTTCGGGGTGCGAGCGGTGGCGAAACGAACGAATGCGCCATCGTCGCACGCGCCTTCCGTCTGCGTCTTGCGGGCTGGTCAAGTGGCCAGGAGCCTACCCGGAGAGGACGGAAGGGTGCCGCTCGGTGTGCTTGTTTTTTTTTTTGCTTCACTTTCTATGCAACCCATCACCATCATCGTCATCGTCAGCACCATCAATAAGGGTCACACAAGGGATCGTCCGCTGTCCCAAACTCACCGGAAACACGTAACCCATCTCAGGTCAAAAGCCGAATCTGTCCAGAAGACACTGTTAGTGCTGCTGCTACTGGCAGCATGGCCAGTAACAGAAGGAAGAACGACTTTCAAACCCCCTTTGTGTGCGTGTGTCCCGCGCGAGTGTTTGCACGAGAAGAGCAAGGGCAAACTTTAAACCATTGGGACGGGTCCTTAAGTGAACGCACGGGGGAATAAACCCTTTCGGCCGAAGAACCTTAGCAGTGAGATTTTATGTCGCTACCGGGTGGAGGTGGCTTTTTTTTGTGTTGCTGTTATGTTTAACGAGCGCAACTCTTTTCTATCCAAAACCCAAAGTCCCAGGGATGATCCGTTCCGGACAGCTCATCTTGTTCTTGGGTCGTAAAGCCCACGCGCTTAGTGAATCCCAAGCCTGGAGGGTGGGCGCAGGGTCGAAAGTATTTTATTACAATAATTTATTTACGGATTATTATGCCGTACGAAACCGGGCCACTTTGAGAGCCTCCAGTTGTGCCTGCTGTGTGTGCTTGCTCCATGTCGTGCCGGAAAAGCCCCAAGGAGCGCACGCACAGCGGTAAGATTCAACCATGTACCCCTTTTTTTGCGGGAGAAATGTCCTGCGGGCTGTGCGTAAAGTAATGTGCCATTAGAATGTAGAGCAACTGGGCAAACGTTTCAGTGCATTTTCTTTGTTTTTGTTGTCAACTTGTTAGCCGTGGAGCTCTTTCATAGCAGCCGGATGCCATACAGTAATGTACGTCACACATTCGCGTTGCACATTCAGGATGCGTCGGCCGCGATTCACGAGCAACAGGAACAGCGAAACAGGGGCTTGGGAGCCTTGCGCATTTCGCGGGGTAATGGAATGTTAAATGCATGAAATATGCATTGTTTTAATATGGGAATTTTATTAACGGGCGTCCGGATTTAAGGCCGTTTCCCGTTCGGTTGACTGCTTCCGCCAAGGGATTAACGTTTGCTGCTGTCGTCTACCAAGTGCGACTATTACGTTTGTTATTTCGCCCAGGATGATGCTCTATTTTGAGCAAGATTATAAGGCTTTAAAGTGTTTAAAAGCTTTTAAAGTTTTGTTATTCAATTTGAGTATAAGCGATTTGATGTAAATTGACATTTGATCGTTTGCAATCTATAATCAAAGCTTATCGAAATGCTCCTATCGGTATACTATACCTAAATGCATCTTGCAATGTAAAACAAATTCATGTAAAGGTAAATTGACGTAAATGTTATCGACACAAGATTGAATACTACATTTTAGACATTTGATTTAAGTTGAAGTTAAAGTTGAATAGTTTTTGAAATATTTCGTTTACAAAAAAATCATCCAATCCATGAAGTAAAACAATTTATTAAAATAATATTGGATTGGTTATCACTCACATCTACAATGGGGTGATACAAGGTCAGCATCGTAATGTCGATTAATTTGTGCACACCACAGTCTGTTGTGTCGTTTCTATGCACACTGACCGTGCTTTAATCAGTGCCGAGTTAGAAAGGCAACTGACTTACAAACCATGCTGCAAAGCTACGAATCGTGTATGTAGTTCCTGCCGAAAACTATCCGTAAAAGCGTCAAAAGGCGTCCCATCAGGGTGAAAAGTCATGTTTGAACATCCTTCTTCCCTTTTTACCAAATCATTCTAAAAAAACTCCAGACCACCATTGCCAAAAAGCGCCACCCCAAGGAGGAATGGTAATCGACAAGCTGCACGGGGGGTTTGTTGCCATTGTAAGAAACGGATTTGCTGCATGGACCATAGTTGTCGTCGTCATTCTCAGCATCATCATCATCGTCATCGTCACCTACAGATGACCGAACCGGTGTTCGTGTTCGTTCTTTGGCCACAAACAGTGAACCAACAAGATGAGTGCGCCCTTCCAGCGCAGCAAGAAGTTCTAATCGGTCTAGAGGGCGGACTGAGCTGGTTGTGGGTAGGGCGTTCCGGAGGACAAAGAGGGTGGCAGTTGGTCTCCCATGCTGTGCTGCTTTCGGGTTGGCTGGGCGAGCAGCAGCATCGGGCGAGAGAGTATTAAATTTATTTCCCTGTTTTTTTAGGAATTAGATGAAAAAACGGTAGTTGTTTTAAATGGGAGGCGAAAGTTGTTTAAAAATTCGCTTCAGCTGCCTACGCTGCTTGCCGCTCGGGTGGTAGTGGTGCGTTTGCATTGGGCTACACACGTGTGGCATGATGCGTGTTTGTGTGTGTGTTTGAATGCGGGCTCACACTTGTAGGTGGCACTATAGCAGAGCTAGGTGCGCCATGTCACTTTGCCCCTGCTGGATAGTGATAACCCTTTTCGTCCACTCCCAGCTTTTCATCGGCTTATTGATCTAGGTGTGTGCAATGTTCAGGCCAGGGAGAAGATGCTTGAGTTTGATAGTAGTTTTAAAAATACATAATTCTTATCATTGCAGCTTCAACACGATTCTTACGTTTTTTTGGAACAAATTAAATGATGATTTTATAAAGAAATGTGGCTCGTCAGTCATTTGTCAGTAGTAAGAAATTTTAATCGACAATCAGTGATTCGGTTGTCCGTACCTGTTCACTTTATTGAATGCAATGCAGAAAGCAGCTTTTGAAAGTTTAGTACACACCATGCGTCGATTGTGCCCTTAGTGCCTCGGTCAAATTGTCTGAATAAATAATTCAATTCACGCCAAACTAGCGGACAAGGAAAGTTTCGACTCAAAGCTGTTGAACATGGTCAATCGAAACCGCAAACCCGGTACCGAGAGAAAAAGGGTCGCTCAGCTTGGCTGAAGGAAAAGTTTAAAATTACCGGAGCGTCGATGTTGCAGCTATATCGCCTCCATAGTTCATGGAACCTCAGGAACCTCAGAATAGAAAGTGCAATGAGTAGTAGAAGCAGCAGCAACATTACCATCGTAGCATGAAAAGTTTTATTATTTTAATATTCTTTTTCGTCTATTTTTGTGAGACTATGTGTGGGAAAGGGCAGGAGGGGAAGGGGACAGTGTTTAGTAACTGGAAACTTTCTCTCAGCGATGGATAATACAGGAGCGCTGACCTGTCCCCTGCTGCTTGACTCCCTAGAGGATTCTGTCATGTTGCGTCATGGTACCTTTGAGTCTTGAATATCGCGTCCAGAGCATCCGTGTGGCGCTCACGGATACCAAATATGCAAGACGAAATGCGTTGCATCTGCATCTCATCGTCATAAAGAGGAATTTTGTGGCACCAAAAGGGCAGAGGGAAGGAGGGATGTCGGGTGGGAGCAAAAAAACATAGAGCAGTTTAGAAAAAGTTTCCTTAACACGCTACACAGAAACTCATCAGAGCACATTATTTCTCGGGCTCGTCCTTGGTTATAAGCTTACACGAGCGTCAAGCATTACATATCGTGTAGCTGGCCAGCTTCAGTCTGCTCACCGCTTTGTGGGCGAAAATTAAGTTCGCTTGAAATGCTTTCCCCATACCGCAGAAACAGGAGCATCAACACTGTGAGCTGCAGTTGTTGGATAGGTTTTATCTTCGGCGAGTGTGCGGTAATCTAACTATTACTCATTGTACCAAAACATCAAGCATTTTATTAGTGTTGGGCATCTCAAAGTAATGCTTTTAACCTTAGCATTGTTTTGAAAGCTGTAGATATTTGGACCGAATTTATGTTGACTGATTGTTATACAGTTATACAATGTTATACACTCGGAATATTAAAAAATATTGTATTAAATTAAAAAACTCCTTCTTTCCAATCCGATTTTCCTTGCAGATAAATAAATGTGGAACTGATAAGGAATTTATTTTTTGTGTTGTATATTAATAAAATTAAGGAAAATGTGATAAACTCTTGACTTTTTTTACACCTCAAAATACAAAGTAAATAGATTATTTTTGTATGAAAAGAACAATCAAGGATTCCTTTTCTTTTTCGCAGCTTAATGTTTGCAGTTTCGTAAAGGATTATTCAATTATTTCACACACAAATGAACAAATGGACTACTAACTAAAGAAATTCAATTCCTTCGACTAAAACTTTCAATACGCTGCTATCAAATCATAGTTTAATTGATTAACATTTGCTCTAGATAAAGAAATAAGTTAGATCGTACAAATAAGATAATAAAATAATTTCGTATAAACGCAGGCAATTAGATTGGAAATACACGCCCTTTAAATATCATACACTCTCGTTTTGTGCAGCAAGCGAATAATGAAAAGTGTTCATACAATTGTTATTGTTATACATAGTTTATCCCGAGATATAAAACATATATACTTGTTAATGCAACATTTTATATTTAAAATCGTCCCTTAGGCGTTTACCTGGAATTAAAATAATTCTTTCCAGCTCTATATGTAAATATTATTGCAAACGATCTGTAAGAACTATCGCTGTGCTCGTATAGTACTCTAACACAGTTATGAGTTTCAGTTTGGAGCCAAAATTGTTGAAAATAATGAAATATTCTTGCACTTCGTATTGTTGTAAGGACCTACGCAGTTATGCTGCCTTTAACTAGGGTTTGAAGAGGAAGCACTTCTGTTAAAAGGTTCTTAACTAAGAAATGCATATTAAATTACTATAGGAACCTAATGTCAATACCAATCTGTTCTAACACGATAGAGGCTTAGTCCTATTCATGAACGTTTTAGATCGATTTAGATAGTTTTTAACTTCTTTTATAATTTCTTCAAATTGCTATAATTGTATCATTATATCCGAGTCAATTCAGATGAAATTGTTTAAGAAAATTGTTCTAAATAATATTGAATATTGAAAATAACTCATGTTGATCGGCAAAATGCGAGCATCATATGTTTTCAACGGATGGGATTTTAAATGAAAGATTACCGAGACTCTTCCGAAAAGGGTTAGATCGCGAACGTGAAAACAAACAAACCTTAGATTAAAAAACGATGTAACAGCAAACATGTATGGAATTTGAGACAAGAACAATATTTTCCTCTCCAAAAAAATACCCCTTTTCCATCACACCATATGCATATAATCAGAACATTCAGCGTGCATTAGAATGCTCGTTCATGGTTCCGCTGGCTTCGGTTGGCTTTCGTCTTAAAGTCCACCCTGAAGCTGGACAAGTTTTGGAAAAGTGGTCGCCCGGGTTCAAGGCGCAAGAAGATGGTCCGATGTGTCGAGACCTTGTCTCATGAGAATTTTGCCGCCACCGTTGACCCTTCCGTTGACAGTTTTTTTAGCATAGTAGAGATGTTTTCTAAAAACTGGGAGAACCGGTTGATGCTACCGAGAGATCCCCGATTGAGAAGGACCCTTACATTGCGTTGATGTGATGGCATCTCCTGGTCATCCGAGTCAGACACTCTTGAAGATTACTTGCCGCGATCAGTCTTACGCCGAGCGTGAATCGGATCGGTGACTTGAGCGAAGAAGCCAGCAAGCAAAGCAAAGTTTGGTTAGCTAGTGGATGAAACCCTGAAGGAGCGAGTTTCAACCGCACAACAGTTTCACCGAGTAAAGACTACGTGCGCTCTGTCCGTAAGTTTGGTGTTACTCTTAGGTTAGTCTCCCGTGATCGTGAATCTTCATAAAAATCCTTCACTTTAAATTGCACAAATTGAAAGCATCCATTACTTGGTGCAAACATAGGAAAAAAAGGTCAATGCGCAGCTGCAGGCTGGGCGGTGTAAATTTTTAGCTAGCACTCAGCTCTCAGGTTGCGTTACAACGCATGATTTTGTGCGTTGCGAAATAATGGGGAAGGAGCAGAATGGATGCGTTTTGGAATTTTATCCCATTTCTCCTGGGAAAAATTTATGCGTTTTGATGTATTTGACAGAGTGCACTCCCCGATGCAACAGCGGACGGTTCTGTTTCTTCTCCATGTATCCGTTCCCGGCCCACACAACCATCCAAGTGGAATTGAAAAAGCCTGTAAATTTCCCAAGTCTCGGATGCATATTTATGGCTCTGGTCACGTTTGTTTGTGCGTCCCTGTTTGTGCGAATCCCTGTGTGTGTATGTGTAGCTGAAAATAATTTTCATGCACTTTTCATCTTCATTCATCTAGCACTGGCTGCTGGCTGGCTGGCTGGCTGGCTGGCTGGATGGCGTGTCTCTTCTTCTCCCGTTTCCACAGCCACAGCGCCATTTCCACTTGGTTGCGTTTCCCTGACGATGCACTTTGGCTCTTGTTCGCTGCATCGGCAGTGTTTGGGTGCCCTCTGCGCCTGTACTCTCCGCACGGTGGCCGTATGCACTGTTGCACTGCATGCGGATGCTATTCTTGCTGATGCACCAGTGCACACGCGGCATCTATCACATCTCCCGTGCCCGTCTTTGCCATGTGCTGGGAATGGCCGAAGGTGTTGCTGATGGGGGCAGTGGAGCAGGTTCTCGCCCTGCAACTGACTGTGTTTGAGTGCGTATGTGTGTGTGTATGCGAATGTGCATGGGATAGCCATCAAGTGTGATGTAGTGGATGGCTAGGCAACCAACACGACTGCACCAGCGATGCAATCGTGTGCATCTCGTTTGTGCGTGCGTTCTCGAGGTTTTCTGGTGCAAATAGCAGCCTCACATCCGGTCAGGCCCATCCGTCCGTTTGAGCTGCATTTCCCTCCCGGATATCACCCCCCGCCCTCTCGCCTCTCCCTGTCCCCTTCAATTCCCCATCATCCTGCCGTCTCAGCCCTTTTCCTCGTCCCCTGGTCGTGCGCCTGCATTTGCCGACGGACGTGAAAAATTCAATTCAAAGGGGATTCAAAATTCCACTCTTGATTCGTTTCGGGCTCACTTTTTCCAGCACGCACTACGTGCGTGTGTGTGCGTGTTTAAGGGGTCCTTTTACGGTGGGGCTGTACGGTTTGCGGAGGAGCATTCCTATCGGGTCGTAATCCAGGTACAATATTTGACATCGGGTGGGGTTTTTCGACTGAAAGCTGTCCGTTATATATTACCCGGTTTGCTGTTATGGGGGTCTAGCCCCATTTCTGCTAGTTTTGCATAGGTTTTAGTGGAGCGGGATGGAAAAAAGAACACGGGTGTCTGAGAGAGATAGAGCTTAGCATTTCCCCACACACTTTCCGCTGCATTTGTCGATATGCACTCGCATTTGAGCTTGCGTTTTCTAACACATTGCATGTGCATGTGCAATGCACCTCCAGGCAGGGCATGTTTCGCTGGGAGTTTGAATGTATTAGAAGCCCGAGTGCATCGTGCTTTGTGCAGCGACTACATTTGTGCACCATTAGATGCACATTGCTGCGTTGCATTTGGCCGAAATCGTACGAAACGCGACGATGACGCTCGCCCTGGCAGACGACGGTTGAAATGTTGGGGTTGATTTTGAGGGCTCGCTGCTTCCAGTCCCGCTTCCCGCTCGGAGCTCCATTTGCATCGTGCACCGGTGATCGGTATGTAATCAAGTATTATCATCGCTGCCGCTGCCAACGCCCGGGACAATCCGGAGCCCGGAAGGGTCCGAAACAAAAGCGTCCGAGCGTCCCGGCGACCGAGCATTTCGGCCAGCGACCTCATTGCTCGTGGCGACCACCTTAACACACACACACACACACGGGCACAAACGCCAGCTCAATCCAGCTCAATTTTAGTTCGTTTGAAAATGGATCAATCTGTGTGCGAAAGGAAGATGGCGAATGCTCAGAGGGTCAGGGTGCAGAAAACCATCCAGCACAGCCGCCCGCGATAACATCCTTGACGATGACGGGCCGCGGGCTTGGAAGCGCAAAATCAAACGCATCACAAAAAGCTATCCAAGCAGAGATGTGGAAAAGAATAACGATGACAGGGCCGCAGCAGCAATGCCAGCAGAGCACGACCAAGGCGAAAAAACACACATCCCGCGCACGGCAAAAACCGTGGCGCGTACACAGCGCGAACGCATCCCGCGAGCACTAATGCGTTTCATCCGGTTTGATGGAAAATGCATACAGCGGCGGTCGGGGTTTAGTGAGGGTGTATGGTGCAATGAATTGCATCTAACGGCCACCCCACCGTGCCCGGGATAATGTTTTCCCTCTTGCGACAGTACCTGAAGGCAAAGGCAGTACGAGGCACAGGATGAGAGCTAGGCTTTCGGTGAAAACGGGAATAAAGCTGGGATGGTTGAATATCTGGTCAGGTACACTGTTTGTACTGGAAAACCAGAACCGTTTGCTCGAGCTTAGGCTTGGGATCTGTGCATTGTAGACGAAAGTCGGGATATAAATTAATGAGTGTAATGTGGTTGCGGAATGGGTTCGTGTAAGCGAACAAGGATCAATTACCTGCAAAGAAAAATAGTCCACAACTGATGTTAGAAAGGTAAAGATAATCAGAAATTCAACGTTCAGGATAGCTATTGCCATTGATTTGTTGTGCTTTTTTCACTATTTTCGAATTATTTTCCGAAAAATTCAATATACCTACGGCGATGATGTAAGAAGCCTTTCACTCATGTACAAATGGGACAATGTCATAAAACCATTACATTCAATTAAGACACATTTTGTCCACACTGCCACACTGAACAGAAAAAAACACATCAGCAAGGGAGATGAATAGATAATAATGCAACAGAGTATGCACATTGCTTCGGAGCCGAGATGATGGAACTGTGCGTGCTGATGACGTAATGCATCACTGCGAGTGTGATGGTTGCGATGACATTTGATACGGTTTCAAGCCCAGCTTGTGGCATAGAACACCTGAGCAAAGCGCCCTGCCCGTATACATACCCAATGTAATGCATTAGCATTATTTATGCCTCTGCCATAGCTCTTGGTTGTCCTGGCAGGTACGTTGCATGGGTTTAGTTGGTTTATGATTACGATGTGTCATGTTTATAGGCTGCGTGGAATGAATCTGAACATACGAGCAGGAACATTGTGGACTTTCTATTCATGCATGCAATGGGGGCAAACTGATGTATGTTACGTCTAACGTCATTTCTTCGGCAGGGACGGTTATTATGATAAGTTTTGGTTTTAAAATTAACTTTTGGGAACAACAAAACAGACTAGCTGATTGACAATGTCTCAAAGACAAAAAAACGATGAAAGTTCCATTCACAAGTTCATGTTATCATTGACTATTTCATCCTGAGAACCTGCGTCAGCAACCAGTCTTTTGATATTTTATTAGTTGCCAATTTCAGTTAAAAGCGTTGTTGAATTGTATGAGAGGCTAAAACAATCTCATCTCAAAATTTGTACAATATCCGCAACGCTAGAAAACCATTCCAGAAAGTCGTTAAATTAGTTAAACTCGCCAGCAATATTGTGCACGCGGTGTGCTTTCGAAAAGCTATGCCGAGTTTTAGAATATGCTTTATCGCTATTAAACAACGTTCCCGTTGCGCCGAAACCTTACGGACAGCTCGTTACTCGAAGCGGTTTAACTTTTATGGTTCAAAATTTTCTAATATTCCCGATCCCACCACCGGGCCAGTTTCACCCTCTGTTGGGCGATTCTTGGAGGAAAATATATTGCCTTACAACAGTTAGCGCTACTACCGTACCACCATCCCCCTTCCCCCTCTCCCACAGCTCACAGAAACCTCTCCAATCCTACCGGTCTCACCACACTGCCGGTAGGGTCCACGGCGCGCAGGTCAAAAGCACCCGAGCCATTGCACCAGATCCAGTGACCACTTTTTAAAACTATAAATTAGTAATTTCAGCACAAAATATCGTACCAATCTCGTTTCTCGTTCTTGGTGCCCCCTCGCGCCTTTCCCTCCCCATGCCCTTCCTATTGCATCGCTTCGGGGACTTTGGAACGAGACCAGAGCGAGGCAAACTCCTTCGTCCCGGGCAGCGGGATGGCTAACTTCTCCTGTACCCGAGCAAAGTTGTTACCAAAAAAAACCACCACCGCCACACACCTAAGCCGAGCCACACCAGCCGGGTGGGTGAAAACTATCGTTTCTGGGACCGGGGTCTACCGCCCGTTTTGCACAATTTCCGCCCGTCCAGTATCTCGGACCGCTTAGCTGTGTGACCTGTACGAGCCACAGCATTATCCCAAAACGTCGGATGCGAACAAACGATCCAAACTAGTCGAAAATGTTCACCAAATCACTCGTTCGTTCGCTCTCCGTTCGCCTCTTCTGCTTGCCCCCAAACCGTCCGCGTTTTGCGCTGCCGGTCTTCTTGCTGCAAGGTACCCTCGCTGGTGGAAGATGAACCGGAACCTCAGGGAGAGGGGAAGTTTTTTGGAAAAGTACAAAGCAATCGGAACCTTAGCACGTTTAGTTTCGTTTCTCTGGTCAGCAAGCCCCAAGCTGGGAGGCGATTCCTTCTGAATGTGCTGTCGGAAACCGTGAGTTGGAAGAAAAAGACGAAAAACCTGACTACCCTTTTGTGGTGAGTGGTAGCAAGTAGTCTTTTGTGGTGCCCAGCACGGGGAGAGTACGGGCATTAAAGGGGTAACTCTTTTACCTAAACTAACAACAAAACCCTTCTTGACAGTGACCCCCACACTCCCCACTTCGGCAAAAACACCAGAATCATTCGCCCGGGCAGCAGGAGCAGAAGACACAAACTCCCCCCACAAACACACACACAAACTCACGAGCACAGCCAGCTTCTGTGGAGTAGTGTTGCTAGGGTACATTCAGGTCGCCTGCTTCTCGTCGGTCGGGGTTGGGCTACCGAGAGTTCCGTTCATCGGGGGTTGAGAGAAAAACACCCTTTTGGCAGAGCAAAGGGGCAGGGTTGTGTAGCCGTACGGCTCTCCCTGTTTCCGGGCCCTACCGCACAGGGTGGGTCGTGTATTGTTCGCATTCGAGCAGCAACTGGCAACAACGGGGCGGAGTGTAGGAACCCTTCATTTTCTAATAGTTTTCTGTACAACATTATGGGCCCGGTGCTGGGCCAATGCTTGCGTGCGGATGGAAAGCGAGCACACCAGCGCCATCGGTACCTCTTTGACGGTCGCTTCTTGCAGCGGGCAGCGTACAAAAAGTATGCGATGTGGGGCGGTGTGCGTGTGTGTGTGTGTGTGTGTGCTGAGAACTTTTGAAGGTTCTGAAAGGCTCCTGTTTTGCGGTTGATGAAGGAAGGGGAGGGTCAAAATTCGGGGTTCGCTCAACATTCCACATTTTGGTGTGCACCATTATGGAAGGTCATAGGATGTGCTACCTTCGAGCTTCGGATGAAATCTTCACATCGGTCCGATGCTCTGTGCTCTGTGCTCTATTTACAGATGTATCATCAACAATGGATGTTGGAAACCAAACCCCTGCCATTCTCATTGCCATGCTTCATAACTAATGTTTAGCATCGCCGGGCGAACGGATTTTAAATATCCGGCAGGCAAACGTTTCACCAAAAACAAGAGCTAAAAACAGTAAGATAATGATTAAGATGCTCCTGGTATGGAAAATTAACGATCATTTGTGTGTTCGTTTGTGTGAAAATCGCCCGGGTTGGGTTGCTCACCAATAAATCAAACCCCGTACTGGGGGTTTAGGGCACGCAAGAAAAATTGCCTTTCAGAGGGTGTGAAAAGTCGCAAAATTAATGGTTCCTGTGAAAATTAGAATTCATTTCCACCTAAAACCCTCCACCTTCTTTGTGCCACAGAACTGAAGGCCTTGGAATTTAAGTGAAAAGTTGCCAATACATTAAACCGGACGACTGTGTGATTGAGCAAAACAAACAACGGAGGCAACAAGAGCTTACGATCAAATGCGGCTCCAGCGCCTCAATGATTGACAATTACCGGGTTGAGTCGATGGCTGGTGCGACTAGGTCTACGCTACTTGGTACGCTACCGGGGCTTATGCATAATCCCGGCTCACTGAGCCACCTTTTAATCACCGAGTGTTTCATTTGCAACTATATCATGCAGATGAAATTGCTTTCCAATGTATCCAGAGACCCGAACAGTACTGGCTTACGATGTTCGCTACAAGTTTACTGCTTTGCTATTAAAAACATTGCAAAAAGGTAGCCAACTGTACGGCAAAGCGAGCATAAAAATTAATCATGTACACAGACAAACGCAGACTCAAGCGCTACGGTTGTACAAACCGCCTCGTTTGATTTATTTGCACCCCATTCACTGCATTTGAAGATGCTGTGGCAACCTCTTCATCCTGCAAGCACTGCTTTCTCCCCATCAACCAACACCATGCCACTCAGATGCAGAAAGGTACAAAGCAACAAACACAAACGTACGGACACATATTACTGAAGTAGAAATGAAATGCAAAGAAAGTACCGGACATTCACTCGTTTGATTTACAACAAGAACGGGTTACATCAGCGGGCAGGAAAAAGGGATGAAAGCTCGGGCACTGGCCTCTTCATCTTCATCTGCACTGAAAAGCTCTCCCACCCCGAGCCCGGGCTGCAGGTTGATTGCGAAATGTTTAATTATTCTATCCGAAGATAAATATAAAAGAGAATCCTCCATCGCTACAGGTCAAGCAATTCCATCTTCCGAACCTGGGGCCAGCTGCTGCCGGCACTACCACCCACCACCATCCGAGATGGTCGGTGTAAACTGTATGTCGGCTGAATGGAACTCTTTTTCTTCCTTTTTTGCATTGCTCAGGTTTGGGCAAAACGGGAAAACTATTTGCCACCCTTCCTTCGCAACACTCCCCTCTGATACACTGTGTCAGGTAGGGAAGGAAAGTGTATGGAAAAGAAGTTACTGACAACAAAAACGAACCAACCAGAAGAGGAGAGAGAAAGAGAGAGAAAAGAAGAAAAAACAACTGCCCCGGGCAAGGAAAATGTAATACTTTTTATGGACCCGTTTTCGACGGACCCAACCCCCGTATGCGGGCTGGCGCTAAAGCGATGAGTTTTCATTCGATAGCAACTTGAGTATCCGGTGGCAGTGGAAACGGCCCCGGCCCAGGGTAGAAAGTATTGACCGAAGGACGGCTCAGATGATGAAGTTTCTGTGTGGATGAGCATGTGTGTGTGTGTGTGTGTGTGGGTACGATTACTAAAGAGTTTGTTTTCCTCCGGACGGTGAGTCACGGGAAAGGGGCCCACGTGTTGACACGGACGGGATGGAAATGTGATGGTCATCGCAGTGCGGTATGTTTGGTTTGGGATATTGGAGAAAACTAACTTTTCTTTATGCAAAGCGTCCTTATTCTTCTTCTTCTTGTTCCTATTTACCGGGTGCTTCTGGTTGTCCTTCGTACCGTTAGCCACAATTCATTGAAACATGTAACTATCTCATGGGCAGCGGGACAGACGACGCAGGAAGAAGATGTGGTACGGTTTGATGACATTTTTGTCCCTTCTTTATTGATGAAACTCATTTGAAAAAGTTATCATGTAAATTAAAATTTTGCTTTTACAAACTGTGGTTTGCAAGTGAAACACATCCACGTAAGGTTCCAGAAAAGTCTTGTATTAGTGTTAAATATTTCAAATATTTTTCTCAATTTCCATACCATTCACCATTGGCACACGTGACGGCATGTAGGGTGCTCGAAATATACTCTCCATTAATGTTCAGCAGAGCGAAGTTTATGGGTCGTAAAGATTTGAGCACCATTCAAAAGGTTTGGTCTCCATCAGGCGCTCGCACTGGATGGTTTTTGGTATACGCCGTGCGTATGTGGCAAAACCAGACCTCTGCACATTCCTTGGCCAGGAGGGCGTTTTGTATAAGAGAGTGTTTTTTTTTTTTTGCAGGGCAATTCATGCTCACTCCGTATGAGTACATATTTGACTTGTCATTGTTTAGCAGTAGAAGCTAGGAATTTTTGGTCGAAAATTAAATGCACCATTGTAGCCGTTTCTCAACGGCAAAGTGATTAAACACGGGAGCAGGGAAGGAAGACAGCTGAACGTATGCAAACATACCTAAGACTATCCAAACGAACGTCATTTAATGGGTTGGAGTTTAATGATGGCTTCAACCAGCGTCAACCGGGCACCGGCGCCAGTCGCAGGCGCTAATACTATAATCATAAAAGTTTAATATTTGCATGCACACACACACACACACACACACACACACACACACACACACACACACACACACACACACACACACACACACCTTGTAGCTAACTTCCAGCAGAGGGTCGTATACCGTTCTACACACTTACGATTTTCATTTCCGGGGTGTTAAAAAGCGAGCAAAAGATCAACCTCTGACGGTCGACCGGTCGCTCTTCTCTGACGCCACTATTTTGGTAAATCGTTTAGAAAAAGGGTCAAAGTTGAGCGGTATAGCAAGGATGCGGCAGGCGAGTTTTATCGACAAATTTTCAAACTTATAGGCTCGCTGGAGGAAATTGAAGTACATGAAAAATTGTGTAAAGTTTTGCCGTACCTGAACACAAACATAGGAAATTGGGAACGGCTTCAGAGACTATCCGTAAATAAGACATCATTTTTGTAGCCAATAAACCGAGAAATGAGTTGATTAATTAAACTAGATAGCTCTGTATGTCTACTCTAAAAACCTCACATCACAGTCATTCTTATTCCTCCGTGTGTGTGTGTGTGTGTGTGTGTGTGTGTGTGTGTAAATGAAGCTAACCGCTGTTGCAACATGTTTTCAATTAATTTCATTTAAATATTGTGATTGGAAAACAAAGGGTTTTCTTGTGTGCTATCGTTTTGCTAGTGACCTCAGCATCGTCCGCTACTGCTAGAGCCATGCCCACATCGACTCAAAGATGAAAGAAGCGACCAAGTTTTATGCATCATTCCGGTACTGTTCGGCATCATCTTGTCGCTTTTCATACCAATTGTTGAACCAATGAAAGCAATGAGCGCCCGGCAGCAGCAGAAGAAGAAGAAGTACCAAAAAGTATAGAGAAAAGACACGACCGTTCCGTTTGTCCTCGGCGTCCTCGGCATGTGGAGCCATTGCTTCGAGCGATAACAGATAGAAATGTAGCTCACACACACATACACTCACATCCACACACCTACCCGCTGCCAAACCCTGCTGATGCGCACTCTATGACATACTCTGTGCTCTGACACATGTCTGGCATCGTACCCGACAATGATGGTCCAAACGGATGGTACTGTGCAGAAGATTCGGTTCGCAGAGTCCTCGCCACGGACCGGTGAAACGAAGGGGAAAGGTGGAGCACCAGTCGTCCAGGCAGGAAGGATTGAATAGTGTCCGCCAACTAGCCCGTTCCATTGGCTCGTTTTGTCAGAAGTATTTTATATTTCTTTCGCAACCGATTCCTCATCCGGCTCACATCCGCCTCCCCGGGTTGCGCCTGATTATGAAGAGGTTTCTTTTGTTTCTGCTCGCAAACAGGGTTAGATAAAATGCATTCCTGGGAGGGAGAGACCAAAGTGGGTGCGTGGTGTTGGAGCATTGGCTATTTTTTGTTTTTGGTTTGTTGCATGTTCCTCCAAGAGCAGTCGAACCGATTGTGGCCGTAGATGCATTGTGTGTGTATGTGTGTGATTAGGGTAAGGGAGTGTGAGATGAAACGAGGTGGAGCACGTGAGCTTGTGAGGAACTGCTTCACATCTAGAGAAATGCATTGCCTTATCGTTGGCAGTGTCGTGGTACGCTGGACCATTGCACAAAGAAGGCAGGAGCGGGAAAATTCATTCTTTCGAGATCGAGAAAAAAAATCTCATTTAAATATTACAACAATGGGGCACCCAACCGAGCACCGACATTCCAAGGCAAAAGAAGCAGGAGCTGTGGGTGGAATGCTCATCACTCCCGATTTCCTCCGTTCTACACCAACCTTGTGTGATTGTGAAACTAGTTTTGTAACCCTTTCTCATTGTTACAATACGCCCGTTCAACTGCTGCTGAACCGTTCGTGCTCAGTGGAAGGAAGATGGATCCCTGGCTGCGACTTGTAATATCTCAAATACGGTACGACTAGGTCCACGGAGGGGAAAGGGGACACAGACGTGCCACCCGTCCCGAAGTCCACATGATGCAGAAAAGATCGGATCAAATTGTGCAAGCAGGCAAGACATTTATATTCGGAATCCTGTTCGAACTCGGGAAACGTTAGGGTCTGGCCGGCTCAACGCTCGGTCCAGTGTGGTTTGTTCGGTCTGCAATAGGACGGTACGAGGAAAAGTGTTGTACATTTATGCAAAGATTATTATTTTCGTTTGCTGAGGCATTCGTGAGGCAACTGGGAAGGCAATATCCAATAGAGAAGTAAGGCAAACGTTGGATTTCGATTCGATTAGACATAGAAACGGAAACATGAGTTGTTTTTCCTTGTAAAATGGAAGGGTATTTCCTCCAACCTCTCTCTCTCCCTTTCTGAATAAGGGGGAATGGGAAATGAATTAAATATTGTATGTGGCAATGATGTCAATTGCTCGACGTTCGTTGGGTTTATTTTTTTACAACCCTCCACTTTGTGAAACCGTCCATCTTGCCATCCTATTTTGTTCAGTTCAGTCGTTCTTCCTCAAACGTATAAAAGAAGAGGCAAAAAACACTGTACGATAGAAACTGCAGAGGCAGGACAAATGTTTGTATCAACGGAGATTTTAATTGTGCAAATGTGTTGTGCATTTTGTGGCGTTGGTGGTGGCTTTTGCATAAGACCGAGATGGTACTGATGGGTTGGATCACATTTGTGCTGTGTGTTGCCTTTGCTGTAACGCTCTGCTGAAAATGATGCACCCGAAGACATGATTTAAATTAAATTCCATTTCCATTCGATTCAAAATGGTGGGGACCCGGAATGGTTGACAGCTCGTCTATTTATGGCTTGGATTTCGAGCTTATCTATTATCTATCCGAAGAATTCATCTTGATTGTGAATCACACTTTATTGTTTGTTACTTGTTGTCATAGTCGCATATCTCGCACTTGGCAATGGTAGGACACAATTACGTTAAAATCATTGGCTTGCAAACGTTTGCGAGGTGGGAGAGTGAGAAAGGAAGCAATGCGCCTTAGTACAACTTGCTGCAGGCACACTATTTCCCTTCGCTTTCACATTCATTGCAACAAGTGCTAGCGCAATGTGTATGCATGCAAAAGAGCGAGATAAGCGAAATGGAGAAACATGTTCTGCTCATCGTGCACCATCGAAAACCGTGAACGATTCATTAAACAACCTACGTGAAAGCTATGATCATACGAATCTCCCCCGGCACATCTTACGCCATGTGCAGTGTGGAGCAGACCAATGGCGTTAGGCGTCCAAAAGCTTTAAAAGATGCTTTCCGGGAAGTCTTTAATGATTGAAAATCTATGATTTTATAACTAATTATCAGATAACCAATCAGTACTTCCTAAGCAGAAACATATTTATCGTTTCCATATAATACACGTAACACGTTTAACCGTTTACTAATGCAATGGTTTGTATACCATTGAATATCGTCGCGAAAATAAACCGGAAAAGCCATTATACCAACGTTTCACATTCCACCATCCAAGAGACATTACCACGCGTTTTTATCCACCCCACCCGGGTGCGTATGTCTGTGTGTGTTTGTACCGGCGTGTATCATTATAATGACATTTTTTGGCGATTTATTGGTTGCCAAAAAACAAACGTTAACGGGTAATGTGCTTCGTGCCTCGGTTCAATGTCGGAGCTGTGCTTAATGCACTCATGGAAAGCGAAAGCGACCGATGCAAATGGAGGAGTGTGGAAGGCGGATGCCCCCGAGACGGACCGCGGCAAGGTTTGGCAATAACAGCAGCTGATTGATAATTCAAATAAAAATAAAAATAAAAATAAAAATGACAAACTGAAGTAGCAAAAACGTAATAAAAATAGGGGGAGTAATCAATTTTTAAGGTAAAATGTGTGTCAATGTACAAAGGAAAAGGAAAAGCAGGAAAAAATGAACAACTCAAATGATTAACATGTAAATAAGCTGTTGAAATCGATTAACTACACAGTAAAATAATTTAGTTAATGTTTCTATCGTTTCTATTTTGTTGTTCATACAATCATTCGAAATGTCTTTGCAAAGAAAATTTCAATCTTTTTTTGTTATCTAAATACCACACAACGTGCGTGTGTCTATGCGTACTTGCGTGCGTGCGTGCATATTTCTGGTGGCAATGCGCGTGCGCTTTTTTATTTGCGTGTGTGCGTGTGATTGCTAAAGGATATAAGGGCACTGAAATAACCAGAGAAGCAACAACAACAAAAAACTACATAGGAACAGTACATGCGTGTGCGTAAGGGTTATTTTTCCTCCAGGGAGTCAAAGTGACCGTATCATAAGCGACTGTCCCGATCGAAGACCATCAGTGTCATCGTTTTTTTTTTGCCTACCCTATTCCTGCAAATGTCCGTTGCCACTTTCGGCCCGGGGGTGACATGATGTTGCTCTGGGTGAAATGCTTATCGGTACACTCTGTCGCGAGCGCTTATGTATCCTGCCCGTGTGGTGGTAGTAGCGTGGGTACGCTATGGTGGGTTTGGGTCACTCTCATCTTCCAGGGAGCCCTAACGCATTTGCACATACATACACCCGACTGGTTCGTCTCAAGCGAGTAAAATGAACGCAGCGATGAGTTCTGTTTTGTATCAAAGGAAACCCGAAACCCGAACTATGCTCAAATGGGATGACTTCAAACAGGCTCAAATATGATGGCCCGCACATTGAATAAATGTTTCATTATCGATCTGTTTTTCTTTTCATTTCAGTTTGTTATCATTATTTAAATAACGCAAATAATGTCACACTTTATTTCTCTTCTCATTACAGACAAACTTCGCAGTGTATAGCTCACTAACTCTAATTCCATTTAAACCCACGCAAAGAACTAAGCATCCTCAGAGAGATGGAAAAGGTGATCAAATTAATGCCAATAAACTATGCCTGTAGAAAACAAATAGCCAACGCTTTTGTATTGTTCTGCTTTGTGTTGTCTAGAATAGAAGCTGCCTATTATGCCGTTAATTGCATGCAAATGTCTAATACGAACATGAATGTAACACAGCGGATAGTTTTTAGAAGTAAACGAAAAGACGAACCTTATGTCCGAAACATCACTTTTACTTCTCCAATACTTTCCTTGTTATCGTTTGCGCTTCTTAGACATTGTAATGTTCTGCTTGATTAGTGAAATTAGATGCAGTTTGAACACGTTTTCTCCACCGACGCCGTATAACCCCGATCATCCGCAAGGCCAACATGCATCGAAATGAAAGGCAAAGCGACGCCCGCAGAACAGGGTACGAAATATTAATTAAATTTATCCCACGTTCGTTCTCTACGCTCGGTACAAAATCGACCCACAGTTTTGTTGGCTAGCAAAGTTCCGGTCTGGCGTGTCGTGCTGCCAGGCCTCTCCCACTACCGCAGTCTTTTATATCAGCTGGAAAGATGTTTTATTTTTGCAAAGTAGTTTTTTTTTAATTCGCCGTTGATGTTTTTGTCACTATTTGTGCCGCACCATGATCATGGTGTGGGGACAGTAGGGACCGAAGTGTGCTGGGTTGCGTGTGCCTCAGTATCGCATTCCGGCAGTACGTTCCGGGACATTCATCACAGGTGCACCCGGTCCGGTCGCACCAGTTTATAATGACAATCATAATTATGAAGAGTGATGATCGATAAATTGGTGGATATTGCATGTTCGAAAAGCGCGCCAGACACTACTCCCCCTCTGGTACAGGCAAATCGTTGGGGTGTGCTGTTTTGCCACCGGAAGGTGGCGCAGTGCAAGCTGCGGGGGAATTAATATTTGAGCTCAGCGCTTTCCGGTAATTGAATCGAGTTTTGGGTTTTGCTTCGGTCGCCTGCAGCAGCAACACCAGCATAGCCGGCCTGCACTCGGGGTGTCATTAGTGTGCAAAATGAGAGGGGGTGGATTAGGAGTTTTGCAGGAGTTTTGGAATTCGTTGATAGACAAATGGGCAGACCTCGAAGGGCGGTAGAGTAATGGTGGGGGAGGTAAGATTTGTTTGATTTGCACCAGGATGCGAATCCACAAAATTATCTCATCAACCGATTGATGATAAATAAGCATCATCATAGGCGTGTTTGAGCGCAGGAAAAAAAAGTTGGAGAATCATTAATATTCTGCTGTTGACGCGTGTGCCTGATCTTAATAAAACCTAGCATGAAAATATGAAGTTTCGTTTTGCTATAAGAAAATAAGGAGGCAATTTAAGCGAAGACGCTAAATCACTCTATCTCATGAAGTTAGTACATTTTCTAAAAATATAATTTCAATGAAATTAGTTGTTCAACATCTGATAAAATAAAGTTTATCATAATCAATGACATTGCAATTATTTGCTCAAAAGTAAGTTATTGTACAATAAAAATACACTGATAATTGCAAAGATAATCGAGTTGCCAACCTTCAAAACAATTGCAACAGTTCACCAAACGACATTTGTTTACACCGTAACTTCACTGCCACATAATGCCACAGCTGATCGATGTAAACAAAAGCGATGAAAATGGTCCCGAGTTAAAAATCGTCCAAAACAAATCATGCCCAATCAACAGGGTGGAGGAAAACAATCGAAGCACCCAACCAAAAACAAAGCAAAAAAAACTACGAAAAAACAACCATCGCTACTCATTATCAGCAGCCACAGCGACCCGACACTCCGACTGTGTGCCAACCGACCAAATACTGCCCAAATGTAGGTGAGAGTGAAAACATTAAACAGCACATTGATAAACCATCAGACAGTGCGAAAAAAGAAACCACTAAAATTTAAAAAGGTCACACGGGAAAAGTGTGGGCCAGGTACGCGAGGAGGTGGTGGAGAGCGGGGCCAACTCGGCTGCGAATGCATATTGCCAAAAAATCAGCCACATTGGCGTCGTTCGCTGCTGGATAGTATTTTACTTATTTTGGTCGTTTTTTCCAGCGCCAGTGTAGCACATTATTATGTATAATTAAAAAAATAATATGACACACCTTCCCTTGCCCCCTTACGTGTTCAACCTCCCCCCCCCTCCTCTACCCAACACATCCCTGATCCCCCCCTTATCCCACTGGTTTTTTTCTCGCTCACTTCTTGTATATCAGCAGGCGCCCTCCTTCCTCCTGTCGTACCGTCGGCGCAGCACATTCGGCCAAGGTGGGAAAGGATGCAGTGGATGCACCGTTTTTATAATGATATATTTTTGGACATTTTATTCATTTTCATGCCTGCTTCATTCCGAAGAGACACGAGGGACAGTGCACGTGCAGGCAAGGCAAGTACACAAGGCCGACAATGTCGAGCGGGTTTCGTGAGAATCGTGCCCAGCAACACGTTGGAACCCGGTAAAGCGTTCGTTCACATTTTGTCGTCTACCGTGTCTTAATTCACTAACGTTTTCTTGGCTCGTCACTCGGGGCCGGGTTTTCGCTCTTGCACACCCCTAAACCTTCGCCCCCAAATACGGCCACTACTTACCGGACTGTCTGTAGCGCACTGTTTATTATTTCCCATAGAATTTTTCACTCTTGTACACTGATTTGTTTGATTAAAAGCACCACAAACAGGACAAAAAATTGCACCGGAAAAACTTATAACAAATGAAATGCAGTAATCAACTCCACTGGGTTCTAATGGACGCGTTCCAAAATTTCGCAACGCGTCGCGTACTCGGGGTATTTCTTGGGATCGCGAACGCAAAGCATCGTGCCAGCGCGGCGCGCATCATCGATGAGGCCACCGAAAGTGCCGCGGATTTTCGCGCTCACCAACACATGCTCACCGAACAGCGGCGCACTTTTTTCCCACCCATTGCCAACCACGCGGGACTGTGCGCCCCCGAGCTTGGGCCTTGTGCGTTAGTTAGGTCGTTTTGGTATTGTGTACGCGTATGCGGCACACGGTATCTCTTTCTCGCCGGTTTTGCTTTCGCTTGGCGCAGGAATGCCATCCTTTCTGCAGGCCGTCGAGTTTTCGCTTATGTACTCGCGAACGGCAAAATAGCGACTCATTTTTTTATCGTTTGGTCGATTGTGTAGCGTCCCTGAATAATTTTTTTTTGCCTTTCGTCTCTACAATTGCTCAAAATCACCCGCACAAAATGACGCGAGTGTCCAAGCGGTGGTCGGTAGATGAGGATTTTTTTTCTTTCCACCCCAAATTTCACACCACCACCACCACAACCAAGGGGTGCTGTTGTGTGGGGTCCCGATGTCCCTGACCGACCAATGGCCGACCCACACACAAATATTACTTCATCTTCGTCCACATGAGGATATGAGGTTTCATGTGCGTAGCATAGTATGTAGCAAGGGTGGGATGGCCGCCCGCTTACCCTCCGCCATCCTGACGCTAACATACGCGCGCGTACATGTACACAGCCACGAGCGACGCTATTCCAAAAACATTGTTGTTACCGGACCGGATGGCGATGGGTAGCTCAAGAGTCCAGGTTGTCGGTGGAAATTAGGGGTGGACGGGTGAAAAAAACGACCACCCAGAATTGCGAGACTCACACAAGTCTCACCTGGGGGTAGCGCGCGTGTTGGCGAATGCTTTGCTCCGCATTCGGAGGATATTTGTCTCGCAGACTCGCTACACCGACATCGTGCACGAATCCTGGCGAAAGTCGGCGTAAGCGAGCGCGCTCTAGTGTTCAGCAGCGGAAGCTCTGGCGTTCAGTGACCAGCGGCACCGACTTTCTAGCGCTTTCGGTCATATTATGGTGCTAATGAGATGGTTTTCCTTTGATGAGGTAATTTAACAAAGAAGAACAATTAAATTATTGGAAAATTTTAGGACGAAAATTAACAAAATTGTGGGATTTTCACCGATATGTTGTTTCTTTCATATTTATAGCTACAATACCTAAACTTAAAATGCTAGAATAACTTGTTCCGATTAGATCTCAACCAAATACAGCCTCCGTATAGAAGGATGATAGTTGTTTGCAAATCTATAAATAAAATTGCGTATTACTTGCCGTTAGAGCTTCATGTTCTCCGAGCTGGATGTGATTATGTTTATTTTGCGCTCCATCATGGACAGAAGAATTTTCATTAATCCTCGATTTCACAACCATCGAGTAAAATCCATTTGAGTAGCGAATGTAGAAACACTTGTGTGAGAATGTGTTCAAACATGCGTACATGCATGATGCACTATTGTCAATATGTGCACTTTGCGTGACAGCATCTCTATGTTCCAATAATATTGTTTATAAGCGACGCTTCTATAAGGGACACTCACGGTTATTGTGTTATACCAAAAGAAAATTGCCACCAATATTTGATCTAAGTTTGATTGATGAACTGAGAGGATACTTGATGAACAATGTTACTTGTCCATAGTTCAAAATGGTGTTGAAGAATGGTAGGTTCTTTAATTTTGTGTTTGAATCTAAAAGAGCTGCGCTATACCATTGGAGTTTCACTTTTCAATACAAGTCAGAGTCACGATTTTTACTTTTAATTGTTTGATAGCTACATGTATAGAGAGTTTGAAGTCACACCTCGCCAGAGACAGCAAAATAGTCAAATTGCATTTTCATGAGCATTACGGTTTAGCAATCCGTTAAGGGCAGTCGTCGTTGTAAGTAGTTACAAAATTATTAGAATAATGATTCAGAAAAAACACCCCCTTACTGAGAATGTGAAAGTGTTTATGTATCGGATCAGAACCGAGCAGTAGACAAAAAAGTCTAACCATAGTATGTAAAACATTTACCTAAGCACAGTACACGGACACAAACAAACCGTTTTCGAGTGTATCATCCATCACCAGCGGTGATGCGAAAAAGCAGGGAAAGGCATGTACTTTTTGCAAAATATTCAAAATATAACAAACGGACACACACATATACGACTGCAAAACTGGGGAGAAAGGGGATAGAAAAGCCTTCCGATGTGAAGAGGAAGCTGAGATAAAGGGCAAATATAAAGAGAATGGAAAAATATCACAGCAATTTTATATCACCTTGTGCACCGGCAGAAGGTTATAAAACAGTGAACAACGCAAACCAAACTGGAAGCGAAACAGAGAAGCACCAGTAGCGTCCACAACAGACCCCCCAACAACAGTGCGACCGTGACCAGTGGAGTACTGGGGGAAAAAGCGAACGAAAATCGTAACCTGAAAATCTACGCTCCAAACGAACAACGAAAAAGGTGGAAAAAAGAAATATGGCCGAAACGGTTAGAAAAAACCAAACGGCAACGAGCGACGAGTCGACGAAAAAAAGACAAATTTTTAAGCTCCACCTACATTGCGACTGGGATTGGTTAGAAAAAAGACGACGGAAAATTCCAAACAGCCAGCGCGCGGTGTTTTTTTTACCGCCGGCTGGTACCGTGCCTTGTGTTTTCCCCCTTTTTCTCGTCGCTCGCATTTATTACTAGCGTGAAAGAGCTACCACACCACCGCGCGTACAGCTCTCGCAGGAAAAGGGGTGTTAGTCGGTGGGCGCAGTCAGTGAGAGGGTGAAGCGTTTTGCATCTGTAGTTGCGCCATACATTGGTGAGCACGCAACGCCAGCAGCAGTAGGATCAGCAAACCATTTTTCCCTTTTGCCCGCGCCAGGAAATGCGCACCTTTGCTGATGGTGTGTTTGTGTTAGAGTGTGCTGGTGTGCGTGATGTAGCAGCCGGCCATCACTGTTCGCAGCATCAAGAGGGTGGCAAATATGGCGAGGGTAGATTGAAAGTTATTTTTCTGTTTATCCCTCAGTTTTGGAATGGCGCTCGCTTCCTTGCTTCACCTTTCGATTCCTCAGAGAAGGCACTCATTTTCCACCATTCTTTCAGTAATGTACCACTCTAGTGGTGAGCGTTTGAGCACTCTCCTGTATCGGCCACCTTTCGACGAACGAAGTTTTATTTTCGCTTATTGCAAACCATGTTTTCCTTGCGCAATTACTAACACAACGCTGTATTTGAATGTGTTTGTGGAGCTGCCGAAGAATGAGTGTGCGCGCGCACGCGTTTGCGAGCCCTGGCAACCATTTTTGTGTGTTTAGCAGGCAGGTTTACCCTTAGCACATTACACCCGCTCACACCCGCCCCCCCACTGGACCGTATGATGGCAAGGGTGAGGAATGGCGTCTCGGACAAGGAACCGAGATTACCTTCTAGCAGTTTTTTTTTGAAATAGGAGGAAATTTGTTGCAAATAGGAGACGCAAATCCCAACGGTAAGGTGGCAACGGTGAAGTAACTCATTATTTCCGACCAGCAGAATGTTGCCAATGTCCTTTTGAGTTGCTACTTTACCTCTGCCAAGCGTTCCTTGGTGCAGAAAGTAAACGTATACGTCTGTATGTGTGTGAAAGCTGATAACTTCTGCTTTCTATAGGGAAGTTTGTTTTCATTTATTTTCTTACCTTTCCCTTATTCCGTCGTTAAACAAACGAAACTATATGCAGAAGCGCCACACTACATAAGGAAAGGCGCTTCACGTGTTGGTGCAGCTCACCATTTTGGCAGCACGGCTGCCGTGCTAGCTAAGGGCGCATGGTTTGGGACCGTTTGTATAATTATTGATTTTATTGATGACAAATATATTTATTCATTTCGAGCTCGGGCCGGAAACTGTTTGGGAAAGGAAGGGGGGAGCATGCAGGCAAAAAGAAAAGCGGACAAGTTGAACCACCTGATAAAGGTGGTCGTTTTCTTCACTTTTGCAAACAGAAACAAAAGGTGCGCACGGACACAGTTAGGTAAGGAGAGCACATCAACATCGTGCTGCGAGGGAAAAACGGGGACGATGGTGTCGGCTGTCGATTGAAAATCAATAGCTCAATGGCTTTAATCGAAACAAATGAGATTCCACATCATAGTTTAATAATTGGGTAATGATTCGATCGTGCTTTAAACGATGCCATTTTTCGTTCGAAGCGCCATGAATTCATTTGAAGGTTGAATATGTCATGTTATCCAAGGCTGGTCAAAATTATCCATTTTCCATTAATAGTATCAATGAGTAGAAATGCAATATAATACTTAGTATTTGAATTAAAAATGAGAGGAAATATTAAGATTGGAGCATTTGTTAATTTATACAATTGTGGAAAAAGTATGATTATTTCATTTCCGGACGGACATGTTGAGCATGTTGATTTTGATCAGAAAGAATATTTTAAAGAAAATTATCAACTTAATTCTGTAGTGCTGTTAAATAACATAATTAATTTCTCATTATTTTTTTTTATTTTCAATGACAATGATTTTTATATTTTCTTGTGTTAATACTCCAAATTACATAGCTCCTTAATGATGGAATTATTGTAAACTGTTATTGTCTTTATGAGTTATTTATATTGATTGATTAATGAAAAAACTTTCCCAACAAGATGAAAATCATTAAGACGATAAAACGTTATATTAGAAGGACCCGCCGGTTCTTAAAAGGCTGACATGTAAACTAGTAGACTTCTTTTTCTTCTTTTATTTTACGTAAAAGTTCTACGCGACCTGTATGGGTTTTCGAGGCTTTAGTTAGTACCATGCACGCCATGTTCCGATTGTTTCAAACTAAAACTCCTATTTTCAATTGAATGAATCATTCAATCAATTGACAAAGGCAATAACAACATTTCTTCTTCTTTGGCACAACAACCGCTGGAACTTAGCAGGATAGTCAGTCCTACGTCCTACGTTACCATAGCAGGATAGTCAGTCCTACGTATGGGGGCACGGTCTATTCGGGACTTGAACCCATGACGGGCATGTTGTTACGTCGTATGAGTTGAAGACTGTACCACCAGAACGGCCCAACAACATAACAACAATAACAATAACAATAACCCCAACAATAATAATAACAACATAACTGTCGAAAAAAGGACAAGGATCATCAAACAAAATAAGCTTTGCGGACAGTGAATATTATCTAAATATGAAAATTATGTTTGCTTGTGTCATCAATTTATTGCGCAACTGTATATAAGAATGATATAAAGATAAAAAATACAGCAAAATCATTGAGACATTAAAAATCAATAGAACAAAACTTAAATAAAAGTACCGCTATCAAATTCGTAACAGAAGATCTTCTTCTTCTTTTGGCTCAACAACCGTTGTCAGTCAAGGCCTGCCTGTACTAATTTGTGCGGTTGGCTTTCAGTGACTTATGAATTACCCCCCATAGCAGGATAGTCAGTCCTACGTATGGCGGAACTGTCCATTTGGAACATCAACCCATGACGGGCTTGTGGTTAAGTCGTACGAGTACTACGACGACTGTACTACGAGACCGGTACGAACAGAAGATAGAGCTATCGAATTCGTAACAATTCTTGCACATTTTCAAATTTCCTTAAAAATGCTTTAAAATGTCTGTAAGTATGTTGAAAATAGTTTTCCAACAAAAAGTAGTATTTTTTGCTGTTTTTGTTTCGCAAGTTAAAATGTTTCACGAGTGATTAACGATGGGTGTTTTATTTGTTGTATACCCAATACATTCCAGTTTTGAAAGAAGCTTTGAAACTATTGTTTTTAACCAATACATTAAATTAATTATTCACAAATCAATAATGCAAAACAAAAAAAACATGAAACTAATTTTATTCCAAATTTGTTAGTATATCTAAAAAATTATGTTACTATGAAAAATTCCAAACATTTGTCATTTATTTAAAATGGTTTAAACGTTTGTTTGTCATTGTCGTACAAATCATCAGAATCTTGTTTGTCGTTACACGTTTCCTAGACTTAAATGAGAATATTTAGGGGTATAAACATTTATGACCAGTTGTATGTGTTTATGTATTTTATTGTTCTATATATCCCTAATGTTTGGGATTTCTTTAAGCCTTCATGGTGGATAGGTAGTTTAAGAATAATATACAATAAACATTTATATAATTTTCTTGCAATCTCGACTTTAAACAAATGTTTATATCCCAATGAAATCTTGATCATTTCTTGTCAGCCATTCACTCCTTATTAACATTAGAACGACCCTATGTATTTCATGTTGCTCTTTATGTAAAGTTCTTTACACTTTTGCTGTGTAATCGGTAGTGTAGCCTTCGTAATCAGTAAGCACCAACATACTGTATACTGGATTATAAATGAACGCCAGCTTTGCTATCCCACCTCGTTCGTTTATCAGCTTTTCCTAGTCTTACACCACTTACCTACCAACAACCAACCAGCGCAGCTAAGTAATGCAGAGAATCGCACGATAAAATACACAACATTCAAGTTAAAACAAACGAAAAAAGCAAACCCGCACTCAAAGCCACTCGGTCGCAGATAAATTCTCAAAAAATATCTGCGGGCGATACTGCAGCACTACTCGGCCGTGGTCATACACCTCATAGCCCACTGGTTTGTAGCAGACACCAGGGCAAACGAGGCTAACAGTTACGCCCGGGGGTTAAAAAGGTATACGGTGCAAATAGTTACAGATAATTGAAGTAATTAGTTATTCTTATCTTTTTGCCCTCCCTTTGAACGGTAAAATTGTACGAGTGCGGTAAAGTTGTAGCTGGCAAAGGGCGGTTATTCCCCTAAGGGCAAAGGATGTTTTAGAGCACCTGAGAATGGATCGTAATTTGAACGTAGTTTAGAACTGGAATCAAAATTGCACTAATTTGTGCGATGAAATAGTTTTGAAACGGACGGACTTCGTTTAGAATCAACTGTTTCGTGTCGGTATGATCAAGTAAAATAATACTTTTTTATTTTTTATCTACATGCTTAGCATGCTATCGAACGAACATATTTGAAAACACACAATGAATGCAATTTCTAGCTAAACTTCCGTTAAAAGCAACTAAAACATCAACCATCATAGTTCATACAACATGCAAATGTTCAATTGGAATAATTTCACTGAACCCAGTCAGAAGCGCGAATCAATGCAAGTCACTGAGATCTTTCGTGTGTGTGTGTGTGTGTGTGTGTGTGTGTGTGTGTGTGTGTGTGTATGTGTGTGTGTGTGTTAGGCAACAAAAAACAGACAGCCAAGCGTTGCAGCAGCGCATGCAAGTGCATACATGCAGACCCCGTGCATCCCTATGTCGTTCGCTTTTCGCGTGCAGCTGCGGAAGACACCACCGTGTCAAGGAAAATGAAGATACCGAAACCAGCTTCTAACCTCCGGAGGGAAACATAATCCTTCCCTCGAATTAAAGCGAGAAAAACGGCTCGTGAACGCGTGAGGAAATGCACGGTTGGCGCGAGATTTGTTCGCGCGTTCGCATTTTCCGCACGCTCGTTTATTTTTTGTCCTCAGTCCCGGTTTTTTTTCCACTACCGATGCCATACACACAAAAACAACAACAACTACGGCAAAAAGTGCAATCGGTTCATACGCTGGCACTGCTGGGCGAACAGGAAGGGGAGATCGTATTCAGGTATCTGCGGTGGCAGGTTGGCAGGTCGTGATGAAACGGCCATCAGTGAAAAGGCCTGATTTTATGCCACTCCGCCCCAAGTGGACGGTGCAGTCGAACCTAAGCATCTGTGCATGTGTGTGTTTGTGCCGGTGTGTGTGTGTGTGTGTCATCCGATCGTTAGGCAGGGCTTTTATCTTCACACTGCACCGGCCAACCCATTATTCTCTCGCAAGCATACCGTGTTTTTCCCTCCCCAAATGCTGACCATGCATGGTGGCTGCAGGATGACGCGAGACAGTGACGTTCGCATTTTCTATTTTTACCCGCGGATCGCGGAACCGCGCGAATGCACTCGAATGATGGAGTGCGGGCATGGAAAGAAGAGATGGCAGATCGTTTTTTACCGAAATTTTCATCCTTACTTTCCGTCTAATACCTTTTATGCAGCTGCATATCGTGGCGGGCAACGTTCTGTCGGAGCCTTCTTTGTTGGGGCTCAATTTTTTTTCTTAAAATGAATGGCAATTGACAGCAAAAACAGTAACAGGCCCTGGAGTGTCTTATCCCCCATCGAATGCTGTTCATATATCAGACTTATTCATACAATTCAAGAATTAAAATTGATAATTCTTGGTGATATTTTTCATGATTCTTTAACGTATTTTAAAAAGATTTCGATTATTTTAGATATAAGCATCAAGAACATAATTAACTCAATAGATGCAATCAGAAAATCAGAATAAAAAAAACAAATGTCTCATTAGTGTAGGAACCGTAGGAAGGTATTTAAAAGAATTAGAATATCTTCAACGTATCATACCGTATTGCAAACCCTTTCATCGAAATTCCCAAACATAATACTATCTCACGTCTGCACTCGTCCGAACATTGCATCGATGCAGCACAAAACATTCCAACCCAAATGCATGTCTTGTGAATTCTACCTAAACAAAAACCAAAAAAGACGAACTACTATTCTTCCTGCAACAGTGGCATGGTTCAAGAGAATCGCGCCATAGGACGCACCGTGCCGGCGACAGGATTTGCAGGATGCTGTGTCCTATGCTCTTTCTTTCTTTTCGGCAGTAGGAGAATCTGACGTTCACTTTTAATCGAATTCGCGATGTTTAGATTGCCTCTCGTCCGCTTCTTCGTGTGCCTGTACCCAGCCCGCACTACAAAGAGCATAGCTGTGTAACCCCAACCATCGCATGCATCGTGGCGCAAAACGCGACGGAAAATCTCACTTCCGCGAGGCATTAACCTAAAGGGGCATATTTTTGTTCATTGCATCGGCGCTCATCTTGCAGCGCGTTTTTCAAGAATGAAGCCTGATTGGGTGCATCCATTGAATGCGGGAACATTGGAAAGGTGGACTGTTTTGCATGCGTTTTTGTTTTGGTTTATTCGTCTTCGCCATCTCGGGCCCTTTTGGGAAGGTAGTGAATAAACGCGAACGCAGTCATAAGGAATAAAAAAACGCTTCCACCCACGTACACTTGTGCACTGCATGTGCAGCTGCAATCGCTGGAAACCCGAAACCAATGCACACGTTGGTAGCAAGACCAGATCCCGGGCAAAGCATGGATACCAGGTGTGCTCGAAAAATGCACTTTATTCGCATTTGCGTGGCTCTTTAGGTACGTAGTAAAAGGAATAGATAACCCTCCTGTTCGCTGGCGAAGAGGACGAATTGTGTGCCAGAAGGCTTTTCTCTTTTATTAGCACAGTCCTTTCGCGTACGATGGATGGTCAGCCGCTGCCAATCCTCGGGTAAAGAAAGTATCACTTTTAGAGCGTACGAAGAGGCACAGAATATCGCGATATCCGCGATACAGCTCGCGAAAACTAATGGCACCGTCTATCATCCAACCATATGGGATTGGATCGTGCTACCGTTTGCCTGCGCTTCATGGCTGTAGGCGACGCATGCATTTAGACATGCATAACGAATAGCATTTCTTCGACGTACAGGTTAAGGATTTTTGTGTTCTGTTTTTTTAAGCGCTTGAATAAAATCTTCTTCCCAGTGTTGGAGGTCTTTGTTTCCTTTGAGAGATAAACAAGGAGATGTACGAGAATTGGAGTAGTGACAAAATGCAGTAATTTTTATATCAAAAATTTATTACGCATTGGCACCAAAATTACAATAACACCTTAATTAAACTTTCTTATTTAATAATGGAAAACGGTTACTAAATGTTTTAAACTGCTTACTAATAGAATGATTTTAATCTTTCAAAATCCTAACATTATTAAACAAGATATTGTGAAATATAGTGTCACTAAGCAATGTAAAAAGTTATATTTATGATTTCCGGCAGTCAAGGTGTCTTGTATTTTGTGTGTTAACACTTTGACGGTTGCGTATTTCACTCTCGTTTCTTTACCAGGCGCCGCAGCTATTGTTCTAAAAACTGAGTGGTGTTCTGTTGTTCTATTTTGTTCAGAGTAATTTGGGCATAATTTAGCTGTACAATGTTTTTACTATAGCAATTCAAAATACCTTTAAATAATGAACAACGCAGTATGAAATAAACTGCCAGAATCGAAAAACTACATCGCACTACAGTGGTGTGCTCGGCAGTCAACCAATGTTTTCTTCATCGCACCACAGTGATGTGCGCGGTCGTCAAAGTGTTAATATTTATATACATCCAATAATACATTCAACTTCATCTTGTCTATTCTTCAATAAGCCGAATTCAATAAATTTTAAATGAACGTCTACCAATCTCTCATCGGGGGCGGTCCCGTGGTATAGTCGTCAACTCGTACGACTCAATAACATGCCCGTCAGTGGTTCAAATCGTCTCCTCGTAGCAAGGATTGACTATCCCGATGTGTGTTGTAATGAATTAAGTCTCGAAGGCCTGTATTATAGGCCGACATCGCATGTCCGCAAAGGACGTTACGCCAAATAGAAGAAGAAGACATCTGTCGTTTAAATAACCGTTGTTTTTGGCTACCAAAGTTAGGGATGAATTTAATTATTAGGAAACATTATCATTGTGTTATTGGCTCAAATGAGCGATATTAAATACAGATTTCTCGTCATTTAGGGCTGCAGCAAATGAGCGGAACATAAATAAAACGACATACAGAATGAATGAAAAATAAAATAAAATTGTAGGCAAACAAATTTGCGCCCACACTGGCTGTGTCACAGGCGTCCTTCACCTAGAGTGGTTTTGTGAGGCTTTTTAATTGAGCGTTTCGTGCCGTTCAACCGGCATCGATGCATGCTGATGCATCGAGACGGCGAGTGGTTCGACGCACGCCGGTCGTTCGTAAAACAAACATAGTCACATGCACACATTCACATCACAGAAAAGGGCCAGAGTTGATGGTGGACGAATGGTTTCGTACAATGCTTGTTTCGGCATGCTACGGTAAGGAGGAATGGATGCAACAATGATACCTCAGGGTTTTTTTTTGTGCGTAGGATTTTCTCTCAACCAGGTGTGTCAAAGTTGCAGGCTTGAAGAACCAGGAAAATAATTGTTGTGGCTTTGGGTGGTATAAAGAAAGCGAAATGTATGCCAGAGTTTACTTAGTATGTTTTTCATTCGTTTTAAGAGATTGTTTATACTCTATGATTTCCATAATTTGCTTAATCCTTTCACGATCATAAAATTTCGAAGGTTGAAGAATCTAAGACTATTGTGAATATAAAGTAAGATAATTTTTATAAAATATTTTTTTCAATTTGCTCATAAATCCATTTAGCACCACCGACCATGCTTTATTTTACCATTATGTCAGTAAAACTATCGATTCGATAATAATTCAAGAACCATGTGAGAGAAAAACATTTCCCTAGGTCATGAAAGTGTTAAACAACGAGTTTAAAACCGCATTTAAAACAAATAATGGTTTCGATATAATTAAACTTATATCGTACTTATATATCAGCAGTTCTAGAAACCATATCTAGCTTAATGTTGCATTTTAGAAATTTTGCTAAGACACAATATATTATAAAAGGCTTTTAGTGTAACCACGCATTAAAACATGTAGAATAATTAACCACTTGTTATGGAACCATTATCTTGTATTTTTGAACACACTTTACTTTCATGGCAATTAATTTAATCTGGGCTTTCATCGATTTCTTTGAGTGATTGCATTTTTAATTGTCTTTATATAAATTTCTGTTTTACAAAGTTAGACATTTCTGTTTTACTTTGTACAGAATACAGCCTAGCGATTATTTCTGAATTGATGTGATGCCTGTCTATTTCACTCGTCAAAAACAATCATACACATTTTAGAATTTTTCTTCTTTTATTGGTCCCTTCTATCATTCAAACCAGAAATCTGAAATTTCAGCCTATCAGTGAAACCATTTGCATCATCCGGGTTGTATCCATTTGACAGTTACGTTCCGCCACATTGTGTTCAAACAAAGATGCATTTCTTTTTTTTAATATTAGACTTGAGGAATCCAATAAATTTGTTTTATAATGTGTTTTTGGGTATACATTTTATGATAAGTTTTCATATTTTACTACAATTATAACTCTAAGAAATGACTGGTCCGCTGATGAAGACATGGGCCTGCCTTTCATGCGTCTGCCTTTCATGGGCCTGCCTTTCATGGGTCTGCCTTTTAAGGGCCTGCTAAACGCAAGCTATTTAATTGAACTGTCAGCCAACCATTGACGTTTAGCGTTTAACTAAACAGCATACTAAAAAGCGTTCAACCATTGAATTCTGACTATAGTTGTAATGTGAATTAAAAAGCAATAAAAAGTTTACCATTTTAGTATATCAAGCTCAATCAATAATATTTCCCATGAAATTACAGAAAACAAACTCTTAAAACATAAAGGATTCCGATTCTACAGTATTTTTAACCTCTCTTGAAAAAATGTTGATGCTTCAAACAAATTTAAATCAATCATTCGTGAGCTTACCTAATCGAGCGACGAATCGACGTTTGTTGTCAATAATCTAAGCTGAAAATTTGAGGGTTCGTATTTTACTTATGTTTTTGCATGGAGTGTTGGCATGATTTTAGCCGCAACTCCAAATAAAAAAGCTGACTAGAAACGTTATACCTACCATTGGTAGATTAGATTTTCTGAAGGGTAGATTTTCGCACAACGGTGTTTTCTGTTAGGGTAGATTTTCGCATAACGAGTAAAATCATTATTTATATTTTTACTCCATGAACTCCTGTAAAAGTGTTGTCTAACACTGAGTTTAATTTAGACAGAATATAAACCAATTAAATCTGACAAACCTGGATATTGCATTTTTTTCTTTGTCAACTACACTCTGTTCTCGAGTTAGGCAGTTAATATGTTCCTGAAACATCAGTTTGACTTCAAGCAGAATACCACTAATTTAGGGTATTTTTGAATTGAATAAAAAATCATCGTTTTAGATGCTCAAGTAAACATGTAAGAGTATTGCTCACACCTGAGGTATGAATATGATTAATATATGATTTTACATTCAATATTTTATGATTTTAAATTCAACCATTCCTACTGAACAATAAATAATAAACTACAGGAGTATTCAAATTTGACAAAGCACGTTTTTACAAATCCATGTAAGTCGATAACCGTGTATCTTGGAAACAGACTATACTTGTATGTTTGAAGAAGACCATATCATGAAGGGCATGTAAGAAGGGTATTGGAACTGCTTGTAAATTATAACTGTTGTGTAAGTAACAATAAAAATACTCCTATTCAATGCATATTGTAGTATATGCAAACATATTCTTAATAATATTTTTCCATGTTACGTTTCACATAAATGATACCAAAACAGTGCAAATCTTCTCAACGCAACACGTTTAACAAAGAATAACAAACGTTGTATGTGTAATAATTCAATTTTAATTATCTTTGCATTAAAAAGCGATCGCGAGTGCTCGCAAGAATGCTCTGAAGAAAAGGTAGGGTTATTATTTTGCCCTCATCGCATAGTACTGAAAATGATTTGCATAAATTGTCCGCTATCAGTTCGCTACCACCGAGAGCGTCCAATGACGGGCGGCCATTGTTTGGCTTAGAAAATGAGCCACCCGGCGTACCATCGCATGTGGATGTGCTGCCCCAGCAGAAGATGTCGATTGTTGGCATCAGTAGGAGAGGTAGGTTCGTTTCTCGCGCCATTGCCTCAACACACGAACCCTCAATCCCACGACCAGGCTGAACCTAAAGCTATGTCGATCTTACTCATGCGATATTTACTCTGTTACAGCCGAGGCTCCCAAACCACTCAACCCCAAAACAATCCTATCCCTGTGCACGGAGCGCGATGTAGAGGGAGATGTTGTAAGAGAATATACGATTTGAAAACAAAAAAATCCTTACGACCACATTTCGGCGTAAGCTGAGAGTTGTGAGTTAGATTCAGAGCAACCCCAATGAAGAACATACACACGCACACACAAGCTCGTGCTCTATAAAAATAATACAAAAAGAAGGATCAAAAAAGTTTCTTTTATATCGTTTGGATAATTTGCAGTAACAACGGAGCTTACCTGCCCTTCACTCATAGGGGGGTGGCCGAGGTCTTTTGGTAGAAAAACGCAACTGACAAAACTCGTCCGTCGTTTGGAAGGATTTGGTGAGTGTTGGTACGGCGCAGAAAAGGTTTTGGCAAACAACATAAACATGAGGCAAATGGCCCCAGCAACAGCAGCGCAAAAGCAGCAATGCTCTGGGCGATATGTTATGTGGCACAAGGGGGAGTTTGTAGGCCGGTAGACCGGCAGAACGTGCCACACAAAACCCTAGTCCCAAAAAACATTGCCTTTTGTGCCCTAATGCGAGAAGGGTTCGCCCTCCGAACGGGAGGAAACCCACACCGTGTTCCAGTACACGGACAAAATAAAATAAACCCGAACTACATTGCGCCTTTCGCAATGACCGCGGCAGTAAAAGTTTTAGGATCCTTATTATGGCCACCACCCTCACACGCACACACACACACCTACACCCACAATCATGGTCACCAATGGCGTACGCTTCCGAGGTCCGGGGGGTTTCCTCCTGGCCGTATCGACCCACCCATTCCATGCTCGCTCGGCGCACTCGGCAAGAAGGTGGAGAGATTATTTCACAACCAACCGAGCCAACCGGCCAGGTCCAACCCGGGGCTCAGAGAATGAGTTCTTTTATGCTACAAATTTTGCCGACACATCACCCCATTCGGAAATTGCGCTCTGGCAAAAGAAAGCCGTTCCGGACGCAGGGAAAACTGTGCTGGTTCACATGCCGCACGTTTAGAGATGCTAGCTTGTAGGAGAAGAAGCGATGCAGGGGCGGAAAGGACGCGAGGGAGCATGAAGCTGGACAAAGATGAGCAACGGTATCAGAAACATGTCAGAGAAATTTCCATTTATTTTCCTTAATTATTTGCGTACTTTTTTTCCTACCATACGTGAGTGTGTGTGTGGGGGGGCATATTTGTTGAGTTCGTCCGTCCTTCGGGCTATAACCAAGCAATAGCAGAGGGGTTGTCTCTGAGGCGTAAAGGCAAGCGCAAAAGGAAGCCACATTGGATGTTGTTGGAAAACAGCAATTTTTAAATCCACACGATTTAGCGTAATTATGATAAATGATACAGATATTCGCATTGTTTGCACACTCACGGCGATAATGCGACAGCTAAGCGTTCTGGTATGCTGCTTCGTGACCGTTTGTGCGTTTGTTTAATTTTAAATTTAATTAGCGTTATTACTGCTTCCGCTTTAATGTTACGAGCTGTTTTCAGTTGTTTTAGGACAGAAAGATTTTGCATGAACAGCGAGATTCAGTTTACGATTATTGCCAGATGTTGAAGAAGCTGTTGCTGTTAGAGAAGTTCTACATGTTTTCATGGAATCGAAAACTCAGATTCGATTTGTCAAATGAGAAATTGATATCATTTGCAATTGAAACCAAATATAATAAATGGATCAACAATTTGTAAATAGTGAAATCGATCTAAAATTTAGTATCTCCAAGATGAATTGTTTATTTAAGATGATCAATTTGATGATCTTGTCATATTTCATGCATTTTATGTCTTTTCTAGATTAATATCTCCCTAAGGCGAATGTTCACAAATATGTCGGTCAAAGGATGCCATGTTTTACCTTGGTTTTTTTTGATACTTTATAGCAACTCTTTAATTAGTTTTCCACAATACGAATATCTCTCTTAGCTAAGTTTGTTGGAAATTAACCATAAATTTCTATCCTACTTACTTAATTATCCAGTGCTACAACCGCCTTGAGCAGGAGTGTACGAAACCACTTACGGTTTCGCGCCTTCGTTTGCAAATCCGTTATCCAGGCATTAATGGCGCAAACCTCCAAGCCATCTTGTCACCTCAATTTGGGCCTACCATGCCTCCTCAGTTCTTGTGGACGGCCTAAAAAGACTTTATGGGCTGGGTTGTCCGTTTCCACGCGTACAACATCGCCCGCCTACCGGAGCCTGGCGAGCTTGATACGTAGTACGAGGTGAGGTCGCCGTACATCTCGTATAGCTCGTTGTTATAACAGTTCCTTCATTGTCCTTCCACACATACGGGGCCAAGGATCCTTCTGAGCTTTTTACTCTCGAACGCGACTAAGAGGGTTTCATCAGATTTAGAGACAATGTTCATGTCTCAGAGGCGTATGTGCTATATAGTCCCAGCTTCGTCCGTCGCGACAGGTTCTTAGAGGTGAACTGATTTCTCAGGCTGTAGAACGACTGATTGGCAGCCAGCATCCTTGCGCGCAACTCAATTCCGGAGCCGATTCCAATGCTGGAATCGATTCCGATGCTGGAATCGATTCCGATTCTGGAATCGATTCCGATTCTGGAATCGATTCCGATTCCGGAGCCGATTGAGCTCCAGAATCAATTCAGCGATCAGAATCGGTTCCGGAATCGGAATTGACCTGGGAATCGCAATTTGAGACGATAACGGAATCATAATTGACTCCAGAATTAGAATTAGCTCCGGAATGTGAATTCGTTATTGAATTGAAAAAAGAAGTTTTAGAAGGGAAATCAGTCCAGGAATCTCCATGAGAATCCATGAGAAATCCTTATAAAGTAAATTTTGATTTTTTGCGGTTATCAATATGTAGTATGATTGGACCCAATGGCGATGCCGAAACTGACTCCATTTGGAAGCCGATTCTAATTTAATAGTCAATTCCGATTCGAGAACCGATTTCGATTTTGGAGCCGATTCCGATTCTGGAATCTATTCCTGAATCGATTCCGATTCCAGAGCCGATTCCGGAACCAATGCCGGAGTTGATTCCGATTTCGGAATCGATTCGGGAAACTGATTCCGGACCTACTATCCGGAATCGATTCCAGAAAACTGCGGAGCTAGCCAGAATCGATTCGGACAAAAACTTCATTTTTCCCATCACTAGTTTGGATTTGTTTTGGTTTCACTGTGTAGAGATTTCGCTGTTCTTATATTTTATAGGTTTCACAAAATACTTCCATAATTTTAAATCAAACTTATAGGCTTGACCTTGATTTTTCATTCTTCTTCTTCTTTGGCACAACAACCGTTGTCGGTCAAGGCCTGTCTGAACTCACTAGTGAAAGTGAGCTTGGCTTTCAGTGACATATTGTTACCCTAGTAGGATAGTCAGTCCTATGTATGGGGACAAGGTATATTCGGGTCTAGAACCCAAGACATTTTGTTCACGACGTATGAGTTCACGACTGTACCTCCAGACCAGCCCTGATGAACATTGATTTTGAATTAGTTATTCCCAAATGCTCGTTTAGCTAGCTTTTTTCTTATTATAACTTGTTATATATGCCATTCGAACACCATGATCATGGTGCAGCATTGAATTGCATAAAATACGAAACATCGTAAAATATCGCGGATGAAGACGCTGTATTGATATCTTTGTCGAAAATATCACTTGACTACTTGAAATAAAAACTTTAAATTTATTATTTTTGAAGTAATTTTTCATTTTACTGTTGAAATAATCAAGTAATTACTTTGAAATAAACAAATACAACGCTTCCAATTATAAAGATCTAAAAAGCTGTAATTTCATTTTTTTATTAAATCTTATCATTCTTGCAAAACTAACCGAACCATTTTCATTTCACAAATCGATTACCCATTTCCTCAATGTTTTCAGCTATCTCTCATTTTTCTTTTTCGTGTTGTATTTGACGCTGTATCTTTCCCTTACAATATCCTAATACCACGGCTGCCTAGGTCCAATCCAATACATAATGCTATCATCAGTTCAATCGTATCACACCGATCGTGCTACAAGTTGCAAGAGAACACCACTTTATCTTGGTTTGACCGCTCCTAATCTCCCCTCGGGTGTGTGGGCAAAAGAAGATCCTTCCCGTGCTGGGGGGAGTATGGTTTTCCAGTGAATAAGCTTAGCTCGGGACCCTTGCTGGGTGTCTAGTGGTTCTAATAATGCAAGCGTTGCCAGCAGTAGACGTAGCACTATCTCATACGGTCTTGTACCGCTGTGAATTTTATCCTTGCTCAACTGAAGCAATGATCGAACCGACAAACCCGTTCCGTTGTACCGCTGGACCTACGCTCGAGGGATTTGGTGTCTTCTATGGACGCTCTCGGCTCCAACTCGGTCCGACCAATAGCAACGGTGAACTCGGGCACGGAGCTCGGAGAAAAGTACTCCATCGCTTCTAGACGATGCTTGTCTAGAATGTCTAATGAAGGTACCCGGTGGCTCGATGTTGAAAATAAATTATGTTTAAAATTCTAATGAACAGAAAAGCGAGAGCGAGAGACAGAGCATGAGTGCAAAAAAAAACTAGATAAAGTTTCACGTACCAAGCTGACGTGCCATGTGGTCGAAGCGCACCGAGGGTCCTGTGGTGGGAAAGAAAACGGTTGCGACGTTATTCTCAACGGCACTACAGGAAGGAAACGGCACTTTTATAATTTAAACTTTCACAGTAGCCCAGTTCAAGCGGACAGTCTGAAAGGGGGAAAGGTGGGGCCGCTTCTTCCTGAAGGAAATGAGGGGTTTTTGCATAGGGTTTCTAGTACATAGAAGGGAACAGTGCGCAATCGAGATTCTCGAGATAGAACGAAACGCAACACACTATTCCCCATTTTATGGTGTGGTAAGAGGATGCGAAACTTCTCCAGAAACTGATAGCATCCCCGCACAATTGTGTACCATCGTGTACCAGGGACCCCCGAGAGATCGTATGAGAAGGAGGAGGAGACGAAATGAAGCCGTGAAAAAAACTACCCGACACAAACGAAACCATTTATCTTAGTTTTTTTCCACCATCTTCTGCATTTTCTCTCGTTTCGATGGTCACTTTCATTCAAGTGGACTCGGCAATGTGCGCACATTGGTACCGAAGATGGTACCGAGTCCTCGGTATGCAAACGGAGAGACTGATTTCCCCCCGGGGGTCTGAAGCGATCTGCTGCTGTCTGCCCAGAAGAGGACCGCAAGCAGCAAAGTGCTGTTTTATTTATGGAGCAAAGTAAGCATTTTAATTTTTCATTATATTTTATGTAACTGCTTCGTTCAACTTTCGAATTAAATAAGTTACGCTAGCGAAAGGAATGGTTTCTGTTTGGAAATGACAGCAATGGAGAACAGGAACAGGAGTGGGTCGTCGTTCGGTTCGCTCTAAAATGAGTTTGAATTTTTCAAGCTTGGAGGTGGAAATTTATGGTTTGGTAATCTTGTTGGCTTTACTAAAAATGTGTTTAATTTACCTTTCAAACAATAATTTGCTTCATATTTGCAGTATAACAACATATAGAAAGAAAGCCATTCTGAACAGCCTTCCGCTGCTTAGTTCATCTTTCAGGCTGTGGTACCCTTGGCAAAGATTTGAAAACATTTCTCGCATGTTGTGCAAATAAAAAAAATTGCCCAACTTATTTGCGTACCAAACATCCTCCACGCCCTTCGTGCACTTTCTCCATAGAAACGCTCCGTACAATTCCGACTTGGTAGCGATTTCCCACTCAAACCCGGCTGTCGAATTCAGCTCAAACGAAGGATGAATATTTAAATATTATTTCACAACGCTTCGCTCCACAAACCGTGTGCGTCTTGGGCGTAAGCAGAGCAAGGCAAACAAGATGGCGGGTGTCTACTGTGGCCTGTTTTTGAAAACTCATTTTCCCAAAGTACGACCACCGTTCCCGATACACCTTTTCCCGGGCAACGGAACCCCGCCCCCCCCACACGGCTGGCCGTCTGCGCTTCTGGCACAATTTGCCCGCTCGCCCGGGTCGGCATTTGAATGCACGGAAAAGAAGCGCCCTTCACACACACACTTCAAACGAAAGAGAGCACTCTAACCCTTTTCTAATTTGAATGAAAGAATCCACCGTGTGCTCGATGGGTTGATGAAAAGCTGTGGGTTGCCCTGACATCAAAACCCCTGCCCAGCCCGATGCGAGTGGCAAAGGGTCGCGCGTTCACAAGCAAACGGCCGAGTGGGTCCGATTTTATATTTATAGAAGGGTAATTATGCTCATATCTAATGCATTGTAGATGTTTGGGGCCGGGCTCGTTTTGAAGGCGGATGAAGGATCGGCACACACTGACACCGATGATAGATGGATGCGGAGGTTTGGTTGGGTGTTCCGTGTTTAAAGAAGCGTTTGTTTTGAAAAATGGCCGAACGATGAGTTCTTTTCGTTGTTTATCGTGTAGAATGAATGGAGAATTAATTAATTTTAAAATACAGCACTAACCTGATTTCTGGTAAAACTGTATTTTCATTTATTTAGCTAGGAGCTATGGACACAAAGCCAACTGGTATAACTTGCCAAGTAAGTTGATTCTCAATTTTTTTTCTTCAGAGTCATTTTAAATAAAACATATATTTCTCACAGCATCCGCAAAAGAAAACAACGCCATTCTGCTCACCCACGTAGCTGGGCCGAAATGAGAGGCACCGTAACTGACAAGCGTACTTCCATTAATCCCCTATAACAGTACTGCAAAGCTTCAAGAATTCTTTCGTTTCATTTTCCTCATCTCTCAGCCTCTCCAAATGCCATTCATGTCTTTGCTTCTCGAACGCATTGCTCTCGTGCTTGCGTGCAAAGACCATCAAATGGAAGGGAGACGCTGCATGGACGTTGGGGTCTCCCTCCAACGCTAGAGACGTGCAATGACAACACAACGAAGGCAACCAGAACGAGGCATTTATCCAACGTTGTGGAGTTTGGAATGTGGCGGGTCGGCTAGGGTGCGGGCGCTGGTTAGATCTAGTTTGCTGACCATCGGATGGAAGATATATCCCTTTACTTTTATCCATCCCCTCTCCTTCCCCCCAGCATGGTCTCCTTTTTCCGCCACCCACACCCCTGTGTCCACTTCCATTTCGACCCCTTTTGCAAACGGATAAGGTGTTTCCTCTGTGTGACCGGTACGCTTATCTGCTTCTAAAATATGCAGCGCCTGGCTAAAAAGATAGGAAAAATAAAACCCAAAACCGCCCTTCCGCCTTTGCCCATGCCGTCCATGCGTTTTTCATCTCGAACCCACCAGCCGACCTCGCTGTCATACCACCAGACGCTCCTAGGAAGGGAGGATAAAATCTGAGCTAGAACGAAGGCGAATCTAGCTTTCCAATCCCGGCGCAAAACGCCGGACGCACAAGGGGGGAAGTAGTGAAGCGGAAGGTTTTGGGTCCGTGAGCGAGGAGTGGGAGGGAAAAAGAAAAAGGAATAAAAACATTTCTAGAATATAAATTTTCGGCTTTCCGTTCTTCCCAACCCTCTTCATGCTAGCTGGTGGTCCGGGGGAAATGTGCTGGCTGCCAGGCAACGACCGGGCGAAAAGGGAGCAGCACTGGCGGTATGGCTTAGCCTCAAGCATTTCACCGACCACCTTCATCCTTTTCCCGCTTTCCAGCTCACTTCGTTTTTCTTTTCTTTTTCCCCTATGCCTCCCCTGTGCCTCTCTCAGATGCTCTTACTCTCTTTCTCGCTCTTTCTTGCACAAACACCCGTTTGCAAAACTCAACCCACTGGAAAAAGGGCGGATGTTCCAAAGCTCATTCCATTTAATTGCAGCACATTATTTCGGACGAAAGATCCCTTATCTGGCATCTACCTCGTGTGTGCTCCAGTCGTTGGTCAGTTCGGTCCGCCTGCTTGGAATTTGTTTTCCGTACCAAAGGAAGGTGGGGAGGGTGCGCAAGCTTGTGGGATGAGGAGCGAATGGAAACACGTTCCTGTTTTCATGTGGAGTGGGAGGAGGTGACCATGTGAGTGTGAGTGCGTCTGTGCGTCTGTGTGGGCATGTTAATTTCAACATGGCTGCAACGGGAACCGGACAGTAAAAGGGGTGAAATAAAGATGGTGCACGATTTCGTCCGATCCTGAAACGACTACGAGGACGAGCTGGTGACGACGCAGTTTACTGCGACAGTGTGACTTAATACGTTTTCTCCCACCCATATTCTCTCACCATTCCCTCTAAAGGGAGCCGCACATGGTTAGGGAAAGGAGTGAGGGTGGACACAAAGATGAAATTCTAGAGTAATATATGGTAGTGTGCGTAAGATTGTGCTCTATGTCTAGGCAGGCACACTGTGTGCTGCCCTTTTGTATCGGATAGGGAAAGAAGCCCTCCGGTCCGACAAAACGTCAGGTGGAAGACGCCAGGGTTGGTTTAATGTTTGCCCGTTGGATGAACCGGAACTTGGCCGTACCGGCAGGGCGAATGGATACGAATGCTTGACGCCAACGCCTGGTGCGCTTGTAACACGGCCAGGACCTAAATATAATAGAGCTCTTTAGGGACAAAAACCGGCTGCGCTTGATTATGAATTCAGAGCAATCGGTATCGTGGATGGGACTCGGAACGGTCTGCCATTCCGGTCTGCTAGATGGCCGAAATGTGTGTAAACTGCCGGTCATATTAAATCCGCAAACTCTAATCAATAAATGTTTGTTTAAAAGCATTCAATGGGATCTGTAGTCGAATATGTTTGAGCGTTCTTGTCCGAGTAAAATAAACGTTTGATCGTTATTTCATTTCACTATTGCTCTACTTTTGCATTGAAAAAGTTCTTTCTTTTATGATTTTCATATTCTTTCGCTATGCCTTAAGGAACGCTCACGGTTCAGGACGCTTTTACATGAACGGAAATTGGTTCCCCATTTTTGTTAGACTAAAGACTTCAATTGTGTTCCCCAGCAGTACTGGGGGCTGCAGGACACGAGTCTGCCAGATATGTTTTCTACTTTGGGGAGTGAGCTAAACGTACGGACACTGTGCAGAGTACGGTAAGCGATGGAGAAAAGTGTTGGGGATTATATCTAGCATGTTTTATGCATGAGCTCGACTGTTTACCATCCCTCTGCTAGCAGCCATCGAGTACACTAAGGGCAAAAGGGGCGCTGTACCGAGGTAACAAAAGAAGGTGCAAAAAGGGATAGTCTAACTAAAGCTAGTTAACGTCCAAACCAAGACTCTATTCATTGTCCGACGAAACGGCAGCAGCCTAGGGTGGATGCTTGGGTATCGTGGTAGTGGTTTGCTGCTGCGAGAAGTAAAACAAAGGCCGGGTTTGAAACGAAAACAGACGCCATGTTTAATTATTTCTTCCATCTTACGCTTCAGTTATTTTCTGTTTCTTCTGTACGGAGTTATAGCGATGGAATAAGTCACAGAGAATGCTATGGAAATCTCGCACTGAACGATGCAGTGGCAGACTGAGAACGAAAACAAACAGCTTAAAAAACTTCCTTAATGTTGTTTATAATGTTGTATTTTAATTAAAGAGTTAATAAACTCGTGATCGTGAAAAATTCTTAAGTATGCTATCCTCTAAATTGTATATGCTATTTTCATTGTGGTAATCACTTACCTTTAATCGAATTTCCAACATAACAACGAATTTCCAATGCAGTTCAATTGTGTCGTCTAATTGAAATAATTTAATAATCCAAATACCTACACGCGTGAAATATTATTAAATATTGAATATGTAAGCTAGATTCTTGATTAAATTAAATGGTACAAGGTCAGACTATTTGGTTGCTTGATATATAAGGCATTTAAAGAACGTCATAACTACATAGGTCGTAACACCAAGAAGAACAAATAGAAAATAGACCATTTTCTAGAATATGAGCACAAAATGTACGGAACAAATAGTGCAAAAGGTTTAATATTATGAAATTGTTTCTGATATTTTCGTTCAAACTCTTATTCAACATGTGATTCTTTCTTATGATAATTTAAGATTTAGCGTGATTGTGAAGCGTTGAGTTGTAACGTTATAAAGTAAATAGTTTTCTAATTGCTTATTACAATCTATTTCAGATATAGAAGTTTCATTTAGTTTCTAAATAATGTTTAGAATTACTTCGCTGTAAATTACTTATGTTAGCCTATTGAGCGATTATCACCCATCTTCTCAGCGATTATTTAAATACAACTCATTTACTACAACTTTTCAGCCTCTTATTCGAATTGTCCTGTGTGCGTGCGATTTTATAGCCTCGGGAAGCAGTCTTTTCCTTTGATATAGTATTATATGCTGAAATAAATTACGAGTGAAAATTATTCTCCTATTTATCAAACAGAAAATAAAAACAAGAAAACAGCACTGACTGAGAACGATCTGCGCGAGGCCTTAGGCCATTGCGATATAAAATCTCGCTTTTACATAACCCAGCGCATGGGAAGGAATGGAGTGGTGTGGCGTGGCATGGAAACAGAACCGAGGAGAAAAATATGCTCCCCCGCTTTTTACCTTCACTGTGCGCACAAAGCGAAACTCGAAGTCAACGGAATGCCACAGAGAAGTGGCAAAAATCTGAACAAACTCCATCCCGACCACTGCACGGCAAAAGAAAAAGGGACCAAAAAGTCTTCCCCCTTTTTTAAAAAACTTTCACCCAAACGCCAGTTGTGCCGGACGTCTCCACCCACTCGGTCACCCACGCGTAAGGGATGATTATCCTTCCGTCTATCTCGCTTCCCTCGCTTTGCTATCTTTTTAATCGCTCCGTCCCTGCTACCTGCATCCCACGTTTCCGTTGTTCAAGCGACTCTAGCGTACCGTTTCTCCATTTTCTATAGCACACCTACCTCTCCCCAGTAACACCCCTACAGTTCCGCGACCATTGGCGCATAGATCGGCCATCTTTTAACCCTCGGTGTAATTTCTCAACTTCACATCCTTTGCATGCTGATTTTCCCTTTTACCAACCATCATGCGCCCACCCCTTTCCGTGCAGAGGTATAGTGTTGCATACAAGGAACGTAGGCCGACGAGTTTGCATTCACCTACGTAATGGCTAGGGTGCGCCATGGCCATGTCTCAAATCCCTTTGGTAATCGGAATGATGCTAGGATGCTTCTGCTCACCCTTTTTCCAACAATGAAAGGAAACGGCATGCTGGACTAGGGGCATTTGCTGACCGCTGGCTCTCTGCAGAATCGAATATTTTATTAAATTTGTTCATTTTACTTGCAGGCGCTGAGCATCATGAATAAGTGACGGTTTGGCGCGTGATGAAAACAATGCGAAATTTTACGCTGCTTTACTGGACCTGCCCGACCCTAGACCTCTATGGTTGGCCAGCAGAATACATTGACCCTGGTTGTTTCGACCTCATTATTTCCACCTAAACGCCTTCATTGCAGCGATGGACAACATTGATGATTAATTTCAAAATTAAGGAGGATCGCTGGCCGATATAGTCATAAGCGTCTATAGTATTTTAAAAGTCTGTGTACTTTTCTTTATTTTTTTAATTCTTTGTTTTGTTTCTTTGTTTCTCAAATCTAATTTTTCCTTTCGTTTTTCTTGAAGTTTCCTATTTTTCTCGTTAGGCTTTTGAACAATTTTTCATTAGATTAAAGCATGATAAATTCAGCCTTATTACTTATTTTCAATTTAACAGGAGATTAAGCATTATAATAAATTATTTCTCACATTTTTAAAGAAAGAGGTCAACTTAATCTAAGAAGCATTAAATAATTTCATGCTGCCAAAATTTGCATTACTTTTTTAAAATATTCGTGTTAACTAAATTCTTCTCGCAGAATTACTTTTGATTGAATTTTCTTAAATATTATGATCAATATTTTAATTACTTGATAAATGGTTTGGCTTAGCTAAACATAACTTTATTATTGGCCTAAAAACATTTATATTTGGTTTCATTATATCATTTTAAATATTCTTTTCATTTCAAAATACGTATTAAGTTTTTTTTTCTTATATGTTTATAAAATTTTTCATCGTTTTATTTGTATCGATACATTTATTGACGAAAAAATCGTTGCTATTATCTTAATTTACAAGAATACAAAGAATTCATGACAAGATTTAAAAAATTAAAAAGATGTTTAAATATTTAGATTTACGAAATTAATTAGAATACGAAACATTACCTGTTGCAGCGTTATAAAAGAGTACATAGAGCGGTAATTTTTTTGACTAACAAATGTAATTTAATGTAACATGTAAGAATCTATGAATTTTCGTACTAATTTTCTAATAAGTTAATTTACTAGCCCTATTTACACTCACAAAAAGATAAATCAATGCCCTATGAAAGCGTCACAACGAACCTGATTGCTCGATCAAAATGCCTGATTAAATTGGACCACCGCATGCATTCATCAGCATTTCGCCATTATGCCGTAAATTATTTGTATAACTTTATTTTTTGAACTAGTTTTAATTTGAATAAAAATGTAAGCATTAATGTAACCCTTAGCTCTTTGTTTTATATTTTTCAACTGCATTCCTCCCCAGCGATACAGTAACGTGAACGGCACAGTATAATGCAGCGTTACCTATTACGTGCAAAAATCGTAAAACACAGGTCCGTCAACTTGTGCCGTGCACTTCAGAAGACACCACACAGACTCACCAGGCTGCACCACTTTTTCCGCATCCGCAACACGCCGAGCGCGAACTGTGTGTAAACCTGAAAAACATCATTGTGCCCAGTGTTTAGCGCTAGACTGCAATTGAGGAACCGGAGCCCTCTTCTACCCTCTTCCTTCCACCACTCCTCGCGTATCCTACTCTCTTCTGGTTTCGCAGTAGCGGTCTATTATCCGCGTACAATGCCTTGGTTCTTGTTGCTATTTTTCTCGCTTCCTTTTTTTTGTTCAACTTTTTGTCAACTATCCATCAATTTTCCTCACGCTTTCCTTTCCCTCCCTGGTGATACAACAGCGCTCAGTGCATTTATTCGCACATTGCTGCACCACAACGCACCGTATGCAGAATGGTGCACTATCGCAGTGTTCATCATCAAAAACATATTAAAGCCCTTGGGATAATGGGTGCGATCGGGACTCGTTTTTTTATCAATCTAGAAATAGATTTTTCGGTGAAAGCGCGCAATTTCCAATCGGAACCTCGGTACCGTGTATGTGTTTTGTTATATGTATGTGTATGTATGTGTGTGTGTGTGTGTTTATGCAATACAGCTAGACACTTGAACAAATGGAGCGAGACGGACCATGGTACCAGCCTACCCACACCGCTCTGCTCGCTACGTGCGTTACGAAATAACTAAATAAAATAAAAACAGACTTTTAAAAAGCGAAGACTAAAAAAGTCCGTTTCCAATTTTCGAGCGATATAAACTAGACTTGATAACAATAAAAGTGAAAAAAAACAACAACGTACCACCAAAATCCTCCAACACGAACCGGCAGCGCTCAGGCTGCGTCGGGCAAAGATTCGATGATCAATTCGTCACCCACTCCCAGCAGGCTATTGTTCAAGTGCACGAGGACTAGTAAGGAAGCGGGGCGAGAGGCGGCCAGTACGGAATAGATGTCCAAATGCACACTGGATGCACCCGGAGCGGTTCCGTTTGCGGCAGACCCCAAGCAATCTGAATGTTCGGTCTGCCACAAGGCAAATACAAGAGTCGAAGCAAACACACCGCGCGCCCGCGAGGGCTTCCACGTTGCCGTACGCTTGTGTCGTTGCGCGAGTTTGTCAAGTGGTCGTCGTACTGGTGCACTGTGCACTTTGTGCATTCAATCCTGCCATGCTGCAACCGTCCCGGCCAGCAGACGTAAGGAATGCAACCATTCGAAAATCATCCCACCGTTCTTGGGACATCAACCAGGGCCTCCGGGCCAAAACGCATCCGTGGGTGGAAAATGTCTAACGTCGCGCGTTAGTGGAACACACACGCATACATAAAGAGGGGAGTGTAGTGCGTTCCCGTACGTAGCGCAAGTTCATTTCGATGTACACTTCGGGGGTACTTGAATTGGATACAATTGAGTATTCTTACGGTCCTTCGCCATCGTTTCGGCCGGAAAGGCTTCGAGGCGCATTCGCTGCGAAACGCATCGGGAACACCAGTCCAGGACTATCGACAGATTTGACTTTTTTCCTATTTTTTTGACGAGAAATTAAGCATAAATGTAATAAAAGAACGCTTAATGCTTTGTTCGAGTTCGATGCACCTGCACCTGGAGGCATTGTTCTTGCAGGCGAACTTCCTAGCGATTGAAAATAAGGATTCACCATGAGTAATGGAAGAATATTTTAAAGCATATAATAGAATACAAGACTCTTGATTGATATAGTGGAAATAAGAGTAAAATTTCGTTGTAAATTGTGTGAAAATTTGAGAATTCAACTTAAAACTATAGCTTAAATACTTTCGATTGTTCCCTTTTTCTACTTGCAAGACCTGCGGGAAGAATCTTATTTCACTCCAACATTACTGTCACAAGCTTGTCAGTAAGAACCAATAAAAATGGTGAAAAATGAGCCCCATATCCAAAACATTCATCCATGCACACTCCAGACAGGCAGAGTGCATTCATCTGACGACGCGTAATTCGTCACCAAACTTCGTGCTGCCCATCGTTCCATGGGCCGCCCGAACTGCAGCACGGAAACGGAACCGGACTGCACCATTAAAGTGCAACAAAGGCGGAAAGGGAAAAACAGATTTGCCCGGAAGGGAAAGGTGAGCAAAAAAAAGAAAACGGTCAACGGTGTTTCGGTCAGGGGAACACGGCTCGCGGATTGGATAGCGCAACGAGGCAACACCGTCATCATTCGAAGCGTGACAGGAAAGAGTTTTTGACTATTTGCTGAATGGACAGTTTAGCGATATGATCGTTGCTGCTTCACTTGTGTTCGGTGCATTCGGTGCGAACGCGGCGAGGATGTACAATCCGTGCCGAAACGCGATGTTCGTCCCAAAGCTCGGACGGCTTGCTGTCTTAGTGCTTTGTTCTTTTTGCTTTGTTGTAGCCGCATTTGGAGCATACCATTCGGTGACGCTTCCTCCCTGACGGATGGCGAACCATTGGATGCAGTTAATTTCCATTTGTAATCCGACGTGTACGCCTAAATTGCATTATCTTTTATGCTGCAATTGCTTTGCAGCTGACAAGGATGACGACAACGAGACGTTCGTGCCGCACACTCCTTCCCGGACCCAAACCGTGCTACCACACCCCACACCGTTCGAAACGTGGTGTACACACATTAGCTAGAGGCATCCAATAAACCAGACTGCTCACAATCGATCCATCCAAGAGCTGTATGATAGTAGTTGCGATGATGATGATGCTGATGACGAGAAAATTACAAAACACTGGAAAGATGTAAAAAATGCATCGCCTGACGTACACATCTACATACACACACACATACATTTGTACAAGCAATCACTCATATACATCGTGCGCGGGGAATACGGAAAAAATCTCGAAGCATCAAAACTGTGGACATAAAACCAGAGTGTCTCCGGGGCTGATAGGATAGGAAAATTGCAGCACAAGACGTACGCGGTGGTAAGTGCAATTAAGTTGATCCAATCTCTTCCGGTTAACTCAATAACGAGCTACACTTGGGTGCTTGGGATATTGATGTTCTCGATACTTTGTAGTTGGTAGTCAAGCGTATCAGTTTTCTGGATGCGTTGGGATCGTCTAATCAAGCATCGGGAAAGGAGAGAGTTTGTTGCAGTTGAGTGAAATGAGCAACATGGTTGGTGAGATTGATTGGTGTGATTTTCAATGACTAACTACAACAATACAGGCAGGGTAAAGTCAGGTAAAAAAAGAATGTACTATGTTTAACCATTTGATAAACTCATATGGTGTAGTAAAGCAGATAATGATTTAAACAAGTTTCAAGCGAATCTTTGTTAATCATCCATATCGTTTAATGACTATTTATTATTTATAACATATTTTAAAACATGGAGGGAGGAGGAATCCTTAAGTCAATGAAATCCAATCCCACAAGTGGTACATGCAGGCCTTGACCGACAACGGTTGTTGAGCCAAAAAAAAAAGGAAAGACGACTACACTTAAAGGATATTCCGTGATTCATCTAACGAGTCCTTAACTGTGGAGAATAACTTATTGATTTGTTTTAATAACACACAATATAGTTTTATAATAACAAAAAGAGGAAATGAAGAAATCGAATATACATTATATGTTTACCAACATATTACAATGCTCAAAATTTTCTCAGTTTTTAGCAAATATCTTTGCCAGTACTTAAGCTAGACTTAACATTATGGTATCATCAGATCGATAATCTTTCTGAGCATCGATATGGTTGTAACATTGTGAGGTTATCATACATTGTGTGATATACTTAAGCCAAATTTTACAAAAAAACACCTTCATTTGAACTCAAATAATTGAACAATAATATCTGTTTAGGTCAATTAGACTACTGTAAAAATCATAACAATATGAGCCAATGGAACTAGTGGTAGTCGTTCTAAGTCGTATACTCTAACCAAATTATGATGTGTGAGCAAATTGTGCTCAATCTTAAGCTTTTTTTGCAAGCTTTTTATATTTGCAATGAAAAAAATAAACAGAAATTCAAATTACTTTTATAATATTTTTTGCGTTTTTTGTGCTGAAAATAGCTTAAAAATGCTTAAACACCTTTAATGAATTAAGCGAATCAAATGATAAAAGCGACAGCATGAATGGCGTAAAAAAATAACTTTACAAACAATACAAGCTATGTCAACAATGATACGTCTAACGTATAAGAGTATTTTTGAATGGATCAAATTGTCCAAAAATCTTATCGTAAATAAATACTGTAATGTATTTTTAGTATCTATCAGGTCTTGCAGATAAATACATTTCTCCAGGCACCATGCGTCTCCATCTTTCAGAATAACTTTTAAATCTATTCTAGGATGAGCATGTTTCTCGAGATGGGTAGTACCAGAGTTTTAGAGGATTATATTTGTATGATCAGCGAGGTTTGTTCGTGTATATAACAGACTCTTTCAGCGAGACATTAAATTGTTTGGAAATAGCCGTTGACATGTTTAAGGTTTCCTTTGAACTCTCGTTTGTTTTTTTCACAGTGGAAATTTTCATTCTTAAATTTGCACCATTACCATTTCGTATAACATTGTAATACATGAATTAGTTTAAATCTGCATTTTGTTTTCCTAAAACTATTTGTTTACGTACGTATGAGATGATTCGAGCAACTCGCTGAACGTGTTACTCCTACATAATCCTTGAAAACCCTGTATTCAATATCTCTATTGAGTCACTAACAACCACTCAACTTAATTGACACTCAGAGCTAACAAATAAATATGCTCCTCAAGGCTAGATTTAAGACACACTGTAATGTTAAGCGATATTTTATAAAACTTTTACCAAAAGTACGTGATCTATGACACCTTTGTCGCTTTTTATTACAAAAAATAAGAGTGCTTCCTGATTCGGAAGACCAGAAGGCAACGGAAAAATAGTACGGACAATGGAAAGAGAAACGTGCTAAAAGCAAACCAGAGGTATTAAATAAAACATTTAACTTTGTTATCTTTTCTAATCGTTTCTCATATCTCGTGACTTTACGAAAGCCAGCCACTACAGGACCGAGCAACGTTTCGTTTCTCTCCGGCAAGGAAGCCCCCATTTTGACATGGTATCATTATTTTTGGTTGAATCTTTGTCTGACGTTCTAATGGGAGTCGGTGCTTAAACCACACTCTCACAAAAAAAGCATAAAAGCGCAGGACAGTAGCAGGGAAAACTCGTTCCGCATGCAGGAGATGCCAAAAATAAACTAACTTTTTAAAATGTGGTAATTCCAAGGCTTGGTCCTTGGTCGAGAGTACGTTTTTGCCAAATCCGGGTTATCCCATTTTAACTTCATAACTGATTCGTTTTTCTCTACCGAAAACATGGGAACGCTGTCACGTTTATCTGAACAAGAAGCGGAAGTAAGAAAGGTTTGTAAAGGGCATAGGAATGAGGCTCGTTTTTTCTTAGTTTATATTATTCGTGCCGAGTTTTTATTGCTTTTAACATTTACGAAAAACTTTTCCTTGCCTATGTTAGCTGGCCGGTGTTGTCGAGATGCTGCCTTTTAAAGTACATAACAATTTTACGTATGATAAAGTTAAGTGAACAATTAAAAAAGTACATTTGCAATTGTATCTTTACACTTACTGACTTCCATCAACGTTTGCTTTCCATTTATTCTACAGCTCATTTCCATATGAAGCCCAGATAACAATAGGCCCCCTCGTTGCTGATGTGCTTTCTTTTACCAGTTTCCTTCTCATTTAATACAAACTCGATTATAATGCTACGTTCGTGCATTACATTGTCTGGTACGCTCCAAATTTGTGTACTACCATTGCAAAAAAACGAACTGCTTCGCTGCCCCCGTAATGACTTCCAAGGCGCACAGCGCATCGCCATTGCGAAAACGGGAAAGCTTGCCCGCTCCAGCGCATCCTTGTATGGGAAGTAAATTTGCAATTGAATAGAAATTTTGCTGTTACAGAGTTTCATTTTGTTGTTTCGTGCCGGTGAAAACAGCGGCTGGCAGAAAATTCAGTTTTTGGTTATTATTTTAATTCAACTTCTGCACCAGTACATTTAATGTCCATTTGCCTCATCGTTCGGTTCAGTCCCGGTTCTGTGGAATTCTTGTTTGGTCTGTTTGCTTCTAGGAAAAAAAATAAATAAAAAAAAACACACACCATTGCTGTTTTAATTTTATTTCCGTCGCACCAATCTCCATTCCTTACGTTTTTCCGACATCTTCTCTGCACCAGTACGATACGCCCTCTGCGCAAGTGGATGTGTGAGTGTATGTGCCTGAGTGTGTTTGAATGAGTGCGCTCGCTCACTAATGGTGAACTTTTTAGAAAACCACAAACACACAACACCATCCCAAAGCCCAATCGGTATCCTTTCATATGGCTGGTTTGGATGCAGCAAAGTTTAAACTTTTTAATTCCCAACAAGCAGCGAGTTTCGAGCTGATGCTAAATAGAGATGCTCCGGATATGGGGCGAGGAGGCGGTGCACAGCACTATTTACCCGCCCTTCTTGACGCCGGTAATGGCGAGCCCGCCCGCCGTTATCACTCGCGTAACATCGCTGGCACGAAAGTTGTGGCCGGTGCGATGGGATAATGCTTTCACCGGAAGCCGCATTCAGACCCATTTGGATGGCTAAATATTAAAATATTTTAATTAAAACAAGTTTTAGCTTCAGTCATAGCCCACGGGCACGGAATGTGATACTATCGTGGATGGAGAGAGGTGTTTTGTGTATACTGCAGGTACCGGTCCGGCAAGCACACAAATACACACACAAACACATGCACACACATGCAATAGTGTTACCTCCAATTTGATCACGTTTCGGCTGGCAATTATTGTTTCTACGGTGTACCAGCGATGAGCTGTGTTTACGAGAAGATTCTTCTCAAAAATTTTATAAGCTTTATAATAAAATGTTGCCAGACAAGCAGAATGAGCTGTTTTGATAGCTAACCTTATTAAATGGCTTGCCAACTTTACTTAAAATTTGATGCTTCTTGCTTGGATGCTATGCTTTGATTATGTCTAATGGACATCCTGTTTGTTACAAAATATAATAAACGTTTCACATGTTTTGTAAAATTTGTAGTTGCCTTTATTGAGTTAGTTTTTATTACCTTAGGGACATATTGCAAAATGTGTGTGTATGTTTTTTGCGGTATATTTTGTTCTTCCTATATTAACAATTTGTATTCTTTGTTCTAACAAAATTATAGTCTGTACACAGAACTGAAACGTATTTCAGTTTATTATTGAATCATTTTTCGAGTAACAAACATCTAATTCAAAAATAAATATTTGCTTTTAGAACTTAGGTTACTTTCATCGTCTTTCGAAAACATGCTGCTAGTATGTTTTATGTAAAAAATAGAAGATAGTGCATTTCATCTATTCGTCTATCGTGAATATTTTCACAAGTTTTTGAATGAGAAATACTAATTATTATGTTTTAAAAAAAGCATAGATCTCCAACGAATTAGATGGACGTTGCCTTGCACTTAACATAAAAATAATTATTTTTGTTTAATAATTTAAATTAAATTTCAGTGTTTGTTGTGTTGCAATCGTATTGATTTTTTTTCATTTACCTGACCATGAGCTATGAGTGCGTGGATGAAATTGAACTGTTCTGTTTCTGTACACTAAATAATAGAATATGCTATCATACAATATGGTCGTTCTACATGAATAAAACATGTTAAAATTATAACAAAAAAAAACAAAACAGCTAAAAAAAAACAAAATTAACATAAAATTTGGCAAACGATCTGGACTTACATACTCCAAATTCAACGAATTGTAAGAGTTCGTGAAAATTCAAATTGATTTTCAAACTGGTACAGAATCGTATTGATTTTTCGCTCAGATTTGCTTGGAATTTTGGTGTATGGTACGCATAGTTTTTTATGACAAATGATTGACATTTTAATGGGATTATAAAACATGTCAGTGATAGCTATGCCACTTCCCGTTACAGTTCCATGCTTTTATTCTCTACTGTACGCTTTTATCTTCGCAGAAGCTTCGTTATCGCATAATTACATTGTAGCTGCACAGCGGTATCGCAACCGAAACTAGTAGCATACTACTTCCCATAAAACGGCACACACTGACCCGTTCTCTTACCAATCCCATCGGCCATCGAGCAGGATTAATCTGCCACCCTCGAAGAAGAATCACAGGAGAATGCAGTCATTGTCATAATTTTTCTTCACTCACGTTCACTCATTTGCGACACATTTCATGGGAAAGTGCGGCACACACAGCGGCAACCATATCCCGTGGCGTTTTACTTTCCCCGTTTGCCACAGTACGTCTTCGTAAATCAAAATGAATTCTCATAAACAATGGATGTTTACCCTCGCAGGCGGAGGAAGTGTAATGCAAATTAAAAAAAAATAACCACCATCGGGACAAAGGAAGAAAGGGAAGGCGTTGGTACCTTCCTTACGAAGTGCTCTGGTTGCTGTCTTTGTTCGGTACGCTTCGAAGCATACACCAATGCACGTTGATGGTTGGACCACTGGACAAGGAAAGGAATGGTGAAAGAAAAATCATCCAGCAAGACCAACCAACCAAGGCCAAGCACAGTGCACAGAGCAATATTTTCCCGACTGACCATTCCTCATCGCGCGTCAGTTGTCGTCCTTCGGATGTGGCAGGCTTGCCACAAGGCGAATCTCGCATAAGTCACCGTCAGCAGCGGGCACAGCCTCACGTTGCTTTCCATTTATCATCGCACAGTATTCTTCAGAGAATTCCACGACGGTTGATGGTTGTAGGACGGTCGCATTTCCAGCGGACTGCAAGTAGGTCGCAAAAGACGCTTGCTCTGCTTTTTCGTTTGCACCGCTGCACTCGTTCGCATTGTTGTAGCATTCGGAGTGCTTGAGCAGTAAAACAGCTCTGCACGTCTGCTCTCTGGACGCAAAAAAACACAATCTAGAAGCCTGGACACCCATGGGATACGTTTTATTTAATTTTAATTTAAGTCAATCATTCTTACTGACAGTTTTATTCCGCCTTCTTGCGTCATATTATTCCGAAAGCTGTCACTGTTGCAAATGCATAGAAAAGGAGCTATGGTACATTTGGTGCATTGTCTTTTTGTGTGCTACAGTTTTTCGTATTCCTTTCTTTTGTTTTGTAACGAGCACGATTGAGCCAATCGGGTTTGAAGATTGGCACATTTTTATGTAAAAATGCGCTACTTTTTTTTACATCTGTTGTGCAAAAACTAACCACCAACCGTGGGACAAACATGCAGTACAAAATGAAACACAATCCAATTATTGAATCATTGAATAACGTTCCGTGCAGTAAGCGTATTTTCGACAAGTGGTTGACAAACGGTTTGACTGTGACGTATCCCGATATCAGTGCATCCCAATTGCATCCCATCCCCCAAATTAGATCGTTTCTATGCAGTGATTTACATACGATCGACATAGCAAAGGGAAGAAATCAATTCGCCGTCACGAATCCAGCAGCAAACACTCCGAAACCAGCAATAATTGATTGAGCATCACCACAGCCACAGGGCTCTGTGAAATTCTCGTCCTCGTCCATCATTTCCTCTCTCTCTCTATCACACATAGTCGCTCTGTTTCTCTCCCCCCCCCCCGCTTTGTTCATTTACTCTCTTCTCAACGCGTGCCTGTTGGCCCGAGTCACGAATCTCATCGAACAGCAGTTTCCCCATACGGCGTTGCATACGGTTACGATGAGAAGGATGACTTCCGTGACACCTGTGAAACAGTGTGACAAATTGTGTATTGTCCGTTGACCGCTAAAGCCTAGCGTACGCCCACGACCACCGCCGACCGGCACCGGTCTGGATTTGCGGCGGGTCGGTTTGGTTCGACACAAAGTGTAACCTATTATGACACACTCCAACAAGCTGTAAACAAATTAAATAAACACATCGACAAATAGGCTTAACATTATCATCCCTATTACACGTATCATTATTACACAATTAAGCTGCTCGGTTTTGTAACCCGATAACCTCAACCGGTCGCTGCGGTTGATTCCTGAGTGTCCTGTGCGTTGGGAAAGCATACTCGGGCACTTTTGGGCAGTGGCGATAACATGATTGACCGGTCGAAGAGTGAACACATCCCGGGGAGAGGGTACTTCAAGCACCCAGGTGAACGAACTGTGACCCGTAGAGGTCACTGAAATAGAATGGTTTAGAAGTGGATCTTGCAATACGTCCAGCTATGGGATGGACGAGGGGTCCCAAAATAAGACAGAAAGGGTCGTTTGACAATGATAGTGCGGAATAGGGGAAATAATGAGTCTGGACGGACACATCCAGAAGCGCAGCAATGTGTGAAATGTCAGATAAAATGTGTGCATAATAGTGAATTAAACAGGCACTTTCTACAACCATCTCCTTCATGGTATTCTTAAGGACCCTGAGCCAATTCATTATGTGAAATTTATTTATTAATTGAAAATTGTAATAAGATACTAACAAAACATTAAATGAGTCCAATATTCAAATAACTTACTTTTACAACCTACATAATAATTCAGCATAAGATCTCCTTTCAACATTGTGTAGCATCACGTGAAATTCCATAACAAGTAGCTCTAATCAACGAAATTTCCTCGCATATTTCTAACGCTATTTGGTTACTGTCTGAGCTAAAATATTCAACAACAACAAAAAATGCGTACCCAGAGACTATGTATTTTGAGCCTCATATCTAGCTACATAATAACCCACCCTGATTTTTTTCTTTATCGTCTCAAACCATCCGTGAATAGATTTGTTTGCTAGTTGTTTAAAAAAAATCGTCCCTGTCCTGGTATAACAAAAAACTTACAAGAGAGTTGATTAAAAAAATCACCCCACACGAGGAATGGACGGAGGATGAGGGCTTAACATGTTTGTATTTCCTCCCAGAATCAGAACAAAAGCGCAAGGGTTCGTCTCTTCCGGACGCTCCGACAGTCAAACTCCTCGTATTGCTGCCTTGCACTCTTGCCGGACAAGTGTTCGACCGGAGTGACTAGAAGGGAAAATCCAAAACTCGTTTCAGTGTGTTAGTGCTATAGAGAGGTAAAAAAATGTGCTCCCACACTCACACACTGTACGCTGTTGCTTAAACATTAAATTTAGATAAATAAAAAAAACCTTGTTCGGAATATTATGAGACTGCGCTCATGCTCTTTGTTGTACGCACACTTCAGCCTCTTCGTGCAAGGAGAACCCTGCCAGTCGTTTGGTAAATCCGCACCAAGAAAGCGATATCTTCCATCCCGGTTGGGCTCTTGGAAAGAAATGCCCATCTCGCTTACGCACACTGCTCACTGTGCGGGAGCTGATTCCATTTTGGCAACGATGGTGGTACAGACCAGTCCAACGGTGTCCCCTGCCGGGGACTAAGCAAAGAACAAGATGGTAAACGACGTTCTCCGGCAACGCACTGGCTCGGCACGCGGCTGTACGGGACATATCGATTTTCTCGGCCTTACTAAGAGCGCCTGCGTGGCATCGTGCTCAGAACACTTCATCATGGTCGCTTGGTGGTGGTGGTGGCCCGATTCCTACGAACACCACCGTGGACGCCATTTCCTCGTCATGGAGGCAGGCAGGCGTTTTGGGGCGCCAGCTGGCCAATGAATTTCTCTTCTCACGGCGGCTCTGTGAGTCCCTGGCTCGATTGAAACGACACGAAATCACTCACTAAAATGTGGGAAAAAAATTTTTTTGCAAACTATTGCGCTGCCGAGGCCTACAGTACTGCTGGTCAGTTGCTGTCGTTTACACCGCTCCCTGTGGCCTAGGTAGGTAGCCTTCAACAGGCCGAGTGCACCGAATGCCAGGACCAGATGTGCCGGTAATAAATTTATGCACTTCAAGATAAAAATAACAATCGCCACCGCTATATGTTTTAAAACACGCGCGCGTACGGTTGGAATTGACCAGCAAGAAGAAACTGCAGCGTGACGTGTGGAAAATGGGGTGACGAGCAGGTGAGTGCGTGCGAGACTGCTTAGAAACGGCGGGGAAAGGATGTAGCGGAAAAGGTGATTAAACAAAAAACGACACGCATGCAAACTATTTTTCCGTCCACCACGTGCCGCGTCAAACGCGACGGATGCGTATAAAAAAGCAGATGCAAGCAAGCCCATTTTTTCGACCAGGAGGTTGTGATTGCGAATTAATGCAAGAAAAAGCGTTTGGGGTGCGGATGCGCGGACTAGTTTTGATATCAAAAAACTAGTTTAACTGGTTCGCGATTAAAAACTATGCCGTACCGTTGAGTGGTTTTGCGATGCGATCGAAACGCACAATCTCACGCCTAGTCGGGGGGCGCGTTTTACAGAAAACGTAGGAAAACAGCGCTACACTGTGTGGCTGACAATGATTTGAACAGCTTTGATTAGTACCGACGACATTCAAATTAATAAAAAAACGATGTGCAAATGCATTTGCTTCACGATGTATTAGGAAAAATATAGAAATGTGAAAATAAAAATAAAATCAAACATTTAAACAATGAAACATACATTTTTAATAATACTTTTCAAATTGAAAACACAAACAATTATCCGCTCAACAATTTGAATTCAAAATTTAATTTAAAATTCAATTCCTTCATCGAGTATCCTGTGTTTTCTCCGGCACCGAAAGCTGAACAAATCCGATTGACTCGTTTGTGCTTTCGCCGCAAAAAAGCTCATTTCGCTAGTGGTGCCCTCTATGAATGACTAGCTGCCAAAGTTAGGTGTTCGTTTTGAAACGTACTGGAAGTCCATGGAAGATAGAACGCAAAAAACTAACAGTGACACTTTACTTCCCCTATTTTAATCCATTCTTGGGTATTGAAAAGAGGAGAAAAGAACAAAGTACATAAGTCCGTTCCCCTTGCACCACAACGAACGTGTCTCTTCGAGGGTGGTTACCTCGTCCTCTTTGCTGTGTATATAAGAATCTAAGCGATTCAATGGTTAGCATTTCATTCAACTGCCGTTGTTCTCTTTACGAGTTGAGGTAGCTCAAAGATTTGGGCAAGATGGTTTGACTTCTTCGGTTTGGTGATCTACTGTTCGTTTAAGACTTTTAATACACCTCCTATTACTCTTGGTTGCCTTCAAGTGTTGCAGATAACGGTGGCGATTTACAATAATAATAGTAATATTGTAATTTTTAAACAATATTCATTAAATTCACCTCAAACTAATTAGCATATGTTAACCGTTTGTTTGAACAAAAACCGCATAACATTCCATTTCATCTTTACCTTTCAATGCAATGCTTTAATACAAGCAAGTCCAAGTTTATGCCCCACATAATACCAAATAACAAAAAGAAAATACCGTGTGACACCAATTGGTTCGTTAGTACAAGAAGATTTAACAGCACATTTGAAAACTGTGATACATACAAAATATTCATTCAATTAAATATTTGAAAAAATCATTAATGCGTTTACAAATTATAGCATTTTATAAGCAATATTCGACGTGTTTACTTATCGGCAATTGGTAACATTATTTCTTCAATGATTTTTTTAATTCATTAGGAACCTTCAGGATGTATTGTTGTTTCAAGTTAAGAAACTGTTCCTTGAACTAGTTAGTTTAGATCGCATTCATTCCATTAACCATGGTTAAGAGTGTCCATTTAAGTCCCAATTTTCAATACGATATTCAGTACAGATTTTATTCAAGATCCAAGCAAATTTTAGTCCAATTTTATGGTGCAAAATAATCTTTTTATATGAATATTAATGGTGCTAAATAACTAAATTTGAACTATAACTAATTTAATTTATTTTTATAATCCCGCTACTTGACATAAGGTCGCTACACAGTAAATAACACCTAAATAATAATCTTGCTGTTATTTGTAAACCTCCTTAATCGTCCATGTGTCGCTTGTTATTCCTCGTACAACTGTAGCTCATCTCAACTGTGCTTATCGATGGTTACAAAAATTAAACAACGATCAAACCTACTGTCTTGTAAATGGACTGACGAAAACAACTATAACAACCACACATATACACAAACACAAGCACAGACAACGTCCGACACGCAGGGTGAGCTTCTCGGGCAACTTGGGTTGTTTACGACGATGATTCAAACTTCGAAATTATGCAGATTCGGGCTTCGAGTTTCATTTCCATACATTATTCCTTTACGTTCGGCAAGGGTGATGATGCTGTTGCTGTTGTTGATGTTGTTTTCTCGGACACTGTCCGGTGCAGGAAGCGACTTGCCAGCGTGTGCCGGTACCGTACCGAGCGATCCTTCTTCGAACAGGGCGGGCTACCATTTGCCAGCCTGCCTGCCTGCCTGCCGCACGGGGCAGTCGGTCAAAGGGAAGCACCGTACAGCGGACGGCGTGGTAGCAGAAATTGAACGTACAAGGAACATTTCAAGAGCTCTCCCATAGCATTCGGGCGAGAAAACTTTGCAAAGGCACCCCTTGGACCGCGCACGCCGTCCGGCCGGATGCGTGGTGAGCGGGGTGAAAATGCCATCCGAGGCCATACCCATGGTTTCACGGGGAGGGAAGGTGTTGGAGATCAGCTAAAAATGACAAAGAACAATAGCTTAAAGACAAACCCCATCGGTGAAGAAGTCTCTACTGGTACTGTCTACCATTATGCTGCATGCAGCTTCATAAGCATCCTTGTACCAAGGGCCAAAGGGATGGCGAGAACGGGTGGGTGTGTTTACGGAGAAGGCCATTCTGTTGCGTCGCCCAAGATCCTGGGAATGTCGAGCTGAGAGTTGAAAGCGGGGGAGAAAATAAACTCTTATGAGCCACATCGACACGTTCGTTCCTACGGGACAGTTGGATAGCTGACGTAGCGCTGTGCCTTACTCGGTTTGGTTCTGTGTGTGGGTATGTTGCTAAATTGCTTCCCAAATGGCACACCACCGCCATGGGGTCCTGTGTCTTGTGCCAATGGTGCTCTTTATCAGCGCAATGATGACCGAGCCCTGGGCGACGGGTACGGGTACAAGTGACAAGAAATTAAAAGATAGTAACGATGATGACACTTTTCCATTGGTCACGATGCTTTAGAGCGAAAAAGAATTGCCTCCGCCAGTCGTGTCACACGCTCATACAAGCATATATAAATGCAAATAAAATAACCGCCCACCCTTCTGATAACAATCTCGAACCCTGCCTCGTGCAAAGAAGTTGAAAGGCGCCGTGCTGCGTAACAATTTACCTAACCGATGACTAACGCGTCAAATAAGCGTCCTAGAAGTGCGTCTAGGACATTCAGCGTTGCTCAGCCATGCAAGGATAATAGAAAAATAAATAAAGCGATGCGAGACGAAGCATGCCATTCAACATTGTTGCTGCTGATGCTGTTGATGCTCCTGATGCACATCTTGATGCACTGTGGTGACGAGCTGCTTGGGAAATGAATATAGATGCATCGTGTGCATGCCAGTTGATGCAGTCCATTGCTCATGGGGAGCAAGATTGAGTGTGTGGGCAAGAAACGGACATCACAGCCATAAATACTATCACGATCAACATCAGCAACAGCAGCAGCAACAACAACGAAACTTTTATGAATAACCAAATTTCTACAGCCGTTGTGTGGAAAGAGTAAAAGTTTCGTGCACTCCTTCCTTTGGTTCTACCCCAATACCCTACCTGGGCGCCGTTGATGATGTCTCTAGCTCGGGACTAGCCCCAAAACATTGAGAATTTGGCTACTGTTGCTGTTGCTGCCAAACGAACATTCATTCGATTCAATGTCCTGTTTTAACATGCACGACAACTGTTCCGCCTGGACCGGGCTTTCAGTTGGAAGACATCGGCGACTAGGGTGGACAAGCATGGATATGTTTGTGTGAGTTCGAAGTATATTCCACCAGGTTTCTTCAACGAACCTACCTCGAAAAGCTTCCACAGACCCACAGTACAGTTGAATAGATCGTGTGTGTATGTATGTGTGCGCGCGTGTGTATGTGTGCGCGTGTGTGTGTGTGTGTATGTGTGGCTATGTACGAAAATAAACTACATTTACACGATTTACAGCATTTGTTGGCCGTCCGTCCGACCCACACCGTCCTCCAATGCCCTTCAGCCATCGACACCGGAAAGCAAAATCGGAAGCTATACCAGAACGGATGCATCTTTCCTTTTCAGAACTTTCTTTCATTTGAATGTTTGATGTGCATCAATTTAGGCGAATGTTGGACAAAGTTTGTCCATTTCGAATTCGGCACACGGACTGCCCGGGACTAGCAAAGTGTCGCAAAGCCATTGCTTCGTTGGAGCCATGAGTCCCAACTGGCTGTTGGAAAGAAAGGCAATCCTTCATGGAAAAGCATCGTTTGCACTGGAAACGGTACGGAAGGAGCTCCGCCTTACTTCCACACTGTGGGCAGTGTTGGCGAGCGTACAAAATGGAGAAAAGAAATCTATTCAATGTATTCAAGCCCACTGGTGAATAAGCGAGGAAAGGTGTTTCTAGATTGTTTATACGTCCAGTCTTTAGTCAACATGCTGGAATGGATGATTTGAATAGCGTACGAATTCGAACCTTTTTGTGAATATGTTATATCACGTAGTGTGAAATATTTGCAAATGTTGCAAATTCTGTATAAAGCAAGAGGTAATTAAGTATTCCAATCGATAAATATCAGTCTAATAAATCTTTTTGGTGATTTTTCCCCGATAATTTTACATACAACAGCGTTGACAAATAATGATATAATGTTTAGCTTGCAGTATGTCTAGAAATTATGTTTCTTATTCTTCTATGTGGCGTAACGGACATGCCGGCCTATACAGGATTTAGAGACTTAATTCATTACCACACTGCCGGATAGTCAATCCTTGCTACGGGGGGACAGTCCATTCTAGGCTTGAACCCATGACGGTCATGTTGTTGAGTCGTTCGAGTTGACGACTGTACCACGGGACAGCCCCAGGAAATTGTGTTTATCAATTAAATAATTTGAAATCCTATCGTTTGAGGTTTTAAACGTAAAACATTAGATTTTTGTAGATATATTCATCCAAAACCTAATTATTCATTATTACTATTGAATTATATTTTGAAATCACTACTTTAACCGCAGCAAAGAATACATACAATCGAGTTTTATTTCGACTTCCACGGTGCTTTAAAATACCCGGTCCGACAATTATAAAACTCTCTCAGTCATCTGGAAACTGGGGTATATACAGTACTATAGATTCACATATCTCGATAATTTGAAACTCGATGAAGGGTATCAGTCGATGTCAAAAATCTGTTTGTTCATAATGTGATTTTCAAAATATATTCTATTTCAAACACGTTTTAGCATTTCTGCTATTCAGGATTATATATTATATTCAATCATCAACTATCAAATCTAAATTTTGGAAATTTAACAACATACATACAGTAAAAGGTGATTTACGTGTTTCAATCCATGATTTCTTGGACGATCACAAATCGCGAAGTCCCATAGAACGTGGAATAAGTCAGTGAAGTATAAAAACACATGTTACTACATAGTTCTGTAAACTTGAAAGAATAGTATGACATAAATTCTTTAGATCAAAAACAGAGCAATAATCCATCATTAGCAAATGCAGTCTTTATATTTTTTCGGTTAATATTATTACACTTCCACTTTAAGGGAAAACATTGTACACCATCAATCGAATCAAATTACTTTTCCTCGTTAAACAGTTCGTCGTCCAGATTGCGGAAGATGGCAGCGAGTGCGTTACACTTGGTGTCATCGTTTGCCTCGTTGGTGACGATCTGGCAGAGATGGTTCAGCAGACAGTCACCATCACACCCAGCGGCTATGAACGGATCTCCTCGCTTCACCTTGAACTCCCAGTAGCGGCGCAGCTCGGCTGGATTGGAAGCAAACCGGCGGACGAGCCCGTCGAGCGATGCTGGACTCACGTTCGATAGCTGGAAGTCTCGGCTAAACGAGTACAGCTGCATCCAGATGGGGTTCCGGTTCGGGTTCTGGTTCGCCTCCGTCAGGCTAAAGTACCACGACTCAAAGTCCGTCACATCCTTGAAGAGAAAAAAGTTAAGAAGAAAATATATGTCTTACTGTTTGAAGTTTGAATGCCCTATTGTAAGCCATTTTATATACCAGTGATGACACTTACGTATGTTTGCGGATTGACGTAGTACACCACGTAGTTGGGATTGTAGTTGCTAAACGGTACAGTACCGCCACCATTGAATCCGGCGCTGATGGCGTGCTGCGGGTTTGCAAGCGAGTAGAACACATTGAACTCGTCCGCATGCGTATGGCCGTGGAAGTGCGCAGTAATGACGTCCCAGAAGCGGTCCAGAATGCGCCGATACTGACGGGCCCAAGTACGATAGCTCGTACCAGCACCGATGGGAATGTGGGCCAGGATATGAACCTTCTCGCCGGCCGCCTCAGCCTGCAGCAGCGTGTCGTGCACCCATTGAAGCTGGGCCTGCAGATAAGCCGGATCGTACAGAATCCACCAGTTGAACGTGTACGCATCGTTGTTGTTCATGCCGATGATACGGAAGCCAGGCCGGACCAGCACCGTGTAGAAGCCTCCCTGTCGGATCGTTTGCTGGGATGCCGTTGGCAACCAGGTGGACCACTGATCGGCCGAAAAGTCGTACAACCATTTGGCGGAGAACTCCGACTGCGTGATGTAGCTTGGGGCGAACACGTTTGTCGGATTGTTCTCATGATTGCCGAGCACGTTGTAGACGGGTTTGCTGCCAAACACATCGCGGAACAACTGGTACGTACGGGTCATCGAAACGATGTTGCCTGCCACGGTCGTCTCCCATACACCGTGGTCGATAATGTCCCCGGTGTAGTAGACGTAAGCCGCGTCCGGATGCTGCCGGGCGGCAGCTCGCACTGCATCCTCTACCGCTTTCCAAGGAGAGTCACAGTCTCGGTAGTCACCCCACTCGCCGGCCCCGTCGGCTGGGTTGGCCGGTATGCCCTGGCCTTCGCGACAGCAGCACGGCTCACCGCACACCGCATTATACCCGGTGCGATAGTGTGGATCGTAGTGCACGTCCGTGATGTGGATGATCTTCAGGTCGCTGGCCCCGCGATTCGGCGAGGTCTTGGACGCGGTAATTGGACGACCGCCCGGTTGCACATTGATCGACCAGTTCAAGAAGGCCGGATCCTCCAACACACACGTACCGGACTGGAA